>NC_133157.1:29537500-30162500 GCF_040802235.1 Manis javanica | reverse complement strand
TTATAATAGAAACTCTTAGAGTTCTATTAGCAACCTATTATTTTCACCTAAAGATTTTCATAACAGAAAATCAAGTAAGTCCGACTAAGCCACTTTTACAGTAGCAATTACCTGTTTAGTATTTTCACCTAAAGATTTTCATAACAGAAAATCAAATAAGTCCGACTAAGCCACTTTTACAGTAGCAATTACCTGTTTAGTATTTTCACCTAAAGATTTTCATAATAGAAAATCAAATAAGTCCGACTAAGCCACTTTTACAGTAGCAATTACTAAACAGGTGGGAACCCCAGACCCAGGGACCCAACGCTAGAATCACTGGACCTCCTACTCAGGTGAGCACCCAAAGTTTTAAAACTGAACTTCATATATTTCGACTGCAAACCGTCCAATTTCAACAAAAGGGAGATCCTAGAGTGTCAATATCTCGACCGAACCGAATTCCAGTAGTTCATCTGCCATCTCCTTTACCCTAATTTCCAACTTCTTTTCCCAAAAGAAGTCAAGGAGAAATCATCCTGCAGTTGGCGTTTGGTAATCTGCTCTCTAACCCCTTACGCTCTCGAGTTCCTGCAAACTCTACTGAGCGGGCCAAACGGAGACACAAGACTTCCCGAGAAGGCAAATGCCCCGTACGGGACTACTAGAGCGAACAGACGATGCCCTTCGGCTCCAAACAGATCGCTTACCCCTCCACACCCGGAGGGCGAGGGCCGACTGAGAAGCTGCTCAACCCCACCTCCTGTCTTGGGTCCTGCATCCCCGAAGGGAAGACCCCGTGGGTTGTAAGAAACTCGATTTTCCCACTCCTGCAGAGGGCGGTCAGGACCACAGTCAGGGAAGCGTGGCGCAACGTACGTACACTGGCCTGAAAGTCTCTCAGACTCGAAATCGCGCGAACCAGCTCAGCCACTTGAGGCACTTCAAACGCCCGAGGGGCGCCCCGCCCCCGCACTGCCCTGCTCCGCACCCAGGCCCCCTGGGCAGGGGCGCTGCGGCCGGGACGCAGGGGTCACAGACCTGCCCACGCCCACCCTCTCCGCCTGGGCCGCGGGGCCGGGCAGCGACGGCTCCGCGCGCCTTCTCCTGCCCCAGGAGGCCCGGCCCGACGGGCGGCGGCCGCCCACCTGAGAGGCTGGCCGGGACCAGGACGTGGAGGCACAGCAGAAGAGCGTCCGAGCAGAATCCCACGGGATGACAGCGTGAGCCACCGGCCTCAGCCTCTCGTTCCCCGAGTGTGTTTTCAAATCGCCTCGTCCTCACGCGGCCGCGTCTCCTTCCGCCGCCCGGAAATCAGGCTCCTCCCCCGCCGCGCCACGCTCACGTGACCGCGGCCCGCAGCCGCGCGCAGCCCGAGAGGCGGGAGCTGGAGCCATAGGCTACGCCCCCTGGAGGAGGGGGCCATCGCCGGAAACCGCCTGCGCTCCGAGAAGCCGAGGGAGGAGAGAGGATGGTGCGGGGTCTGAGGAGAAAGCTTGTACGCAAATCCAAGACCCGGCGTCCCGGGTCTCCACTGCCGGAAGTGTCGTCCTGTTTGCAGCTCTTTGAGAGCGCATCCTTTCTCACCCCTGCTAGACCAAGGCTTTTCAGACTTGGAGCCACATTCAAGGAGGAGTATGAGTTGAACTGAATTGGGAAAGGCAAAGTTTGGCTGCCAGAACCATAAACTTCCTAAGAACACTAACCTTGATGGAGCAGTTAAGAATTATTTGACCAAGGCAAAATACACCTCGTAGCCTGAGCCTTAAAGTCTTCAGGGAGGATTTTTCCTAATATTTACGTTTCTCAGCACTAAGATTCCTACTACTGAAATTAAGTGAGCCCAGGGAAATTATGGGAGGAACTAAAATGCCTAGAGAGGAGATAAAGAAGCAAGAAGAATGGGCCTTTGAAAAGTAGTCTTGTCAAAGACTGGGCAGTGGTGAAGGAAAGAGCCCTCGGTGTGGTTTTTAGGCCTTGATTCTAATTTGTCTCTACAGCTTACTACATACAAGGCTTCTTAAAACTGACCACGCTATAAGCCTCAGTTTACTGGGTAGGGATTCAGAGCAATGTCTGAGGTGGGGGGAGATCCAAGCTCTGGGACTAAGTCCATACCTATTCTAATTAGAGATTAAAAAGACCCAGATACCCATCCTTCCCACCCTCCCAACACAGCCATACTACTACAATTTGCCTTGAATCCACCATAAACATAGCATTTAGTAGTCATCAGCATATGACATTACATGCTATTAAAAGTTAGGAGACTAAATCAGAAGAGGAAAGATTTACTGCCAACCAGTCCTCTGAACTCTGGGCTCAAATCTAACATTTCCTTTGGGTATCCGGTTTATATCTCAAAATCAACATGTTCAAAATGGAACTCCTGTTTCTTACCCCTGAAACTTCATCTCAAATAGCAACTCCATTCTCCCAGTTACTCAGGCCAAAAACCCAAAGAAAGGCTTCTTTCTTTCACGTATCTAATCCATCAGGAGATCCTGTTGATTCTACCTTCAAATACATCCTGACTTCCACCACTTACCACCACCTCCCTTGCTACCATCATGGGCCAAGCCATCTCATTATCACTGTAAAAAACCTCTGAACAAGTCTCCTGGTTTCCGCCATTCAGTCTAGTGTCTTCCTCCTACAGTCTAATACCAGCAGAGCAGCTGTGTGATTATTTTAATATCTAAGTCAGATCAGGTCTCTCTTTTGCTCAAAGCCCTCAATAGCTTCCCATTTCATTCGGCATTTCATTTAAAGTAAAAACAGAGTCCTTAGGAAGGCCTTAAGTCCGCCATATTCTGACACATCCCTTAACCTGGGGGCACTTCTACCACACTCCCCTTTTTCACGCTGCTCCATCCTTGCTCCTTTGCCTGTGGCACAGTGAACCTGGTGTTGATGTAGATGATACAAATACTCACTGCCTGGCTAAAGGAAGAGCCGAACTTCAGCCACAGCCAAATGAACCATGAACAAATACAAATCTCATTTTCAAGAAAAAAAAAATCCAGAAATGTTTATAAGAAATTTGATCTTAAATATTGGTGAACAAGTACATTTTTTTCCTATTTTTAAAACACTGTGTAGGCCAAACAAAATACTTTTGAGCACATTGCCAGTTTGCCACATCTGGTTTAAGATTTGAAAAGCACATAACAAAGTTAGGCCTTTTCCAACTCTAAACAATGAAGTAAACAATTACAAATATTGTCTGCTTAGCTGAACTAGAGTAGACCTTGATAAATAATAAGCATATAACTAATCAAGGTCCTTGACTCATTCCAGAAAACCATGTACAGTGACCATGCATTCTAGGATCTGTAGAATATTCCATTTCCAGAACTTTGTCCAATTGGCCACAGAAACCGCTATATTAGTTTCCTGGGGCTACTTTAATGAAGCACTGCAATCTAGGTGGCTTAAGTAACAGAAGTTTATTGACTCTTAGTTCTGAAGACTAGAAGTCCAAAATCAAGGTATTAACAGGGTTGGTGCCTTCTGAGGGCTCTGAGGGAAAATCTGTTCCATGCCTCTCCTAACTTCTGGTAGCCTTATTTCTTGGCTTATAGATGGCCTTTTTCCTCTGTGTCTTCTCATTGTCTTTCCTCTGTGTGCATCTGTGTCCAAATTTCCTCTTATAAGAATGATAGTCAGATTAGAGCTTACCCTAATGACCTCATTTTTAACTTGATTACCTCTGTAAAAACCCTGTTTCCAAATAAGATCACCTTCTGAGGTACTAGGGATTAGGACTTCAACATATCTTTTCAGAGGGACACAATTCAGCCATAAGAATCACCAAGAACTGTGTCAGAAGTATCTGTATTTCATCATCTAAACAACCTCTTTTTATCCATGGTTATCTATGTTCAGAAGAAGCATTACAAAATTATAGGTTAAGTAAGTTACTCCCATGTACTCTACCTAACTTTTGCAGCTTCTGTTTCTTTGTACTGAGCTTCAAGTTAATATTTGCTTTGAAAACAGGATACCACTTCTAAAAGAATAAAAAATTGAAACCCTTTTCATCTATAAACTTGATGAATAATAAAAGCATAAACATATTTAATTGGCCCTTATGTTTAAAAGCTACTGCTAACACAAAAAACAGAGACGCTTTGAAGAGAGCTGAAAAAGATGACTTCGTATTCAGTACTACAACCGGAGACAAAAATTCAAAGTACATTCTCTAGGAACTGGTTGATACAACATATGCAAATTATTTAGCACACTGCCTGGCACCCTGTAAACCCTCAATAAATGGCAACAGACATCACTATTATGATGTATCATTGAGCCTTACTTGTGCAAAATGGACTTTTAGTTAGGTTTTTTTAGCTAAAGTAACAGGAAACCAGTTTTGACTTTAAATTAAGAGGAATTGAGAGGTTACTGAATAACCCACAGGATGGCTAGGAAGGCCAGCGATCAAGGCTTAGAAAAAAGACAGGAAGTGGGGAGCCAGGAGCACAGCCATAGTTATACTGCAAAATCAGTCCAAGAATAAGAATTAAAAATGAAGAAGTAAAATCATTTCAATTTGACAATATGGTTGTATACCTGGAAAATTATCAACTGAAAATCTACTACAAACAACAAGAGAATTCAGAATCCATGAAGTGATAAAAAATTAACATTCAGAAATCAATAGACTTCACATATATAAACAACAACTAGTTAGATAATAGGATAGAACAGGAAGCCTCATTTACAATAGCAAAACAAAAAATTTATAAAACTGAGTAAGACGTTGGATTAGAATACTCAACATCTGAAAGATGTCAGTTTTCCCAAAATTAATTTATACATGGAATGAGATCCCAATAAATATGCCAACAGGGTTTTTTTTCCCCCAGACCTACAAAGGCCTATAGGTTAAATCACAATTTAACTCTGATTAAAATTTTTTAATGAAAAAGATTAAACAAGCAAGAATAGTGGAGAAAATTCTGGAAAAGCAAAGTGGGGGACCACCGTTTTCGATATGGAAACATATTATAAACTTAAATAACTGAAAATGTGGTTTTGGCATGAATACACAAACAAATGGGAAGAAATACAAAGACCAGAAATAAACTCAAGTAAATACAAGAATTTAGTACATTATAAAGTCAACATCTCATATCAATAGTATAAAGATAAATGGTCTGCACAAATAGGGAGCCATTTGGAAAAAATAAAGTTCGATCTACACATCACATATTACATTCAAAGATATAAATTTAAAAAACAAATTCATGAAGACCCAGAAAACAAAATAGACACATTATTTTATAACTCTGAACTTCTGTCAGGACTTAAAATCTAAATATTGGGGAGAAGTTTTAAAAATTTGATTATAGGCTTTTCCAAAAACTTTTAGAAATCTGCATGACCAAAAAAAAAAATGTTTTAAGTCAAAACACAAATAACAATTTGGGAAAAATATCTGTGACTCATATCATAAGCAAAGGGATAATTTTCCTAGTATGCAAAGAACTCTAAAAAACAAAGAAGGAAACATCAAGTACTTGATAGAAAAATATTTATTTCCAGTTTACCAAAAAAGAAATATATCACCCTTACATAAAATATACTCAACCTGACTCACAACAAGAAATACAAATTAAAGAATTATCTTAAAAGTGAGAAAAATAGTCAAAATCCATATTTGACAATGTACCTGTTGGTGACACTGGGAAGCAGCACTCTGATCTATTGTTGGTGGAAGTATAAATTGGCATAAACTACAGAAAATGTACTTGTAAGAATTCAATTTGACTGGGAGTAACAGTAAAACAGAATACAACTACTTAATTTCTCACAGTAAAGTTGGGATGTAGGCAATGTAGGCATCAGATGGCTCTGCTCCAGGAAGTTTTCAAACACGTGGGCTGCATCACTATAGTTGCTCCTTTCTCAAGGTCACCTCATGGTTCAAGATAGCTGTTCTGGCTCCAGCCATAATACTCACATTTCAGTAAGCAAGTAAAAGGAAGATGAGAAAAACCTGGTCCCTTCACTTAATGAGACTTCTAGAAGTTACATAAAGCTCTTCTATTTACATGTTCTATGTACCTAGCTGTATAGGACCTGAGAAATGAAAGAGATCCCCCGTAAGTAGTAAAATTCTCTGCTACAAATATGGTTTTGTGAAATTTTTGTTTCAATTCTGTATAAACATGTATATGTATACTCTTGACAAAGCAAAGTACATTCTTACATCAGTTCTCAACTTTCAGAAGTTTGAAAACTTACCCAAGTGAGGCAATATAGTGTAATACAAAAGCACAGAAAGAAAATAGGTATGATTATTCCTCTGACCTCCACATGGAAAGGACTTTTCAAAGCTCAAGAGCAAAGGGAAAAATCATGAGGGATAAACTGATAAGTTTGAACCAAATTAAAAAATCTTAAAGTTATACATATCAAAAAGTATTCTGAACAAATCAGTAGGGAAAAGATAGTGATAACAAGGGCTCTTAGGACAACTGATCAACTGATGAACCATTTTAAAGGAGGGAAATGGCCTTGGTGAAAATCCTGACATCAAAAGTATACCATAACATGCAAAAAAAAAAAAAAAACCTGGAGTAAAAGACTGAAAAATTCAGCAATAATATTCAGAGTCCAGTCAAGAACCACAAACCATGTCAACTATTTCTATAGAGAGAATTTAATAGAAAGAATGTTAACCAGGTATTCAAGAAATGAAAGTCAGACAGAGGATCTGAGATATCACAGGGAATGACAGCAGGCAACAGCTACCACCCCAAGGGCTGGGGAACAAAGGGAAGGAGTAGGGGTTATTAAGATTCAGAAGGTTGGACATGAGGCCCACTGAACTGAGGTCAGACCTCCGAAGATGTAGGGGGTGCCAGCACGCTGGTTGGTGTCTCGGAGGTTATACAATGAGGCTGCTTCTGCAAATGTGGGAGAAACTGAAAACTGGAAGGCTGCAATGAAACCCAAATGCCAGGGGGTGAAGATCCATTGCTGCAGCAATTTCTGACAGGAATGAGGAACCAACAGGAATGAGCAAGTCTTTTCCTCCTCCTCTCTCCTTCTATTCTCCCTGTCCTGCCTCCAACTGGCAAAGCCTAGCAGAAAGCCATCTGGCAAAGCAAAAATATGGTTTGCTGAGTCCCCATCCAGAATCACAAAGCAGAATAGAAGAGGGTGGGTTTGAAGCTGAGAGAAGATAGCTTAATAGTCAGCATTTCCACTCTATAAAAATTTAAAACAATAAAATCAAATAACAAAATCTCAGAAAAAACGGAGTACAATACATGTATAATTTCTGGGTTGGAGAGACATTCTTTGAGAAGATAGGGAACCTAGAAGCCACTGAAGAAAGATTATAGACATATTTCACAAATTAAAAAAATTGAATATGGTATGGCAACCAGTACCATAAACATAGACAGAAGGCAAAAAATAGCTCAGGGGGAATATTTGCAATACATATGAAAAACAAGTGATTAATAACTGTAATATAAAAGGAGCTCCTACAAATTGAGAAAAATGACAAAACAATCCAATAGAAAAAAGGCCTAAAGCTATGAATACTATTTCACACAAAAAATCCAAATGATCAATAAATTTTGCAAGCCTGCTCAATCTCACTGATTATTAGGGAAACATAAATTAATATAATGGTGGGAGATAACTTCTCACTTATTAAATTCACAATTATAAACCATTATAACACCTACTGCTGGAAGGGATGTAAGAAAAAGCATATTCTCATCCTTTGCTGCTGGAAATGTAAAATACTGCAGCCATTTTTTAAAGAAGTCTAGAAATGCCTAAAGAAATTTTTTAATTCATATTCTTTCAATCTAGTAATACCAGCCTCTGAGAATCTATTGCATAGCTATAAAAAGCATCAGCCCAAAGCATTTATTTACAAGATATTTATTACAATATTTGAACAGCAAAACACTGGGAAGAAAATGGATAATCGATCAATAGGGGGACAATTGAATAAACTGTGATACATTGACTATTATGGAGCCATTAAAAGGACTGAGGCCCATCTATTCCACTTAGTTTGAAGAGATTTTTCCCAGTGTATTTTCAAGTAAGAAAAAACAGGCATGAAAGGATATATAATCTAATCACATTGTTATGAAATAAACCAAAAATGTAAACATCAATATATGTCTATATTTGCATATGATCACATAAACATGGAGAAAGGTGTGAAGAATAATAGGTTGGAAAGTTATTAATTAGCTGGGAGGACCAGAAGGAAAGAGGGATGTGTAAATAGCATAAAGATATGACTGAAAGAATGGTTATCAGAAATTATATAATATTTAATACTCTAATGTAAGCATTGGTTTTTTAATATATTTTTTATTGAAGTATAGTATAGTTGCAAATGGTAGGACTCTTTTCTTCTTATGGCTGAATAATATTCCATTGTGTATATGTACCACATCTTCTTTATCCATTCATCTACTGATGGGCACTTAGGTTGCTTCCATTTCTTGGCTATTGTAAATAGTGCTGCAAGAAAGATAGGGGTGCATAGGTCTTCTTCAAACTGGTCTCCTGCATTCTTAGGGTAAATTCCTAGGAGTGGAATTCCTGGGTCAAATGGTATTTCTATTTTTAGTTTTTTTGTGGAACCTCTATATTGCTTTCCACAATGGTTGAACTAATTTACATTTCCACCAGCAGTGTAGGAGGGTTCCCCTTTCTCTGCATCCTCACCAACATTTGTTTGTCTTTTGAATGTTAGCCATCCTAACTGGTGTGAGGTGATATCTCATTGTGGTTTTAATTTGCATTTCTCTGATGATTAGCTATGTGGAGCATCTTTTCATGTGTCTGTTGGCCATCTAAATTTCTTCTTTGGAGAAGTGTCTGTTCAGATCCTGTGCCCATTTTTTGATAAGGTTATTTGCTTTTTGGTTGTTGAGGCACATGCACTCTTTATAGATTTTGGACGTCAACCCCTTATCAGATATGTCATTTATGAATATATTCTCCCATACTATAGGATGCCTTTTTGTCCTACTGATGGTGTCCTTTGTTGTACAGAAGCACTTTAGTTTGATATAGTCCTACTTGTTCATTTTTGCTTTTGTTTCCCTTGCCCGGAGAGATATGTTCATGAGAAAGTTGCTAATTATATTTACATTCAAGAGAGGTTTGCCTATGTTTTTTTCTAAGAGTTTTATGGTTTCATGACTTACATTCAGGTCCTTGATCCATTTTGAATTTATTTTTGTGTATTGAGTTAGACAGAAATCCAATTTCATTCTCTTACATGTAACTGTCCAGTTTTGTCAACACCAGTTGTTGAAGAGGCTGTCTTTCTCCATTGTATGTCCATGGCTCCTTTATCATATATTAATTGTCCATATATGTGTGGATTTATATATGGTCTCTCTATTCTGTTTCACTGATCTATGGGTCTGTTCTGGTGCCAGTACCAAATTGTCTTCATTACTGTGGCTTTGTAGTAGAGCTTGAAGTTGGGCAGCATAATTTCCCCCACTTTATTCTTCCTTCTCAGGATTGCTTTGGCTATTTGGGGTCTTTTCTGGTTCCATATGAATTTTAGAACTATTTGTTTCAATTCGTTGAAGAATGCTCAGTATTTTGATGGGGATTGCACTGAATCTGTAGATTGCTTTAGGCAGGATGGCCATTTTGACAATATTAATTATTCCTGTCCAAGAGCATGGGATGTATTTCCATTTATTAGTGTCCTCTTTAACTTCTCTCAAGAGTGTCTTGTAGTTTTCAGTGTATAGGTCTTTCACTTCCTTGGTTGTGTTTATCCTAGGTATTTTATTCTTTTTAATGCAATTACAGAATACTACCTTTTGAGAATTCTTGCCAAAAAATTCAAAATTGAATCTGATCAAGCCTATCTCAGATCTTATTACCAGTTTATGGAAATTGAGGGCAGAGTTGCATATTAACTACACCAGAGTAATGCAATCAGTGTAACCTGGATGTAGGAAAATCAGTAAGTCAACTTAGTTTCTTTAAAAGATATATATATATATATATATATATAGTTTTGAAGGAATATGATGAAACTGAGTTGGAAGCTATAGATTAAGAGAATCTTAAGTGAAAAATCAACCAATTGTAATGCAAGGACTTTCCAAGGATCTTGGTTCAAAGAAGCTGTAACATATATATGGCATTCAGGGAAATGTGAACACTAGGTATTTGCTAATATTAAGGAATCATGGATAATAATATAGGAATTATAATTTTTTAAAAAAGATTTCCTATCTTTTAGAGAAACATACTGAAACATAATGAATGAAATGATGGTTTCAATGTGCTTCAAATATTCCTTCAGGGAAGGTGAACCAGTGAGGCACAGATAATATAAGTTTGTCCACAAATTGTAACTGTTGAAGCTGGTGAATAGGAATGTGGGGATTTATTCTCTATTGTTATATATGAGCTTTTCTATACTAATTAAAAAAACCTAGTAAACTCACTAGCAAAAGGGAAAACAAAAGGGAAGTAGATTTATAAGAGAATAAGGAGATTTCCTAGACCATATTTTTTATACTATGAAATAAATAAACATTTAATAAGTATAGCTATATATAATTCTTATGCTGTTGTAAATTGTAATATAAATAAATTCACAAATCACAGGAAAACTCCTTTTCAGGTTATACACCCTAAATTTGGATTTGGGAAATATAACAATCATGCCCATGATCAAGTGGAAAGACTCCTCTGGGTCTTCACTGCCCGGGCCTATATGTCTTGCCATTCTTGGGATAGAAGGCAAATCTCCAAAATCACAGGCACTGACCTCAGAGGCTCCCAGTTAAGAGCCTTAAACAAAGTCAAGTCTTCCTCCAGAAATTAAATATGATCCTCATTTAGTTGAATCTTTCCAAAATCTTTCTCCCAGGTAACTCAAGCCCAAGAGAGAAATTTAGAGATTTTTCTGGATTCCTTCAGATAATTGGATAGATAAACTTGTTTATTATTTCTTTCAATGTACAATTTACAAAGCCCCTAATATGTGGCAGGCTTTTGTCTTAGGTCTTGGTGACACAGTCCTGCCCACTAATTATCTACTGGGGGAAATAGTAAGGTAAAGAGGCGAGTAGCAAATAGCTTCTTAATCTGGATAAGATCAGTTTAATTTCAAAGAGGAAACTGGTTCACAGTAATCTCTTTTCTGGTCATTGCCAGATTACCTAATTGCTTTAAAAGACAACTAACTCCCCTTCTCAAGTGTTCTGCAAACAGTAGTGAACAGATTTGTAAAAAAAAAAAAAAAAAAGTATATATACACAGCCAATTAGAAATGGACATAAATTCCTACTTTGGGAGTCACCAGATTTCTTTTTCCCAGTAGAAAAATACCTAGAGAGTGAATAGGTAGAATGGGAACTGGCAGTGAGGAGTAGTTAACCTGGAAGTTAAAGTCAATCCTGAAACCAACTACATTTATAAGAAAGATTTTGAGGCATAAAATTAACTCAAATAGTGGAAATTAGATTTTCTTACTATTGGCATGGTTGTCAATAGATTCAGAAAACACCTAGAAGTCAAAGTCACCATGAGACTTCCTCTTATGATGAGGATCTTACTGAGACAGGAACAGTGGCTTCAGACAGAGGAAGGTGAGGGCCTCCGGAAAGAGACCCCTACCAAAACTCCATGTTAAACAATTAAGCAAAGTCAAAGTCACATTAATTCTCTAAAGTAAAAATATCAAACTAGGAATATAAGCATTCTTTAGTGAGATTAGTTAAAACTAAAAAGCCAGGAACAACTTAGCCTAGAAATTTGAATACTCCCCATACAAAGAAAAGTATCTCAGCATAGCGTATGTTTTCACTGTGTCAATTAGAACAGACCATTGTTAAGATTTACTTTCGCCTGCTCAAAGGCCCAGCTTATTTACGAAAAATTCTATCTTAAAGCTAAGATTGCATTTTAATCAAACAAACAATAACTCAACCCAACTTGGAAACAAGGCAGGCAGTCTTAAATGATATTCTCCCAGATCAAAAAGCAGCTATTGTGGGAAAGAATCAGAGCAGTAAATTTCTTGTGTTAAGCTAACTTTGAAGAATGACCCACTGATAAGAAACAGTATCTCTTCAAAAATAAACATTTGGGCACCATCTGGCAGGTCTGCATCCCTAGCACTTTGGCTCTCAACCGTCTATAAATCCTCTAGACCACCCAGGACCCTGGGCTCCCTTGTCCCCTCTTGGCATGAGCCAGGAGCTCTTTCCTCTTATTTTATCTCTAAATAAAAGCCTCTCACTTGCTCTCCTACTCTGAGTGTTTGCAAAGTTCATTCTTCAACTCTTTGAACAAGAACCCCACCATCATTACTACCTTCCATAAAGAAGCTTAACAATTCATCCTGGGTAGTGTAGTGTGGGGCAGGAAATAATGTTTTACATTTTTCTTCTGTGTGCATAAAATATCTCTGGAAACACTGCTTTCAGGGAGTGGGGCTTGGAAGGCTGGGATATAGGTAGAAAGGAAGCTTTTCCCTATGAATATTTTATGCCTTTTCAATTTTGAACCACATCAATGTATTACCTTCTATAATTAATTAGTTAATTTATTAAAAATAAAAACTAAAATGGGGATCACAACGCCTAAAAAGGGCACAGGAGATTAGTATACAGGGCCATTTGCCCCTAAAACAGAAGGAGAACTAGGGCAAGTCACTCTATTAAGAATCTAAGGGGCCAAAATATATGAAGAACTCACAAGCCACAACAACCAAAAAGCAAATAACCCAATTAAAAAATGGGCAAAGGATATGAACAGACACTTCTCCAAAGAAGAAATCCAGATGGCCAACAGGCACATGAAAAGATGCTCCACATCATTAATTATCAGGGAAATGCAAATTAAAACCACAATGAGATATCACCTCATACCAGTTAGGATGGATAACATCAAAAAAACTAAGAACAATAAATGCTGGCAATGATGCAGAGAAAGAGGAACCTTCCTACACTGCTGGTGGGAATGTAAACCAGTTCAGCCATTGTGGAAAGCAATATGGAGGTTCCTCAAAAAACTAAAAATAGAAATACCATTTGACTCAGAAATTCTATTCCTAGGTATTTACCCAGAGAAAACAAGATCCCTGATTCATAAAGACATCTGCATCCCTATGTTTATCGCAGCACTATTTACAATAGCCAAGATATGGAAGCAGACTAAGTGTTCATCAGTAGATGAATGGATAAAGAAGAGGTGGTACCTATACACAATGAAATATTCAGCCATAAGAAAGAAACAAATCCTACCATTTACAACAACATGGATGGAGCTAGAGGGTATAATGCTCAGTGAAATAAGCCAGACAGAGAAAGACAAGTACCAAATGATTTCCCTCATTTGTGGAGTATATCAGCAACGCAAAACTGAAGGACCAAAACAGCAGCAGACTCACAGACTCCAAGAAGGGACTAGCAGTTACCAAAGGGGAGGGGCTTGGGAGGGTGGGTGGGGAGGGAGGAGAAGGGGGATTGAGAGGTATTATGATTAGCACACATGGTGTGGGCGGATCATGGGAAAGAGTGTAACACAGAGAAGGCAAATAGTGACTGTGGAATCTTACCACACTGATGGACAGTGACTGCAATGGGATATGGGGGGGTACTCAATAATATGGGTGAATGTAGTAACCACATTGTTTTTCATGTGAAACCTTCATAAGAGTGTGTATCAATAATACCGTAATAAAAACTAAAAAAAAAAGAATCTAAGGGGCCATTATGACTGACTACAACACACAATCCCAGATTTTCTTTTGCTATAAAGGACCTTATGGGTACAATTGGTGAATTCTGAATAAGATCTATTTTAATCTGATTTTAATACCTGTACTGTGGTTATATATAAGAAAAGTCTGGTGTTATTTAGGGGTATAGAGGTGTCTGCTATTAAATAGTTGAGGGAGGAGTTAGAGATAGAGAAATAATAATAATCATAATGAAGCAAGTATGGTAAAATGTTAATATTTGCTGGCAAGGAAGAAGAGCACCTGGAACTCTCACACAACTTTTAGGCAAGAGAAAAGGAGTAGGAATCCAAATCTAGAGGAATTTGGGAAATATGAGACTAAAACAAACAGAAGACATTAGTGACAAGGAATAGACCCATATGTTGAAACAATAATAGAGGACAAAATACAAGTCCTATTTAAGGATGTAAAATGGAGAAAGGTGTGGAAGGCTCATATTTTTTTGAGGGGGTGAGTGGACATTAGTTAATATTTTTAAAGATTATTTTATACCCACTTCTGAATAGAAAAGAACTATGGGTTATTAATAATGCTCCCAATTTAAAATAACCTAAATGCTCAGCAATAGAGGTAGGTGGGAATGTAAATGGTGCAGCCGCTATGAAAAGTAGTATGTAAGTTCTCAAAAAATTAAAAATATAATTCCATATGATCCAGCAGTTCTGCTTTTTGACATATACCCAAAAGAATTGAAAGCAATGTATTGAAGAGCTATTTGTATTCCTATCTTCATAACAGCATTATTCACAATAGCTGAAAGGTGGAAGCAAACCCAAATGTCCATCAATGGATGAATAAACAGACAAAATGAGTACAGTTGACCTTTGAGCAACATGGGTTTGAACTGTATGAGTTTACTTTCACATGGATTTTTTTCAACAAATCTATTGGAAAGTTTGTTGGAGATTTACTACAATTTGAAAAAAATATTTTATTTTTTCTAGTTTCCCTTATTGTAAGAATACCATATATAATACATGTAACATGAAAAATATGTGTTAATCAACAGTTCATATTATTGGTAAGGCTTTTGGTCAACAGTAGGCAATTGGTAGTTAAGTTTTGGGGGAATCAAAAGTTATACCAGATTTTTGACTCCATGGGGTAGGGATGGGGGGAGGTCAGTGTCCCTAAGCCCCAAGTATTGTTCAAGAACCAACTGTATAATATATATATAATCAACTGTATAATATATATAATGGAGTATTATTCAGCTTTAAACGAAGGAAATTCTGACAACATGCTACAACTTGAGGACATTATGTTAATTGAAATAAAATAGTCACAAAAAAGACCAATATTGTATGATTCTACTTTTATGAGGCACCTAGAAATAGTCAAATTCACAGAGACAGAAAATGGAATGGTGATTGCCAGGGATGGATGTGTTACAGTGGGTGGATAGCCAAACATGAGCTTGGAAGGGACTGGGGACTTTGGCCAGTGTTTATATTTAGTTAGGTGCTTGTTTATATTCTAAACATTCCATGTAAACTGTTCTCACAGGATGTGGAGAAGGAGGATATACATACCAGACCTGCCAAAAGTAACGGGTTCCTACATGGAAGAGAAATTGACCCTGACTTCTCCTCAAAGTACATTACACACTCATTACCATACTAAAAATCACACCCCTTGGCACTATTACAGTTCCCAGGCAGACCATCTAAGAGATTTGCCAGAAATCCCTTCCTCATTCCAAGAAAACCCCACTTAATCTGAAGACTATTCCACCCCTGCCTAAATTCCAGCTATAAGACCTCACAACCCAACCCCACCTGGCTGCTCACCTCTGGAGCATGCCCGCACTCCATCCTTGAGTGTGTACTTTCCTTTATAAAACTACTGTTTGCTTGTACCTGCTCCACTGCTCACAAATTCTTTCTCAATCAAAGTCAAGAACCCTCCCATAGTTTGAGGTCTCACTTACTGTGCAGGGAGATCTCCCCAGATTAGACTGCCCAACAACAGAGGGAGTGGGGAATGAGGAATTTTTTAGTGGGTATAGAGTTTCAGTTTTGCAGGATGAAATCATTCTGGAGATTGGTTGCAAAACCATGTGAATGTACTGTTAAAAAGAAAGGGGCAAGCCCAACATAGTGTCACATCTGCTAGACCAAATCACCAAACCAGGACCTAATACTTAAACCCTATTACAGTTTCAACCTCCCCTAGAAATTTAGTCAGTCAGGAATTTTCTGATCATCAGCAATATGATAATCTGTCACATGAGCCTTCTCCATCTTCCCTAAAGGAAGATGAGGTTCGTCTGCATTGGAAGTCCCCTGCTATTCCGCCAACAGAAAGTGACTTTGCCCAAAACAACCCCTTCTTTTATTTTGCTAATAACTTTCCCGCCACCATCCTGTTCACAAAAACCTTCCATTTGTACATTTCCTTGGAGTACCTCTCCTTGCTGTGGGGCTGCTGCCCAACTCATGAATTGCTTAATAAAGCCCACTAGATCTTCACATTTACTTGGATGAATTTTGTTTTAGCAGTACTGAACGCTGCTGACCTGTGAACTTAGAAATGGTTAAGATGGTAAATGTTCTGTATATTTTACTAAATTTAAAAATTTTTAATTGAAAATAAGCACAAATGAAGGAGTGCTTCAGTGGAGAGTGTATGAGAAACTGGCTCACAGCTACCATTTCAGAAAACTTTCCTGACCAAACCAGCTCTTGTGATCACTCTATTATGTGCCTTACCAATTTATTTTGTATTTACTAACTCTATCTTTTGGGTAAGTAACCGATTTTTTTTTTCATATTTTTTGCACGAATCCAGATCACAAGCCCTTCTGAATAGACATTCTTTTCTACTTTCTTCTCTTCTCCGTAAATAGTCATGTTTTTGGAACATTTTGGAACTAAACAAATTTTGGAAATGCAAAGCTTTCATCATAAATTACTAATAAGAATAATTAAAAAGAAACTGTCAATCACTATATTGTACACCTGAAACCAACATTGTAAATCAATTATATTTTGATTAAAAAATAATAAAATGGAAGCATTATAAGATTGTAAAAAGAAAGAAAAAGGAAAACTAATGGATAAATAAACTGCAAGTTCTGGATTTTTATGTTGTCTAGTCTAAGGCATTCTTTTAAGGTCTGCTTAGTTGTTATTCAGGATCACAGTAAACGACACAAAAGATATAATTCAAAAATAAAATCTTAGATACGTTTCCTCTTCCTTCCTCACACAGTCAGCTAGTACAAATGATAAAATTACATTAAAAAGCAGCTGGAGAAAGGGCTTAAGTTCCTTTTCTTTTACCTGCAGTGTGCCTGAGGCTTGATTGAAACAATTGCTGTCCCTATTACTGTACTCTGTAGTTTACTTCTGCTCCTTTCCCGGGCATTAAATTGTGCTCTCTGCCAGCTGGGTCATCCAGGAGTGCTGGAAGACTGGGTGATAATCATATGTGTGCTCAAGGCTTGCTGAAACTTTACTTCTCTAGGTAAACCAAATAAAAGACAATATTTAAAAAGTTCAATATGGCACAGGAGAAGGAAGGAAACTGACATTTGTCAAGAGTGTACTTTGTACCAAATTTCATGTGAAAGTCTACTTGATATCAAGAGTTATTTGTTATATAACTCTTAACCTTAAGCTTATAATGTATCTTTCCTTGTTTGGTGTAGGAAATTTTATGTATTCATTGTATGTATATTAAAGGAAATTAAACTTAAGTTTACTCAACAATCTTACAATATTTAACTAGCTACTTGCTATGATTTTACAGATCTTGTTATTAACTCCATCAATATAAAAAGCTATTTAGACTATTTTCAGTTAAGGAAAACGGCACTTATATTCATTTTTTATTCAATATGGTACACATAAAAATAAGTGGCACCTAGAATAAGGACTTTTCTTGACTGTTTCCTGAACCCACAACCCTCTCCAGCACAATAAACTTATATATTAACTCTTATTTAAAATGTGTTTAATTATTTCATCACACAATTCTTGTTGCAAGTGTGCTAATGAAATAGGAATATTACCTTTCAATCAAATTTATGTGCCAATTAGGTGTTATCTGGGGTATGCTAATGCAAATGTAGCCGCTTTTGGGGGAGAGGGGGTGTTACAGTGAAATAATCACCATAATGGAATTTTCAATGTAGCTTGAAAAAAAAATAAACCACTGCTAAATGTAAACCATTCAGGGCAATAATTTTCCAGTATCTCTTTCCTCAATCTAGTAATAGCCACATTAGCACAGGTCTACCAAGCAACACCCCAAGTTCTTTCTGGTTTCTCTTAGTTTCATTTTTCACTTAGAAACCCCATTAAATGGGCTATATTAGAGTATTTTTACATTGTCACCATTATTTCAAATCCCTTGTACATTGTGCATATTCATAAAATTAAGAGAGTATGTCTCTCTTAAATCACATGCTTTTGATCTTCACAAAGCATTCATCTATGATATGTTTACCAATACCTGAATGGCATTTAGAAAATATTTTTTGATGACCAGATATTTTCAAATGGCAGTCAAAAATAGTGAATTAAATAAATCAACATTCAAAATAACATCCTAAGGTGAAAAAGAACCTTTATCAAGAAGTTATTACTTCTAATCAATATTTCTAGGAGCTTCCAACTCTAATTTTAAATCTCTTTCATTTCTGATGTGCTCCTTCACTGCCTTGGTAAGGTGATTAACATTTGTAACTGGCAGAAGGAATCAAGTTCCCTAACCTTAACCTGACCAGTCATAGACAATAATGAGGTCAATCGAGCCATCAATAGTTTATTGATTTAAAAGCTTAAGTAATTGTATTTCATTGTCTAGAAATTAAAATTCTACTAGAGTACGAATTTGTTTCTTCAATTAGCATGAATAACCATTTATGGGATTTTTAAAAATCACACTTTAAGTAAAGCTTAATCACTCACTGATGAAGATTTTACTTCTTTGAAATCATTAAAATAATAAAAGCTTACAGATATTGAGTACTTAATACATACCAGGCACTGTTCTAAGAGCTTTACATGAATCAGTTTATTAAATTCTCATAAAAATTCTATGAGTAAGCTACTATTATTGCAGTTTCACAGACTCACAAACTGAAGTCAAGTAACTTGTTCAAGATTACATAGTTGGTAAATGGAGAAGTCAGAATTCCATCCCAGGCCATTTATTTTTGAGCCTGTGTTCTTAATCACTGCAGTAAGTTGCCTTTCAACTATCATATACACACTTGTTTTGAAATTGAGTTACTAAGGAATTTATCATATTCTGTTTGGCTCCAAAAACATGACAGAAAATGCAATAACGTTAAGAAAAGAGCTTGTTTTAACAGCAAAACTGTTACAGAAAATACTGGAAAACTTGGACTGGGTCACTGATGGAGGAACCAAGTGGCACACGGAGGTCTTGGAGCGTTGAGGTTTTATTTTACACCAGCAGGCTCAGAAGGGAGTGATCTCCCAAGGTCTTAGCCCTGAGCACAAGCAAGGGGAGGGGAGCAATTTATATTATTTTGATATGTGACATTTTGGCATATGCAGGGCAAAAGAGGAGCCTGGAGGAGGGGAGCAGGGAGCTGGGAGTACTTTGCCAAATGGAGGGAAAAAGTGGTTTGCTGACCTTGACGTCTGTGTTGAATATTTTCCTTATCACTCCCCCCGCCTCTGATGCCCCTTTAAACACTTTGTTTTAGGGCCATCATTTTTTTGGTTTATGATAGGGTTATAATGGCTTGTATTTACACTTTCAATTTCTTTGAGCTAGGACTTTTTTCCTTGTGACTTTTTCATTAAAGACCTGAGTACTTTGTGAAAGATGGACGCTACAAAGGCAGGTTAGTATCACTTTTTGAGGAGGCCTTCTAGTGCAGTTTTTCTTAGGTGGGTGAGCTGATGGTATTTGCTGACTAGATGCCTTCCGATTGCAGTTGGAACAAAGATGTGTCTGTCAGGCAGAAACCATCATTATTTATTTATTTTTTTAAGTTAGGGTGGCTCCTTCAGCCATGGTCCAGTCTTTCTCTTTTTCAGTGCACTTGGGTGGAGGGGCCTCCACTGGGGGTGTTAGGGCCATGGTGAGGGAAGGAGCTTTATCAGTTTTTATTGGCTGCTGTTTTAGCTGCCTTATCTGCCAGCCTGTTCCCCTGTGTTATAGGGTTGTTTTCTTTTTGGTGTTCTTTGCAATGCAGAATTGCTACTTTTTCTGGGAGCCAGACAGCCTTGAGGAGTTTTAGTATTGTGCCAGCTGAGAGTTGGAGAGGAATTGGTGTCCCTGTGTGTTTAAGAGGGACACAACAGTATGGGGAAACTTGACATTTATTTTCTGTCCCAGAGTAAGTTTATCTGCTTTTTTTATGAATAGAACTGTGGCTGCCAGTGTCCCGAGGCAGGGTGGCCATCGTGCTTCAATAGGGTTTAGTTTTTTTTTTTTTTCTGACAGGTATGTAACCAGCCACTGCCAGGGCCTAACAGTTTATGTGAGAACTCTGAGGGCTACTTTTTTTCATGTATGAAGAGACTGAAGGGGTTTCTTGTATCTGGCAGGTGTAGGGCTGGTGCCTGTTCTGAAACAGCCTTTATTTCCAGGAAGGTGGCTCTTGCCTCTTTTGTCTAGACAGGGGGTTCTTTGTATGCTCCCCCGCCAGGAGACTGTAGAGGGGTTTTGCCATTGCCGAGAATCCAGGAATCCAGATTCTGCAGAACCTGGCGGCCCCCAGGATCTCTCGTATGCCTTTCTTCATCTGGCCCTAGTGCCCTTTCTCCCTGGGTGAAGAGGAAGCCCAAGTACTGGACTCACTGCTGGCAGATTTGTGCCCTTTTTTATCCTGAGTCTGACAGGAGTTGCAGGAGGGCTTTTGTGCCCTTTGCACAATTTTCCTGGGTGTCACTGGCAAGTAGGAGGTCATCTACAAACTGCAGGAGGGCACAACGCATGGTTTCCCTTGGAAAGCTGGCAAGGTCTGCTGCCAATGTCTCTCCAAAGAGGGTGGGTGAGTTCTTGAACTCTTGTGGGAGCCACATCCATGTCGATTGCCTCTGCTGCCCCCGTATCCAGTTCAGTCCATTTGAAGGCAAACAAGAGCTGGCTTTGGGGGACCAGCTGGAAGCAGAAAAAAGGCATCTTTTAAGTTTAGGCAAGTGAACCATTGGGCAGACCCCGGGATCTGGCTGAGGAGGGTATACAGATTTGGGACCACCGGGTGTAAAGAAACAGTCACTTTGTTAATGGCTTGCAGGTCTTGAACAGGCTGGTGCTATCTTCCTGGCTTTTTGACTGGTAGAAGTGGGGTGTTCCAGGGTGACTGACACTTGGTTAGAATGGCTGCCTCTTTGAGTCTGATCAGGTGTTCCTGAATGTCTGCTTTCGCCTATTCTGAGAGAAGGTACTGCTGATGTCTTTGTGGCTGGGCCCCTGGAGTCAATTCTACAATGACAGGGGCTCGGTTATGAGCAAGTCCAGGTGGGTTGTCTTCAGCCCATACTGATAGGAAGCAGCTCTGAATTCAGGTGGGCTACTTGAGGGGGCCTGGGCACAGAATAGCCTCCACTCCTCTTCTCCGGGTGTGGTTATTGCCAGTACAAGCGACCCTGGCTCTTCTTGGCCTGGGTTTAGTTTGAGGCTGGTGCATCCAGTTGGTTCAAAACTTATTTGGTCTCTGAGCTTTGAGAGTATATCTTGGCTAAAGAGGGGAACGGGCCACTGGAGCAGGTAGAGAAACTTATGTCAGGCTTTGGGGCTTCCAAGTTCACATTGGTGGGCTCGGCAAAAGTGTTGCTGGACTGCTTATGTCCCAGTGGCTCCGAGAATAGTTGCAGTCCTTTTACTGAAGGGAGTTACAGGGAGGGTGGAGGGTAACCAAGGGTGTTCTACCCCTGTGTCAACCATAAAAGTCACCTGTTGTTTCCCCACTTTCATTTTGACCATGGGCTCATGCAGGCCAAGCATGAGAGAGCCCGGTCCTCATCTGAATCTGTTCCTGGCAGACTAATGAGCCTTTCCCTGTGAGGCTCCTCCCGGCAGCGACCAGACTTCGGGTCTTTGCCTCAGTTGGGGTATTTGTTCTTCCAATGCCCCTTCTCTTCACACTAAGTACACTGGTCCCTGGCTAGGGGTGTCCTAGGCTTCCCCCCTCTTGGCAGCCGGCTTCTCTCTGCCTTCTGCCCATCTCTCTCTTTCAGAGAAGCTGCAAGAAGACTGGCCTTTTTCTTCATTCTTCTTTCAGCATACCTGTCAGCTTGGGCTTCTCTGTTCATGTATACTTTGTTGGCAATTTCAATCAACTGAGTGATATTCATCCCAGCGAAGCCCTCAAGTTTTTGGAGCTTTCGTCTGATAACTGGGGCAGCTTGGGCCATGAATGAGGTATTTACATCTGCTGGCTCCCTGGTGACTCAGGGTCGAAAGGGATGTAGATGTGGTAAGTATCACACAGTCTTTCATAAATAGTGCCCAGGAGACTCTTCTGGTTGTTGAGTGACTGAAGAAACTTTAATCATGTTCATAGGCTTTTTGGACCCAACTTTGATCCCCTGGAGGAGGGCGTCCTGATATGGGTGGATCTGGTGCTGTCCCTCTGGGGTGGTGAAGTCCCACCCGGGGTGCTTCTCAGGGACAACAATTTCAGCCCATGCACCCCAGTCAAGGACCCTGGCTGCCTCCTCTCTTCTATTGTGAACAGGGTGTAGAGAAGCTATTGGCAGTCTTCCCAGGTCAGCTAATGGGTTTGGAAGAGGGATTCCATTAGATCAACAAAGGCTTGCGGCTTCTCCGAGTATGACGGGGTGTTGTGTTTCCAACTGAGGAGGTCAGTCATGGAGAAGGGTTGGTAGTAAAGCACGGCCCAGCCTGGCTGGGTGGTCCTAGCCTCATCATGTCACTCAGGCTCCCGTGTCTCTCGCACCAGCATCTGAAAAGCGTCTGCTCCTGGCCGAGGGTGCAGTCTGGCTGCTGGTCCAGGAGAGAGGGGGTCCACTGGTTCTGGAGGTGGTGGAGAGGCCGACGGTGGTGGAGTGTCTGGGACTAGGGGCTGGGTGCTGATGGCCTTGGAGGCACATAAGGCGGGAGCAATATTAGCTCTTTCTGGGTCACCAGCAAAAATTTGTGGAGGCTTAGGCTTCTGCTGATTCTTTTCAGGCTCCTGTGTTGAGGCAACTAAGACCCTACTCTGTCCCTGCCTGTTGCAAGTGAACCGCACCCAAGGGGGAAGGGTCTGGGCAACTCCTAACCAGGAGTCAATGTATGGGAACTGGTCAGGATGACCTGGATCTCCAGGGGTGATCCGCCAGACCTGGCGGACTGTTGGAACATCTAGGGCCCCTTCCAGAGGCCACCCTACACTGAAGGTGGGCCATTCACATTCACACAGGGCTTTCAACCTGCCAGGAGTTAATTTCACTCTGTAGTCTTCTGAGAATCCCTTCCTGAAATTCTTGATCATAGTGTCAAGGACTGTGGGTTTGCTGTGCCCTGACCCCATGACGTGTCTGAGAACGGTGCTGTGACAACAGACAAGGGAGGGGTGCCTCCTCTAGAGAGGAGACCAGTCAGATGTGTAGGGCGTGCCTTCTCTGTTGCCATCTCCTGTTCCACCACCGCCCTACCATTGCCTCAAACCAGTGGCAACAATGGGCCAGTGCGGTTGGGTTTCCTGGTCAGGGAACCAAATGTTATGGAAAATACTGGAAAACCTGGACTGGGTCACTGATGGAAGAACCAAGTGGCACTCGGAGGTCTTGGAGTGTTGAAGTCTATTTCACACCGGCAGGCTCAGAGGGGAGTAATCTCCCAAGGTCTGAGCCCTGAGCACAAGCAAGGGGAGCAATTTATATAATTTTGATATGTGGCATTTTGGCATGCTCAGGGCAAAAGAGGAGCCTGGAAGAGGGGAGGAAGGAGCTGGGAGTGCTTTGCCAACCGAGGAAAAAAGTGGTTTGCTGACCTTGACGCCTGTGTTGAATATTTTCCTTATCAAAACCACACCAAAATTACCCCTCACCACGTCCTTCTGTATACCTCTCTTTTGCTTAAAGCAACATTACTTATCAATCAGCACTCTTTCACACTAAGCCCAGGTTAGGCACCAGAATCCTTCTCAACACTACATAATTGATGATTAGCATACAAGAGGACACCAGTGCACTATATCTAGCAAAGTACATTAAAACATGGGCAATTTCATAGAGCATATCTGTATGTTGTGTTACAGTCTTTTTCCTTTCTTTTCATAATGTATCTTAGAGAAAATTTACAAGGCCACAAATTGAGAGGTAACTGCTTCCATTACTGACAAATCCTTTTCGTTGTATAACTGCTTAGGGTCAAATTCTTATTTATTTATTTATTTGTTTGTTTGTTTTGTTATGTGTACTAGGCTCCCCCCTTCACCAAGTCCTCCACACACACCCCCATTACAGTCTCTGTCCATCAGCGTAGTAAGATGCTGTAGAATCAAAGGAGCCAGCCTTTTGTTCCCCTGCCCTGGTCAATCACTGGCTATGGGCTGCCCGCGGTGAAGCAGCTCCCATTGTACCAAGAACAATTCTCCGAGAAGGATGCAGCTGTGAGTCTTAGCAGCCAACATTGAGCAGCTGGGAAAGGGTGTGCTGGCCTGGCAAAGAGGACCTGGCTGGACACCAGCAGTGTTGACTACAATATCCTTTAATATTCTTTGAAATTTTGTCCATATGCATATATAACCTATTTGAAACAGAAAGCATTCTACATAGTAGCATCAAACATGTGGAAAAGCTATATAAATATGGTGTCTGAGCTCCTTTTAGATGTTAGATGTTAGAAGGAGGAAGAGTATGGAGAATCACTCATGGAACATTTTTATGGGCCAGACCTGGAGGAGGCTCACAACACTTTTGCTCATGTAAGGACAAATACAAATCTAAAATAAAAAAATTTTTAATTAAAAATTTTCCCTGGTGCTAAAGGGAAAGAGAACTTTCCCCATCTCTCTTCTCTTCAGCATTTCCTTAAAAAAAACCTGAAATTAAATGCTTTCCTTGTCTCCTGGAGATGTATGTAAATTTTTAAAACTAAATGAGCTTCTTGTTCATTTTGTGTCTCAGGAACCTCTTTTTTAGAGCCACGTTTTTGAAATGTGAACCTCAAGGAGCATGACATTCTGTCTATCTGTTTTAGCCGAGGCATTTGGCTCCAAGATAATGATTTCTGTTTGTTGAAAAGATACGAGAAGTTTTATTTTCCCCTTGGATAAGGACAATTAACATGTATATATAAAAGAGTGAGGTTTCTTTTTGATTTTGCAATCTCTTTGGCCATTAATGTGCATCACAGTACTGTTTAATACTTATTCAGTAATGAAAACTTTTTTCTTTCTCATCTATATCTTTATGGAGATGCTTTCTTGGTAGGAAATTTATTTGTATGTGTTTCCTCTAAACTCATGTTCCTTTGGCTAGTACTCAGTTATATGACCACAGCTACAGGGAGAATATAGGAAATACAGTTTAACTCTGTGCCCAGGTACAGAAGGGGCTGGATTTTGTCCATCTGCCAATTTAGGTCTGACTGGTCAAATGGGGAGGATTGGGGTGGGGCTGCAAAGTGACAACAGGTAGATTAACAGGAAAAAAATGTATTATGCATGTGGGAGTACTCAGTAATAAGTACCTGAAGTCGAAGGTAAAGGTTTATGTACCAACCTCACAAAAAAGGATGGTGGGTTAAGACTTCAGTGGAAAAATATGGAAGGTTCCACTGAGATTTTTTTTAATGGGCAATTGAATTCACACTTTCTGGTACAAAGAGTTCATCTTCTTCTAAGTAGGAAATCTTCAAGGAGGGTCAATGGCAGCTATATTTTGGGGAGTCTCTGCTTAAGTTTAGAGAATATGTTTTTCTGTGGCTACTGATTGTTCAGATATTTGCAGTTCAGAGTAATTTTCATACCACATTGGGGGGCTGTTAATCCTTTCATTTGCATTTGTCAAATATCAGATTCCCTCTGTGTCTGCCAAATATCAGATTCTCATATCTTTCTCCATATGGAACACACTCAACCCTGAACCAAAGAAGACATCCTCATGTTCTATCCAGTCACTGCATTTCAGGACACAGTGATTTAGTGCAAAGTCCTGTTGAAGATCTTGTCTCTTCTTGCCAACAGATAACATACATGCACATATACACTAACCAAAAAATGGACTTGAAAAAGAAATGCAAACAATTATTAAGCTATGAAATTTTGTCCTACTTGCTAGTAATTAGGAAAATTTCATTTAAAATAGTGAGATATCATTTTTAGTTATTCATGAAGACTAAGATTTTTTAAATTGGTAACATCCAGTGTTGAAAGAAGTAGAGGAAAAAGCATTGAGATACTTTGTTAAAAGGAGTGTAAACTGGTGCAGCTTTTTGTGAGGAAATTGGACAGTGGTCATCAAAATTTTAAGTGCCCCCGTGTGCATTGACTCAGAATTCCAAATCTAGAAGGCTGTCCAAAAAAAAGTCATACATTTTCACAAAGATATATAACAAGGAAGTTTAGTGTGGGCAATGCTTGCAGAAGCAAGACATTGGAAACAACCTGAATGATTATCATTAGAAGAATATTAAAGGAATATTAGAAATGTAAATGATCATGGTTATATGTAATGTATTACATATGTAGTAAATGGCTGTACTTATGTACAATATATTATATTTTATGGCATATGATAAATCCATTAAAAGCAAAGAATATTATAGCTTTATATATACTATTATGGAAAGATCTCCAAGGTATACTATTAAGTGAAAAATCAGTGTGTGGAACAATGTTATAATGATTCTTTTTGTGTTAACTTCTAAAACAAAAGAAAAATCTATATAGATAACATGTTAATAAATACAATTTTTTTCTGGAAGAATCACATGCTGTCATGTTCTTTTCTGAACTATTTTTTTCTTCCATTTTCCAGCCATGAATGTTTATTTCTTAGATTATTTTTAAAATGTCAGTAGATGGGCAGTGGGATTATGGACTCCTCATTATTTTCTCTGAATATGAAAAAAATTAACACATGTTATTTTATTTAATAACCTTTAAAAGGAGAAAAACTTCATAATAGTAAAAAACTGAATCTGATAGTTATATTTGAAGATTCCTATAATTTTTTTCTTACATGAAGTGTATTGTGAGATTCCCTTTACTAATTAAATACAAGGCAAAAACATACACATTGATCTACATAATATATTTGTATAAATATATAGAGATAGCTATAGCTATAGATACAGGTACAGATTAGATGTATGCCCATACACCAAGCTGTAAATAGGGATGTGTAAAGAAAGAAGTGATTTTGAGGGAATAAATGGAGGAACACTTCAACAGCCAACACTTCATGTTTCTGTATTGTAGGTTTTACATTTTTCTTATTCCTTACAGTTTCACCAGAGTGTATCTAGTTATTTTTGTCTGAGGAGTTAAGATTTTATTCAGTTCTAGAAAATTATCAGCTGCTGTCTCTTCAGTAAACTCCACCACCATTTCTTCCATTCTCTTCTGAAACTGTAGATCTAGATCAGTTTTTAAACAGCTTTATTGAGATATAACTCACATAAGACTGATAATCATTTACCCACTATTAAATATATTTTGGAACGTCTCAAACTCTCCTCCACGTTTCTAAATTGTCCTTTCATATTTTTAAAACAATCCTTTCGTCTCTGTGGATGCTCTGGATAAATTCATCAGTACTATTTCCCAAGGCTTTTTTTTTTTAATAGTCTTCATTCTATACTTTATCTTATTTATTGATATTTTTATTTCACTATGGGTTTCCTTTCAAGGAGCAGTGGTTCATTATTCTGTCCTCTTTTATGTATGTTCTTCCTTCCCTCCTTCCAGAATTATAAACATTTGTTTTGCTCTATGATCCATTTCCGCAGGAGTGCATCTTCCATTTGTATTTTGAATTTTAGTTTGCAGGCTCATCTTGTGGGATGTCTCATTGCTGTTTTCCGTTGTTTGGTCCCACCCCTCCATGCTGGGTCATTTTGCAGCGTCCACTCCAGGACTGACCAGAACACCCTGTCACCAGACAGCACCCAGTCCGTAGTTTATCCCACTCCTGATCCTGCTTCAGAAACAGCAGCCAGTCCAGCCCAGAAGCCCACTTCCCTTTGACTGTCCTTGGAAACTTCAGTGGGAACTACAAACCTACAAAAATGCTGCCTTCCTCGGTCTTATTCAGTGGCGTTAGGTTCCTCTGGGACACGCTCCCAACCTGCTCCTCCACCCACCTTGCTTCAGGGACCAGTGATCTGAATATAGTCTTTGGTTAATTAGGCTTTTAACAACAACAGTCTTCTGTTGCACAGTCTTGATTTTGCTTAGATGATGGGCTTCCTGAGACAGATGCCTCCACTTTCTTTGCTTTATCATATACCCTGTGCCTAATTACTGTGGACCACAGCGGTTATCCTCAGGACTAGTAGGAGAATTAATAGCTGAAGAACAGGCCCATCCCTGGTTATTTCCCCTCATTTAGTGCTTCTTTCCTCACTTACATTATTGCTGGAAATCTGTCTTTCACCGTCACTAAAATATAAACTCCAAGAAGGTAGGACTGAAGTCTCATTTATCTTTATATGCTACACATTATATAAACCTTTGCTCAAAGGGTATGGTCATTCATCATACTTTTATGGAGGTGGGCTTTACTCTCTGCCAGGAATTATGTTAGAGCTAAGGATTTAATTATGAGCAAAACACAGTCTCTGCTCTCAAAGAGCTTGTGGTCTAATGGAGATTACCAACAAGAACATTGGCAATTATGAAACATCATAAAAGTTAATGGATTTGGTACAGAATGCTGTTAGAAAGGACCAAATAAAGATTTGTGGGAGCTTCCAGGTTGGTGAACACTAGGAGATTCAGGGAGAGCGCCTCACTCAGCATGGAAGCTCCTCAGCCCTTTCCCTGTGCCCTATGCATCTCTTCCATCTGGCTATTCCTTAGTTTTAGCCTTTTATAGTAAACCAGTAATCTAATGTTAAATCAGAAAAACACAATAAGCAGCAAAAAGGAAGAAATGTCACCATGAATGAAATCAAGTAATTTTGTCACATTTTTGGGGATGAAGAAAATTGATTAAAGTAATCAATAAAAGAGAAATATCCTAGGAGAAAGGGAGAATAGTGTAAAATAAGAATAAAAGGAATTCAAAATAAAGATCTCTCTCCAAAAAAAAATGTGGCGACTCCAAGGACATTGTTCAGAGGCTGCCCGGTGTGCCGTTCCCCCCACATGTGGTGTTCAGAGCCATGCCTTCTCATTCTGGAAACCCCCTCCCCCACCTGTCGCCCTCACTGAGTTCTCGGGGTCGTACTCACTGCAGTGCATTGTAATGGCAGCCCCTTTTGCACTTACAAATGGGGAGCCACAGGGAATGCAGCCCTCTTGCCTGGTGGGAGCCTGAGTATTGCAGACACTCATGCATATTTCTTGAATGATAAAATGAAAGAAAGATTTGGAACTAAAGCTTTATGCCATTCCTTCTACACAGAAACTGTCCCTACCATTCCAGCAAGCCCAAAGCTACTCTACAGTCTCAACCAGACCCTGCCCACTTCCTGGTACTCCCCTCACATTCCCCAGGGTGCTCCCTCCAAACACCAGTGGGCATGGAGGTGTTTTTAAACAGCATTGCGGTGGTGGCTGACAGCAGTATAAGCTTCCTAAAGTACATTGAACTGTTTACTTACAATGCATGGATTGCATGGTATCCAAATAATATCTGAATAAAGCTGTTAGAAGTTTAAAAGAAGAGATGATTATAAATAGCTCTGGGAACTATTCTATAATGTCTGCCATTGAAACACTTTTTCCACAAATGAAATTGTATTTTGTGCATTTTTTATTGCAATTTTCATTTAGTAGGTACTAGAAGACATCCTACTACCTAACATGCATTTTATTAATTTTAAACATAATTTTTCACATTTTAATGTGCACACCTGACTTTACATTTACATCAAAACCTAAGGGTAAACAATGAACCAATAGAATGAGAAATCAGGAAAACAATTCCATTCATAATTACATCAAAAAGAATAAAATACCTAGGAATAAACCTAACCAAGGAAGTGAAAGACCTATACCTGAAAACTATAAGACATTCTTAAGAGAAATTAAAGGGGACACTAACAAATGGAAACTCATCCCATTCTCTTGGCTAGGAAGAATTAATATTGTCAAAATGGCCATCCTGCCCAAAGCAATATACAGATTTGATGCAATCCCTATCAAATTACCAACAGCATTCTTCAATGAACTGGAACAAATAGTTCAAAAATTCATATGGAACCACCAAAGACCCCAAATAGCCACAGCAATCCTGAGAAGAAAGAATAAAGTGGGGGGGATATTGCTCCCCAATTTCAAGCTCTACTACAAAGCCACAGTAATCAAGACAATTTGGTAGTGGCACAAGAACAGAGCCACAGACCAGTAGAACAGAATAGAGACTCCAGACATTAACCCAAATACATACAGTCAATTAATATTTGATAAAGGAGCCATGGACATGCAATGGGGAAATGACAGTCTCTTCAACAGATGGTGCTGGCAAAACTGGACAGCTACATGTAAGAGAATGAAACTGGATCATTGTCTAACCCCATACACAAAGTAAATTTGAAGTGGATCAAAGACGTGAATGTAAGTCATGAAACCATAAAACTCTTAGAAAAAAACATAGGCAAAAATCTCTTGGACATAAACGTGAGTGACTTCTTCATGAACATATCTCCCGGGCAAGGGAAACAAAAGCAGAAATGAACAAGTGGGACTACATCAAACTGAAAAGCTTCTGTACAGCAAAGGACACTATCAATAGAACAAAAAGGTACCCTACAGTATGGGAGAATATATTCATAAATGACAGATCCGATAAAGGGTTGACATTCAAAATATATAAAGAGCTCACGCACCTCAACAAACAAAAGCAAATAAACCAATTAAAAAATGGGCAGAGGAGCTGAACAGACAATTCTCCAAAGAAGAGATTCAGATGGCCAACAAACACATGAAAAGATGCTCCACATCACTATTTACCAGAGAAATGCAAATTAAAACCACAATGAGATATCACCTCACACCAGTAAGAATGGCTACCATTCAAAAGACAAACAAAAACATGTTGGCGAGGTTGTGGAGAAAGGGGAACCCTTCTACACTGCTGGTGGGAGTGTAAATTAGTTCAACCACTATGGAAAGCAGTAGGGGGGTTCCTCAAAAATCTCAAAATAGAAATGCCATTTGACCCAGGAATTCCATTTTTAGGAATTTACCCTAAGAATGCAGCAGCCCAGTTTGAAAAGACAGATGCACCCCTATGTTTATCACAGCACTATTTACAATAGCAAAGAAATGGAAGCAACCTAAGTGTCCATCAGTAGATGAATGGATAAAGAAGATGTGGTACATATACATAATGGAATATTATTCAGCCATAAGAAGAAAACAAATCCTATCATTTGCAACAACATGAATGAAGCTAGAGGGTATTATGCTCAGTGAAATAAGCCAGGCGGAGAAAGACAAATACCAAATGATTTCACTCATATGTGGAGTATAATAACAAAGAAAAACTGAAGGAACAAAACAGCAGCAGAATCACAGAACCCAAGAATGGACTAACAATTACCAAAGGGAAAGGGACTGGGGAGGATGGGAGGGAAGGGAGGAATAAGGTGGGAATAAAAGGGGGTATTACCATTAGCATGGATAATGTCGGGAGGGGGGGCTTGAGAAGGACTGTGCAACACAGAGAAGACAAGTAGTGATTCTACAACATCTTACTACGCTGATGGACAGTGACTGTAATGGGGTTTGTGGGGGGGACTTGGTGAAGGGGGGACCCTAGTAAACATAATGTTCTTCATGTAATTGTAGATTAATGATAACAAAACAAAACAAAACAAAAAAAACCTGAGGGTAGGTGTCATTGGCTTGGGAGGAAATCCTAGAAACTATAAGAGAGTAATACTTCTTAAAGAAATGCTGTGTCACCCATGTTTGGATGGCACATAGGACAACTTGATGAGGAAAAGCACATCAGAAATGACTGATTTAGAAGTGATGCAGAAGAGTCAGACTTTCAATGTGAAATTGTTTTAAGAATTCTGTATTTCCTTTATATTTTCTTTTCTTATGAGTACAAAAAACATTATACATGAATTACAAATCAAAGGTTAAGCAAGTCTAAGAGATCACTTTCACTAGATATAAAATATAAAGTACACCTAATAAGAAAGTATTGTGCTGTGTTTTGATTGGCAGTGTCATTTGTTTTTCTTATTGTTATACGAAATAATGAGTCTTACAATTGATGCCATGTTGGATTCAGTGTAATACATCATCATGCAGTATGGTTATTTTATAGCTTTTTAAACACCATTTGTCAATATTAAAGCTCTAGTGAACTCCCTCATGCTTGCCTTTTTGTGCACATGTGTATTTCTCTAGCATAGATACACAGGAGTAGAATTTCTAGATTTAAAGGGCTACACTTTAATAAGAATAAAAATTCTTATTAATAGATACTGTCTTCCCAAAAGGTTATCAATTTAAATGTGCACTAACAGTGCAAAAGAATATCCATTTTGTCACACAATGGGTGTCTTTATGAATACATTTTTGCTAATCATGAAAAATGGTATCTCATAGTTTTAGTCTTTTCATTTTGTTTATAATCCCATGCAGAACACAATTTTTCATAGTTAGTTGTCATTTTTTTTGTATTTGCCTAAGGTATTCATCAAGATTATAAATAAATTTCTTATATTTGCTTCTAGTAATTATATAATTTCTTATTATTAAGCTCTGTATTCCATCCAGAATTCATTTTTGTCTTAGTATACGGTATGGATTTTATTTATTTTCCAAATGGATAGATAGCTGTTCCAATACCATTTTTGGACTTGTATATCCTTTCCCTCTGCTTAATGTTCCTCTTCATACTTGAACTCTACTTTGTTCCTTTGTTAAAATTGTCTGTTACTCCACAGTAACGTATGTTTTAAATTACATATCTTTGTGGAATGTTTTAATATCTTATAGAGCAAACCCCAATTTGTCTTTTGCAAAAGTCTCTGGACTACACTTGGGCAATTCTTCTTTCAGATAAATATTAGAATCATCTAGTCAAGTTCCTTGGAAAATCCTATTGGAAATTTGGTCCATATTGGCCCCTCCTCTCCAATCTCTCTATACTCTCTCTCAGTGATCTCATCCATTCCCATGTCTTTAAGTACCATCTCAGGATTATTATTATGTATACCACAATTTTAGGAAAAGCAAGTTTAATAGGGGCAAAAATGTGAAAGATAAACCTATAAAGTTTCTGGGAGAAAACATGGGAGAACACCTCCTCATGGTCTCAGGAGCAAATATTTCTTAGAACACAATGCACTAAATGGACAAGAAACTATTGATAAATTGGACTTTATAAAAATCAAAAACTTCCCCTTGGTGAGTGACACTTTAAAGAAGTGAAACAGCAAGCTACAGACTGGAAGAAAATATTCGGAATACATTTATCAGACAAAGGGCAGGTAAATAGAATATCTAATGAATCCTTATAAATCAGTAATAAAATGACAACCTAATTTTCTAAGTGGGCAAGATTTGAACAGAGGCTTCACAAAAGAAGGTATATGAATAACTACTAAACTTATGAAAATGTTCTCAACAAATTAAAGGCATAATGAGATACCACCACATACTCACCAGAATGGCTAGAATTTAAAAGACTAGTAAGTTTAAGCACTGTGAGGATAATATGAGGGTGTGGGGTAATGGGAGAGAGTATAACAGAACAATCACTTTGGAAAACTGGTAGTTTCTTGTAAAGTGAACTGTGCACTATAATAGAGCAATTCCCACAACAGCAAAATTCCACTCCTAAGCATATACTTGAAAGAAATGAGTGCACATGTCCAAAAAGAAACTTGTACAGGATTGTTCATAGCAACTTTATTCACAATAGCCCAAACTGGAAAAAACCCAATGGTCCATCAACAGAAGAACAGATAAACAAAGTGTGGTATATTCATACAGTAGAATACTACAGAACAGTATAAAGGAACAAACTATTGATCGACACCATTACAGTGCATACCGCATTCTTTCACTTACAGAAGTTCAAGAACAGACAAAACCAAGCTATGAAATCAGAAGAGTGGTTATGTTGCACCATGGGTAGGGGGTGGAGGATACAGAGCAAGGGTTGACAGGAAGGAGACATGAGGGGGTTTTCTGAAGTGAAGGACATTTCTTTATCTCAATCTAGACAATGGTTGCACAAGTATACATGTTTGTCAAAAGTCATCAAGCTTTACACTTAAACTTGTTCATTTTTTAATACATAAATTATACCTCACTAAAGTGTTGTTAGGATAAAGAGCTGGAGGAAGGTGACAACAGACATTTGTGTGATTTCTGAAGGTGAGTACAAGACGCATTCATGGATGCTAAAAGTTGATAGCATTTATTCTTTATTAAATCTAATTTTACTCTGGAACTTTTTTATTTCCTTTCAATCTATCACTAGTATTCATTTCACCTAAGTAGTTCCATTTCCAGAATCAAAATAGAACCAAGACAAGTAGAGAGAAGAAAAAAATTGTAAGGCACTGTGATAAAGATAGAAATAGACTTAATTACTTATTGAAGAGGCCTATAATAGAATTAACTAAATTGGAGGTAGTGACAAGTACAGGAAAAGAAGTATTTCTCCAGAGGGAAGGAAGGAGAACTTGGAGTAAGTCTTTAGAGAGAAAGGTGAGCTGAGAGCATTAATCAGCTGTGTATGACCTCAGGGAAGTCAATCTCTCAGGGGATGATTCCATTTTACAGATTTTCTTATATGTTAAATGATAGGATTGAATTAACTGAGCTTTGAGCATTGTGCTGTTAAAGTGGAATATGATCATTAATATTCCCAAGTCATCCAGAAAGGCTAATTTCTATTCTCTGTATTTTGTAAAGTAGAGAAATATGTAAAACACTGATTTGGAACAATAGATTATTATTGACATATCAAATGCTTACTCTATGCCAAGTAATGTCCTAAGCAATATACTTTCATTACCTTATTTAGCTTATACTTTAATTAATGAATCATTTTTATAATTTATATAATTAGGTTGAGAAAAAGTGTTTTCAAATAACATATTCTTTCATTATAATAATAACATAGCATTATTTCAGAAAACTAGGAAAACAGAAATCAAAATGAAAAAATAATCCTATCTCTCTGAAAGTGACTGTTAACCATTTTGGAGCACTGTCTGTCAAATCTTTTATACCTAACACAGTTGTTTTCATTTGCTTTGTTTTGTAAAACTGAGATCACATTTTTTTTTTGAGAGGGTATCTCTCATATTTATTGATCAAACGGTTGTTAACAACAATAAAATTCTGTATAGGGGACTCAATGCACAGTCATTAATCAACCCCAAGCCTATTTCTCAACAGTCTCCAACTGAGATCACATTCAACACGTTATTTTATCCTGTTTCTATTTTTCAAAAAAGCTGATTTTTCAATAACCAAATAGCATTCATTTATGTAAATATAAAGGATTAGAAAATCCATTATTATTGGCAATAAGGACAAGTTTTGGCAACAATGATGTAAATTTTACTTAGAGGAAAACTTCCCTGGGGCCATGTCTCAATCAGGGTCCCCAGAGGAAACAGATGGCACACTTCAAGAGAGTAATTGGAGGAGTGTTTAACCCAAGATCTATTTACAGAGGAGTGGGCAAGGATTAGGGAAACCGCGTGTAATAATGCAGTATGCAGCCACATTGCTGGTGGCACCACTGGGCAAGAGAAGGTAGGAGGGGGCAGGTACTGTAACCTGGAAACAAAGAAAGCTCCTTGGAGACCTTTGCCTGATAGAATTTTCAGTTGGCACTTGGTTGAGAGAGCAACCAGGTTGCAGCAAACCCAAAGGAAAAAGCAGAATAAACAACAAGACACCCAATGTGGCTCCTGCCTCCTCACTCAGATTGTTCTCCCCAGTCAGTAGCCAGAAGGCCAGGGAGATGGGGATATGGAGTTTGTAAACTCATCTAAGCATTTTCAATGCTTTGCTTTGGTTTTAAGCTACATTAACTTTAATTTGATTGCACGTAGGGGGCAAATACTTTATGGTTGACCTATGAGGGCACAAAACATGGTAGTGAAGAGTGGGGAATGGTGAGCTTGGAGGAGCAAGTGGAATCCCAAACACACTCATTTTCTTGCTTTAATCATGCTTACTTGCCAGAATCTATCTTTGTGATGACCCAGTCTGGGTGTCAGAGAAAATTTCTCCAAAGAAGTGATGATGAATCTGAGATCTAACAGATATGTAGGGGTTAAGAATGTGATGAGTCCAAAGATATTCAAATGGCCATAGGTACATAAAAGGTGCTCAAGATCACTAATCGTCAGAGAAATGCAAATCAAAACCACAAGGAGACGTCACCTCACACCCATTAGGATGTCTCTTATCAAAAGATAAGAGATAACAAGTGTTGGCAAAGATGTTGAGAAAAAGGAACTCCTATATACTGTTAGTGGGAATGTAAATTGGTACAGTTTATCATGGAAAACAGTACGGAGGTTCCTCAAGAAATGAGAGAGAACTACCTATTGAGATAGGGACAGTGAGTGTAGTCAGAGTAGGGTGAAAGCCTCTGGGAAAAGCAGGGCAGAATATTTACACTGAGAGCAATGTAACAATGGGCAAAGAAGTCCTCATTGAAACTCTGTTAAGCATTATGCAAAGTTAAGGTCACGCTAATTCTCTAGGGTAAAGATACAGACATCTTCAGTGAGATCAGTTTAAGGACAAAAGGCCAGGAGCAACTTGGCCTGGAATGTTTGAGTGTTCTGCAAGGGTATCAGCATAACTGGTGACTCCACTGTCAGCCCTAACAATCAGACTTTGACCCAGTCCACCTTGAGGGCAGGGCAGGTGATACAAGTCCACACCCCTAAGTTTTTTCAAGTTCTCGAAAAATCCTCAATTGCCTATAAAACCCCCTAGACAATGCACCACTGGGGGCTCTCTTGTCCCTCCTGGCATGAGCCAAGAGCTCTTTCCTCTCACTTTTTTTCTAAATAAAAGCCTGTTCCTTGTTCTCCTACCTTGAGTGTTTGTGAAGCTCATTCTTTGGCTTTGTGAACAAGAACCCCGGCATCACTATGATCTAGCAACCGCCCTTATGGATATATATCTTGTAAGATAAATTTTAGCTGAAATAAGCAGGCAAAGAGAGGCAACAAAGGGCCAGGTAGTTTATTTGAATGCCACTCCCGGGTGATGTTCCGTGGTCTGGGTATTACAGGGCAGGGAAGTTACACCCGGTCAGGGAGTTGGGGGCTTATAAGGGATTAGGAGGGGAGGAGTGGGCAAGCTATCCTAGGGGGCATGGAGAGATATGATTGGCTAAAGGTGACATAATAGACAACTAGAAACTTTTTTCCTTCCAAAAGGAAGGAGGCTGACATCCGGGTCTTAGTTGGCATATCAGAAGGATGGAATTCAGGAAGAGCTGTCCCCTTTCCATATATGGCACAGACCTTGGGGTCTGGGCTGTTCTCCCCCTATGGCATCTCTCTGTTCTGTTTGCATGTCCTTGTTTTTCCTTCCTCCAGCCTAACATATCTAAAGGTAGTAAAATCAGTACCTCAAAGAGAATGCTCATTGCAGCATTACTCACAATAGCCAAGACATGGAGACAACCTAAATGTCCGCTGATGGATGAATGGATAAAGAAAATGTGATATGTATATGTTTATATATTATATATATTATACATGTGTGTATATATAATAATATATATTATTCAACCATAAAAAAAGAAATGTTTTCATTTACAACAATATGGATGAACCAGGAATACATGATGTGAAATAAGCCAGACAGAAAGACAAATACTGTAAGGTGTCATTCATATGTGGAATATAAAAAAAAAAAAAAGCTGACTTCATAGAATTAGAGAATAGAGGTTGCTGGGGGCTAGGGGAAAGGGGAGACGGAGAGTGTAACTCAGTGGGGGATGGGGGGAATCCTGGGGCAAAATACCTTTGAAACTGAAATCAGTCAAAGGGAGAAATAAAGTGGGAGAAACTCGTTTATTTATTTATTTTATTTATTAATTACTGCTTGTAATTATTATTGTCTCTCACAACCCAGCTGCAGAAGAAGGGACCCTACCCAACCTCTCTGGTCCGGATATGCCCTCACTTGCCCATGTAATTATCTATTGATATGGAGATGGCTACTTGCCTCCACCCCTTGGAAACACCTATTGATATGAAGATGGACTAAGGCCAGGTGAGAGATTCTGGAAATATTGCAGTTTTACCCACAGAGAGCTATAGGTCAAAGGGTACAAACTTTGAAATACGAGAAGAATAAGTTTTGAGGATCTAATGTACAGCATGGTGACTATATGGTTCAGTATACTTGAAATTTGCTGAGAGTAGATCTTCAGCATTTTTAACACACACACACACAGAGGTAACTATGTGAAGTGATGGATGTGTTGATTATCTTGACTCCAAAATATATGCATACCAAATGATCATGTTGTAGACTTTAAATATATAGAACTATATCATACCTCAGTGAAGTTGGGAAAAAAACTCTTTTTAAAGAATGTAATGAGTAAAGAAAAGAACACACAAAGCAGAAAGACTAGCATGTGCAAAATCCCTGAGGTGGGAGGGCATATTTAAGGACCTGAAAGGACAGTGGGTAAAACAGGAAGATCAAAGGGGAGAATGGAGTCAAAGAGAGTAAGATTTTGGCAGGGCTACACTGTAGGTCCCATTAAGGGTTTTGGTGCTTATCCTTAAAACAAATGTAAGCCATTGATAGGTATTTGGCATCAAATGGCAGATTAGATATGTGTATTAAGAAAATCGCTCTACTCTGGGGAGAATGGATGCACACAAGAGTTAAAAATGAAATGGAGGTGGGTAATCCAAGAAGGAGCTTGGACTGAGGTGGTGGATAAGGATAGTGAGACTGTTATAGTAGGTAGATAGCCAGACATGAGCAGGGAACGGGGAGGAAGACTGTGGTCAGATGCTTTTTTTACATTCTACACATTCTGTACAAGCAGTCCCATGGAATCTGGAGTGAGGGTATAGATAATAGACACCCAGAACTGGCTGGTTCAAACATGGAGGAGAAATTATCCCTGACTTCACATCCAAATATACACTCATTAAAAGTAAAATTCAAGCCCCTCTGTCATTAATACAGTAAAAATCATGGCTCTGGTGTCATGACAGTTCTGAGGAGAAACAAATGTAGTAAAAAAAACTCCCCCACTGGATGTGAGAGTGGAGCAAACCTGAATCCCAGGAAGCCTCCACCTGTGGAAACCTAATTTCACTTATATTCATCTCCCTTTTTGGAAGAAAGGCTTCCTATTGTTTCCTCACTGAGATTCCCCTCTGGGTCTGCCTGCACCCCAACTCTTGGGCATGTACTCTTGCCTTTTTCTATAATCTTATTTTCAAATAAACTCTTAATGCTCAACAGCTTTTTTGTGTCTGTTATTGAATTCCATCTCATGATGAGACCAAGGACCCGTCTCTGGCAAATGGAAGTTTGCCAGACATGACAAATAGAAGTTTGGAAATTTTGGGTACATAAAATTGACTAGACTTGGTAATAGGTCCAATATGGTGATGTTGGGGTGGGGGCAGCATCAATGAATCTACTGGATTACTTGCATGGATAGATGAAAAGCTTTTTGGAACTGGATATTATAAAATAGTTAAAGTAAAAAGAGAAGGAAAGGAGGGAATGGGGAGGAGAAGGTTTTGCTGGGTTTTTTTTTTTTTTTGAGTTAAAAAGACTATAGATTCCAGGAATAAAGGAAGATGGTGCAGAAGCAGAATGTGAGCAGAAACCATTTCTGCCATTTAGGATTTTTTAAACGATTATTCAGGGATGATGACAGGCATGGGGTGGAAGAACTAGGAGGGTGGGTAGAGGGGTGACAAGAAGATACTGAGGAATAAAAAGAACTTAATACAAAAATAGTCCAGGTAGCTGGAGATTCGAGAAACCATAAAACTGGAGAAAATAGAATTTCCGTAAGAATTGTTTGCCACAAAAATACACATAAGCAAGCAAAACAAAATTATTTTTCTATTCATTATTTATTTGTTTTGCTTTCTCCTGGTTAACAGCACAGCTACTGTTTCTACTCTTCATTAAGATTGTGAGCTTCCTGAGGGAAGGGCCTCACTTGCTCAAGTATTCTGACTATGTTGGGCCTATCAGTACCTAGTTACTTTGAGCCACAGCTGTAACGCTGGGACCAGAAGGGGATGGTCGGCCTTCTAGAGTACCCTTTTGCCCCATGGTGCATCCCCCACCTTAAGGAAAGCCTTGGTACCTCTCCCCAGGAGAACCTTGGTATAGTATCCCAGTCCCCCAGGAAAGTCTTCATCCCTGGCTATTTGCTCCTGTCGTGGTGGAGTGTTAAATCCACTAGAGTGTAAGCTTGTAGAAAGTCGGGTTGACATGACCCTGACTTAAGTGTAGATGGGCTAATACAGGTGCCCGGAAGAACAGAAGAAAACGGAATGGCAACCCTAGAGACAATCCGGGTGCCATTTCCCTGTTAGGTGCAGACATGAACCCTGACTTAGGCCCTGGTAATACATCACTTCTCGAATGTGTGGATGTTGGGGGCTACGGGGGTTTCAGGGAACATCTCTCATGTCTCCCATCCTTCGTTTTCACATATTCTCTTGCACTCTCAAGTGCGGGAACCCAGGGAGGTCAGTCTTCACGCCAGGTGGGTTATTACTAATACAAAATTCCGGAATAAATGGATGAGAGATTAAACATTTTTGTAATGGAAACTTCTTGCAGCTCCTTCCCGCTATAAATCTAATCCCTGCCATTTATTCCTCTTGGCCAAAACCTGGCCTCCGGGCGGCTGACGCGGAGGCCCACTCGGCGCCCTCCCTAAGACCCGGCGTCACCACGCCCGAGGATTCGCGGACCACTGGGCCGTTTCGGGCCACAGTGCGCCTGCGCAGAGGCGCTGCCCGCTAGGGAGGGGCGGAGCCCGAGGAATCCAGACTGCGGTGATAAGGAAAATACGGACAGGATTAGAAGCGGAGTCGCTCTGGCTCCGCCCGGTTAGTGGCGGTGGGGCCGCTGAGTGGGTGTCCGGAGGGTACTCAAAGAGAAGCTGTTGGGGACTGACCGGGGTTTACACACGATAAGCGTTTTACTGCTCACATTACAGGTCTATGGATTTTGCTTTTTTTCCCACTTACGCTTAGTGGTCAAGAGCTGATGCTTTGCAGGTTCCGGTCTGTTGTGACTACGTGACTGTGTGCCAAGTTACCTGCCCTGGGTTCAGCGTCTACCTATGTGAAATGGCGCTGATAATCGTTATGAACCACACAGGGCTTTGTGAAGATTGAACGAGACAGTGTGTGTAAAGTGTTTAGAACAGTGCCTGGCACACAGAAAATGCCCCATCAGTAGTAAGTGCTATTATTATCATTGTCATTATTAATAGCATAGTAATCATCATAATGAGTGTTTTTTTGTGCGCCAGGATCTTTTGTTTGCCACTATTATGCCGGCAATCCTTGGAAAATATCAGAATATATGGGAAGTAACAGGAAATTTAAGACTGGAAAATGTTTTGATTTTAAAAAGGAGAAAGAAGTAGATCTTGAAAAATTCATTCTGGCAACCTTGACTTTTACTGAGCATCTAAACAAATCCAGGATGGATCATATCAAAAGTAATTTGTGAGCATTTAGAAAAGGAACTGGTGTTACTATTAAGCAGTCTGTGTTAAAAACGAACAAATTAAGCAATATTAACCTTCCTGAATGGATAAACTCATTGCTCAGTTGAAAAATGTTTTTGTCTTTTGTGGACTTCATTTGAAAAAAATATCTTAACCTGAGATGCTGCCCAATTGTAAGCTCCTTTCTCATAGCAAGACTCTTCCCATTGCTGATATCAATCTTACTTTAAAAAGTATTTTTTTAAGTTACATAGGTAATACATGAATATCTTTATGTTGCAAAATATTCAAAAAGTAAAAATAAAACTAAAATCCCCCAACATCCCTTCCCAATTCTACTCCCACATCCAGTTATCCTGTCTTATCAGTTTTGTGTGTACTTTGTTCCAATTTTAAAATCAATCTATCTTTACATATGTATGACATGTAGCAGTTAGGACTTTATTCAGCCAACTGAATAACCCATAAAACAAAGCTGTTTATTAGTCTCATTCAAAAGGAAGCCCCCGGGCAGCTTAGAGCCAGCAGCCCTTTGCCTTTTCAGTTTCACCATCCATAGCATTTGGCTTTTGTCCTCCTGGTCAGAGGGTGAATTGCTGCTCCTCCAGGAATGTGCCCACATAGTAGATGGACAAAAGTCATCTTGCGAAGTTTAAAATTTTTATTCAGGACATGAAGCCTACAGGAAAATCTGCCTGTAACTCACTGGCCAGCACTGTATCACATGGATGGATCTTCTATCAACAAGGGAGTCTAGGAAAGTAATTTACTTTTCAAGTATCTATAGAATGGCATAGAAACAGCATGTTGTGAATATCTTTTGGGTAACCACACTTCCAGTGTCTGCTGAAGAAATATAGAGGTTGGTTTTATTTTTTCCATAAATGAGCTCATACTGTATATATTTATTGTACCTTGCTATTTTTCTTTAGCAATTCAAAGTAGAACTTTCCATAGTGGCATGTGTGAAACTTCTTTAGTTCCTTCAGTTGCTGCATAACACCCTTTTTTCATTATTCTAAGGCACATATTTTCATTCACATTTTATGATCTCTGAATTTGGCATGCATCTTACAATTGCTGTCATCTAGGCAGTAGTGATAATGTATTTGTCATTGCCTGCTGGATTTGCTTCAAAACTTGCAGAAAGGGTGTTAGAAGCCTGGAATATTGATGACTCTCAGTCTAAACATGATTCAAAAGGTTCAGACTCTGAGAATAAGATTTATATATGCCTTTATTTCATTAATGTTTTCATTTTACTGTATGCACAGGATGATACAGAGTTAAGAATCAGTGTCTTAAGGCTCAATTGGATTTTTGAATAAGCATAAAATAAAAATTATAAATGATAAGAAAGCTTTGTGTCATAGTTGAATTAAGAGCATTTTTCTTTCTTAATGATGCATAAAATAATGATGTCTATAATTGATGACATCCTGAAGTCAAAGAAATGTGGTGTTCCTCTCCATGGTTATTCCATAGTTTATTTAATCACTTATCATTTCCCTATCAAAGATGTTATGCTTTTGCTTTTTTTTTTCCAAATAATGCTTCAGTAAACCCTTGTTCATGCCCTTTTTTACACATGTGCAAATAATATTTCCCTAAGTAACTAGAATTGAACATTTTAAAATTCTAATAGCTACTACCCTGCCTCAAATCCATAACCCCAGTCTAATATTTAGAAAAATTGAGGGACATGTTATAAAATACCTGACTACTGGTTCTCAAAATGGTCAAGGCTGTACTTAACTAAAGACAGTACAGTTTTTTCATATACCCTCCACATGCGGTTTCTTCTTTTGTTGACCCTTTATATTAGTATGGACATTTTGTCACAATTGATGAGCCAATATTGACACTTTTTTTTAACACAATCTGCTCTCCATCCTGCAGTCAGCATATCTTTCTTTATATTTTGTGTGTCCACTTTGGGTTGGGAAGAGGAACACTAATACATTATTATTAACCAAAGCTCACACTCTATTCAGATTTCCTTAGTTTTTGTTTATGTCCCTTCTGCTATTTCAGGGTCCCAACTACAATAGCACATAATATTTACAAGTCAGATCCCCTTATGCTCCTTTTAGCTTTGAAAGTTTCTTCAACTTTCCTTGTTCTTCACAACTTGTCGTTTTGAGTACTAGTTTTTTGTATTTTGTCCCTCTGAATATTTGTCTGGTGTTTTTTTCATGATTAAACTGGAGTTTTAGGTTTGGGGGAGGGAAACCACAGAGATAAAGTGCCCTTCTCATCACATGATTTCAAGGGTACAGACTATCAGCATGACTTATCACTGTTGATATTAACCCTGCTTACCTGGCTAAAGTACAGTTTGTCTCAGTTCTTCTCTATAAAGTTATTCCTTCTCCTCCTGTCCGTGCTGTTCTCTTTGGAAGGATGTCACCATGCACAGACCACACATAAGGATTGGGAAATTAAGCTCTACCTCCTTGAGGCGAGAATATCTTCATAAATTATTTGGAATTCTTCTGCATGGAAGATTTATCTATTCTCCCCCATTTATTTACTCAGTCATTAATTTATATTAGTATTGACTCATGGCTGTTTATTTTATACTTTGGGTTATAATTCAATACTACTTTATTTTATTGCTCAAGTTGTTCCAGCTTTGGCTATTGGGAGCTCTTTCAATTGGCCCCTGTGTGTCCCTTTGATGCATCCCCATAATTTTGTGTGTATATACATGTGTGCGTATTTTAGCTTTTCCTTTCTTTCTGGCCCTACAAAATGCTCTAGGCTCATCTTATGTGTTTTCCTACCCCAATTCTAGAACCAACCATTTCTCCAAGGAACCCTAGTTCCTTTTATTGGAGAATGTATTAGAATCCAAGATTTGGACACTATGTTTGTAGAAGTCAATTTTTACATAGTTAAATTTATGAATCTTGTATGTATAACTTCCGTTTTTGTATCTTGCATAAGAAAGTATTTCCTTTTCTGAAAATATAAACAAAGTTCTGTATATTTTTCTGTATATTATTTTAATACTTGTATAATTTTCTTTTACATGTAACTTTGAAATCCATAATTTTAAAAAATAAGGTATAAAGTAAAAATGTTATTTCTTTGTAAATGAATAGCTAATTATCTGATAATCCCATTTATAAACAAATCAACCCTTTCTTTGTGGTTTAAATGTATGATATTCCCATATACCCGAGTCTCTTTGGGCCCTGTTTTATTCCTGGAATTTAACTGTCTATTCCTGAATTGCAACATGCAGGTTTAATTTCTGTAAGTTTATAAAATATTTTGTTATCTGGCAGGGCAAGTCCCTTCTCTGATCTTTTACAAAAATTTCTTCACTTTTCTTTAACTTTTTTTCTTGCAGATGAATTTTAGAATCAACTTGTCAAATTCCAAATGCTTCAGGGATTTTGATTGTTGTACATTGGACCCTTCTCTCTTATTTTTCTACAGAATTGGTTTTCAAATAACTGGTTTTAAGAATTAGCTTAAAGAATTAAGAAATTGTGCAGGAGTATGAGGTCTATGGAGAGACACAGGACTTTTTTTAACACCAGAATTTTGACCCTATTATTCTTACCCTATTCTTTTGACTCAGAGACATTTTGAATGTAAGTTTAGGAACATAGGTATATCAATCAGGGTTATACCATCGTCCATGAATTTTTGTTGCGAATATATTTTCTGGGGTCAACTCTAGTTGACAACAGCAAGACTCATGGATGTTTCAAGTTGTGTTCATTAGCCTGTTAAAGGCAAGGTCTGAAGATAAGCTGGCAATGTTTACTATCTTTTGGTCTGGAGTATGCCAATTTAATTAAAATTCTTGTATCTAAAATGTTGCCTTTTACTTAATGAAAGGCATTTCAGTGTGGTTTGTGTATGATATTAAATGAAGAATATTTAACACTTCTCAAAGAAATAAAATAAAATAGACAAGGTGTGTCTCAGGGAAAGGTGGAGTGCAGGCATTCGAAATCCATGAGTCCAGCATTCTCATGCCATCTGGATGTCATTCTAGCCCTGTCTCCGCATCACTTTTTGACCTGTTACTTTTCTAGGTTCCCCCATCAGGGCTAGCCTTTGGTCTTCTCCACAGCTCTATCTGTAGCCTCCTGTTCATCACTCCAAGCTCCCTGCCCCTCATTCCTTTCCTGGACAGCTGGATCCTATAGGTTGAGGTATTTAATTTGTCTCAATACCCATGTCTTGCAAAAGATATTTGGTTATACCTGGCTGGCTGAAGAATAGCCTGCCCTTCCCCAACTTACAGAAGGGGATGTTCTGATACAAAATCAGCTCTTTGCACTCAGCGGGAAGATCCTAGGAGGCATCACAGCCATTCCTTAAAGCTTCCTGAAAACTATCCTGCTTGTTGGGTGTTTGACATTGTATTTAAAGAGAAATGTGTAAGGAGACAGATTAACTAATAGTCAGAGACTGCCTAACAGGATAGCTGTATCTTGGTGTGTCACCGAAAATCAAGACTATGCAGTCTTCCATTACATGATAATAATAGTCAATATTTTCATAGGAACTACTAAAGTGGTGTATGTGTATACACACACTTAAATGAGTTATATGTATGCTATATATTACAATACATATATGTATTTGTATTACATGCTATAACTCATGCTATAACAGATATGTATAATATATACATATTCTATAACTCATTCAATTCTCTCAACAATTCTGTGATATAGGTATTTTGTCTCATGAGATCACTCACCATTTTATAATGACTAAGTAATTTTCCAGGGAAGTCTCAATTTCAAAAATTTTGGTCCATTCTCAATAATATGGGTGAATGTAGTAACCACATTGTTTTTCATGTGAAACCTTCATAAGAGTGTATATCAATAATACCTTAATTTAAAAAATTGTATAAAAAAACATTTCGGTCCATTATTGTCATTACCTATCAAAATGCTTCAGAACTTCCAATACTTCATCATCTGAACTACACCTCCCAGACTCTCTCTACCATCAGAGTGGATTGCCAATAACTTTTATACAGTTTATCCTGACATTTGGTTCAGAAAGTATGGTCATATTAATAGAAAGATTTTAGTGCATCTACCCACTCCCAATCCCTGCTGTGCTGGGTCGTTATCTTTCTTCCTCCCGTAACAGCGGATTGAGTCAGAAAGCAGTCCAATAGCAGTGAATTCATAGGCTGACAGATTGTGTCCTGGCTTCAAGTGATGAGCTGGGTCGCTCATATTTTGTGTGGGTAAACATGAACCAAAAGACACGGAGGAGGTTTCTTCCCCAAGCTGGGGTGTCTGTGATGGTCAAGTGCAGGTGAGTGAACAGAGGGAACAGGCTGGGCTAGAGGGGAGAAGGGGCAGATACACAGAGAGCCCAAAGTGTAACAAAACAAAAAGGAAACAGATATAGAAAGACACACTGACCTCCAATGAAAGAGAGAAAAATTGGTTCCTAGTGGCTTTTAGGTTTCTGCAAGGCCTTGCTCTGTTTGGGTTCCTATCTTTCAATTCACCTAAAATTCAATAAACATCTTTTCTTTAACAACTTTGAATGAGTCTCTGTTCTTTGTCACCAAAAGAACCTGATGAAAGTAGTCTCTAATGTCCATAGTTTAAATTAGATTTTATGGAGACTGGATTTAGCCATTTTTTTCTTATCAAAGTATCATTGATATACACTCCTATGAAGGTTTCACATGAGCGATGTTGTGGTTTCAACATTCACCCATGTTATCAAGTGCCCCCCACACCCCATTGCAGTCACTGTCCATCAGCATAGTAAGATGCTATAGAGTCACTACTTGTCTTCTCTGTGCTGTACTGCCTTCCGTGTGACCCCAACTCCATGTGAGCCAATCATAATGCCCCTCAATCCCCTTCTCCCTTCCTCCCTACCCACCCTCCCAACCTCTTGCCTTTGGTAATTGCTATTCCCTTCTTAAGAGTCTGTGAGTCTGCTGCTGTTCTGTTCCTTCAGTTTTGCTTTGTTATGCTCCACAAATGAGTGAAATCATTTGGTACTTGTCTTTCTCCACCTGGTTTAGTTCACTGAGCATAATACGCTCTAGCTCCATCCACGTTGTTGCAAATGGTAGGATTTTGTTTTCCTCTTAAGACTGAATAATATTCCATTGTGTATATGTACCACATTTTCTTTATCCATTCATCTACTGATGGACACTTGGGTTGTTTCCATATCTTGGCTATTGTAAATAGTGCTACAATAAACATAGAGTTGCATATGTTTTTTTTGAATCTGGTATCTTGTTTTCTTTGGGTAAATTCCTAGGAGTCAAATGGTATTTCTATTTTTAGTTTTTTGAGGAACCTCCATATTGCTTTCCACAGTGGTTGAACTAATGTACATTCCCAACAGCAGTGTAGGAGGGTTCCTCTTTCTCTACATCCTCTCCAGTGTTTGTTGTTGCTTGCCTTTTCGATGTTGGCCTTCCTAACTGGTGTGAGGTGGTACCTCATTGTGGTTTTAATTTGCATTTCCCTGATAATTAGTGAAATTAGTGATGTGGAGCATCTTTTCTTGTGCCTGTTGGCCATCTAAATTTCTTCTTTGAAGAAATGTCTGTTCATATCCTCCACCCATATTGTAATTGGGTTGTTTGCATTTTGGGTGTCAAGGTATGTGAGTTCTTTATGCATTTTGGATGTTAACCCCTTGTTGGATATGTTGTTTATGAATATATTCTCCCATACTGTAGGATGTGTTTTTGTTCTACTGATGGTGTCCTTTGCTGTACAGAAGTTTTTAGTTTGATGTAGTCCTATTTGTTCATTTTTGCTTTCATTTCCCTTGCCCGAGGAGATGTGTTCAGAAAAATTTACTCATGTTTATATTCAAGAGATTTTTGCCTATGTTTTCATGTAAGAGTTTTATGGTTTCATGACTTACATTCAGGTCTTTGATCCATTTAGAGTTTACTTTTGTGTATGGAGTTAGACAATAATCAGTTTCATTCTCTTACATGTAGCTGTTCAGTTTTGCCAACACCAGTTGTTGAGGAGGCTGTCATTTCCCCATTGTATATCCATGGCTCCTTTATTGTGTATTAATTGGCCATATATGTGTAGATTTATATCTGGGCTCTCTCTTCTATTCCATTGATCTATGGTCTGTTCTTGTGCCAGTACTGGGTATGGCCATTTTAAATTATAACAGACAGATGGATAAATTAATCCCTAATGTATTAATTTACCAAGAGAATTGTACTTTCTCAGAACTCTGGAGTATTCAGATTGGATGATTAGTGTATTTTCCCTCCCTTAAGAAAACTGTGGAAACCAACACCTATGTTAAGACTGCTCTGTGGGACTGGATCTGAGGAAAGACAAGACAATTTTCAGAGTTATTCTCAACAGAGTTACTCTCAACAGTGCAATCCATCACTCATCCCCATGGTGGGAATGGACCTCCTGAGAGTACCTTCCTGTTCTTGGGGGAGGGACAAGTTACATGGATGGGTTCTTCTCTATGGCTTCCTTTTACTAGACTCTGCATGGACTCCCATCTTCTGTTAAGTCTTTCTGCAGAGAAGATATAATAGCTTTGTTATTAATAATGAAGTAATAGCTGAAATTTAATGAGTATTTTCTTTGTAACTTGCACTGTGCTAAGCCCTTTACAAATACAGTATCATATTGAATCCTCAAGCAACGTTATTAAGTGGGTATTGTTACTCCACTTTACAGGTAAGATTCAGACAGGTTAAGAAGCTTGTCCAAAGACAAAAAAAACAAGGAGAGAGCTAAATTAGGGATCAAGGAGAGAGCTGGAGGGCAGTGACCACATTGTAGGTCCTAGTAGATACCCTGGTCATGTTAGTTTTGGAGGTAGTTTACTCTCTTGATTTGAGTAGGAGACACATTAAATGTGAGTTCTCTGTGTATCCTTATCAGCATTTCTGCTGCAGCTTATGTCAGTCATCATTATTTTAAGCAAACAACACAACAGTAATAATGATATTGATCCTTTATTGAAGTCAAGACTAGAAGCTTTCATCCACGCTGCCAAGTAGGTGTCATTATTCCCACCTTAGAAATGAGAAAACTGAGATTTCAGGCAGTTAATTTAGTTCACAAAGATATAATCAGTGAACTAAGGATTCAGATCCAGTTAAATCTAGTGCTTTTCCCAGAACATACCACCTATCAATCAAATTTCCAATCTGAATTAACTTTCTGTTCTCACACCCCGTACTTTTTTGCCTTGACTGTATCCTCACTGAGAAGGAAATCTTCATGGAAATCTAAAGTGTCACTAGAGCAGAAAGCTATAAGTGGAAATGGTGTATTACCTTGGGTTCCAGTGAGTTAAATGTCATCAAGTTCATTTGCCAAAAGCAGTTCCCTCTAGTTTCCTGGTTTCTGGACAATTTCAATGCTACTGGGATACCAGACAAATTACTGTTAAAATAATGAGCAAGCAGCAGTATAGCTCTTAATTATATTAAGGGTGTTTATTTTTATTGCAGTTCTGACACCCGGAAGTGTTTGGGTTTATCGGCACTCAAAAGACCTGGCTCAGTCTCTGTTCTAGGGCTGTGGGTAATGGGATTTGGGAGGGTGGCAATAGCCTCAAATATAAAAAATAAAATATAGCACGTGTTGGCAATGTTGTGGAGAATTTGGAAGCATCATACATTGCAGGCAGGAAGGTAAAACCACTGGAAAAACTTCTTGGCAGATCCTCAAAAAGTTAAAGTTACCATATTAGCCAGAAATCCCAGTCCTAGGTATATACCCTGAAGAATTGAAAACAGGGACTCAGACAAATACATTGACAGGCATGTTCAGAGTGGTGCTATTCACAATAGCCAAAGGGTAAAAATAATGCAAATACCCATCAATGGAGGAGTATTAGCATATTGTGGTATACATATAATGGAATATTATTTAGCCATAAAAATGAAGTACTGATACATGCTGCAACGTGGATGACCTTGAAACCAACATACTAAGTGAAAGAAGCCAGACATAAAAGTCACATGTTGTATGATTCATTATATGGAATGTCCAAAATAGGCAAACCCAGAGAAACAGAAAATAGATTGATTAATGGTTGCCAGGGGTTGTGGGGAGGAAGGAATGGTTGGGGGGTGGGGTGCAGGGTAACTGCTTAATGGGTGCAGGTGTTCCTTCCCAGGTTATAAAAAATGTTTTAGAACTAGATAGAGATGGTAGTTGCCCAACATTGTTCAGGCACACCTTGATATTGTGGTTTTGCTTCCTGACCACCACAGTAAAGCGGATATCACAATAAAGCAAGTCAAATGAATTCTTTTGCTCTCCCAGTGCAATTAAAAGTTATATTTACACTATATTATAGTCTATTAAGCATTCAGTAGCATGATGTCAGAAAAAATGCACATACCTTAATTAAAAAATATGGTATTGGTAAAAAATGCTAACCATCATACAAAATTTCAGCAAGTTGAAATTACTGATCACAGATCACTGTAACAAATATAACAGTAATGAAAGAGTCTGAAATGTTGCAAGAATTACCAAAGTGTGACAGACACCCCAAATGAGCAGATACTGTTGGAAAAATGGCGTTGGTAGACTAGCTCAACACAGAGTTGCCACAAACCTTCAATTTGTAAACAAAAAAAAAAAGCAGTAACTGCAAAGGGCAATAAAGCGAAGCGTGGTGAAATGAGATGTGCTTATAATTGTAATAAACACCATTGGACTGATCACTTTAGAGTGGCTAATTTTATGTTATGTAAATTTCACCTTAACTAAAATAAAAAGTTCAGCCGCCCTCTGCGCTTCTGAGCTTAGAATCTTCCCAATGGCTAAAAGGCAAAAGAAACACCTAGCTCCACTATCCCTGTTGAGGGGCAGTTAAAGGTGCATTGCCCTACAGCTTGATCCGCTGTGCATTCCTTCATCCGCGCATTAATTCCTGCTTGCTCAGCGCAGTGTCTGAATCAAGTCCTGGGCTCCAGAGAGCAAAGTCCCTGCCTTGGGAGCCACAGCGGGGCTGGGGGGAAGGGACACACGTCCTGCAAATTAAAAAACTAAACCAAACTGCGTGATGAACCCAGCAGAGTGTTGGCTGTTTCAAGTAGCACGGAGTCCCAAAAGAAAAGGGACCTTTTTCAGACAGGGGCTTGGACTGACCTAACTCGTGTCAATGGCCGCCAAACCCTTTGTGGAATATGCTGTTCTTCTTTTGTTGTTCAAGGAAATGAAACAGTCCTCCAGGCCCATGAGGAGCTCCTCTGCAAATACGGGAAAAGGCAACTCAATTGGCACCAAGCTGTCAGCACCGAGGAAGTGGGGACGGTGGGCGGGAGCCACCCCGGACCCCGCCCCACGCTTCCGGGAGGCCGGCGGCCGCAGCTCGGGAGGTGGGGACTGCGCGGGGCCGCGCTCCCGCCCTCCTCGACGCCGACGGACCCGCTGGCGGCGGGCGGCCCGCGAGGAGGGGGTGGCTCCCGGGCTTTGTGGCCGCGGTGCGCGCGGCGGGGCCTGGCCGGCCGGGGGCGCGCCACCGCCGCCCGGCGCTCCGCAGCCCGCGGCCCTCCCGGCCGCCCAGCCTGCGAGAGGAGCTCAGGCCACCCGCGCTTGCTTCTCGCCGGCCCCTTCCCCGGTCGCCGCGGCCGCCGCGCCGCCGCTGCAGGTAGGAGGCCCCAAGCCGGGCGGGCCGCAGCGGGGCGGGGGCGCAGGCTGCGCGTGCAGGGGCCGCGGGCCGGCGTGGCGGGCTTCCAGGCGGAGCCGCCGCGACCCCTGCCCTGCAGGCCGGGCGGCCGCCTCTGCGCGCCACGACGGGACTCGGTGTGCGGGGTCGGCCTGCGGCGTACAAAGCCCCAGAGCGCGGACCTGGGAGAGATTCAGCGGCGCCCCCGGGTCGGTGGACTCGGGACCCCCGGGCCGAGGAAGACGCTTGGAAGGATCCAGGTGGCCCCACTGTATGCCGGGTACTGTGCTCGGCGCTTTTCCGTACTTGTCTCCTGTAAGACCCCATGTGCCTCGTCCAAGGGTGTAATGGGAGGGGTCCCTCACTCGGAGGCCGACGTCCGAGCATCGCGTCCGTGCCCGCCTGACCTTGGGAACGCGCCTTTACTCCGAGCCTTTGGCCGCTGCTTCTGTAAACGGGGTGGTGGGTGGGGAGTGCGTGGTGTAATACCTACCTACCCCTCCCTACTATTGTGATAGAGACTGTGCTAAATGATCATAGCTAAATTTTGAGCACTTTCTGTGTACCAGGCTCTGGGTACTAGACAGTTGGCATGAGTTACTTAAATCAGCACCCTGGCGCTGAGAGGTAGCTACTGTAAATTGCACGAATAATCCTTATTTCCGAGTATGTTACAGTGAAGAATTTAGTTTCCCTTTTTCAGTTCAGGAGATTGGGTGGTTCTTAGCTGTGGTAACATTTACGATTACAAAAGTCCCTAAAGTATCAGGAGAGTGGTTACAGGATTGATTTGTCACACATTTAAAAGGAGGTAGGATCAAATCAGGACCACGGTGTGCACTTAAGTACTCAGGTAGGACGGTTGTGTTACCAAGGAAATAGTTGAATATTAATGCAAAAACAGAGTTCCTGAGTTAAGATTGAGGACTGCTATGAAAGTTTGAGGCCAGAGAGAGACAGGGAGTGGACTGGGGGAGAGGGAAGGATTCTGAATGTGGGAGAAGATACTGAGGAAGGACCCAGGATGCAATGCTGTCATCTTGTTCTGTGACACCCAGCCTCCTGCCTGGGGGTGGGGCAAGGGTGCTGGGGCAAGATCATAGGTTGTCTCTTCTCCCAGACCACCCAGAAGTATTTAGATGGGTTGAGAGCCAAGTGATTGGGCCTCCTAAAATACCGTCTCTTCTTGTGATTCCTAAAATTCATTTAATGTGTTTGAGATTGGGATGTTCACCAACCCTTAAGGTTGGTAAGACACTTAAAATACACAGGTCTGACTGATGTAATGGAGTGTCTTTTGAACACTGTTCCCTTGGTTAGAGAAGCAGTGGGCATGAGATTATTTGGAAGGGGTCAGTTTGGAATGGGGATCACTGGAAGACTTTGGAGCTTGAAGAAGGAAGAAAAGGCTGGAAGGTGTAGGGACTTGATCCAGAAGAAAGGGAGGAGGAGGAGGAGGAGCGGTGGCCTTCACAACAGCATCCGCAGGATATCCAAGCACCTAAGTTCTCTTACCACAGAGGTACCTTTCCTGTCCTGATTTGAGACTTTCTTATGTGAGTGTTGTGGAGGGTCAGGGCTGGGCTCAGGCTGACTTTCTCCTGAGCGAGCAGGAAAGGCTTCTTGGAGAAAGGTTATTTTGAAACTGGGCTGGGAAGGAGGGGGTATATGGACACAAAGGGATGTCACCTGAAGGTAGGGAGCAGTGTGCAGAGTGGAAAGAGCATGCTCTGGAGAGAGAGAGAATTTGGGGTTCGAATCCTAGCTCTGCCATTTCTCAGCCATGTAATTTGTGAGGATAAAACGATGTTTTCTCAAAGGCCTCGTAGGGAGTTCAGCAGGCACAGGTACCCTTTTCCCTGTCCATGGTGTTGTTCATTCAACAACTGTCTGCTGAGCACCCATCATATGCTGAGTCATATGCTTCATGCTGGGGGTACAGAAATGAGTCAGAAACTATGTATTCCCTCAGGAATTTCCCAGTCCAGTGAGGGAGACAGACACAAAGAGCAAATCACAAAGAATATGGGACATGCTATAGTGCAGTCATATGCGACTGGTATTGAGCTCAGAGGAATAATTTATTCTGGATAGAAAACTAAAAAGATGAGTATGAGACATGGCAGAGACTTTGAATGCTTCACCACCTCTTAGCTTCCGAAAATTTTACCCATTTCTTATCTTTGCCCCAATATGCTTCTGTTTCAAAAAAACCTAGTTGCAGTGTGTGCACAGTTTGTAAACAGCCTCAAACTCATTTTAGAAGGAAGCTGTTACAAATTTAATAAATATAATAGCCTAGTTGAGGAAGGCTTCACAAAAGTTTCACGGGAGGTGGAACTTGGAGGATGAAAATGTGCCTTTGGTGGACCTGGGGGTAAAGGATTCCAGCCAGAGGCAGCCCCACATACAGAGGCATGGGATCACAGCAGGTTCAAGGGTGTGAAGGTGAGTTTGGTTCTGGCTGGGCTGAAAAATAAATGCAAAGAGTGGTTTAGTGTGAGGTGGAGGGGGCAGTGTAATAGGGGCCCGATCTGGAAAGGCCTTGCATGCCCTGTGAGGAGTTTGGACTTTATCCTTTAGAGAGTCGGGGAGATGTCAGAGGTTTACACCAGGATGTGGCATGATTTCTGTGTTTTAGGATGATCCCTCTGGTAGCTGTGTGCAGGAGGGGCTGCAAGTTTAGGAGATCATTTTGGGGGACTAGGCCTGACCTCAGACATAGGCAGTGAAGATGGGAGAGGAAAGAATAGACACTGAAGTAAAATGAATGCTAAGTGTTGATGGTTGGTTACATGTGATTTAACAGCACTTTGCGGTTTCTGCTTTGAGCCAAGTTAATGTGGTTGAAATAATCAGAAATCAGGAGGTTTGAGGGTACGGGAATAATTAGTTTGCTTTTGGCTACAGAGAATTGGAGATTTCTGAGGTGCCATAAAGAATAGCAAGATAGAGGTGGCTGGTGAATAGTTGGAAATGTGTGCAGGTCTGGAGAAAGGCTTTCCCTGACAACACTACTTCTTTGGAGCACTTCCTGAGAATCTAGTGTGCTAAAGGTACAAATAAAATTTAGTTCCAAACATCAGGAACTCCTCCTCATATAGGGAGACCCTCAAGAATACGGATAGGTTGCAGAACGGAGTAATTCTGAGTGCTGCAGTAAGAGGTAAGTTCCTGGGACCCTTGGCCAAGAGATGTAAGACGTGGTTGTTGGCTGAAGCAGTGGGAGGAGAGGAGCAGGTACTCAAAGGCGAGACGCAGGCTGGAGTGGCAATACCTACCAAAGATGACTTTCTGTATTATACAAGTACTTTCTGTGGAGGACACTTTTATAATGATTCCAGGGAATTTCAGGGAGACTGGGTGGGGGTGGAGATGGTTTAGGATGGAGCTAGGGGAGGGGAGGCAGGAGTCAGGACTTTTAAGAACCTTCATCTGGTTTATAGAGAGAGGTGTGAGGGTGGTGGGGCGTGAGGTGGGAGCTTTGCCTTAAACACAAAAGGCTGGTTCCGCTCACGGTCACACTCAGACACAGATGGTAAAAATAAACACTTCCAGGTTACATGGCCGCCTGGAGTGGGTGGTGAAGGGGAAGAGGAGGGAGAGCTTTATAGGAAGCAAGTTCAGTGAAAGTTTGAAGATTGGAAGGCCCTCTGAAGGAAAGAAAGAAGACAGAGAGGCCGGTGAGTGGCCACTCTGGTAGACAGGTCTGAACGTGTGAGAGCAGGTGCACAGGAGTGGGTGCAGGAACAGCGAGGCCTGATCACTCTTGCCTCTGGATAAAGTGAAATCATGAAGGCACATAGTCATACTGAGGCTCTTAAAATTTGGCATACAATACATATTTACACGAAGCAGCCAGGAAATGATTCTTGTTAGGATAAATCTTCTATAAAGGGAGAAGGGAGATATTTTAGATTGTAGAACATCTAGATACAATTAGTAAACAACACAAGTGGCAAGCAGGTTAGTTTCAAGATATATTCCACAAATACTTATGGAGTGCCTACTGGGAACCCAGCACTCTGCCAGTTGCAGGGAAGAGATCCCCTCACCTGCTTTAGGCATTTTACCCAGAAGTACTTACTCCAGGGCTAAACCCGTGTGTAGGCCTTAAATGACCTCAAGTGCTGATAGCACTTTATTCTGTGTAGTGTTCTCTTCTGTTGGGTAGTAGCTCCTCTAGCCTCATAAATAATCAGAAAATACCAGCTGCAGAAAAGTTGTTGCAGCTGCAGTGCAGTTGGGCCTGCCCCCAAGTGGCCCTCACTGGAGGACGCCAACTGCAGCCTTAAGATAACACAAAGAAAGCGACGGGAGGAAAGGGGACTTGCCTGATGCAAGGCCTGTGCCCCAGGTTTTCAGATGGAATAGTAGGGAAGGCTTGAGGGCACCTAGCAGCAGGGCATCTTGCTGGTGAGTGGGTTCCAAAGAGGAGATGGCGGGGGTATGGGCTGAAAACAAATGATGAAGCTTTGCTCTTAGTCCATCTGTTACTAGGCCCCCAGGAAGCCCTGTTTTGCTCTGAGCCCATTTCCTCATCTGTAAGGTGAGAGGATTGGACTGAGGTCCCATTTTAGTTCTAACATGTTGGAATCAATGTTGTTTCCAAAAAAGGTTGTTTTGGGGATTCAGAGTCAGGAGAGTCGACAGGCCAGGATCAGAAATGGCCCTTCATCTCTTCAGAGCAAACTGATCACCCTGGCTCATTGCCATGTCTCCCGCAGCTCACCCAACACGTCTACAGCCCTCCTTTGTCTTTCCCAAGTCCTGGCCCTGCTTTGTTCTAAGGCTGATTCTAATTCCAACCTACCGTAACAGGAATGAAGGTTCTCATTCTAGATCTTCCTTTCCAAGTCCTGGAGTACTGTCCCTAGGCACATCTCTATCGTTGTGCTTCTCACACTCCTTGTCACCAGCCCTTCCCATAACACCCTGCGTTGTCATGTCTTCACTGGACTCTGTTCTCCTTGGTCTCCAAGAATACCTGTCTGATGCCTGCACAGAGTGGATGCTCAGTGGTCAAGCCCCAGGTGTCCACTTTGCCTCTGTTTTCTGTTAACCACCCCCACAACACACACACATATTCTGGCCATTTCTCACTTTGAAACAGTCTCTGGTGCGTGTACCTCCTCCTCCTCACTAACACTGTCACCATTCAGACTGCGGTTCCTTATCAATTACTTATCTGAATGATCTCCTTTAGCTCTCTCTATTGATATCCTATACATTCTCAAAGATCTCATTCAAATGTCCTCTTGTTCATGAAGAATGCAAGTGAATGTCTTCACTTCTCTGAAGGCGTAAGGTGCTGTGTGCTCTACGATGGTGTCTGTTTCAGCAGGCCTCTCGTTTAGTCACCAGCTGCTGTATGCCAGCACACCTTCCAGGTGTAAGGTTCAGCCTACCTTTGTGTCTCCCGCATATTCTGGGACAGTACTGAGCCTCTGGAAGGAGTCCATTACGTATTTGTTGAATTGTATGTCTGTGAAATGAAAGAGCCAATAAGTCTTTCAGTATATATTGTATATAGGCCATTATTCTACTTCCGGAAGCTGTTTAATATGGGTGGCAGGGATGGAGCGAACTAAAATTTATTGAAGCACTAGTCTATGTTGCTTCTTTACTCCTATTGCAGGACAGTTGTGCTGAGGCAATAAGACAGTGTAGGGGGTGTTAGCCCCATTTCACGGATGAAGCCCTGGGGATCAGTTGACTTGTCCAAAGTCACACAGCTAGGTGAGTGCTGAAGTCAGAATTTGAGCCTAGCTTTTCTCCAACCAGTGTCTTAATTCATTTCACTTCGCATTAAGAACGGTAGTTCATTAAGGTTTAAGGTTCTGACATCTGTTCCAGGTCTCAACACCACAGATTTTCAGTCACAGTTTACCATTCTGAGGATTGATTTCAAAGAACTCCCTTTTTCATAAAAAGAAATAAGTTAATGAAAAGCCAAGTCTCTCTAGTTGTTGCTCAAATTTTAGGATTTAGTTTGACCCTTGGTAGCCTTAAAATATCAGTAGATGGCATATTGGTCAGCTTGACTGTTGTAATAAAATTCCACAGACTAGTTGTCTTACACAACAGAAATTTATTTCTCACATTTCTGGAGACTGGGAAGCCCAAGATCAAGGTGCCTGCAAGGTGAGTTTCATTGTGAGGCCTCTTTTCTAGGCTTATAAGGCACCTGCCATCTCTGTGTGATCACAGGACCCCTTTGTGAGTCCTGGGGAAGAGTGGATGTAGAGAGAAAGTTCTCTGGTGTCTCTTACAAGGGCACTAATCCTCTGGAACTAGGGTCCCACCCTTCTTATCCCATTTAGCCTTAATTACTTCCTTAAAGGCCCAATCTCCAAATACACTCATCCTGGGGTTAGGGCTGCAGCATATGAATTTTGGGGGATAAAAACATTCAATCCATTACATTTTTGTTTGAAGGTAGATATTAAATGAACTTATTACAATCTTCTGGTGGTTTAGTCAATGTTAGTGTTTGGGAATCGTGTTGTTTCCTGTTTTTTTTGGTATTGTATTTATGCTGTTTTATTCTGTCCTGTCTAGCCCAAGGGGAAGTTCCATTGCATTTGTATTTTGCTATTTTATTTGGCCATTTTTATTTTAATGCAGCTTTTGGTGTACTGACTGCTTTATCATGTATGATACTCATTCTGTGCATGGTTGCTTATAACAAAATGTATTCATCCATTAAATGTTTAATGAAGGCCCACTATGTAAGGGTCACTGGACTGCATGTTGGACTACAATCACGCATAGAATGGGTAGCACTTTGTCTAGCAGAACAGCAGACAAAAAAGATGATATGCACTAAGCAAAGGTGGGGAGCAGGGAAGGCCAGTCTCTAATAAAAGCTGATATGCAGGGAAGGCTTGTTATATTGTCATCTATAACCAGTTAATCTACAGTGTGCTTTCTAGCCTTTTAGTTTCCATTAATAAACTTTGCCTGGAGATCTCTTACTTCTGGAAGTATTTGTTTGCTTAGGACTGTCGGCACTCAAGCAGAATGTCGGTGTTCTCCTGAGGAGTGAACCATTTTAAAGCACCATATTTTCTGTGCTGTCCTTTTCAAACATACATTCTAATCAGATCAACAGCAGAAATTATTTCAGAGCTCTGGTTAGAGTGAAGGAGGTACACCTGGGCAAGGGTTGAAGGAGGGGGAGTCTATGGGCCGTAGGTTTGAGACACAGAAGGCAGAGGTGATGGGGGCAGGGAGGGGAAGGGAAGAAGCCCCAAGTGGACACAAGCACGGACAGCTCCCTCTGAGATGTTGAACCCTAGGTACCTTTCCCTGCTGACAATTAGTTGCTGATTGATTTGTAATTTGAACAGGGATGCTAGAGGCTGTCACTAGGTTTGAAAGAAGAGAGCAAAGCAGAGCTGTGAACAGTGAGGGCACTGGCATCAGACCTGGGTTTGAGTCCTGGTTCTGCCACTTGCTATTTGTGTGACCGCAGGCAGGTTAGTGAGCCTCACTTCCCTGATCTGGAAAATAGAAATAATGAATGGTTAGTGGGAATAAAGAGCCTACTTCATGAGGCTGTTGGGAATCCATAGGGGACCTTTGGGGTACACTGTCTCATATCAGAATTCCTTTATACCCCTGCAGCATGCAACCACATAGTCCAGGGAGGCCTGCTCTACAAAATTAAGCAAAGTAAATTGGTAACTTTGGATTTACTTAGCTAGTGATTAAATAACAGTTTAGTTAATAGGCTATTAATGGTCCCCAGGTGTTGGTAATTCTAAGTATTTGCTTTTGAGAGCAGTTGTATAATTTCTTCTGATACTTTAATAAAGTGTTTTTTTTAAAACAGAAAATATTGTAGTGTAACAGATGATGCTCTTAGGGGCTATTTGTGGGTGGATTAAATGATATAGTGCATAGTAAGCACTTAGTATAGTGTCTAACCCACAGTAAGAATTTAAAAAAAAGACTCAACTGGTCACACTAAGGTCAACATCCTTTGTGGGTTTAGACTCCCCGTGGGCCCACCACCACCTGGTGGCAGCTAGTGGTACTGCACATACTGTAAGGAAGATTTATTAAATTGCTTAGAATTAGCTCTCTAATTTCAGTTCCACCAGATATCACAGGGGTTTTGTTCAGGGTATGGCTCATTTGCTTTAGAGCTGGAACTCGTATATCATTAAACAATTAAGTGGCATTTTTCACCTCCACAGTTGGCACAGAATAAAACAAATGTTAATAGCAAGAGTGGATGAAGTAGGGAGACAGATGTGTCATGTGCTAATTGTGGGAATTTCCGGAAGACAGATGGTGATGTAACAAAAGTCTTAAGTGTTTTCATCTTTTGGGGCAGCCATTCCTCTTGTAGGAATTTATCTTGAAGAAACAAAGATAGAAAAAAGGTTGATGTAGAAGGAAAAATGTTTTACATATAGATATACAAATAAATGCATATAAATAAAGTAGCATTACCTATAATAGAAAAAAATAGGGAACAATCCCTTTTTCATTTGTGATTCAGATTTCTCAGTCCTTACAGCAATGATTCTTTAAAGGATGGGGGATGGAGGAAAGTAGGCATATGGACATCTCCTGGGCAGAGGATTTGGGTTGTAAGATCAAAATGTGCTTTAGAAGCTGTGTAGTTTAAGAACATACAATATACATGTAAATTTCATAATAACTACAGAAAATAAAGTTGGACATAGACATCTTGGTAGCTAAAGATAATGAGTTATATTGTAGGGAGCATGTGTTAATTTCAATTTGGGGAACATTGATTCATAGGGAATAGTTGTATTGATGGAAGGTGAAAAATTAATTTTGGACCTTTGGGACAGAAGGAGCCTGGATTGTGTCCCCACAGGGATATTAGAGCAACGTGATTGAAGCACAGACCTGGGAAATTAGGGGTACAGGGACACATTCCCAAAGATTAATTTCCCCTTGTTTAGTTTTGCCCGAGACCTGAGGGTCAAACCACCTTTGACATGTGTCTAAATCTCTTGATCTGTGATAGTGATGTGCCCATAATGAATGGGAGGCAGGGTACCTGGTTTATGGGGATACTGACCACCTACTAATTCGAATATTCTAACCTTAACTTTTAGGATGAAGTAGTGTGAAGTGGGAGATCCTGATCAGGTTCAGTTGCCTTCATGTAAAGGCCATACTCCTTGGCCTCAATTTCAAGGCTCTCTGATGTGGCTTCATCTCTTCTAGCCTCAGGTCTAACAGATTTCAGCTACTCAAAACTGTGGTAACCTCTCCCCAGGCACAGTATATGAATAGCTGGCTTGTAATAGTGTGATTTTAAGTTAGCATGCCATATATTTAAAAGCCACAGCCTTTCCCCCCTAACTTTTTATTATGGAACTTGTCAAAGATGGAGAAAATAATTTAATGAATCTTTGTGTACCCTCCCCCTTGCTGATGTTCAGATGTCCCTTTTTTGGCCAGTGGGGCTCCTTTCAGGTTGGTTCCTAATCTTTTGACATGAGTTGGTCAGTTTTAAATAGACTTGTGCCCTCAGTATCTTGATGCTTACCTGTTACTCTGAAATATCAGAGACTTGGAGAACATAAGGACTGGGCTGTGTAGGCCCTTTCTGCAAAGGGGAACATGCAATGCTCACTTTATTGCTGTATTCAGTGTTACTTAGTGACATTCTTGATAATGTATTTGAATGGTTACTTTTGTAGGAAGCTTCCTGTGATTAAAAGATGTGGAAGAAGTATGGGGTCATAAAATGCTCATAGATTTTGGTGGAGTAAGACATTTTCTAAGCACCTTTTCTTTGAAAGTGGCTCAGTACTGGGGAGGTTGGCGAGATGACCTAAAGGGGTCATGGTTGAGTAATTTGGGCTCACTCAAGGTGAGAGCCCAAGAGATAGTAGTGAAATGAAAATAAAAATACCAGCCTATTGGAACCCATAGAAGCAGATTGCAGAACACAGGTTACCAGGGAATGGGGGTGGGAGTGGGGGGATGGGGAGATACTAGACAAAAGGGTAAAAAGTTGCGTTATGTAGGATGAATAAGTAAGTCTATGACTATACTTAATACTGTGTTGAATACTAAAATATACTAAGAGTAGATTCCAGTTTCTTTGGTCACACAAAAAAGATGGTAACTATGTGAGATGATATGTGAATTACCTGGACTGTAGTAATCATTTCACTATATATCAAACAAAATTTATGTATATTAAACATAATTTTTATTAAGAAACATAAGATATGTAGACTTTAATAACAATAATGAAGAAAATACGTTTTTAAAAGTTTAAATAATGTAAAATTTGTAACTTATAATATGTAATATATAATTATAAAGACTAAACGAATGTGTATTTAAAAAATGGCTATTATTTGGTATGTTTAAAAAAGAGAGAAGAATACCAGGCTATTAGGACAGTCTAGGTTCTTGACTTTCCAAGTAGCCATCTTTGTGATCTTGGACAATGTACTTCACCTTACATGCCATTACTTCCCTCAGTTGCAAGGAGGGCTTTGGACTCAATTTCTAAGCATCTTTCATCTTTTGAGATTATATAAATTATTTATAAAGGACTGTACACTTTTAAAAGTGGCCCTCAGACCTTAGGGATCACAGACTCCAAGCCCTCATTTTAAAAATGAAAAAACTGAGGTTCCTTTAGGAATGTAGGCCCATCCAAGATCATAGACACAGTGATAGAAATATCAGATCTTCTGGGGTGATTTCTTGATGATTCTGAAATCTTGATAATGTTTATGTTATGCATTATATTTAGTTACATAATAGCTTCTCTTGCCTTCAGCTGTGACAAAACTTTGAGAAAGCTGTTTAGTTCCAAAGTTGCCTAACGTGAATCTGGGGAATGATCAGTTCCCTGATATTAAGCAGAAATAAATTAACAAATTACCAGTTCCACATAGATGTTTAACTTTTCTGTTGCTGTTACATACCAGATACTCACAGAATGGCCAAGACCTACTCAAAGTACTTCCTTGAAAATCTGTTTTGAAGTAAAACCATTCCTAGTAAACTTCTGTATGTTTTCCTGAGCATCTCATAATTCAGCATTCATGGAAAAGAAAGTACTGTATTTCAGACCAGGGAATCAAGTCTGGGATGAAGCTTAAGCGATTTGCTGACATTTTTATTGCTGGAGTTAGTAATCCTTGTTTCCACTTCCTTTACAGGATAGCTAAAGGCCAGGACAAATACAGTGGAAAATGCAAAACAACGAAATTATAAAACCTGCCAAATACTTCTCAGAATTGGAAAAGAGCATCCTGCTTGCTTTAGTAGAAAAATACAAGTATGTGCTGGAATGTAAGAAAAGTGATGCGCGAACTATTGCCCTCAAGCAGCGCACCTGGCAGGCGCTTGCCCACGAATACAACTCTCAGCCAAGCGTGTCGCTGCGGGATTTCAAACAGCTGAAAAAGTGCTGGGAGAACATCAAGGCTCGGACCAAAAAAATTATGGCCCATGAGAGGAGAGAGAAGGTGAAACGGAGTGTCAGCCCTCTTCTGAGCACGCATGTCCTGGGGAAGGAAAAGATCGCCAGCATGCTGCCCGAGCAGCTCTACTTCCTGCAGAGCCCCCCGGAGGAGGAGCCCGAATACCACCCCGACTCCGCAGCCCAAGGTATCGGTTCCCGAGGCCAGCTTGCTTGTCCTCACTGGGTACCTATTTGACATTTTCATTTTAAATTCCTTATTTTGAGGGACTTTATAAACAAAGAGACTTTCTTATCAGACTTTCCCAATTCAGAGTCTCGGGAGGGAATCTATAGACCATTCAAATCATCTAGGGCTTAAAAACACAAGTGCTTGTTTATATCCTGGCTCTCTCTCTTAGATCTCTTATCTCTGTTTTTAGTTAAGACTGCAAATAGAGAAGTAACTCCAACCTCTTTTAAGGTGGGAATGGCCTGTATAAAGATTCATTGCAGTTTGCAGAAGGCACACCTTGAAGCAGAGAAAGATTCCTGGGGAGGCCAGGGGGCTGCTCAAAAGGTGCTCCAAGGACCCATCAAGCAATTGCCTAAAAAAAAAAATCTGATTCTTGGCTTGCAGAATGAGAAATTCACCTACTAGTGTCCCTGGAGTAGACAGAGCCCTGAGGGAGCGGTTCATTAGAAGTCACAAGAAACTGTCTAAAGCCAAGAACGTTACCAGGGTAGAGTGAAAAAGATAATAACTAAGTGAACTGAGTATACATTTTTGATTAGCACATTTTTCCCTGTAGGCAGATCATCCTGGGAGGCTAAAATAGGATTAAAAATTTGGTTGCTGATCATTTGACCAAGATTATGTCCAGACACCCAGTTGGCCAATCTCAGTGTTACGTTTCATGTCATAAACCTCACAGTTTTCCAGTATAGAAACCCTGTGTCCGAGTTTTGATTCTTGAGTTCCCAAGCCAGTGTACCTCCCAGCAGACAGTTTTTATATGGCCACTGCCATCTCTCTCACTCCTTCTCATTGCTGCTGCTGTGGCTGATGGAGCCCACAGCTAGTCGAGAGTGTCCTTGCTTTGGAGAAGTTACAGCGTCAGCCAGTGATTCTCCATCTTGCTGACCTCCCAGCCAACGAAGGGAGTGTTGTTTGGGGAGGGAGGAGGTGAATCTTCCTGTGAGATTTTGCTGAGGAAGACGCTGCTTTTAGTTAGCTTTGAAAAATCTTTGATCTGGATCTTTATAGGGCTATTCTAAGGGGACAGTCTTATTTTCCAATTTTTAAATTCTAGAGTAGGGTCTAGAAAGTTCATTACACAATTTTTTTTTCTTTTCAGAAGAAATAATGTAATTCATTTACTCATAAACTCAGTTTATAAATTTCAGCATGAAGGCAGTAAATGGATTCTCAGTGTCCTTCCTGTAGTGGCATGTGCTAGAGACTCACTTGTAAAAGAGATTTACTTCGAATTCGATATGTGTTCGTATATGACACATGAGACTTTTCTTTTTTTGCTGGTGATTATTAAAGTACAGCCATATGCTGCCTGTCCCTGTTTGCAGGTCAAATCTGAAGGGCAGTGGAGAACTGTAGTGCTCTGTCAGTGGAGAAGTAATCTTAGCGCTGGTAGTTAAGGTACTGGAACTCTTTCTAAACATTAAAACAGCTCAGAGGTTACCTCATTCATTTTGTATTATAGTTTACTTTCAAGACAGGAAAAGAAAGCTGGAATTGCCCATCATCCCTTCTGGATCTTGGTGGAAAAAAGGTTGAAAAGCTGCTGTAGGGTTATGGCTCTCATTCCACTGAGTGTATTTTGACACATGGATTCTGTATGGGGGGTGGGGTGGGGGGGTGTATATGTGTGTGTTTTACTTTAGTGTCTCTAACACTGTGCTCTTCAATCCAATAGCCTCAAGCTGCATGAGGCTAGTAAGCACTTGAAATGTGGGTAGACTGAATTGAGATGTGCTCTAAGTATACACACTGAATCTTTAAGCCTTAGTACCAAAAAGAGAATGTCAAATATCTTAATAATGTTTATATTAGTTACATGTTGAAATGATCATACCTTAGATATACTGAATTAAAAAATTACCAAATTTAATTTCACCTCTTTTTACTTTAATGTGGCAATGAGAAAATTTTAAATTACATGTGTATCTTGCATTATATTTCTATTGGGCAGCACTATTTCAACACCTTATAGACTTCCTATTACAGAATTAGATGCTCAGAGATGTGTGGGAGTTTGTTAAACAGGATGGAGTCTAGCGGTATTCCACTAGAGGCCTCCCTCCAACTATTTCTTGTGCGAGGTTTCAACTGCGTTATCTTGATCACCCTCTCCTGGATATTCTGTTTTGTCCATGACTTTCTTTAACTGTACATCTGTATTTGAACACAGTAGTCTTAAAAATTAACACTTAGGAATGTATTTGCAAAATACCAGTATTTTCCCCTTAAATATATTAAAACGAGTTCTACCCTGCAGATTTATGATATGTGATAATTTGGCTTTGATTTAACTTCCACATATCCTCCATTATCTCTGGGGAACAGATTTGCAGAACAAATGAAGGGAGTCAATAAAATTTGCTAGGGATGGTCAGGAGGGTAGAATGACTGCATGTCAAATACACTTAGAAAACTAACCTTTCATATAGTACTCAGATATCTTAAGAGAACTTATATTTAATTTTATATGCTGTTATAATACTACTATAAAGTTATAATCAAGTAATAAATAGGTATGCAAAGCTATAATTAAATAACACAAACATTTGTTAATAAAGTCCATTATTATTTTTTAGTCCAATCCTTTTCTTTTGGGGTGGGAATTCCAGCCCAGAGGACTGAATGACATTTCCAATCTTGGCACACTAGCATCGCTGCTCTGTGAAAAGCCCCTTTTTTTGTGTAGCTTATACATTTAGTCCATGATCTCCGCTCACCACTTTCATTGTTTTCTTTTGCCTCTTAATCATTTGGTGTGCTTGTGTCTTCTCTCATATGTTCTTGAGAGCATGCACTGGTGTTTTGTGTGCATATATTTTAAATTTACATAGATTAAAAATTGTGCTGTAGATACCATTGCTTTTTTTTTTTTTGGCCTTTCCTAAGAATGGTATTAAGATCTATTTCCACTACAGTGTGTAAGTCTAACGTTTGCTTCTTTTAGTTGATACATGATATTTTGTAGTGTGCATCCACCACATCTTATTTATCTATTTTCCCAGTCAGTCCTGTTTCCTTTGTTCTGTTGAGAAGAGCTGGGCTTTGGCCTGCACAGTTTCCTTCTCATCCTTTTACTGTCTCATCCTGCTGATACTAAACTTATTTCAGTTGCCCAAGTGTAAAAATACCCCCTTGACAGTGTTCTACATTCCCAGGTAAGCCCTTAAGTCTTCCTAACCATTTTGCACAAGACTGAGCTGTTTCCTACTTTGGATGGCTTTGTTTTACCTGGAAGAGAGATTATATGGTATGTGTTTGCAGTAGGTTGCCATTCCCAGGACAGTCTTTTTCCAATTAAGAGAAGATTCTTCCCATCTAACCACTAGCTTCCATTCATTGGAGCTAATACTTGTGTGAAAGTTAATTAACTACTCCATTGGGCTGCTCTAGTTTTAAGCCCTAGCTTCTGCTAGAGTCTTCTTAATAGACTTTTTTTTTCTTTTGGAATTTGTATATTAGCACACATCTAAATTAAAACGAATAGTTTTAAAGTAGAGTCATTTCTCTGCTCCCAGGCATGAACATACCGTCATTATGTTCATAGCTCTGGAGAGAAATTTGAAAATACAAATTTGGATATACACCCATATTCTAATGATAGGTGTTTTTGTAGTGGATGGAATTTGGAGGCTGTATTTTAAGTCATCAGCTGAGCAGTGAAGTAGTGAGAGGTTGGGTATTGTAGGAGTCGAGCTTGGCTTTTGGAGTCTTGAGTCCTGGTTCTTTCAACTACCCAAATGACTTGGATGCTGTGTTTGATTTTCTATAATACCTCCTCAAGGGGTTGTAAGGATTAAATGAGGTAATGCTGTAAAGCACTAGCCTAGTGCCTTGTTAGTGACTTAGAAAATGATGGCTGCTGTCATCATCCTCATCAGGCCTCGAATGCCTAGAATTGTTGAGATTAAAATGAACGTTTAGAAACTGGGAGAGATGAGCAGCATTGTGAACTTTAAAGACTCAGAGGAGCATCCAGAACTGTCCTCTGGGATGAAATCAAAGAGAAAAGAGGCTAAAAGTACCAAATGTGTCTAATGTGTCCAGTCTTCAAAGAAGACACCTTCAGATCTCAGACCAGAATGGAAGCAGATGAGGTAATCCTCTTTGCGATGCACACATCTGAGGGACCCTATTCTCAGTGCTAAGCCTTCCCAGCCCTTTGTCCTGTGTCTCTGCTCTCCCCTCAGAACCCTGTTCTTTCTACATTGTTGTGCTGTGTTGGAAGTGACGTGACCCACTGTGTGTGACCCACTGCAGCCAATTCACCCCCACACATTTCTTATATGCCAAGCAGTGTACCAGGCCCTGTGCTAGCTTTTCCATGAGGATGAATAAGAGGCAGTTTCCCTCATCAAAGTATTCAGAGACCTGAAGGGGCACTAGTAAAACCACCAGTTTTAATGTGCTCTGCCAGAGGTAGGCTCAGGATGCAGCAGGAGCAAGAAGGAAGGATATTTAATAGAGGCCACAGCCCTTGGAGTTGGGAAAGATTCCTAGGGAGACATTTTCATGATCTGGATGACACAGAAGTACCTTTAACCTTCTCTTTCAAAAGTAAAATGTTTTGCCTTTTCTTTAATCTTAATGAGGAACTAGTTATGGTTGTTACCTACCCCTTGGAGTGAAATAATCTAAACAGCAGTCACTTGCCTTTTATTAACAGAGTATTATGAGTTAGGTTCCCCTGAGTAGCCATTAACATTCCCAGCATCCCATCTCCTGGAATTATGAGTGGACTCAATAATGTAATTAACTCTTATAATAAATTGATATTATTTTTCTCCAAGGAGACAATTTTCATTATTGGAAATGTAAAGCTTCCCAAGAAAGCCTTGGAGTCACAGCCAGAAGACTCCATGGGTTAGTGGAGTTAGTGGCTGTATTGAAACTCTCTAATTGATGTTAATGTCATTGCCCTATGAAGATACCTGGTGCAAATGTGGCCCCACCAAAAGTCACATCTTTTTGTGTCTATAAGTTCTTTCCCCTGTGTTCAGAGCTTCAGCCAATAAATATATACTAGGTGTCCATTATGTACCAAACAAAATAATTGACATCCAAGAATAAAAGAAATGAATAAGGCATGGTCGTCAAATAATACTAAAATGTGTTAAGTGTCTTAACAGAAGAGTGTATATAGAGAGAGAAAGGAGAGAGCTGAGGTTTCACAGAGCAAGTGGCCCTGATCTGAGTGAAGTAGGGGCTGTCTGGAGGTTGAGAAAAGAAGACTGGAGTAAGAGTGTGTGTTTGAGTGAGGAGGGGAAGGGGACACAGAGTGAGCCTAACATCAGCCTGAAGGAACAGCGAGGGAAAGTTATGACAAAAAGCACAGCCTCTAAAACATGTGAGTAGATTGTAGTAGGATTAGAGGACTATTTTGTAAAGAAGGCAGGAAAGATAAAGGCAGGTCAGAACCAGATTATGAGGGTTACCTAGGGTGGATTTAAAGCAGCCAAAGATGGGAATCCCAGGGACACAGTGAAAGGTAAGAAGTAGGTGGAACAAGAGTCTGAGTCTTTAAAGGAGGCTTTGAGGAGAGTCAGACAGGAGGCTATAGAAAACTTAGGCGAGAGCATTGGTTCAGAAGCTAATAAAGAAATTGAAAAGATTGTCAGGTGCCAGGAAGGGGTTACATAAGAGGGGCACTGACAAGTGTCCTTGAGATCTGAATATTGCCCCCCACATGACAGTGCCATAGAAATGGCATGTTGAGGAAGTGAAGCCATGGAGTATAGACTTGTCTTTCAAGGAAGAACATTTGTAAGATGGTCATATCCAGGGTAAGGGTTAGGACCTGTGACCAGGAACAGAGCAATGCCATCCTTGTGGAGTTTGAACACGTGTTCATGGCTGAATAAGAAACCAAGAAAGGGAAGTTGAACTGAGGGAGGATTTAATCTGAAAACCCACTGTTGGCCTCATACTGTGTGTGGTCTTTTGAGCACTTGGAGTTATGCACACTTCAGTTTAGAATTTGTATCAATGTAACAAGGTGTCCAATTCTTGACAAGTGCAGTCTCTGATCACTGGTCCCGTAACCTGCAGTTCTAGAAATGATATGACAAAATCCTTTTTCATTATTCCTAAGGGGAAACCTGCATTTGATTTATGGGCTCTTAAAAAGTCAGGTGTGGCAAGGGTACCTATAGACATGGAGGCCAAAGCAGATGCTATTTCAAATACATCCTGTATCCTGTAATGGGGGACCCTGTCATTAGAAATAGGATTGATTTGCTCTCTGTAAAACCTTTGAACATGTTTTCTGCTACTGTTTTTCAGAATCATTTGCTGTTTCAAATAGAGAACTGTGCGATGATGAGAAAGAGTTCATACATTTTCCAGTATGTGAGGGGACCTCTCAACCTGAACCCTCGTGTTCAGCTGTCAGAATAACAGCCAATAAAAACTACAGGAGCAAAACCTCTCAGGAAGGTGCTTTAAAAAAGATGCATGAGGAAGAACACCATCAACAAATGTCCATCTTACAACTGCAGCTGATACAAATGAATGAGGTGCATGTGGCCAAAATCCAGCAGATAGAGCGGGAGTGTGAGATGGCAGAGGAGGAACACAGGATAAAAATGGAAGTTCTCAATAAAAAGAAGATGTATTGGGAAAGAAAACTACAAACTTTTACCAAGGAATGGCCTGTTTCCTCATTTAACCGGCCCTTTCCCAATTCACCCTAGACTGTGGTGGAGGGGTGGCTCACCTTGTAATGAATATGTGCCAGCAAAGAAAGTCTGGAACATGAACTTGTGGTCAGTAACCTGTAAAGAGCTACATCTGGGAAAATTAGAGTGGTAGTAGTCACTTATTTAAGAATACATTCAGGTAAACAGCTGCACCCTATGTGCCCCTAATGTGGCAAAGAAGCTGTTATAGTCTTCAGAAAATGATCACTATGAATGCTATAAATCTGAATGTAATGTCTCTCAATTAGAATTCATACAAGAACCATGTGTGAGTGTTGTAGTATTTTTTTAAGCAAATGCAAGTGTGACTATAAAGGAGTGTGGCTGATTTTTTTTTTTTTTAATAGCAGAACTTTTCTATCCAAATGAATGCCCTCCTGTTGAAAGTGGCTGTCCTGAGAGGCCACGTGTTTCTCTGTTGGTGATGTTGTTGCTCAGAACTTGCTAGACGCCTTCAGGAAACCTCCATGAGTGCTGCAGCGCCTTTTCCATTTTTTTCAGTGTCATCCTTTGAGTGTGGATTTTCTGATTTTAAACAGCCCAACATCTGAAGGATATTTTCTAGTGTGGTTCAGAAACTGCCTTTTTAGGCCTTTCCCTGAAGAGGAGTTCCAGAGAATGTCTCCAACAATGGTAGCTTTCTTGGAACTAAGGATGTGTCTGCTTTGAGGGAGAAATGTTCATTTAGATTTTACATTCTGTCATGTTTGTTTTATTAAAAGATGAGACTTGTAGTTTTACAGTCACACCGTGTATGTTTTTTTAAGGTGCTGTCTCCTGCACTGTGCTCCAGTTTTTGCTTTCCTTCTAGTTTCCTCCCAACTTTGTGCTCCTGAGTTAATTGTTTCCCTTGTTTTCAGTCTTTCGCCACCTAAGGAAAGACCCTTCCCTTGCTCATGGTGCTAGCTAATAGTGATGCTGTGTAGTTTGTATTACATGGTTAGCATTGGACTTCTTCAGAATCCATTAACCAGCATACTTGGAAATACAGATTGACAAATGGATGTTTTGATTGAGCCGTGATACGGCTTCTCCTGTAGCCTAGTGTTAAAAACAGCCTGAGGAATTGGGCACAGTAGTAGCTGAAGAAGCAAGTGACACTTAACGTGCCAAGGCAAGTCAGCATTTTCTGAGAATGAAATTTCAAGGCCATGAGGTAGAGGAAGAGAAATATGTGACAGACGCTATACAGGGAGTGTAGGACTAGGAGTCAGGGCCTGAATTCTGAGTTCGGCTCTGCCTGAAACTGCTGCTGTGGGTAATTGCTTTTCATCTGTGGGTGTGGTCTTTCCTGTCCATGTAGTAAGGGAGTTGGTCTAGGTGATGTTCAGCATTTGCTACAACTCCTTGACTATGGTATGGTCTGCATAGTCTTAGATGGGTACTGCTAATGTCAGAATTATCCAGAGGGCATGGGTGAAGGGGAGCAATTGCTTACTACAGTGGCTAAGCTTTTTTATTTTTTGAATTTGGTTATTGGAGATTGTTAGGTCAGGAAGGTACATGTGTAGTTATTTATGTACTGCATAAAACTTAAATGGATACTGATTCATTTTATACACCGATCATATTTTGAGTATTTTAGAGGTAGTTATTTGAAGGAAAGACTAGTCTTTGAAGACTAATCTTTGAAAGGAAGGCTCTTTTTAAGGACTGGAATTCTTTAGTTTTTACCCAGTGGACCCTTAGAGAAGAGACATCTGGATGAAGTTCCTGGCCGCAGTGGCCCGAGGGACACGGCCTTGGCTCTCCACACACTCCCACTCCCTCGGGACTCGGGCAGGGAGCAGAAGGCCTTCGGCGCTCATGTGAACTGAGAATGTCCCTCTGCGTCACTTAGTGATCCATCTGGAAATCTTGTTAATATACAGATTATGGAGCAGGGCCTGAGATTCTGCCTTTCTTACAAAATCCAAGGTTATACCAGTTCTGCTTGTCTGGTCACCACACTTCTGTGTAGCAAGGTTTAGAAGACCCTGTGAAATTTTACTTATTCTCAAAAAAATATCTGGGTTAGGTACATTTTTGGGTACAGCCATGTGCTGGATATTATTCTTTTTCAGAATTTACCACTCAAGCACACAAACAACAATGTAGAACAACACAAAAAATGTGTACACATATAATAGAACTATAAAGGCATTGAACTAATTCCTAACCAAACAAATAAAGGATAATTAAACAACCAGCCTAAAGCACCGTACTCTACTGGTAAAGGGCATTTATGAGTCTGTAACAGTAGTTTTCAACCCTGGCTTTGTATTAGAAGTAGTATTTCATAAATAATTAGTTCCACTGGGGCCTACTCCCAAAGGATTATATTTCAGCTGACCTGGGTTGGGGCCTGGTCCTCTATATTTTTTGGAAACTTTATATATTATGATACATAATTGGGAATGAGAACCACTGGTGTAGAGCTCACAGCTGTGTCTCACTTGATCCTTAATCCTGTGAGGTCATGCACAAAAGAGAAATGATGCTCAGAGAAGAACCACCAGCACCAGGCTGGTAGCCAGTAAATGGCTAAGCAGAAGCTGGGTCCCAGGTCTCTTGAGCCCAGAACAGCCCCTGCCTGCCTGCCCCCAGGCTTTCCCTCAAAGTTAACCATGTCATGGGTTTTATCTTGAGAGCCAGATCACATCTACAGTGTACTTGTGGTGTCTCCATTCATGAACAGGTCCATCCCAATTCATTTCACTTTGGAGCAATTCCTGACCTAAGGTGGAAATGCAATAACCATTTATTGGTAGGTGCTGTAGGGAATAGACAGATGAATATTAAGACACAGTTCACCATCCCCAGTCCTGCCAAACCATGGAGACAGCCCAGCAGGGAAGTAAGGTTTCTACACAGCTGTCACATACTTGCTCAGTGCATTTCTTCAAGTGCATTTGAGAATCAGAACAAATGCCACCTCCTTGGGAAAGGAAGGCCTCCTGGAGGGGGTGGCATTTGGACAGGTGATGATCAGAAAGAAGACTATCACTAGATAAAAGTTCCTGTTGAAGATTCCAGATGATGAGATGCATAATTGGGAGGCAGGGAGAACATGGGGAATTTGCAAATTGGGCAGTAATGTGATCAAAACTGCTCCAAGAGGAAGATGAGAAGATGGAACTGACTTCTCCAGGGAAGGCTGGAATCCAGAAGATGAGGTGGGAGGGTCTGGCCCTGGTTAGGATGGGCTGATATGAGGACCTAGAGGGGCTGTAGTAAAACTGAGGGAGACCAACATAAAGGGCATTGCAGAGTGGAATCAGTCATGCAGAGCAGTTGACTGCTTTTGGTGGAGAGGACAGGTAAGGCTTTAAAGCTAGATGCCTGGAAGGCTGATGCTGCCAATGGAAATAAAGGAAGAAAGGATGCCTTTCCTGCTCTGATCCAACCTGGGAGAGGTCCACATGCAAACTAGTGCTATTGCTTGCCCCTCAGCCGCAAACACCAGCCCCTCCAACTCCTCTTTGCTCTGACAGCTGTTTGTTCTGCCTGTTCATCTGATCCTCGAGGCCCTCTTTGCAGGGTCCTTGTCAGCCCACCCATTTGGTGCTGCCTCTGCCGTCAGTACTTCCATACAGCTGGTGGTGGTTAAGTCACCACCTTTCACAGTGGCTTCATAATAGAAAGATTAGAAAATGTTCTTTCTTTGTCTTGAGCTCAAGTCTTCCCTAGAGAGTTGGCACCCACAAATTTCAGTGCTTGTTTTTTTTAACATTCCACGTTGTATAAAGGAGCATTGGCTGAGAGGGGCTGTTAATGCCCATTATGCCTATTGCAGCCTCTTTATAAATGATCAAACCTGGAATCCTATCCTATTATGGATCAAACATTTAGGTAATGTTTAGGACTTTTCAGGGAGAATCTTAAAATGCATTGGCCTTTTCCCCCCCAAGAAGAAAGAATAGGAAGAGAGGCGGCATGATGGGAGAGTGCATTTGAGTTGTCAACAGCCTCTGCAGTGTCGGGTCAATTACATCAGCACTTGGTCTGGACCAGGACAAAGGAATGGTTCTGCCTCCTGGGAATGTCAGAGGAACACGATAATTATACTTGGCAAAGCCACGAGAAGTGGCTCTGTAATGTCATTGCTAAGAATTATCCTTTTAATAGCATTTCTGGGTGTCTGAACTTTTCAAATGGAGTGGCACTTCTTTTCTGCTGTGGCTTTCCTTTCTGTCAGGCTGCTTCCCAGCTGGTACCCCTGTTCTTCCTTTAATATCACTGTGTGCTTCCTCTTCTGTCTTCCTCCTTCCCAGCCCTGTTTCTACAATCCCGCCTTCTGTACCCACAATAGCTCCCACTCTCCTGTTTAAGAAGTGGAGTCATGTGAGAACATAAGGAAAACAGTTACCAAAGGACAGTATATTCCACGTCTGGTATCAACAAGGTGAAGTGTAGCCTTGGACTAGTCAAATTATTGACAACTTGCTGCCATGCTGCCTCTGCTTTTTATGTTGGTTGAACTGAGAAGGCATGGGAAAGGTCTCCAGTGGTCCCTGACCACACAGAGTCTTTTCCTCACTGTGCTATAGATTATGCCCTTCAACACAATTTGCTAATCTCTGCCTCAGTTTCTCCATCTGTGAAAGTGGTGTAATACTTATCTACCTCCCTTGAATGTTGTAAAGATTAGTCTATGTTAGTAAAGCACTTTTGAAATAAAGAGTGATGTAAAGCATTTTAACATTACTGTTGTCATTGTGGCATTGGAGGGTGCCCTCCTGTACAGATGCTGCCCAGTAGGGGAAGGACCCCAGGAATGCCATGGTTTAGGAATACTCAGTGTAGAAAACTTCCATAATAGATACAAGAGTGTGATTACTTTCTTTGTGAAAAATTTGAACATGGCATTTCTATAAACAGCCCTTTGGTGCATTTAGAGTGATAACTCTTTTCACAGAAGAGCGATTTATGTAAGACTTTTAAAGAACATATCTATTGTGCCTCTATTACCCAATATAATTGTTGTGTTTGCAAGCTGATTATTCACCTAACAGTGCAGGTTTATCACCATTAGGTAGAAAACTTCTACATTTTCTAAATGCCAAGATTATGTGTGGAGGTTCTCTCACTGTGGCTGCTGATTGGAATGGACAGAATGGTGATCCTGCTACTTCTGAATGAGAGGAGTGGAAGCTCTAGTTCTACTTGTAAAATCTCCTTACATTACTGCCAGGGTGGTGGGAAAAACTAATCGTGTACATTAAAGGTCTCAGAGTGTGGGGTTCTTTGTCCATAAACATGGGCTCCCTTAACTACTGGTGACTGTCAAGAGATTCAGTTAGGTTCTGGTCTTAATTTTCTCTTTTATGGGTTTATTAGGGAAAAAATTTCAAACCATGTTATTTTAGAAATTACTTGAATCAAAAGGATGCCTGGTAGAGTGGAAATACTCTAAGAAGCAGTAGGAGTTAAGGTTCTAGTTCTGTTTTCCCCACCACCTGATTCAGATTCCGGAGTGAGCAAGAAGGAAAGGAGGCCGGTGCTCCGCTGGTGAGGTGCACTGGATCTACATTCTTATCCTAGAGCCTCAAAGAGTGTTTTTGGGTGGGGCTGGTATTAGATTTTCTGCTGGACTGGAAGGCAGTCACTCTAGGCACTCCGCCACTGGGAAATCTGGGGGTAGTTGGGCAGATCTACTTTCATGGGGTCATGCAGAGCCCCAGGCTGAAGGGGAGAAACTATTCAGGGGATGTTCTTCTCACTGTAGTGGCAGAAGCACAAGAGGGCAGCCCAGATATAGGAGCCCATTTCCAATGTCAGTGTCATACCTGCTAATCTCTCCTTGGCCAAAGCAAGTCACATGACAGCCCAAAGTCAAGGGGAAGGAAGCAGACGCCTCTCCTGAGGAAAGGAGGTATTTCAAATGGCAGTCTAATTGACCATGTATCAAAGGTGGGAGGGGAACTAGTGCAACACCACGGGGCTGGAGATTATAAATCAGGGAACAGAGAATCGATGGGGAAAATGCATTCCTCTTTCTCATCTTCTACTAAGATAACCCTTCTTTACTTCTTCCTTTTTTTCCCCAGGGGTAGGAGGCTTTAAAATAGTGATGACAATTGAACATATTTCATAGGGATATTGGACTAAATAAGCAATACTTATTTAGTTGTATGTATTTAGAACAGAGCCTGGCACATAATAAACACTCTAATTTTTAGGTTTGAGTTAAAATCTTCTTGATTAAAACCTTTTCATATGACCTTTTTTTCTATCAAGGTCATATAGCTTCTAAACAGGGATGGAGAGATTCGAACGCAAGTGGCCTAGCTCTGGAACTCACACTTCTAACAGAATACACAGTCTTTCTATTCAGAGCCTGAATTCAAATTTCAGTTTTGCAAAGAACATGACCTGAATATCAGACCGTCAGCTGTATGATGCTTATGTCCCAAGATTGCTGTAAGGATTACATGAGAATACAAACATGGAAGAGCCACATCAACTATAAAAACAAAAACAAAATCTGTAGAACCTCTCTTCTGATACTGTTACAAGAGAATCCAAGACTCTTCTCCCACCAAAAACTTCATCTTAACCTGTCCTTCCAGCCTCCCCACTCTGTGACAGTCCCTGCACACACTCATCAGTCTCTTGGTTTCAGAGCCAGGCTCTGTGAAATTACTTCCCTTGATCCCTTTACCTGGAGTGCTCTCAGCCTCTCTACAACCCCTCCCCATCACCTGTGCTGCTGAACTGTCACCCATTCTTCAAGGTCAAGTAACACAAGGATGTATTCCTGGACCTGGTCTCTGGTCTCAGCTTTGCTGGTAACTCAGCTTGTGATCGAGGGCAAGTTACTAGGTCTCTGGATAGTAACTTAATTTCTTGTTTCTAAAATAGAGATGTTGGAAGAGAGGATCTCTAAAATCCCTTCCCCTGTTCTAGTCAGTCTAATTCTGAAGTTAAACTAATCTTCTCAATTTACTGCATGTAACCCAACTTTTCAATTTCGCATTCTCCTAAAAGATAATGTATACATAAATGGAATTCAAACTGCATTCCAAGTGGATCAGCCCCAAGGTTGAAAGCATCATTTGTAAAAGTTATTTATATTTGCATAATGATTGTATTTAAACTGTTTATAATAGGGATGTTGGATGATCATCTAAATATAGTCAATACAAGAATTTCTGTATAGTGTGTGCAAAAAGATTGTTGCTTCTCAAAATGTAATTTTCCCAACAAAGTGTAATTGGCTGGTATTTCCTTTAGCTGTTTCAAATTGTGCAATATAGATTATAGAATACTTCTCTTTAACAAATTTCCCTGTTCTAAGACAATAATGTACCCAGAATATGCAGATTCTTGTGTATGCTTTAAAACTTTTTTATCAGTTGTGTTCAGTAGATGATATTTATTGTAAAACCAGGGCTGTCTGAAAACCTACTTCCAATGAAAGGATGGAAGTTAGTTTTACTGAATATCTTTGGTGGTCCTAGGCATGTTCATATATTATTTCATTCAATTCTTAAAGCACTCTGCAGGCGGAAGTAATATTACCCATATTTCAAAAATAATGAAATGAAACTTTGCAGAAGATAAGTGACTTGTTCAAAATCACATAAAAAATATCTGGAGGTGGTTACAACAATGTGAATGTACTTAGAGCCACTGAACTATACATTTAAAAATGGTTAAAATTTTAAGTTTTGTTATTTCACCATAATAAAAAAGAAAAAATAATCACATACCCTAGTAAATAGCTTTAGATTTAGATATCACTTCAGTGTGCTTTGATTAGCCTGTTTATGGCTTGGGAGAAAATAAGTACTTTGATTGGGTTATGTTTATCAAACATCTGCCTTCACTGAGGAGCCAGAAGACAGGGAAGTAGACAGAAGAGCTACATGTGGTTAAAGGTGTCAGCAACAGCAAAGGCTGTGGTGCCCCAGTTCTGTCTGACAGCAAGCTGAGACTCAGTGACCAAGGCAAAAAAGAGAGGTTGTCATCCCTCTTGCTGTTTAGATTAGTGTTTCTCAAGCATTAGTGTGCATGGCCAAGACCTGGGCATTTTGTTAAAAAATGCAGATTCTGATTCAGTTAGTTTTGCATTTCTAACAAGCTCCCAGATGCTGGTGATGGTGCTGGTCCATGGACCAAACATTGAGTAGCAAGGATTTTATATCACAGTAACCTCTCCGGCAGCTCTTTAAGTGTGGTTTTCAGATCCCTTCCACCAGAGAATCTGGGCTTTCACAAAGCCAATGCTGGGCCCCAACCCGGACCTACGGAAACAGAATCCCTGATCTCCAGACTGAAGCAACACTTTTTTTTTTTTTTGAGAGGGCATCTCTCATATTTATTGATCAAATGGTTGTTAACAACAATAAAATTCTGTATAGGGGACTCAATGCACAATCATTAATCAACCCCAAGCCTAATTCTTCAACAGTCTCCAATCTTCTGAAGCATAACGAACAAGTTCTTACCTGGTGAACAAGTTCTTACATAGTGAGTAAGTTCTTACATGGTGAACAGTGCAAGGGCGATCATATCACAGAAACTTTCGGTTTTGATCATGCATCATGAACTATAAACAATCAAGTCAGATATGATTATTCATTTGATTTTTATACTTGATTTATATGTGATTCCCACATTTCTCCCTTATTTTTTTTTAAATAAAATGCTGAAGTGGTAGGTAGATGCAAGATAAAGGTAGAAAACATAATTTAGTGCTGTAAGAGGGCAAATGTAGATGATCAGGTCTCTGCCTATAGACTAAGTATTAATCCAAGCTAGACAAGGGCAACAAAACATCCACGGATGCAGAAGATTTCTCTCAAAACAGGGGGGGTGAGGTTCTAAGCCTCACCTCTGTTGATCCCCAATTTCTCACCTGATGGCCCCCCTGCGACTGTGCCTGTCTTAAGTTTGAACCAACACTTTTAATAAGCTTCCAGTTGCTTGTTCAGTAGAATAAAGTTGGAGAACCACTGCTAGTGGGACATCGCCATGGCCTGATATCAAAAACCACTTCACTTGCATACCCATGTCCAGTTTATGAATCCTTTTTACCTCCTATTTCTCCAGTACTGGCACAGCAGGATGATGAAGGTGATGCCATTAGCCGCACTTTGCTGATGAGGACATTGACATCTCCAGAGGTGAAGTGCTATGCCCAAAGGTCTTCTGACTCCCAGGAAAATGTTCTCTTTATTATTTCAGGGCTTTTTTCCACTTTACCATATCTTCACTTACTCCTACACAGATTATAAGTTCTTTTATGTCTAAAAAGCTTTGCAGAGCAATTTTCTTGCTTTGATGCTTTTAAAGATTTCAATCTAATTTAATTTAGCACATTAAGAAGCACAGTTTATGCTTATAAGCATAAAACTATCCAAGGTCATGGCAAAACAAAAATGTTTGGTGAAGTAATGAAGAAGTAGACTGCTTTGAGTTAAAAAAGATTTTTTTTACCCTTCACCTAGACTTACCAAAAACAGTTTCCTTTTTTCTCCCTTTCAACCACTTGAAAGTTGCAGATATTATGATGCTTAACACCTAAATTCTTCAGCATACATGTGCTAAGAAAAAGAATCATTTCCTACATTACCACAATCCCATTATCACACCTAAGAAAGTTAATATTAACTCAATAATACCATCTATCTATCTACAGTCTACACTCAAATTTCTCCAGTTGTCTTAAGAATGTCTTTTATTGCTGTTTATTTTCATGGATCCAATCAAGGTTTATTGCATTTTTGTCTCTTTATTCTAATTTAATCTAGAACAAACCTTTCTCTTTGTTTTTCATGACATTAAATTTATTTTTAAGTCCAAGCCTTTTCAGTGTACCCCACAGTCTGGATTTATTTGATTACTTCTCATAATTAGATTCAGGCTACACTTCTTTGGCAAGACTATCATATAGATAATGTCATGTACCTCTCATTACCTAATTTCAGGAGCCACATGCTCGAAAGCTGCCCCACAATTGCTGAAGCTAAATTTGATCATCTGGTGGAGGTGATATCCGCTAGATCTCTCCATTACAAAGCTATTTTCTTTCACTCATAGTTAATAAATTATCTGTGGGATGATACAACTCTGTAGCTGTCCTGCCCCAACTACTTTTCATCCAATGGTTTTAGCATTCATTGGTCAGTTTTTACTCAAATCAGTTACTTCGTGGGGATTACGATGGTGATTAAATCAGTCTTAACCCTTTCCCTGCATTCATATGGAAAGAAGGTATGTCAGATTTGAGAAAATCTGAATTTAGGTCACCTCTGGCTACTCAGAAGCCAAAGCTCCACTTTACACCAACTTTTTAAAAAAATTTTTATTAAGGTATGATTGATATATACTCTTATGAAGGTTTCACATGAAAAATAATGTGGTTACTACATTTACCCACATTATCAAGTCCCCACCCATACCCCAATGCATTCACTGTCCATCAGTGCAGCAAGTTGCCAGAGATCCATTATGTCCCTTCTCTGTGATACACTGTTCTCCCTGTGATCCCCCACACCATGTGTACTAAACATAGTACCCCTCAATCCCCTTCTCCCTACCTCCCCACCCACCCTCCCACACCCTTCCCCTTTGGTAACCACTAGTTCATTCTTGGAGTCTCTGACCCTGCTGTCATTTTGTTTCTTCAGTTTTGCTTCATTGTTATACTCCACATGCACCAACTTTCTTAAGAGGCCATCACCCTTAGAACTCCTCTGCTGGAGGTGAGTGGTAGAAGGAGTAGTTCATTTTTTACCCCAGGCTCACAAAAGCCCAGCTTAGAGAAAAGGCTCCTAACTTGCCTCTCCTAAACCCCAGTGCTCCAGGTTGTCTCTCTTGTGTCTGTCTCTGATACTATCGATTTCTGAGCTCTGCTGGGGGTAAATCACATGTTTTCTCTCCCATTATCATCAATGACCACTTCAATTTTTTTCCATTCTTTTCTCAAATCTGACCCCAAGTTTCTATGTAGTAGGGAGTTAGGGCAGTATCTGGTTGAAAGGGAGAGGCCAGGGTACTTACTAGATTTGAAGTGGTATCTGTTATATATATCTTGCACAGTATAGTTATTATACAGATTGCACATTAAGATTAGGAGAATGCAATTGCTCACATCAAAGATGGTGATGAAGATTGGTGTGAAAAGCTAAAAGGGAGCTGATGGGGATTATAGTGGGGACCAAGCTGCCTTAAGTCACCTTTTGATGAAAATACTACTGCCCTTCCCCTTTTGCATTCCACCTTTCCTCCCTTTCTCTTCAAATTCTGAAGCCAGGATCCAGGGATTTTCAGTATCTCAATACGTTATCTACAAACTCACCTGTGTCAGCCTCCATTCTCTCTACTTCCCTCTTGTTAAAATGAAGAAAGTGTCTTCTTTTCGAAGTCAATCCATCCATCTGTGCTTTGAATTCTACCCCTTCCTGTTTTTTCAAGCACCTTTTACTATCCTCTTCCCTTTACTATACTATCCTACTATTCAACTTCCAACTCCTCCCATCCCACTGGATCTTTATCATCACTGTTTAGATACTTTACAGTCTCTTCTTAAAAAGTCCCTCCTCTACTCATAGTCACCTCTAGCTTGGCTTATCTTCTTCTTTTCACAGCCAGTTTAAAAGTTCCATCTCCACTTCCTACTTACTACTCATATCTCAAAAAGCCCTAATCTGGATTCTGCCCATATGGCTTTGCCCAATGGCTCTTGCCATCACTGATGACTTCAAGTGACTATATCAATTGGACATTTTTTAGTATTCATCCTGCTTGACCTTCCAGCAGCATTTGACCAGTTGTTCTGCTCCTTGAAATATTTTTGTTCTTTGGTCACTGAGACACTGTTTTCTTCCTAATTTTCTGGCAGTCTTTCATAGTTTCCCCTCCATTGGACTCTCTCAGGGCTTCAGCCTAGGCCCTTTTCTAATTTTATAGTATCATATATTTTTAAGTTTTCATACCCACTTCCATGACTTCAATTAACTTATCCTCTGATGACTCCCACACTTATACGTCCAGTGTAAAATTCTTATGAGCATCAGACTTACAAATCCAAGTGTTACTGGACAGCTCGGTCAGATACCTCACTGGTCCCTCAAACTCAATGTGCCTATGATTGAACTCATCATCTTCTCTCCAAGAAGCTTTTCTTGGGTCCATTTTGCCTTTCCAATACACTATGAAAACTATAGCTCAAATGATTGTTTTCAACAGCACTATACCTTACACTTTAGGCCTTTAACGAAGTGAGCTTGTAAAAACACAAATCTGAACAACTTATTCCCCATTTATAGCCTTAGGGTCAAGTCTGAATCGTTATTCTGGCTTTAAAGCCCTGTGTAATCTGGTTTGTGCTTCCCTAATTCTCCAACTTGATTCTGTGTCATTCACCTCCTCATTCTCCAGGCTTCAACTACAGCTAGCTTTTCTGTTTCTTAAACTTGCCATATTCTTTATTTTAACATGTTGAACTTCCTTCATAGAATATGATTCCCTCTCTACCCCCTTCTAACTCTTCATCAGACTTCAGCCTTAAAGTACAAATCACTTCTTTGGGGACGCTTTCCTTGATACCTGCTGACCCCTGGTACGTTAGGAGTCCCTGTGTGATGCTTTCACACATCCTTTGCAAAACCCTTTACAATTGTAATTGTTTAAAATCTGACTCCCTGTGAGACTAAGACAGGGACTGTGTCTATCTCGTTCGCTCTGCATTCTTACTGCCTAACCCTTTGTCTGGCACATAACAGGCAGTCTCTAGATACTGCTGGGTGAATGCAGGATGCATGGTGCTGCTGTCACCACTCTCCGTACCCTCCCCTGCCCCCTGCCCCCTGCCTCCATTGTCGCTGAAGCCACCACTGCCAGAGCCCCACTAGGTCTTATCACTATTGTTCTGCCTTGAGAAAAACAGCTTCAGAATGTCTTCTTTCTGTTTCACCTCCACAACTTCCTTAATTAGGAACCCAGGCTAAGTGCTGATACTGGCCCTAGGGAATAATTTTCAATTGGGCGCCCAGGGAGAACAATTAGAAAACCACTGACTCAAGTTCCCCTCTACAGGTACTAATGAATTGCTATATATAGTAATGTGTGCATGGATACACACATGTAAGTATGCGTGTACAAACATAGGGCTCGGCTGTCACACTCAAATATGCATACATACACACTCTTACAGAGGTAAATGATATATACTCATTCCCTACATATGTACACAGAGAGCAAAATGACATATGCTTGGCACTTTTGCATATGTACAGAGGCAAGCTGATATACTCATTACGTATGTACACACACAGGCAAATGGCATATGCTCAGTTCATATGTATACATACAGAAGCAAGCTTAAATACACACAGTGGTAAAATATAATTATTTAGCTCCAGTTGACTCCAATTCATCCATGTACTTACTTGTTTTATGCCTCTTTCATGATTCTTAGCTGAATGGATGCCATTCTCAAGTTCCCAGGCTCTTGGCTATAACTTTATCCTTCCCTTTGACCCATCTGGCTCTTTGTCATAACTTGTCTTCCCAGTAGCTGGGCTGTGCCTGCCAGTTACCAGGCTACCCTCCTGCATGTCTCTCTAGTATCCAGCTGTTTTGACTGCTGACTTTAACTCTTTGAGTTTTGTTTTAAACCACAGGTTTGGGAGTCAAACAGACCTCTATTTAAATCCCAGTCCTGCTGCCCAACTCGCTGTGTAACCTTAGGCAAATTTCTTAACCTCTTCAAACCTCGTTTTTTTCATTGATAGAATGAGGATAGTAATAATAACTTCCCCATTAGGTTTTTGGGACCATTACATGAGATAATGCATGTGAGCTCTTAGCTTAGTATAAAAATGCAGTTAATGGCTCCTACCATTAATTATAGCTAATATTTAGTATTTATTTACTATTCCAGTACTACTTGGAGCCATTTATTTATTGAGTACTTACAAGGTACTAAGCATGATCCTAAGCACTTTACCTATTTGAAACTATTTTTATCCCCACAACAACCCTATGAAGTAGATGATTTTATCTCCATTACAGATTATGAAACCAAGGCATAGAGAAAGTAATGTGCCCAAGGTCATATAGCTACCAAGTGGCAGAGTTAAGATGCAAAACCAGATGGTTTGGTTCCAGAGCTTACACTCTTAATTACTATGCAATACCTCTTACTACTATTTGTTTGTGATTGTCTTTGTCAGGGAAGTGATTTCTTCAGTACAATCCTTTAAGAGTTAAACCCTTGGAGAAATTTTTGAATTGCGGCTGAAAATTTCCACTTGCTAATAGACAGAAATCTTAATTCTGTATTCAGAGTAATACCGAACAATTGAGTGACAAGAAGACCTGCAGGAAAAAAGCCAGAGTTGCCTCCTCAGTCTCTCTACCCACTCACAGGGGTTGTTTGGGTGAGAAGCCTTTCAGACTGACAGAATTGCAGTGGTGAAGCCCGTCCTCCTCTAGGCAGAGTGAGGTTACCTCTCTGGATTCCCACAGCACTCTTTGTTCAGGTATCTGTAACCTTTACCTCCTTGGCTTCTGTGCATCTATGTAAAGAAGACCATCAAGGGGATGTGGGTAACAATAACAGTGCCTTTAGCCAGAGTTGTAATTATAAGCAATGTATCCACAATACTGTATTTCCCCATATGTAATCACAAGAAACCCCAAAAGTCTCCAGACATGGTGGCAGGGGGCTTAGGATGGCTGGTGCATACTCCCTGGTGGCTGTAGGCCTCAGGATGCCAATCTTGGCCCCATCTTGTACCAGGTGATGATGCTTCTCCACCTGCCAGATTAGTGGTGTGGTGAGGCTTTGGGGTTGGAGGGAGCTGGGTGATTCCAAATTCCTAGCTTTGTGATTTGGGTAGGTCACTTAGCCTCGCAAGCCTTAGTTTCCTCACTTATAAATTGGAAATAATACCTACCCACAGAATGGGTGGGGAGATTAGTGACAACAATTACAAAGGGCCTGGCAATACCTGAGATGTAGCAGCTCTTCAGTGAATTACAGTTACTAATGTTACAGCTCAGTCCAACAATTATTCTCTTGCACAAATATGGACTGTAAGTTCTACGAAAACGGACTTTGTTTTGTTCGCTGCTGTTTTCTCTGCATCTAGAGGAGTGCCTAGGTCATACCAGGTGCTCAGAAACTATTTGTTGAATCAGTGAGTGAAGTTTAAAACAAGCTGACTTTGCTCTCTGTCTCTGGCTGGCATTCTGACTCTTTTACTCACAAGCCCTTTGCTCTGATGTTCCCTCTGCCCAGAATACTCCCTCTTGGTTAACTTCCACTTACCCTTCTGATCTTAGCACAGGCTTCACCCTAACAGGTAAACCTCTGACCTTCTCCTTCATAGCGTTTATCAACACTTGCAATTTTACTTTCTTTTACATAAGTGTTTGATTAGTATTTGACTGTAAACTTCATAAGGACGGGGACCAGGTCTGTTTACTGACCATTGTACTTTCAGGGACTAGGAGTAGGCCTCAGTACAAACTGAATGAATGAATGACTTTACTTTCCCCCTTTTTTAAAGACCCCTCTTTCTAGCAAGTGGGATCCAATCTCTCAAGTTGGGCCAGAAGTCAATCCTGGGCTTAAGCCAATGCTACACCATACATCATTCCACTGTTTCTGGACTGAGTTACTCACAGGAGAGTGTTGTAACTCTCTCCTACCAGGTGTATCAGTCAGCCCAAATTGTCTCATTACTGTTTATCATGGCTTTGCTATGCAGCTAGGTCCTCCTGCAGGAGGTCCAGAGAAGCCAGAATTTTGGCTGGGCTGAGAGTGTGGAGTAAAATTTGCCATTTACTCTTAATTGCCTATCCCCCACACCCCACTTCTATTTATAGTGTTTATTGCCCTGAATTCTAATTTTTAATTTTCAGATGTCCACCCCTCTAGACAGAGAGACAGGATTATCTCTTGCCCCCAGAGGCCAGTGTGGTGCCTAGCATATAGTGGATGATCACAAAGATTTATTGAATGAATACAATGTTTTCCATGATGGGGTTTTATTGAGGACAGAAAGCAACTCACAGGAGCCTTTTTTTTTTTTTAACCCTAGCCAATAAATCTCTTTTTGTTTAAGTTAATTCGTGTTGGGTTTTCTGTTACTTGGAACTGAGAACATTCTGACAGAGCATAAATAGTGGTGTTCAAGTACAGGATTTCTGACAGATTATTATTAAAAAATATTCATTCCATATTCACTCCCTCTCACTCATCTCTGTAGGAATAGAGTACACCTCCCTTTGTGTTTGGGCTCAGCTAGACTTGCTTTAGCTAGTGGGATGTTAGCTAATCAGGGGTGTGAAGAGTGCTTTCATAGTTGGGCATACTTCCTTGCACCACAGCCATCTCCACAAGAAGAGTTCCCATGGATAGTCAGTCACTGCTCTGTCAGCTGGGTACCCCAATAGGAATGGAGAAGAGCAGAGCTTTATCTGCACACAGGAACCAATCCAGCTGGACCTGTAGCTTGAAGCAGAGCCATTCAGCCATGCTCCGCCTAAATTAGGTAACCCCAGGCTTAGAAGAAATGAATATTTTTTTGTGGCACACTATTGAGATTTTTTGTTTATTTGTTATGGAGCTATTACTGATGCAAGGTTAGGCCAGAGGTTCCCAAACAGGCATTGTATCTGAGTTACTTGGAGAATTTTAATATAAAGAAGGGGTACTTGAGTTCCCCTCATAATGTCTGGGGTGGGGGGTGTTCAGAAATCTACATCCTTACAAAATACTTTGGGTGGTTTTTATGTAGTGAGTCCCATATTCTTTTACAATCTGATATTTTGGGATCACCAATATTAAAACATGTGACGGGGGTTATATCAGATGACCACTAAGATCTTTTTTTCCTGAGACTGGATGACTGAAGTCAGAGAAACCCTGTTTCTGAAGTAGAGTCCTTTCCAATGAGAAATACATATTTACTTTTTCTTACCTAATTTGGAAAAAGATGCAGTTGTAAATTAATTTGTGATTTGTGGCCCCAGGGTTGTTGCTTTTTATTTGAGATGTCTTCTCTTAGTATTTCTGCCTGTGCTTAGCAGTCAAATGAAAATTAAAGGCAGAATCCTGGGGCTTGGAGGGTCAAGACTCAGGGCAGGAAAGCAGCACAGGGAAAGTCAAGCTTAGCAGGGAGGCTGTTGAAGGACTGACTGGTCTGTCTGAGAAGGAGCCTTCAGCTATAGGTTAGCAGTCAGAAACCTGGGATCACACCTGATTCAGAAGCCAGAGCTGAATATTTGTTGTAACAATGCCATGCCACTGCTAACAGCTTAGAGGTTTGAAGCAAATCTTAATAAAATGTTAAAAAACATGAATTTACATAAAAAGCACAATGAAAGTATAATTAAATGGGAATAGCTTTTAAAATTATAACAATAAAAATTCTCATTGAGAAAAATTCAGGTAATACAGAAAAATATAAAGGACAAGAAACTATTACTCATAAGCCCACCTTTCAGAGGTAATCACTGTTAATATATTGCTATATATTCTTATTGGCCTTTTCCTATGGATGTATACACACACACACACACACATTTTAGAAAAACAGAATTTTCTTATACATACACATTAGCATCCTGCTTTTTTCTGTGGAGGTAAACACTAACCTAATCATGATTGTTAAAGCTGAATAATACCCCACTGTACAAAGAGGCACCATACTTATTTCCCACAGATGGACATTTAGATTATATTTACTATAAAAGTCTGTGATGGACATCCATATATCCAGTTTTGTGTGCTTGTCTAATTATTTCTTTAGGTTAAATTCCAATATATGGAATTGCTAGACTTAAAGGGTAAACATATATATTTTTTTTCAAAAGGGGACTTTATTTATTTATTTATTATTTTTTTTAGATAATTATTTTTTATTGAAGGGTAGTTGACACACAGTATTACATTAGTTTCAGGTGTACAACACAGTGATTGAACATTTATATACATGATAATTCTAGGTACCAGCTATCACCATACCAAGTTGTTATAATATTTTGACTATATTCCTTATGCTATACATTACATCCCGGTTACTTATTTATTTTACAATTGGAAGTGTGTACTTTTTTTTTTTTTTGAGGGCATCTCTCCCATTTTTTTTGATCAAATGGTTGTTAACAACAATAAAATTCTGTATAGGAGACTCAATGCTCAATGTATAATCATTAATCCACCCCAAGCCTAATTTTCGTCAGTCTCCACTCTTCTGAAGCATAATGAACAAGTTCTTACATGGAGAACAAATTCTTACATAGTGAATAAGTTACATGGTGAATAGTACAAGGGCAGTCATCACAGAAACTTTCGGTTTTGATCATGCATTATGAACTATAAACAGTTCAAATATGAATATTCGTTTGATTTTTATACTTGATTTATATGTGGATACCACATTTCTCTTTATTATTATTATTTTTAATAAAATGCTGAAGTGGTAGGTAGATGCAAGATAAAGGTAGAAAGCATAGTTTAGTGTTGTAAGAGAGCAAATGTAGATGATCAGGTGTGTGCCTGTAGACTATGTGTTAATCCAAGCTAGACAAGGGCAATAAAACATCCACGGATGCAGAAGATTTCTCTCAGAACGGGGGGGGGGGGGAGGTTCTAAGCCTCACCTCTGTTGATCCCCAATTTCTCACCTGATGGCCCCCCTGCGACTGTGCCTGTCTTAGGTTGTTCCTCCCTTGAGGAATCTTACCCGTCTCTGGCTGGGGTAAACATATTTTAAAAGATTTTTGATACGTAGTTGAATTGTCCTCCCAAAATGTATAAATTAATAGTGCTAGGTTTTGTCAGTTCTTTTAACGATTGTATTATTAACTATCTACAGGAAAAAAAAATCTTGTAGCTTTAATCTGCCTTTTATTACTAGTGGGTTTAAATATCTTTCCATATATTTATTGTGTTGTATGTGAATGAGGCGGCGGCTTCTCATTTTTTTTATGTCAACTTTTCCTTCTTGTTTTATATTACTTCTTATTAAGTATACTGTCTCATATTTACATTGAAAATATTTCCGTAAATGTGACTTTAGTTGTGGTTTTTCACATTTCAAAACTTTGTAAGTCTAATTTAATAGTTTTTCAATGAGATTTAAAAATTCCCTCTGAGATGAGAGGTAGTATAGTAGAATGAAAAAAGGCAGAGGACTTCCCAACAATTCAGTCCATAATCGTAGTACCTATGGCTGGGTCTCACACATGATGTGATAGGAAGAGCACTAGACTGGGAGTCAGAATCACTTTACCTCTCTGGGTCCCAATTTCCTCATCTGTAGAATGGGGAGGAGAATGAAACCTCTCTCCTAGGGCTGTAAAAAAGAACTGGCAAGAATGCACATAATGAGCTTCAAACTGGTCTTGCACATGGCAAATCCTGTCTCTTTTAGCCATTATTAGTAGGAGAGGGCTATATAGAATTTTTAAAACAGTATTTTCAATTCAGTATGTAGGAATAGGGTGGGCGTGAGGATCCTAGAAATTTAGCTATTTACCCCCACTCCAAGAACTGCATAGCTGGAGTCAGAGCTTAGGTTCCAATTCTGGTCGTGCCCATTTTTTGGTATGTGACCTTGGACAAGTCACCTTCATCCCTCCAAGGCTCAGTTTCTTCACCTAGAAAACATACAAAGTACATCACCTGCCTTCCCTACCATCCCGGCTGCTGGGCCAAGGATCCGCTTCATAAACGCTTACAAAGGGCGGCAAACCTGTCTGGTGGGGTAATGCCTACGGAGCATCGTCGGCGCCCGGCGGGACCTCGGGGCGGCCGCGACCCCCGCCCTCCGCGCTCGCATCCCACCGCTGGAACAATAGCTCCCCTGGAGGCGGCGCAGCCGCGGGCGGGGGCGGAGCTGTCGGCGCGGGAGCTGGGGGTGTGCGCGGGGCGGGGTCGCAGCCACCCCTCCCACCGGCGGCTCTGTCACGCGCCCCTCACCGGGCGGGCCGGGGTCTTTGTGACGCGGTGGAGACGGCCGCGGACACAAAGGGAAGGCGCGGAGGCCAGTGAGGGGCTGGGCCTGCCCCCGCCCCGCGCCCCCAGCCCGCCGCGCGCGCGGCCGCCCGCGCCCGGCTTCGATCTCCCCCACGCGGCTCGCACCCCCGCGCGCGCCCGCAACCCTCGCTCGCGTCCGGACCTTCCGACTCCGTCCCGAGCGCGGCGGGCCGGGGCCTGGCGGGCGCTGCGGGTGGGGAGGGGATGCTGCGGGGCTGCTCCCGGGCGCAGCGGCGCGGCTGCTAGGAGGCACCGAGGCAGCGGTGGGGCTCCCGGCGCGGGGCTGGATGCCCCGGGCCTGCGGCTCCCGGCTCTTCCCGCCGTCCAGGGGCGCCAGTCATGGGCGCCGCGGCCGCTGAGGCGCCGCTCCGGCTGCCTGCCGCGCCCCCGCTCGCCTTCTGCTGCTACACGTCGGTGCTTCTGCTCTTCGCCTTCTCTCTGCCCGGGAGCCGCGCGTCCAACCAGCCCCCGGGTGGCGGCAGCGGCGGCGGCGGGGACTGTCCCGGCGGCAAAGGCAAGAGCATCAACTGCTCAGGTAGGACCGGCCGGAGCCCGCCCCGCGGCCCCTCCCTCCGCCGCCGCCCTCCTCTCCCCGCGGCCGGGCTGGCCGAGGCCCCTGCGAGCGGGTCCCGGGCGGCGGGGCTCGCGGGTGCGCGACGGCTGAGGGCAGGGCGCGAGCGCGCGCTGTCGGCTTGGGGCTGGCGTTGGGGCTGGGAAGTGGCGGTGCGTGCGTCCGTGTGTGTGGAGTGGCTGGGCGACAGCGCTCCGGCGCGCTGGGAGGCGCTGAGGCAGCGAGCCGGCGAGGCGGAGGAAGCTGGCCAGGGCTTCTGGTGTGATCGAGGGTGTGCACGCGGGGGCTCGTGTTTATGTTGTGAAGGCTCAGGGAGGGATTGTGGTGTGTGTGTGTCTGACGGTGAGGGCCTGGGGGGCCCGAGGCCGAGCGCCAGGGGAGTGACCATGTGCTGGGAAGGTTTTTCTTTAGGGCTCTGGGATCTCGGCGGGGTGGTGTGGGTAAAGGGAACGGGTGGCCCCACGATGCGGACTGGCGATGCGTGTGTGTGTGTGTGTGTGTGTATGTCTATCTATGTATGTTGGGTTCAGAGGTGGGCGCTGGAAGTGACCTCGGGTCTGTGGATGTGAGCAGGGAAAAGTCCTGGGGCCCCAGAAGTGACCCTCTGTTTCTGTGTAGAGCATGGTGTTCAGGAATATGCCTGGGGTGTGTATGCATTGAGGAGGAAGGATGGGTGTCCTGGAGTGAACCCCGTTTGTGTCAATTCAGAGGGTGGGAGCTAGGGAATCATTTGTGTAGGGTTTGGGTAATAGAAAGAGGTAATTAGGTCTCAGGGAGTGCCTCTGTGTAGCTAGGTGTGACCCAGGGTTATGAAGATGGTATGGGAAGAGGTCATGATCCTGTGCGGTGTTTGCATGTTTTGCGGGAGGGCCTGAAGATTGGCAGCAGCGGGAGCAAGGGAGTGACCTCTCCCCTCTCTCCAAGGCCGCTCTCCTCCCAACAACCCCCCACCTCCAGCTGTTGGAAACAAAGAGCTTGCTGCTCTAATGGATGCGACTGGGGAGGAGGGTATCCGGGCAGTAAAGTTCCGTCTTCCTTTCAAAAGGGGTCCCAGAGGAGCCCTGGGGCAAGGAGAGGCATCCAGATCTCTTTGAGAGGTGGGTGGGTCCTGGAGCTGGCCTTGCAGGTGTTAGTGGACATAAGCCACAGCCTTGCTGAGTTGCCCCTTTTTCAATTGTCAGTTCTCCACTTGACTTCTTTAAACCTGGGGTGGGAGAGGAGGCTTGGGGTGAGGTTGGGGAGGGAGAAGGGAAGGGGAAGATAGACATCAAGCCACAGGGGATCCACTGGCCAGCCTGCCAGACAACCTTTGTACCTTTGGGCTATTGAAGGGGCATTGTTTCTGGGGGAGTGAGAAAGGAGCAAGAGGGCCTCAGCACAGATGTTTATGCCACCCTAAATGAAGAAAACCCGGCCTTCTGTTTGGGTTTGAAAGTTTAGAATCTTTAGTTATTTCCACAATGCTATCTATGATGGGGTAGGGGGAGTTTGAGCACAATAAACAAATAGCATGTCCATTAAAAACTTTTCCATCCATGTAGTAAGTTTTACTTAATTTTTCTAAAGTTAAATGGGATATGGGATAATGCTTTACTAAATAATCACACATTGGTGGTTAAGAATAACTAGGACTTTTATGTAGGAGTGCCTTTTTTAAAAAAAAATATTGGCTATCAAACTTGTAAGTGATCATAATATGTCAAAATATTTTACAGATTAATATGCTGTGGTTGTTTACTCTTGCTAAGCTAAGTTGTCCTTGACAAAATACAGTGTGTGCTGATGAGGGTGTTCTGTGTGTGTGGTAACTCTGTAGTACATGGTACAAGTTTGAAAAAAGGACATAGTGTGCTGGAAACACATGTGGTGTGGAAAAAAGGAACTGGAGTTCCTTTTTTTGTGTAGGGTTTGGGTAATAGAAAGAGGTAATTAAATAGAAAGAGAAAGTGGATTTGGGGATCATGGCCTTGGCTAAAGAGCTGTTATTTGTAGCAAGTTAGTTAATTTTTCTTAGTTTCCTTTTCTCCTGGAAGAGGGACTTAGATTTAATAATAACTGAGCCTTCTTTCAAGGATATATTGTTGTATTGATATAAATGTTAATGAATTAGACTCATCAAAGAAAATGTTTTTCCAATGCTGAGATAGACTTGAATAACTTTGGGTCTGAAGTAGAGTTTTAACTAAATGATATTTGTAGATTCTTACAACTTTTTCTAGGATGAAGATCTGAGAATGTTTCATATGGAGAAAATATTTTTAAAAATTGATTAATTAGAGAATTATAGGAATCCATTCTGGACATACGTATAAGTGCATCTTGAGATTGTATGTAGATTTTTTTTTGGAGCTTTTATTATCCAGATATTTCCCACATAAACTGAAGCTTATTCCCTCATATAATTGAGTTTTAAAATCTAAATGCTGGCCTTGACTCCTTGTTGATTTTTATTTTTTGTTTTAGATCATTTTCAGCCTACTCTGACCTTTCAGGAGCCTGATTCTGTAAGGCTGTGTGTGTGTTGGGTCACTTACAACTTTGTGGCTCTTGCAAATATGAGGCACATTTATGGCTTTATTAAATTAATTGAAGTTGTCTAGATTGTGGAAGAGACTTGAAGAAACTTCCTTCTAAATTGGTTGATGTTGATACGTTAATCAACCAGATGTTCAACCAGCTATGCATCCTCCTAGTAGAGTTTAGAAGGTTTTCAATCTTCTGCTGTTCAACATTTTCCCATTTTGTTCACCAGCCTATCATTAAAAGATTCTGTCAGATCATCTTGTTAGAATCAATTATGTCTATGTCTGTATCAGCTTCCCTTTTTCCATTATAGTAATCCTATAAAAAGCAAATGTTGTGTATCTTGACTTAATAGAGAGTCCATGATGGCTCTTATTGTGTTGAAAAACTTATCCATTCCCGAATTTTTCATGGAATACATGGCAAGTTTACCCATAGGTGTTTTTCTGGATTTGCATTTCTCCTTTTTTGAAAATTGAGAATGCATTCTAACATTTCTGCTCTTTTGGCACATTGTCAAGGTAGCTTAGATAATCTGCAGTCAGATTGAACGTTTTTTCAGTATCATGGAGTGAGATACGTTTGGATCAGAAAGCAGATTCTTTTGAACTAGCTCTGTAGTCCGTTCTGTCCACTCTTCATGTCGCTTAGATGTTAGCTTCCTTTCATCACAGTTCCTCCCTTCACACTTTGAGTATCATGTTCCATGATGCAGGTTACCAGGGCCAAGGAGAAGCCGAATGGGTCTGCATTTGTTCCTGTCATCTCAGTGTCACATCTTCCCTGAGCAGTGGGCCCTTTGTTTATCTGTTCTTGTTTTAAACAAGACTTTCATTGTCCTCTTGCTTCAGCTCTCCAGTCATTCTGGATTTTATACGTAATGCTTTGAGTTTATAATTTTTGTATTTGTACTTTTTCTTTTAAAATCCAACTTATTCGAAAGTTCCCTGTTCATCCAAAGAGAAAATATTTTAAAAATATATGATTTATGTGAGGAAAGATGAATGTTGAACCCAAGAGACCAGGTGACCTTAGACGAGACATTATTTTTTTTTTTTCATTTGTAGCCTGAAGATAGTGTTGGTGGTTCTTTTTGGCTCTAGGGACAAATGAGGCTAAATATGTGAGATATTTCTATCTTGGGGAATGTGGTTAAGAGGTAGTAAAATATATTGAGAAACCAGTAAGTGGCATTACTAAGATGGAGAATTTGAACTAGGTTTTAAAAATGTCACGAAGTGAGAAATGGGTACTCTGGATTGTGATGTGGTGGGTTGGTATGAATGGATGATGTAAACTTGATTAAGTGCCTCGTTAGTTGCACTTCAGGATTTTGAGGAATAAAATGTGAGTTTTTCATAATTTGTGTGGACTCTTGATCAGAGCACTTCTAGATCACTGGTGTGTAATATGTGGGTATTTTGTGAACTTTGACTGCATACCTGTTTAGTGTAATCTAATATACTAGATCATAAGGGAGATATATGAGAGGCATTCTTGCCTTCACAGCTTATATTTTAACAGAGGTGGTTAGTTAGCCTCTTATAAATATATACAAGGATATTTCTATTTAATACATCTGGGCTCCCCCCCTCCCTTAATAAGTGTTTATTGAACACTGACAGCACTGGATTTTTTTAAATGTGTACAGTTAAATGGTTTTTAGTATATTCACAAATTTGCATAACCATCACCAGTGTCTAATACCAAAACATTTTCATCATTCCAAAAAGAAACCCCATATCTATTAATAGTCACTGCATGTTCTTCTTTACCCCCAATGCTGGGCAACTACTAATTTATTTTCTGTCTCTATAGATTTGCCTGTTTAGGACATTGCATATAAGTAGTCATAAGACATGGCCTTTTGTTATTGGCTTCTTCACTTAGCATAATATTTTCAGGTTCATCTACATTATAGCTTGTATCAGAACCTCTTAATGGGTTAGTAATATTCCACTGAATGGTTACACACCACATTTTGTTTATCCATTCATCAGTTGATGGACTTTTGGGTTGTTTCCACTTTTCAGCATTTATGAGTAGTGCTGCTGTGAACATTCATGTATACATTTTTGTGTGGACATATGTTTTCAATTCCTTTGGGTATATATCTAGGAGTAGAATTCCTGGGTCACATGGTAACTCTATGTTTAACATTTTGGGGAACTGCTAAACTCCTTTTCAAAGCAGCTGCACTATGTTACCTTTTCATCAGCAGTGTATGAGGGTTCCAATTTCTCCATATTCTTTCCAGCCCTTGTAACTGTCTTTTTGATTATAGTCATCCAGTGGATGTGGAGTTCTGTACACCAGGGTGGTTTTGATTTGCATTTCCCTAATGACTAGTGATGTTGAGCACATTTCCATGTACTTTTTGGACATTTTTTTATCTTGTTTGGACAAATGTCTGTTCAAATCCTTTGCTAGGCTTTATTTTAACATTTCAGATTAAACATTCCCTTAGTGAACCATATGAACCACTTCCCACAGCACACATGCTCAAATTGATAGGTTGGCTCTCGTTTGCCTGTGTATCATTTGATTTCTTTGCTTACCGAGAATCAGGTTTGTTTGTTCTCAAACTTACTTGTATTAGTGGTTCCTGTGAGTATAAATTGAATAGGTATTACTCACATTGATGGAATATGAATGCAAAGAGAGTTGTTTCTGTGAAATGCTTTGGAAAGACTTGATAAGGTAAGAGGTGGAAAGAATTGCCCTTCAATGAAGATTGTGGTCAAGACAATTGAAATGGACTGGGGAAACTAAATCCGTGGAAGGATTCTGCTCCTAGAAAACCTTTCAAGTGTTTTAAGTCTCCATTTTACTTTAAAGGAAAGGAAAATGGACATTGTGGATAATGGATTATTTGGCAGACCCAACTCAAAGAAAAGATCTTGGTGCTACATGGAGAAATGAGTATATGTTTTTGTATGTTTCAAGTTAAAAATGTTTAGAATATGTGTCACTTTTAAATGATTTCTTGCATTACCTGACTTTTTTGATTAATTGATCATTGATCACTCTTGAATATGGTTGAGAAGAGGGTTTCCACCTTACGTTGTACTCTAAAGAAGCTACAGATGCAGGTCAAGGAATGAATAGTTCTGATTTGAAGGAATCAGAACCGGTTTCTCCAAGTAGCACTCAGCTTGGCTTTCTAGGCAGAGTAGAGTGTTACCTTTAAACATCAGGCACACTTTTGCCTGAGACCTTTGCCTTTCGTATGCCTTTTGCCTGGAACCTTCTTGTCCCAGTTATTTATTTCCTCAGCTCCTTCAGCCCTTTAATATCACTTGCAAAGTGATGCCCTAAAATTGCAGCCTTTTCCACCTTTCATCCTCTCTGCCCCTCTCACCCTAACTTTCCTTTATACTTTTTTCAGGCTCCAAAGCACCTTTTCCTTAACATGTGACCTATTACACATGTCATTCTATCCTCTATGTGGCTTCATAAGGGCAGGGATTTTTGTTTTGTTTACTGTTGTATCACCTGTGCCTAGAACTGGTGTCTGGCACAAAATTAGGTGGCCCTTATGTATTTGTTTGTGGAGTGAAGTAATGACTGAATGAATGTAGAAATTGAGGAGAGTTGAGAAGGGTATTGTAGGCTGAGGAAATGGCATTAGAAAAGGCACAGAGATGGGTCAGTGAAAGGATTATTTTACGATACTGGGATATGGGGATTAAGGCAGGAGATGAGTCTTTCATAGCCTTGAAGGCTGAGCTGTAGGTTTGGCACTTGCTCTGAAGACAAAGGGAAACTTTTAAAGGAGTTGAGTGACCTTGTGGTTTTAGAAAGCCAAGTCCGGAATTGGTGAAGATTCAAGGGAGACGGGAAGAGACTGGGAGTATGGTGAAAGAAAACAACAGTGGAAATGGGGAGAGAGGAGAAGGCTTTTGGCATATGCACAGTGCTAAAAAAATTGCATTGGTTAGTAACCATAAAAAAACTAGGAGGTTTCACTTAAATATCTGGATTTTGGTCTTCCCTTCTATACTTAGAAGTATTGGCAACCTTGGGCTCTTGTTTCTACATGGTGAAAATTAGAGCTGTCCAGTAGGACGTGAGTGCTTCGCTTTGCCAGTCCCCAGCCAGCTAGCCTTTCACTGATCTTTTTCTCCTTTAGCTTCTGGATTTCTTGATGCGTGGGGCAGGGTGAGTTGATGCTCTCTCCATTTGGGATGGAGAGCCTTCTTGGAGGAGAGTCAAATTAGTGTGTATTTCTTCCCTCACTCTTGTTATTCACAATCACTAAGTTGGATGCAAATCCTTATTTATGCAGTGCCCAGTCCTTCCCATCTGAACTCCATGCAATTTCCACTGTACTCTGTTTTTAACTTCACAACCCTTTCCTTGAATCCACCTCCTGCCAGTTCATATTTGAAAACTATCCTGCTGTCTCTGATTATGCCATTTTCCTCAAAACACTCTCTAATAATGTTTTTATCATATCCATTTTCCTGTATTAATTGTGTATCTTAGTTTTAGTTCTTCCCCCTTTTCAACTTTTCCTTTTTTTCTTTTTCTAAATTCTTTAGGAGGAAACATTATTGTTTTTCCTTACTACTTCAGGCATTTCTGGTAAAATTCCTCTCATCTTTGTTATAAAATGTATGAATTTAGATTTGTTTTGTGCCTTTGCATTATGGTCTCAGGATGCATCATAGAATTTCTAGCTTTCTGTATTAAAACTTGTTATGTCTTTGTGTCCACATATAAGAATAAATTTTGTGAGCCTTGTGCCCCAGAAAAGAAAGTGTTATTTCCTTGGCTTCCTAGTCCCCTGTTATATAATTACTAATTTAAATTAAAAATTTTAAATGCTTTTGAACTAATTTCAAACTTTCAGTTGCAATAGTGTCCCCAGATTTCCCAATTGTTAAGATTGTATCTATCTAAATCTTTTTTATTTTCCCTTCCCTTCCTCTGCCAAGTTAGGTCTAAGTGGAATGGTTTAATTTATGCTTTATATCAGTTTTGTACTTTTAATTCTTTGTGTCATCATTTCCTGACAATGACATTGAAGCCTCCATTTACAACGATACTGGTTTATTTTTCACGTATTTTTGTTATTCTATTTGGGACATATACATAATGTTATTTTCTTTCATTTGTTATACTTGTTATTTTTGTGTTGGATCTAAAGTCTCTTCTGAAGTTATAATGATACCCATCCTTTTCCGGATTTGTGTTTGTCTTAGTGTGTAAGTGTTAGGGTTCATTTCTCAACACAAAGATCATTCTCCTTTCATGGGCATTCACCCATTTACATTAAATGAAGTAGGACATTTATGCTATCTTTCTATCATCATTATTTTTCAAAGTGTACAATCCACTACTTTTCCCTATAGCCACATGTTTGTACAGCCATCATCACAGTCAATTTTAGAACATTTCGTTCTTCCGAAAAGAAACTTCATATTCTTCAGCAGTCTTCTAGGCCTAGGCAACCACTAATCCACTGTCTTTTGCTATGTAAATGCCTATTCTGGACATTTCATATAAATGGAATCCTATAATATGTGGTCTTTTATAATTGGCTTCTTTCACTTAGTATAATGTTTTTAGGGTTCATCCTTGTTGTAGCTTGTATCAGAATTTCATCCTTTTTATGTCTAAATAGTACTCCATGGTGTGGATATATATATATATATATATATATATATATATATATATATATATACACACACACATTATATACATACCATATTTTGTTTACCATTCATCAGCTGAGGGACATTTGGGGTGTGTCTGCTTTTTGGTTATTATGAATAATGATGCTTTGAACATATGTATGTACAAGTTTTTGTATGGGTATATGTTTTCAGATCTCTTGGATATATACTTAGGAGTATAATTGCTGGGTCACATTGTAACTCTGTTTAACATTTTGTGGAACTGCCAAACTTCCAAAGTTGCTGTACCATTTTACATTTTTACCAACAATGTATGAGGGTTCCAGTTTCTCCACATCCTGGCCAACACTTTGCTATTTTTTTTTTTTGCTACTACCAGCCATCATTTAACTTCATATTTTTTATCCTTCATTTTCCTTATATATGTGGTTTCTTTAGTTCAGAAAGAAAGTTCTGTGGAAGTTCAGATCTCAATTTCTTTTAAGATGAATTGGGAGATAATCAACCCATTTACCTTCCTCCTTCTCCCTTTTTTTCACAGTTAGAAACGTTGTTTTAACAGAAATATCTTCTTTTTTCCTACAATTAGTTCCATTATTAGCTTCTCTCATGGGAGAAATGAGGCATTTAGGAGTTGGCATACTTCTTTTCTCATGCACTTTTAGTTTATTGTAGTATTTGATTTTAGTTTATTAGATTATTTACTGTTAATCCTTTGTTACTATTTGAATATACATATTTTTTACAAATGTCATGTATTTTTCATGGCTCAGTTGTTTCATTATTCTCTGCCATTTCAGGTTCTAAAGTTCTTAACACACTCTTCTGCCTTTAGAAACTTTGGCAGGTATTAACATTTTCAGCCACAGTTCCATTTCTCTCATTTTTGTGAAAATAATTCTGAGTCTTTTTCATGGTTAAAAAACCCCCCCAAAATCCACAACTTTTCTTTGTTATAAAAACAGTATTTATTCAGTGTAAAATATTTGAAGAATAGGAAAAATACAAAGAAATCTTGTGATGATTGCCTTTCTCTGTAATATCTTAATGTTCATGCTGAAATTATTTAATTTGATACTAGAATTTTTCAATTTGGAACTTTTTTCTGTTGGTGTTTGCTTTGGCATTTTCTGTTTAACCTGGAGCTGCTGTCATTCACAGGTCAGATCTCTTACGGGATTTTTAAATTCATTTTATTTTGCCTTGTCAGTTTTCATCTAATATTGTTTTGCATGTAATCTGAACTGCTGATATTTCTATATCAGTTCTGTTGTTCATAGCCTAATTGGTATATTTAGATTCTGTATTCTATTCACAAACCACCTTAGTCTTTGTTTAGTGTCCTGTGTTTATTTTTCAGTTTTTTCCTCTTTAAATTGGTTTGAAATATTTTTTAGGTGGTGGATTTGTGTTTTCCCCCATTTTTTCCCTCTTTAAGTTTAGACCATAGTCCTTCCCAATTACCTTTTAATTAGACCTAGTTTTCTTTTTTCAATTCTTAAGTATTTTACAAGTTTGCTGGCGTTTAAGGTTGTGGTTTTTTTTTTTTAAGTTTTGGTTTTGGTTGTTTCAACCCAAGAGGAGAAGTATTCTTTATAGTTTCCATTGCTGTTTTGTAAAAATCTCATTTAGTCCTGGTAAGCCTTTGAGGGATTAGTACATGTATTTTACTCCAGGAAACTAGGATTTCTCAGATTTAGTAGTTGGCCAAGATCATATAGTTACTTAATCAAATAGTGGAACTCCAAGCGCTTTCTAACGCACCAGAATTTTGTGAAGTCCTTTTAAAGTTGTTAATATCAGGTCTCCAGTGCCAACTTGAGGGGGTTGTTCTTTAGGTTTTTGTCTTTGTGGGTGAGTTCCCTGGATTCTGGTGACCTCCTAATCCATTTTGGATTGCAAACACTAAGGAATAATGTTAGAAATAGAGCCAGAAGGTAATATGCTTGTGTTTAGATTTATTGATATTTAATGGAGAAACTATTGAATGTACTTGCAAAATCTTAAAATACATATGTAAACATGTATAGGTTGCAAGACATAAATTGGATTATAGCCGTATACTTTTATAACCTGCTTTTTTTCACTTCACAGTGGATCTTGGTCTTTCCATTTGTCTTTCTACCACATACTTTTAATGGCTACATAGTATTGTACTAATGATTTTTTAAATTTCCAACAGATGCTGGTTTTCTACTTTGCTGTTACAAAAATGATCATGACAATCTTGTACATACATTTTTATATGTTTTTTCTTCTATCCCTATCATATTTTCTAGAAATAGAATTCTTAAGGATAAAGACAATTAAAAATTAAATATATATTGCCACATTGTTCTGTGAGAGGTTCTGTCAGTTTATACTCATGGTTGGTTTGAGTGCTCATTTTTTCATACCTTTTTCAGTGCTGGTGTCAATAAAAAAAAGCTAACAGTTAATATAGCACTTATGATGTGTCATGCACTGCTCTGAGTGCTTTTTATATGTTTACTTAATCTTCCATCTACATTACGGTATAGGTCCTGTTATTGTCCCCATTTTATAGATGAGGGAATGGAGGCATAGAGTGGTAAATTACTACGGGCACACAGCAGATACATGACAGGGCCAGGATACTGATGTAGGCAATCTGGTTCTAGGGTCTGCCTCAAACACCAAATTATAATGCCTGTTTTTTTTTTTTTACAAAATTTAATGATTGTTTTATCTGATTCTAAAAAAGTTTTATTGATTCATAATTCACATGACATAAATTCACCTTTCTGAAGTATACAATTCAGCGGTTTTCTTGTATATTCAGTATATTGTGCAGCTATTTCCATCACCCCAAAAGGAAATTCTGTGCCTACTAACTGTCAGTCACAATGCTTATTTGCTCCAGCCCTTGGCAACCATATAGAAACTGTCTTTCTGTGGATTTGCCTATTCTGGACATTTCATATAAATGGAATAATAAAATATGTGGCTTTTTGTGCCTGGCTTCTTTTACTTACCTAATATTTTCAAGATTCTTACATACTATAGCATGTAATTGTTTTTAATCTGATTTTAAAATCAATATAAGTTCATTGTAAAACTCAAACAATTCAGAAATATACAGAATAAATAATAAAGTTGAAATTTTACCAAGAGAATTATGGTTCATATTTCAGATTTTTTTTATAGGCATGAAAAATGGGTTGTGTTATACATTTTTAAAAATCCACCTTTAACATTTAATGTATCATGTCAGGAAATGTGGAGGTTCTTTATCATTCTTTTTAATAACTGCAACATAACAGATTCAGTTTGTGGATCTGTGAGAGGGAAACACACAGGTTTACCAAGCTAGTTAGGAATAGGATTAGGGGAGAGAGTGTCTCTGTTCAAGATCTTAGGTTAGGGATGGGGCTAAAAAGACCCTGGGTACCTTTAATACCCCACTTGGGATTTAGGTCTTTTTTTTCTTTCTGATTCTTCAGTAGATTGTTCTCCCTATTACCTTGCCTGAAGCAACCGGACAAAGGCATTTAGAATTGAAGTAGGCAGTAGGGAATGGTTGTAGGTGTTAGGGTGGGAGATTGAGTTGATCAAAGTGATGTTTAACAAAGGGTAGTTTGGCAGTAGTAGTGTGGAATGGGGTGAAAATATCTGTTAGGTAATTGTGTGGCATATGCGAAATTTCTTTTGTTAAATGTATCTTAGAGAAGTTTTAGTCATCTCTGCTGTTAGAGCTTTTTAATACTGATGTAAACTACTTCTGGTTTTATTAAATATTGAGTACAGTTTATTTTCCTTCTCATCTTTATAGTAGAAGATCATTATTGTAATATGGTTAATTTAGTAAACAAGTTGAAGAAAATTTCTGATTTATCTCATTTGTTTGGACTAAAGTCATCATTTACTAACTCTGTTGTTTATACCTTGAAATGTATTTTCAGTGATTTTTGTGTCATTAAAGGTGTCCCTCACATTGGTCCTGGGGAAAGAAAAGAAGTGAGTCTTTATTGTAAACCTACTTGTTCTAGGCACTATTGCTTTTTAGTGAATATCTAATCATGACAATATTTAGGGATGGTGTTGCTCTTCTAAAAAGTAAAGAACTAGCATGTGAACTTGTCCCTTCTTGACTCCCAGACTAATGCTTTTCCCATTACATCGCAAACTGTCTCTGGGGTTGTGTTTGAAATCACATTGAGCAGTTTTCCCCATCAAATATAACCAGTATAGAAACTTGAAAAGAGGGAAAAATCATCCATTGTTCAGCTAGTGTAAACACAGTCCCTCTTACCATTTTTGTTTTTTCCTGGCTGGATTTTCCTATATGTTTTTATACACAATTATAGTACATGTGTATAATTTTGTATTCTGCTTTTTGACTTGACATTCATCATATTTTCATATTGCCACATAATATACACCATCTTTTAAATAGCTGTATAATATTCCATGGGTGTATCACCCCATTTCCTGGTATGGGGTATTTTAAACATCGCCACTGTTTTCAGTGTAGTGTATGGAACTGTCTCATAGACAGCTGTATATGGAATCAGTAACAAGTTGGGCTTGTTTCGGAGTGAAATCATCTAGCAGGGGCCCTGTTAGAGGGGATTGATGTGCTTTTTTAAAAAAGAGGAGGTTTTCCAAATACCCATTAACATCTAGAGAATGAGTACAAAACCTATTGAAATTGGGTTATTCTTAAGAACAAGGTTAAACATGCCTTTGGGGAGTCAATAAGGAGTCAACTAAAGATGAATTAAAGATTTCCACATGTTGATAAGTACTTAGAGAACATTAACTTGTAGGATTTGTACCCAGCTTTGCTCCAAAGACTGGAAATAGCACTGGTAAAAGCGGATGAGATGGCTTTGATAAGGTTGTGAAAACCAGGTTTGAGGATTTGAAGTGGGAGGTGGGTGAGAATACTGAGAGAAGAAACAAGCCGAGTTGACCAGTGTAATGGCTGAGGGCAGAATATTTTTGTATTTAGTAGGAGTCTTTTGTCTTAATGTGTTAAAATTTTGGTAGTTTTTGATTAATGAAAGTTATTTAAATGGGGGAGTTACAAAAATGATTCATACATTCATGTAGCATTTTAAAAACATATAAATATATATTTATTAAGCAGTACTCTGAAAGAGGACCCAGAATTTTTCTTTGAGAGTAGTTACAGTTTCCCCTTTCTTGAATAAACCACATTCATAATACATTGATTACAAATTCCAGTTCTAATCTTTTTAGAAAGGAACTTAGACTTGGGGATGAAGAGTTCCAGATTTTTATCTTGCCTACACCTAATGCAACAGCAGTTTTTAAAAATCAACTTGCCTTAAGTATTTTCATGGCATTCAATTTTGTTTTCATAGGAACAGTTTATTTTCACTCTTATGCAGTGTTGACACCACATAATTACAATAACAAATACCGTTGATATACACAGGCTGGATGAAGCACAGCAGCAGTTGCCTAGGTTGGAGCTAAAATAGTGTTCTAGCAAGTGACCTAGTAGCCTTGAAGATTTGTTGTGCATGGCACTAGTTGGTATGTTTTACAGAGAATAGCACTTTAGTTAATCTGAAGAGCTGATTAAGTTGGAGATAAATGCTAAGTGTGTTATGGACATGGACTAAGCCGTATAAGGAAAAAAGAGTGACTGAATGAGAAATGGCCAGAGTTATAGGGATAATCAAGATAGGTTAGAAGGGGAGGCCAGGAGTATCAACTGCTGCAGAAAAGTCTAGTTAGAAGACTAAGAAAAAAGATGGAATCTTTAGAATAGGGGGTCATATTGACTTTGATAGAGTTTTGATAGAAAGTGGGAGGGAGCCAGGCTTGCTGGAGGTTGAGGTTAAGGCATTACTAAAGGAGGGGCACCCCCACTCTGAGCCAGGACTTGAAATAAACTTGGAGGCAATATATTTAGATGCTTCTATTGAAATGAAAAATAGCCGTGGTAGTGTGCAGAGATCTTGGAGATTGCTGCGTATTTGACTTATTTTCTTTATAGTGATTGTGTTAGAGAATTAAATGTAAAGCCTTTTGTTTCATCTTTTATAGTAGTTCTCAGACCAGGGATCATTGTGCTTCCCAGGGTAATGTCTGCAGAAATTTTTGGTTATTAGACCTGGGATGATCCTACTGGCATCTAGTGAGTAGGGGCCAGAGATGTTACCAGACATCCTTCAGTGAATAAGGTTGCTCCCAACAACAAAAAAATCATCTAAACCAAAAAAAAAAAAAAAATGTCATTAGTACAAAGGTTGAGAAGCCCTGAATTCTAGTAACATCTTGAGAAGCTTATTCACTTTTGGCTCTTCATATGTGTTAGCTATCTTAAAAGATCACTGAAACTCCTTCTGTTTAATTGGTAGGGTAGTAGAAAAATCCTATCATTCTGGAGGGCTAATGGGTTCTCATTTTGAATTGCAGCCTGACCCTAATTAATGCTGCTCAAAGTTGGGGATTTGGGCAGCTCAGGTTCGTAGTAGGTAGGGTTCCTTCCCCAATCATGGATTGTTTCCAAACTTTGAAATGTTAATGAAAATTGAGACAAGTATTACATTTAGAGAATTGTGTAATGGGTACATTTGCAACCAGAGCAAAATAGCTTTGCTTTGAGCCACTCTTTTGAATGCCACTTTGTGTAAAATATTTCTATTTGGAGAATTGATTTTTGAGGACCTTTGTAATGGCTCATCCATTTTGCCAAATTTCCATTTTGGGCTCAGAAAGGCAGGTTGGTAATCATCATCAACAGGTAAAGTGCCCTCCTGATGCATGGTACTGTACAGAATACTTGAAAATAACATTCAGAGGAAGATTCCAAAATGGAATTCCTTCTGTACTGAGTTTGAGCTAAGGCATTGGTTCTCAAATTTATGAGGAGTCAGAGTACCAGGAAGTCAGATGCTTTTGAAAAATTAATTTTATCAGGTAGACTATGCTGTAGCTCTAAATTCAAGTCATTAGCTTGAAAATGTTTATCTTAATTTATGTGCCATCCTTATGTCAGGATTGTGTTTAACTACATGTTTGAGTGACCTGAACAATAGTGGCTTAAAAAGAGCTTTATTTATTTATGTGTTTATTTCCTACAACAGTAGATCTGGAGGGATGTAATCCAGGGTAGGTGTGGTGGTTCCAAAATTCTGCTTTCTTTCTATGCTCTTGCTCCTGTCTTTCTGGTCTGCCATCTTTAGCTTGTAGCTTTTATCTTCATGCATGTAAGAAGGCTGCTACAACCTCAGGCAAGAGGTTCGTTCTCCAGGCAGGACAAAGAATGGAAGAATGGAGGAGGAAGGGACAGTGCTTATATATGAACTCTAGTACAGAGCAAGGGAATGTGAGAAATACATATTATTTAACTGGATACTTTGTTTCCCTGAACAAAATTGGGGCTCCTTTACTAAGAAGTGGAGAATAGATCTGAAGTAGGCAATTAACAGTGATTGCCACAATTACAAAACAATTTAAAATGAACATTCATGAGCTTATTACATTCATGATCTTGTGTTGTCATCAAACACTGCTGGAATTTTTCTTATTAATATTTCTTTATTTATTGAACATTAGTATTGTTGATAGCTAACAAGGAAGTAATCTCAGATATTGAAAGTTCAAGAAATAGAGGTGGAAAAAACTCTTAAAGTGAGGAGATTTTTTTCCATTGAGTTTTTTCCCTTGCAAATGAGAAAATGAAATTCACATCTGATTTTAATGAAAGTACATTCTAGTCTAGGACATCAATGTTCCTAAGGAACGTGTTTTGGGAACCACTGATCTTAATAGTTATGTGTACTATCAAATTGCTTGTATCTTTACTTTCACTTACACTATTTTCCCAGATAAGATTCTCTTTTTTCCCCTTTTTTCGTATTAGTCACATGTGGGCAATTAAAACATTTTAAAGTGTCATTTCTAAATTGTATATGATGATCCTATATTAGTTTTATAGTAAGAAAAAAAATTTATTAATTTTCCAAGGTCAGTGTAAGTCCTGCTATCTTTGACATTGTACCCTGTGTTTCAAATCCATTTTTATTTCCTCCTTGAAACTCCTAGAGCAATCATAGCCCATGCAATGCAATTTTCTCCTTCATTAGACCATATTGAATTCATCACTAATTGTTTGATATGTTAGCAATATCATAAGCTCCCTGTTACGTATTTTTTTGTGTTCCAAATTCTTAGCATTGCATTAATACTACATAGTGATGTTTAATTGCTTCCTGATCAAAATCACATTTAACCCATTAACATGTATAAAAAAGCTTGAATTTGATAGCAAGATAGGCATAAAATAAAACATGGCTAATAATGAGTGTAATCAGAATTTCATGACTTTTACCCTTACCTATTAATGTAGGACCTCTACCTTCCCCAGAATGCTCCCACCAAGTTTATTTTTGGAGTCGCTAAAGGGCATATCAGGTGGGCTCGCTAACGTATCTGGCCACTGCCACATGGCCTATCTTTTCCTCCCTGTCATGTTTGCTGCCCTGCAGTTGGATACTGGTACCTCCCCCTGGATGTCAGAGGTGTACTTGTGTGCCTGACACTTCCAACCCCTCTGCTTGTCCCGCCAGGTGTGCTGCTGATATGCTGGGGGCTGTTGAGGTTCCAGCCTCTTTTTCTCCCTTGCTGTTACACCTTATCATATGGGCATCAGAACAGAGCTCTTTGTATCTTGTTGCCTCAGAGCTTTTGCTGAGACCCCTTCTTTAGTTTCTCATTTTAACCTTTCTGTCCCTGTTTTGATTAGCTCTTGTGGCTGGACTGGGGGAGCAGCAGTGCAAGTGATAGACACCACCCTGTGTTTAGGACTATTCCTCTGGTCCAAGCTTTGTTTACTAGGCTAAGCTTTTCTGTCTCTCTTTATAGTAAGGATGTTTATTTCCCCCAAATGTTCCTTCGTCCCTCATGCAAACAGATACCTGAACAATGCTCAGTCTCCAGACGTGTGAATCTTAGTGTCAGGGATGGTTTAGGTTCTAGATTGCAATCCCATTGTACTTTTGGAATACTACAGGTAAAATATATTGCAACTCAAAGAATCTCAAGCCCAGGTAACAAGTCAGAGCAACTCAGAGCATGATCTTGACCCCCAGACAAAGCAGTAACTTTACTTATTCTTGCTTTAATTGATTATATTAGAACCCAGTGTGAACTTTAAGGCTACAAAGAAAAGAGAGAAAAGAAATGGGCTTTATTTTATTTCTCAGTTTGTGCAATTGTTTTTATTTCTATGGTCCCTAAAATTGATTAAACTGTAGTTGAGTGGAGATATCGTGCATTCTTACCCTTTTTCCAGAGCAGTTCTTCATTCAATTATCTCTCTTGGTTTCCAAGATATACATTAGACAGTAATTGGAACTGTATCTCAGGCAAGTTCCCCATAGGAATGTAGGCAGATTGAAAAATAGCAAACTCCACAATTAGCATTGAGGCTCGAGGTAATACAAGTAGTCAAGGAGAAAAGGGATGAATGAGCAAAAATTGGGAGATGATGAGAACCAAGAACATAAAACTTCTATAGCCAAGGTGAAAAGAATCAGAAAATGGTCATCTGTGCCTGCAAGTGTTTGTGAAACAGTGAGAACAATAGAGCAGCTGTATTAGTTTCTGTTGTTTTAAGTTTCTTCATGTCTTTATTATTTTTTTAAACACATATTCTTAAACTTTAGAGTAATCCAATTCTGTCCATCTGAGATGCATTTAAGGAAACGAAAAAAAAAATTGTAACCTATAGTTACATAGATGTATACTTACTCTAGTTCAGGGCTTCTTTCAGAGTGGGAACTCAAATTAAGTACTGTTGACTGTAAAATCCTTAGACATTTAGGTACTTGGCTGCTAGCTCCATGGAGGGTCTGCTAGGAATAGGGGAATCAAGACACCATTGCACAGCAGTGAAAACAAATGGAGCTAAGAGAAACAAGGAAACGTCACCAGGACAGATGTTTACTAGATATAGAACCTCGTTGACTCAGGCTGCTGAGTCCTGCTTTGAAATCTAGAAATAGAAAACAACCAGGGATGGGAGATTGCTGGAGAAATGCTCTCTGAAATCTGTTTGCCAAGACCTCATCATGATCTAGAGCTGCCAGGAGACATTGTGCTCTTCCCAGAGTCCTCAGCTATTGAGTGACAGACTCAGAAGCAAACCTAGACCTCTCTGCTCTCAAATTCATGTGTTCATCCTGCAGTGAGATGGATTTTTTTTTTTGAGAGGGCATCTCTCATATTTATTGATCATATGGTTGTTAACAACAATAAAATTCTGTATAGGGGACTCAATGCACAATCATTAACCAACCCCATGCCTAATTAACAGTCTCCAATCTTCTGTAGCATAACGAACAAGTTTTTACATGGTGAACAAGTTCTTACATAGTGAATAAGTTCTTACATGGTGAACAGTACAAGGGCAGTCATCACAGAAACTTTCGGTTTTGATCACGCATCATGAACTATAAACAATCAGGTCAATTATGATTATTCGTTTGATTTTTATACTTGACTTATATGTGAATCCCACATTTCTCCCTTATTATTATTATTATTATTATTATTATTATTTTTAATAAAATGCTGAAGTGGTAGGTAGATGCAAAAATAAAGGTAGAAAACATAGTTTATTGCTGTAAGAGGGCAAATGTAGATGATTAGATGTGTGCCTATAGACTAAGTATTAATCTAAGCTAGACAAGGGCAACAAAACAGAGATGGATTTTTTTAAACAATCATTTGTTTATTGTACAGTTGTATAAGTGCATTTGTTATATCTCTCATTCCCAATAGGGAGGAAAAGGACGTGATTGTGTAGTGGTTTTTCACCCAATTCCACAGGATTGGCAGTTTAGCACTAAATTTGGAGCAAATGTATTAGGTTTTCTAGAAAGCTTGTTTTAATAGTTCTAGAGTAAGACTGACTGACAGTCTTGGAGCAGGAGGAAAATGACCACAGTATGCTAGTATTGTTGATTGGCTCTGCTCCCTGTAGTAGAGTAAAATTAACCAATCATTAAAAAATTTTAAGAGTAAGAATCTCTTTAATTCTGTGTATGTAGATCTGTGGTGTGAAATTAAAGTTTGTTTTATATTTCTTTTGTAATAACTTATTTGTCTAGAATAAATAATGGTCACCTGATTTTTGTTCTGGGTACCCAAAGAATTGAGATTCCTTTTAGTTATTCTTGCTCATTATCCTTAAAAGTAAATCAATAGAAAAATGATCTAAGATATCAGGACAATAGTAAGAAGACTATGTTAAGCTCTTGGGAGACTAAATAGAAAAAGTCTGTAGATTTACCTTTGGGAATTATGTGAAATCCTGAAATTTTGTGTTTTATTTTATTGTTATGCAAGATTCTCCTTGGGGAATTCCTGAACATTTTGTGACCTAAAGAACTTGCTTTTTGTGTGTTGTCTTATTATACTTGTGAATGAGGTGATCAACACATTTTAGGGTTTTTTTCTTTTATTTATATATGTACACTTGGATACAAAAAGATATGTATATGTGTGTAACAGTTTTTCCTCTTTTGCAGAATTAAATGTGAGGGAGTCTGATGTAAGAGTTTGTGATGAATCATCATGTAAATATGGAGGAGTCTGTAAAGAAGATGGAGATGGTTTGAAATGTGCATGTCAGTTTCAGGTGAGGAGACCAAACCTGTTTCGAAGAATTTTTACATTTTTCTATTTTACAATAATACATCCTTCAAATTAAAAAGCTTAAATCACCTTGAACCCCACAAGGAAGTTGGGTTCACAGTTTTTGTCACATGAAGTGTGATTATTATTTTTCCTTAAATTAAGAGGACAAACTGGCAATAATGTGAAAATGCTTTGAAAAACATGTTCAAGTTTTATTCAAATATAAGATCTAATGTCGCTGAAAGGAAATAGGTACAGGTTGCTGTAGAAAGTTTCTCTTTCTAGTCTCTTTCTCTTCCATTCATATTTGTTGCTGTGTCATCTTTTTGAGCCAAAACTTGGTGCTTCAAGATAGGTCACAGTTAGAGGTAAACTAGAAAGGGGAACCTCAAACTAAGGTCTTTGCCTTCAGAGGCTGTGTAGTTGTGATTCTGTTGTCTAAAAAAAGTAAAAAGAAGGGAAGTGAAATATGTTACATTCAGTTCTTCCTTTTTGTTTATTTACTGTGATTAAATTATAAGTGTCTTCAGAATGCTCACAAATGGTTCTTGATTCAGGGTTTGAGGTGAGACAAAGAAGGAACTAGAGTTTTTTTTTTCATTCATGATCTTGTTTCACTCATGATCACACCCATTGTTTTGGATTTTAAAGGGAGGAAAGGGTATAGAGATAAGGGATAAAAGCATTGGAGAGTCAGTATTTCCAGTAACCCTGGCCTGATCTCAGGCAAGTTTAATGATCATTTGAAAAAAGAAAAGACCTGTTTCCTACCTTTTCTTGTGTTGTAATGAGAATTAAAATCAGAAAGAGAGGTTGCATATGAAACCTCTTTAAAACTATGAACAATTATGTTTATTTTTCATTAAAATAACTGGAAAGTTCTAATAAAGGAGGAATGGTAGAGGAAACTCTTGTCCAGCTGAAGAGGTTCTTTATGGCCAAAAGGGATTTTACAATCCACTCTTCACAGTTGCTACTTGTGAAATGGCTTAGTTAACCTTGTGCCCACCCCTACATAGTTACTTATGCATCGGTCTGGCCAATATGTTGTGTTTAGCTGCTCTGCCCACTCCTCAAACCATCTTAAAAAGTACAGCAACTAAAGTGGGCTTCTCCCCTTAGGTGTACAGGGTGAAACCAAGCTCTCATGAACTTTTACTTCTTTCTGTTCTTCACATTGGATAATTTTTACTGATCTTATTTCAGGTTCACTGATCCTTTCTTCTGTCATTTTCGTTCTGCCTGCCCAGTGAGTTTTTAATTTCAGATATTTAATTTCTAGAATTCAGTTTCTATGTGTCTGCTGAGATTTCCTGTCTTTTCATTCATTGCAGTCATATTTTCCTTTGAGCATAGATATTGCTGCTTTAAAATCTTTGCTAATTTCAACATTTGGGACATCTCAAGGATCCTCTCTGTTGAGTGTCTTTTTATTTAACAATGATTGTGTTTTCTTGTTTCTTTGTATTAATTTTGAACTTATCCAACATATTGTGAGTGATATTTTAGAGCATTTGAATTCTGAGATGTTCCTCTGAAGAGTATTATCATTTTTGAAACAAATTGGGTGAATTCAAACTGCTAACTCTGTTTTCCCCTGTGGGTAGCAACACATATATCAGTTCATTTCTTTTAGCCTTAGCTGGGCTACTTAGAGACTGCCCCGTGGGTGGTTCAGGAGTCAGCAGAAATTTGGTCTGAGTTTATATACAGAATCTGGGACTCCCTTCTTACCTACTCCTGGGGTTTCTCTCTTTCCAGTGGCTCTTTTCCTGGAGCCTCTCTCCTTCGGTTCTTTAAGCCAAGGAAGTTTGCAGGTTTTTTATTGGTGGTTAGCCACCCTGTATGAGGAAGCTGGGGCTGTCTCTCTTCTAACTGTCTTATATTTCCTTAGATTAAATTCCCTGATGTGGAAATTTTGGGCCAATGGAATTATTCTGTATAGATAACTTTCTCTCCAATAACAGTGTATCTGACTGCTTGTATCCCCGTGTATCTGACTGCTTGTATCCCCTCATCCTCTTGGTAGTGGATTTGGTCAGTCCTTTTAAATTTTATAAATCTGAAAGGCAAAAAAAATTACTGTTTTTCATTTGATTACTGGAGAAATTGATAATGTGCTATATACTTATTGATCTTTTTTTGGCAAGTTAGTATTTCATATGTTTTTGCCCATTTTGGGAAGTATTTTCTTTTTCCCTTGTGTTGATTTGTAAAGACACATGTGTATATGTGTATGTGTATACACTATGTATACTACACTGAGTACTTATATATTGCTTACTGTACTGAGCATTTCATGTCCATTAGTGGCTCTTAATATTTTATATATGTGTGTATTTCTACATAAATAGATAAATATAAAATATATAAAAGTTTATATAACTCTTAAACTCTCATGGGAACCTATGATGTAGGTACTTTTTGATATACTTTTTAAAAGAGTTATATATGCCCATAGTAAACAACCTGAACAATGTATAAGAAGATACATAATTAAAAAATGTCATCCTTCCACTCTAGACTATGAGTTGTCCTTCTCAGAGACATTAATTCTTGTATTTCCTTCTAGAAATATTGTTATACAAACACAAAGGTGTTTTTAATTTCTCTTTGAAATAGTAAATTCCTTAAGAAAAGTTTTAAATATTCATTTTATATTTTTGTTTTTATGATTATGCTTTTTGTTAATTGAAAATCTTTCCGTGCAACTCTAAGATGTTAATGAAATAGCCCTTTTGACCTTTTAAACATACTTGAACAGCTAGAAAATTTGTCATGATCGGTCTGAATTCCTTTTATACCTCGTGGCAAAGCAGGAAAGGGAAGTAAAAGTTAGGGGTTGAGATCAGTAGGCATTTTATCCAGTGCTTGCTTTGTGCAAGGTGCTGGACAGGATCCTGAGGATATATGCCGAGGATATAAAGATGTTTAAAGATAAGTTGCTTGCCTTGTAGGAGCAAACTGCCTGAGGGCTTACAGCATGATTTGATCCTGGCTGCTGACTGAACCTTCCTGTGACTTCTCCTCCTTTTAAGCTTATAAATCTGTTCAAGTTAGACTTAGGTTCTTGCCAGTTGAAGAACAGTTACCTCATATGCCCACTAAACACTCCTGTTGGATATTTTAGCAGTATCTTTCAATTCATTAAAAAAACTTGCTTATGATTCAGCATGCTTTCAGTGTTAATATGAGCTCTGGGATATAATTTAAGCACATTTAACAGATAATAATAGGATTTTAAATAAAGTCTAAAATTGTTTATTTTCAGTCTGCTATTAAGAGCTATTATAATGACACATTTTGTAAACAAAGTTACTTTTATTAATTTTCTACAAAGAAAAATGATCAGTATTTCATCTTTCCATTAAGACTAGGGTAATATACAAAGAGGGCTACCTGACGTTTCTACAATCTTCTTTCTTTTCTTTGTTCTTCTCTCTGGAATTCTCTGGACTGTGTCTACTTCCTGAATTTATTAGTGTCTGTTCTTGCTAGGTGTCATGCCTTTTTATTAGACCTTTGTATTTGGGTTCTTCAAAGAAATGGAATAGAATATATTGATTGAAAGAGAAGAGAGAGGGGAGAGATTTACTGTAAGGAATTGGTTCACCTGATTATGGAGGTTGAGAAGTCCCAAGATCTGTTGTCTGCAAGCTGGAGGCCCAGGGAAGCGGGCAGTGTAGGTCCAGTCCAAGCCCAAAGTCCTGAGAATTCAGGGAGCTGATGATGCTAAGTCCTGGTCTGAGTCCAAAGGCTGAAGAACCAGAAATCCAATGTCTCAGTTCACCAGTCAGGTAGAGACTTCAAATTCTCCCTTCCTCTACCTTTTTGTTCCTTCAGGCCCTTAGTGGCTTGGATGATAGACCCCGAGTGGAGAGGGCATTTACTCAGTCCACTGATTCAAATGCTAATCTCATTGGGAGGCACCCTCACAAACACATCCAGAAATAATGTTTGATCTGGGCACCCTGGGCATTAAAATTAACCATTACAACCTTGTGATTATTTTCTTATTTATTGTGTTCAGCACAGTCTGACACACAGTAGGTACACAGTAAATGCTTGGATGGATGTGGCTCCCGAGTTGTACACCACTGCACCTTTCTAAATGATTTCAAGTCATATTCTTCCAGCTACAGGGAAGGTGTAGGGGAGAGTTCTTTCACTGAGCAGGTACAGCAGTCAGAGGAGGTGAACCTTAGGTCCAAGTCAGTGCCTAAGTCAGAATTTGCATGGTGTTAAAATTGCCTAAATCCCTTAGTTTGTCCATAGCGTAATGAGTGGCTCCTACGAGAGACCCCTGGCTACAGACTGACCAAGGGGCAGCATGTCTACCCCCATCTCATGCTCCCTCCTAGGTATGTGCTTCTTAGAGTGAATTCAAGGATATTGCCTGCATGATGTTAATTAAGGCCCTGCTCACTACCACCAGGTAACATATAGCGAGATCTTGCTGAATACCTTGAGTGTGTAATGGGTAGAGTACATCAGTTGTGAGGAATCTACTAGCTCTGACCTTAACTTACTAGCTTAACTACCTAACGTTCAGAAATGATAATAGCAATAGCAAAACTAGCTAATGTTTATTGAGAATTTACCATGACCAGATATAAATACTAAAGATGGATTTCTCTTATTTAATCCTCATAACAACTTCATTAGGTAGATGCTATTATAATTACCATTTTACATATGGGGAAAATGGTGCTAGTTCTAGTCCATAGTCACATGGATGGTGGACCCAGAGATCATGTATTTCTTTGTGTTTCCTGTGACATTTACCTTGAAATGTGTACTAGAGGTATTGAAAAAAATGAATTTGATAATAATAAAATGACATTACATAATGCTCATTACAAACATTGCCAAGAATTCCCTCTTAAATTATCTCATTGGACCTTTTATAGCAAGCAGATGAAGTAGATAGCATAGTTGATAGTTTTTTTCATTTTTATGATAGTTGATAGTTATTTTCATTATAAATGTGAAAAAGATGTAAGAAAGTAGCATAACTTTTTTTTTTAACCAAATGAAAGAACGAATATTCTGTAGTGTAAGTTATGTCATAATACTGTGGGATTGCATTCATGAATATAAAAGTAAACTACTAATATTCATGCCTAGTTCTGAGATTTATTTATTTTTTCTTTCACAGTGCCATACAAATTACATTCCCGTCTGTGGATCAAATGGGGACACTTATCAAAATGAGTGTTTTCTCAGAAGGGCTGCTTGTAAGCACCAGAAAGAGATAACAGTAGTAGCAAGAGGACCATGCTACTCCGGTATGTGTGATATTCCTGTAAATAAATGTTAAAATGGTTTCGCCGTATTTTCTAAAAGGCAGAGGTGTATTCCCAAAACTGTTGTATGGATTGGTGGTGATTGTGTGTGGAATGGGGGCTGTTTTTCATCCCTGCTTTCATGTTCTTGCTTTTTAACCCCAGTTGGTCTTGTTCTGACTATGTTGCTTCTTAGTACACTGTTAATGTTTAATGTCTCTATTTGTGGGGGCTTTGAATATCTTTTGTCTATGTTTTGAATATTAGAATAAGATTTGAAATGGGAAATGTTATATCCATTTTGAATATTAGAATAAGATTTTAAAGTAGGAAATTATGTATCCATTTTGTTGATTTTTATTTTTGGGGGAAGGGGAAGGATAGGAAATATCCATGAAAAGCCATTAGTGTCATCTCAGGATGTGTCTCTTTCCAAATTTGTCTCTTTTTATATCTTCCCTTTTCTGTCTGCCAATCTTTGTCACTCACCTCCCCCTGGTTGTTTGTATTTACTCTCCCTTTTCCTCCCTGAATTGGTAGTGGTTAATTTTGGGAAGCATTACTGTTAGTTTCTTACTTGCCTTTGTATTTGGGATCCAGGATACAGGCTGAAGTATTGTAATTAGAATTACTGTATGAAAGTTAGCACTAAGGGTGGAGACTGTTCTTATATGATGTACTCCGTTTCCTTCCTTTCCCATGTAATACAGTACCTGTGTTCAGAGGTTTTGCTAGGGCTCCATTACATAAGCATCATTGATTGATTGTCCCTGTGGTCGATGTTGAACTCCAGGTCCAGGAATACTGCATGACTCAGTGCTGTCACTTCTGAATTGCATGGTTCGTCTTCCTGGTGTAGCGAGCTCCACCCTGAGATCTGAGGTGGTCAGCATCCTCCCTAACCAAGACACTGTTATCAGAGGGACTTTTTTATCAGAAGGTTACCTTCTAGAAACTGAGGGCAAAGGCTAGACCTTTCTTTGGATAAGACTGAATTCTTTTCCGTATGCTAAATAATTAGGTGCTTGGTGAAATTATTATGTTCTTAGGCTAATAGACTATCATTTGGTGTGGTTCTCGTGTACTTACCTAAGTACATTGTGTTTCACAGACTTGATTTAGAAACTTTAAAGGCATATGGAATTCTTTACAATCCCAAATTAATTGCACATCATTTATGAGGAGCATGTGTTTAAGACAGCAACTGCTTTGATAGAAAGTGATTATTAAACATTAGAAGGCAGCACGGTAAATTGGAAAAAGCACCACACTAGGATTAAAAGACCTGACTGTGAAGTAACTGCAGCTCTTATTTACTCTTATGACCTTGGACAAGTCACTTAGCCACTTTGAGCCCCAACTGCCTAAGTTGTTAAATGGATATCATCCCCCAGGGTTATTAAAGGAGAACTGAATGAGCTAAGCTCTGAGGTGCTACACTGGTCTTGTTATTTGCTGGGTGAGCCAGTGTGTTCATATCATCTGGTCTTCTACTGGTGTTATTCCCTGTGCTAGTAATAACATGATCTCTTGCTTACTTGAAACTCTCATGCTTTAATACTGAGTTTAAGCTTTTTCTCCTTAGGGAAATGTTTTCTTGGAGGCATCTCCTGGCCGACTTCATTCACACTTTGTGCCTTTCTCAATGTATATATCGTACTGTATTTCATTTACCTGACACCTCTGTCTCCAGCCAGATCAGTGATTTCTCTACAGGAAGGCAGTATGCCCTGCCTTGGGAGGTGTGTCATAATCCCAGTTGTGTGGGCAGGGAAAGGGGCATATACAGTGAAAATATAATCTTAAAAGGCATATGGAATCTGAAAGAAGAACTCTGTCTCATTAACAGAGTAGTCCTAATATTTAATTTATTTCCGTATATTAAATGGCACTAAGGGGGGAAGGTGTGAAATACTGTATCTATTAAAATTGGACATGGGTTGAAAGAAGGTTGGGAGTTAGTATCTTATATAATGGAACAGTCTTACTTATCCATCTGTTCCTAGAATTTACCATGTTGCCTCAGCACATAAAATGTACTCAGTCAGTGTCTGTGGCATAGACGGGAAAAGGGAGTGTTTTTCTAAGAAAAGTTGGGTACTAAAAACAATTTTATATTGAATTCCCATCTTCCCTGTCTTTTTTTGCTTTTTCACTCACTCAGAGAAGATGTATTTTTGTATAGTTCATTCATCAAAATTGAACACCCAATTTAAGATTTTCTGATAAATGCCATGGAGATTCTACAGTGGGTACTACATAAAATATGTATTTTCTGGACTCTTCCTGTTTCTACTGTGTTTGGGGATTTGATTGTTGTCCAAAAGAGATTGAAGGGAAGGGAGCAGTATTGCTAAGGGTGTGGTTCTCCCTCTGGAGAACTGTTTGAAGAACTGGAGTGGGTTCACTAGGATATCCTCCCCACTAGAAAGTGCTGACAAAGGGTCAGGTTCTTCACTTGCCATCTCTGCTTTTTCACGGCTCCATGCTGACGACACTGTACATTATCTTCTTTTCAACACGCTCTGTGCCGTACTTGGTTCCTTTAGGATTATGAAATAAATATTTTGCATTAATTAGATTTTAGGCTGGCTTCTTGTTGGTAATTTTGAGGGAGGCTCTTAAGTTTCATTAGTAACAAGTGTGCCACCTTTACCTCGGTGAGATTCCTTCCTATAGGACATTCATTTCATCAGTAATATGAAAACCCCAATCCTGAGGTCTTTCCTCCTAAACCTGGGGGCTTTCCTTACCTTGTAGTTTTTGGCCTTTATCCACAGATTTCATTAAGAAGATTTTTAGAGCAAGACTCAAAGCTCTTTTCCCCTCTTTCTAATAAAAGCAGTTTATTCATTATTTCTCTCGAGGTTTAACAAAATTAAAATTTCTTTCTACCTTTAAGTGAGTTAATTAAAATTATTTCTATTTAGTCATTTACTTTATGGTATTTAGTGGTCTGTACTCTGTGGAAGACACCTGGATATTTCCTGAATGGGCTACATAGATGTATGAGGTATAGATTTAATTATTATGTGTCTAAGAGATTTGTGTTTGGGGAAAGGCACAAAGTAGGCATATGAGAACAAATTGTTACATACCAAAAAAAATGAGAAAAGGGCTACCTGAGAACTGATACCACAGCTTGAGTTTTGATAATAAATTTTACTATTTGACAAAACGATATTTCCAGGAAAAGCATTCAGATTCATTCTTTGTTTTTCTTCTCAGATAATGGCTCTGGCTCTGGAGAAGGAGGTAAGATTCAAGTACCCCTTAAATGATACTTGTATTATAGAACATTTTCATTATTCCAGAAACAATCCCTGCATCCTTGGCCATCACCCCTAACCCTTCTGTCCTCCTTAATCCTAGGCACTCTCTGTTTCATGCAATGGATTTTCACTAATTTTGCTGTCAGACAAAGGGGAAATGTCATAGCCCTTGTTAAATTGAGGTTGCACCAAAGGACCTTCTCTTCAGATTCATGCACATAAGTGGTGTTTGGCTTAGACCAGAGTATTTGTAACTCTCTCCTATCCCTTGCATACAAATTTTTACTCCTAAGGAATTTTCAGGGTATGGGGTATAAAAACTCTGGAGTTGAACATAGCAAAGGAAGGCTTGCAGAACAACTCTGGTGGCATACAGACTTTAAGCTTTTAAAATTTTCCTGTTTATGGCTTTCATTTTATTTTACAACTATTTGAATTATTTCTGCATTTAAAAAACTAGTATTTGGTAATAGCATATACCAGAGTTTAAATGATCAGAACTGAGAATGACTACTTCATAGTCTAATCAGAGTGTGATTCTTTGTGAGTATCCACAGTATGTGAAACAATGTTTGAGTACTCTGGGGATATACTAAAAGAAAACTTACTCTGGGAAAATTCACATGTATACAATGAAAATTACAGTTATGATCCTTTTAACACTATCTGAAATCTTACTCCAGACTACCACATAGAATTCTAAAATTTCAGAGTTGAAGGTCACCTAGAGAATAGAGGAAGTGTTTTGAGGAAGAAGTTCAGGGATGATAGTTTTCAGCAAAGAAAATCGGCGAGTCAAGCTGTGCAACAATAGAATTTGATTTAAATGTATATGTTTAAGCCAAAGCTTGATGATCACGAGTAAAAGATCAGATCATAAATTCTAGGTCCTACAGCTGGAAAGGATTTTAAGAGATCTTGTGGTCTAGCCCCTGTGGTCAGATATTTAGCTGGGAAACCTGTCATTGTTCCTATTAAAAGAACTGGAATTTCATCTCAGGATTTTCTTATGTAGTACAAATGTTGGGAGTCTTGCTCTGAGGATGTAGGTTGACTTTTTTTTTTAGGGAGTATAAGTTAGAAAGGCTAAGTGGTTTGCTCAGATTACTACACAAAATTTAGTGAGCTCATGGTGGCTGTATGATTTTTTGATCTCATGATGTTTCTGAGGTCTCAGGAATGCTTAGGATTATGATCCCTGGAATCTGTTTGGGAATGTTCATGAGAATTTGGGGAGGATTTTTCCTTAGAGTGCAGGCAGACACCAAAAATTGCAAGATTGGAAGTATTACCAAACAGGGACATAAGGTCTGTGTACTTATAACACCTTCTTTACTCACTGACATTCCCTGAATAAGATGGCCTTTCCCAAACTGAAAGGGAAATCCTTTGAATAAACTGTTATTTCTATGTTGGCCTCAGAACTGATCTTCCTGCCTGGTTTGAGATTTGGGATCAGGATAAGATTGAGATGCACAAATGTAGGGTCCTTTTAAATGTGAGATAAGAGCTGAGTTGGGGGCTAGTTTTTGTGCTGGATCATGGAATACCTACACTCTTCTGCATTCTGGGTATTTTTGGCAGTGTTAGGCTAAGTGGCCAAGTAGAAAAAGGGGTAACTCCTTTGTAAAGAGACACCTTACCTTTTTAAAATTTGGAGATTTTTTTTTAAAATTCTAGAATTAGTTGTTATGGTTAGAAGGGCAGGTGTGAAACGAATGTGAGGAAAAGGTGATGGTTATACTAGACTGTGTTTAACCTCTTATTTGCTAACCAGCATTGCAGTGGTTTATTTCAGTAGGGTAATCACTGGACCCAATTTATTGGTAATTCTTCTCCCACATCCCCATCTCTATTTAATGTTACATCATAATTCTTTTAAAGGAAACTAATTATCAAAAACGACTATACTGTGTTTTGTACATAGGCTAAGGGATTATTTTGCTAGCATTAGTACTTGTTTTCCTCACAGAATATGTTGTACTCAGTATTAGCCACATTTTTGGACTCAAGCATTGATAGATTTTGAAAGTGATTGTTTTCAAGGGTTAGAGTACTTTCCCCCCAGATATAGGATAAGGCTGCTGAAAACATGAAGCATATCTGGAAAGGATTCCAACTTTTGGTTGAAAATTTAAATTTTCTTTTCGAACAGAAGAGGAAGGGTCAGGGGCAGAAGTTCACAGAAAACACTCCAAGTGTGGACCTTGCAAATACAAAGCTGAGTGTGATGAAGATGCAGAGAATGTTGGGTGAGTTGACTGAGGGAAAGGGATAAACTTGAAGCTTAATCATCAGCATTATTGTATTGTAGAAAGGTATCATTAACCTGGTCATGTATATTTCATGTATGCCTTTAGTATTTTGTTGTTTAAGTCTGTGGACTTTTAAATTGACATAATGCTATAGCTATTTAAGTCAGTTTAAAGTGTTACATTTTACGATGAGATTCCATTTATAATTTTTTTGACGTTACTTCTGCCCTTTTAAATTGATAATCTTACATGTTTTATACCAGGGCTAATTTTATTCATCAGAAATACTCTTATTCTAAATTATCCTACTGTTACATGTTCAACTGGTATCAAAAACAAAATTTCTAACTTGCATTTTTACACAAAACTTTTCATATATTTCAGTGTATTAAGAATCCAAAATTTTCAAAATTTTAGATAGGTATATATTATGTAATAATTAAAAATTATTTTGTAAAATCCCAGTTGCCCAGACTGTGATATTTTATTTTCTCACTCATATGTTCAGCCATCACTCAGGTGGGTTTCATAGCTGGACAGCATTGTCTATCCAGTGTTCCATTTCCTCTCTGTAAGAAAAGGTTTTGTTTAGTGGAGTAGTAACAGTATAGATGTCATCAACACAGGCATGTTTGTTTCTTCCTTTTATCAGATTCCTGTTTGTTTTTTCCCAGCCTCAACCTTCTTCCATTTCCCTGTGGTGCTTGCTAAAAGCTTTAATGCTGACTTCAGGACCTTACAGCACAAATGAATCTTCACTTCCTAAATTTCCCCTTGGTGCATATTTTAAAAAATTTATTTTATAGAGATTTGTGCTTACATCCATACATACTTTCACTGTGCATTTTCTGATCCTATGTTTTATTCAGCCCTTAAGTGAACATTTGATCATTTCACTGAACAGTAGTTTAATTTGCATTGATGCCCAAAGTTTTACAAATCAAGATCAGACTGTTTTCAGTATTATGGTTCAAAATCATCCATTTGGATGGCACTTGGTAAAATTAATGTCTGATTGTTTCCTTGGTACATATTTCAAAGTAGGTGAGGATTGGCAAAGGACAAGATCAGTAAAAAGTGAATTCAGCAAAACCCAAATTTGCTCTAATTATGTATGTTGGTCACTTGAATTGACCTGTATCCATCCATTTTGATCAAAGAGGCTTGATTTGGAACAACATGTTTTCCAAGATACTGGTCTGTAGATCAAGAGAGGAATGATGAACAATATGGACTTGCAGAGAGAGAAGATAATACATGCCATGCTGTCTTCCTGTGTAGCATGATGGAACACCATTGTGTGTGTGTGTAGAGATTTATTTCTTTTAAGTGTTCTTTCCAAAATAGCTGCCAGTGACTTACAGGCTTGGTCTATTAATCTGTATTTTTTTTCCTTTGACCTTTCCTCTATTTTGTACATTTCTGTATCATTTTTCATATCTTAATTGGGAGAGAGGTCTTTTGCTTAGAAGTAGACCAGAGTCCATCTAGTCTTCAGAGGCAGCCTCAAATATGACATCTCTATGTAAAATGTACATCTTTCTTTGAATACCTCCACATGACATAATATGTAGCCTTGCCCAGTCAGAGCAACTCTGTTGTATGTACTGAATTCATTTTGTGCATGTTTCTATTTATTTGAGAGCTTGCAGGCATTTTTCTTGCAGATGCAGGCTCTAAGCATAAGGCAGTGGGCACAGACCAGGGAAGGTCTTACAATATGAGGAGCATGCAGGCCGAGAAAGCCAGCTAGGAGCATGTAGACTGGGATAGGCAGCCAAGTTTAGGCCAGGAAATTTGATGCAATAATAGGAAAACATTAAGGAAGCCACGTGTACCCTTACTTAGAAATGTATGATTAAGCTAAAATGGTTGATACTGTTATGGAGGAAGACAAAAGGAAATTTTAGGAACATCTGATCTTGTAGTTAACAGCACTTGTTACTGATTGCAGTTGAGTTTAATATTTAAACATATCTCAGTGGTTACCACAGTTAAAAAAAAATGTTTTTAAGTGGGCTGTGGTGCCAGGAAAGCTGTATGGAGGTTATTTAATTCCCTCAAGGTACCACTTCTCAAGGTTACCGTCAGGTGAATAATAACACATTTGTCTAAGCTAGACCTTTCCAGTATGGAAAACTGAGAGGTGCCCAAATGTGGCATTAGTCATTGTGTTGATTTTTTTTAAACAAATATTATTTATTAAGAAGATGTTATGTACTTTTTAAATTAAAAGATACAGTTTTAGTCATTAAATACAGAAGGTCTTAGTTACAAACCAATTACTCATGTCATGCTTAATTGTAAACTATCCCAGAATCGGAGAATGTTGAGGTTGAGTAGGGTCTTAGCATTTATCTTGTAATATAATCCTCTTACTTTACAAATGAGAAAATGAAAGACTGAAGTTAGAAGGTTATATGGGGCGGATTCTGCTAAGTCCTAGTGCAGTGTTTTCCTTACATCTGACTCCCTATATTAGTCTATTTTATTCCTAGACGGAATGCTCTTATCTTTTTCCTATTTCAAGGACTGCTGCTTGGTGACTTTTTAAAGAACATTGCCCTGTCTTCAGCTTGGTCTCGGCTGTGACTTCTTTATGCCTTCATTGTTTCCTGGTCACTCTGGGTACTAGCTGCTCTTAAATTCTTTGTTTACTCCTTTGCTGCCATCTAAGACACCACATACCTGTTTATCGGTTTTCTTATCAGTGACTTCTGGACTTTTTTTTAAAACTACTTGTAAGATACTCATTTTCACTGTGTCCTAGCCCTTAAGTATGTATATACATGGTAATAACACATACTAAAACAAATTTACAAAACAATGCAATTAAATCAATTAAATGTAACGTACTCTTAACACTTTCTATCCTATTTTAAAAAATGCTGGTGGTGGCCCACTAAATTGGCTTTACAATCTACTAGTGATTATGACCTACAGTTTGAAAATATTGCTCTATAACTGTAATAGATATTATATTTTATGTACACTTTTGGGTTATGGGTATTCATTTAAAAATACTTTATCTTATCTCTTTTTTTATTGTAATTTTAATTTATTTTTTAAATTTGGTATCATTAATATACACTTAACATAAGCAACATTGTAGTTACTAGATTACCCCATTATCAAGTCCCCACCACATATGCCATTATAGTCACTGTCCATCAGCATAGTAAGATGCTATAGAATCACTACTTGTTTTCTCTGTGCTATAGTGCCTTCCCCTTGCCCCCCAACCCCCACACACATTGTGTGTGCCAATCATAATGCCCCTTTTTCCCCTAACCCTCCCTTCCTACCCATCCTCCCCAGTCCCTTTCCCTTTGGTAACTGTTAGTCCATTCTTGGGTTCTGTGAGTCTGCTGCTATTTTGTTCCTTCAGTTTTTCTTTGTTCTTATACTCCACAGATGAGTGAAATCATTTGATACTTGTCTTTCTCCACCTGACTTATTTCACTGAACATAATACCCTCTAGCTCCATCCATGTTGTTGCAAATGGTAGGACTTGTATTCTTCTTATGGCTGAATGATATTCCATTGTGTATACGTACCACATCTTCTTTATCCATTCATCTACTGATGGACACTTAGGTTGCTTCCATTTCTTGGCTATTGTGTATCGTGCTGTGATAAACATAGAGGTGCATATGTCTTTTTCAAACTGGGCTGCTGCATTCTTAGGGTAAATTCCTAGGAGTGGAATTCCTGGGTCAAATGGTATTTCTATTTTGAGCATTTTGAGGAACCTCCATACTGCTTTCCACAATGGTTGAACTAATTTACATTCCCACCAGCAGTATAGGAGGATTCCCCTTTCTCCACAACCTCGCTAACATTTGTTGTTGTTAGCCTTTTGAATGTTGGCCATCCTAACTGGTGTGAGGTGATATCTCATTGTGGTTTTAATTTGCATTTCTCTGATGATTAGTGATGTGGAGCATCTTTTCATGTATCTGTTGGCCATCTGAATTTCTTCTTTGGAGAAGTGTCTGTTTAGCTCCTTTGCCCATTTTTTAATTGGGTTATTTGCTTTTTGTTTGTTGAGGTGCTCTTGTGTATTTTGGATGTTAACCCCTTATCAGATATGTCATTTATGAATATATTCTTTCATACTGTAGGATACCTTTTTGTTCTGCTGATGGTGTCCTTTGCTGTACAGAAGCTTTTTAGTTTGATAAATCCCACTTGTTCATTTTTGCTTTTGTTTCCCTTGCCAGTGGAGATATGTTCATGAAGAAGTTGTTCATGTTTATATTCAAGAGAGTTTTGCCTATGTTTTCTTCTAAGAGTTTTGTGGTTTTGTGACATACATTCATGTCTTTGATCCATTTTGAGTTTACTTTTGTGTATGGAGTTAGCCGGTAATCCAGTTTCATTCTCTTACATGTAGCTATCCAATTTTGCCAACACCAGCTGTTGAAGAGGCTGTCATTTCCCCATTGTATATCCATGGCTCCTTTATCATGTATTAATAGACCATATATGCTTGGGTTAATATCTGGACTCTCTATTCTGTTCCACTGGTCCGTGGGTCTGTTCTTGTGCCAGTACCAAATTGTCTTGATTACTGTGGCTTTGTAGTAGAGTTTGAAGTTAGGAAGTAAGATCCCCTGCTTTATTCTTCTTTCTCAGGATTGCTTTGGCTATTTAGGGTCTTTTGTTGTTCCATGTGAATTTTAGAACTATTTGTTCCAGTTCATTGAAGAATGCTATCAGTATTTTGATAGGGATTACATTGAATCTGTAGATTGCTTTAGGCAGGATGGCCATTTTGACAATAGTAATTCTTCCCAGCCAAGAGCATGGGATGAATTCCCATTTATGAGTGTCCTCTTTAATTTCTCTTAAGAGTGTCTTGTAGTTTTCAGGGTATAGGTCTTTCACTTCCTTGTTTAACTTTATTCCTAGGTATTTTATTCTTTTTGATGCAATTGTGAATGGAATTGTTTTTCTGATTTCTCTTTCTGCTAGTTCATTGTTAGTGTATAGGAATGCAACAGATTTCTGTGTATTAATTTTGTATCCTGCAACTTTTCTGAATTCAGATATTAGTTCTAGTAGTTTTGGAGTAGATTCTTTAGGGGTTTTTATGTATAAATATCATGTCATCTGCAAATAGTGACAGTTTGACTTCTTCCTTACCAGTCTGGATGCCTTTTATTTCTTTGTGTTGTCTAATTACCGTGGCTAGAATCTCCAGTACTATGTTGAATAACAGGGGGAGAGTGGGCATCCTTGTCTTGTTTATCTTGTCTCATTTTTAAATTCTTACCTCTTAGAAGAAATGCTATATATAACCTATCTGGTTTCCAAAGGCAATTAAAATCTTTCTCTTGCTTTAAAGCTCTCTTTTTCTTACTAACAGTTAAAAAAAATCTGGCATTTGTGGGGAGGGGATAAATAGTGCCATGTAAATTAATTTTCTATTATGAGAAATGCTAATTTTTTATTTAGCCATTTAAGTGGAAAGTGATTTAGATATATTGTTCCTCTTAAACGGTTTACCGAATATGTATTCTAGCATACTTTTAGTGTTACATACTGTACAGTGTGACAGTTTTCAGACATTATTATATAAATTATTTTTTCACCTCTTTATGGCAGTTCTATATGGTGACAGGGAACTAGTATCCTAATTTTGTAGGTGAAGCTGAGCTCAGAAGGGGCTGAATGGCTTGAGATTAAGCAGGAGAACCAGAACACAGGTTTTAGGACAAGGGATTTATCTGTTGTGTTGTGCACATGCATGTAATACTATGATGTTTATTAGTGGTGGTTGTTCCACCCCTGCACTTAAGGCTCTATTCTGTTTGTGTTTGGTTTCTTTAAAATGATTTTTCTTCTCCTATGTCAGGCTCTTAGCTGCTGCTTCTGCATGCTGACGGTGTGCCTTGCCAATGACCCTGACCGTAGGTGACCCTTATAATTGGCTTCTCTGCTTCCGTGGAATACGAATCAGTGCTTTTAGGAACTGTATCTAGTGTAGAAATGAATTCTAAAGGTACAATCAGGGTACATAGGTTCTTCTAAGTGAAGTACGAGAACTTTATTTATTGCATGAATTTTATCTCTTTTGTCTCTTTGGTAGCTTTTATTTTTTGTTTATTTTTGCTTCTGAGAGGCTTTTTCCCCCCTTCTTTCCTGAAGTGCCCTGTGTCTCTCCAGTGACGTTCTGAGCCATGCATGGGTTTGTGATGGCTGTCTTCATTAATGCTTTTCTTTTAATCTATACCTAGAGCTAGATTGTTGAGGTTCCAAGAAATTGACTCCCACATAGGTCATGGTTCAGTAATCCGTTGTGATCGTTGTGAAGTACAGTATGAAGTACTTTCTATTTAGTCTTCAGACTTGGAAACAGTATCTGGGAAACAGTATCTGCTGTATAGCAAATTAGATTTCTTAAACCATATATGCTTAGCAACCACCCCCTGCCTCTTTTTCTAAACAGTATTTCTAATCTGTCCAAGGCTGAAGTTATTGCTGCAAGATAGCCATCAGCTGTTTATCTGGACAGTGGGGCCAGATAACCATAGACCTCCTTCACATCAGTACCTTCTATATACCTGACCCAAATCCCTGCCCATGAATGATTTGAGGAGCCTGTAGAATCATCAGGCATAATGTCAGTACAGGTGAGTTATAAAACTCCTCAAATTATTCCTTTTGAACTTTGGGTGTGATGCATTCTGTGGAAACAGTCCTTGCTGTTTTTCCTCTTTGATGTCAGTCTCTTTAGAGATGCTGTTTCCATTTTTTTCCCAAGTGGTAGCAGGTCTCATCTGCTCAGAGAATCAGTGTAGGTGTGCAGTGTGACAGACAGCATTGATAAGCCGTTAATCCACCTGCTGGCCATCTTTCTATTTGTTGGACCATTTTCTGTTTTGACACATGCTGCTGGTCAGTATCACAGTCTGAAGAGTCTGTCCATCAGAGGTTGCAGTGAAATCTTCCCTTGTTTAAACAGGGAGAGTAATGCTGAACATCTGTGTCCTCCATTACATCCTTCCTTCTGGAAGCTGTGCACACTTTTTAAAAAAAAAGAACCAAAGGAGTACCTTTCCTAACATTATCTACTCTTCCAATCTTACTTCCTCCTAATCAGAAATGGCAATAATTTCCATCATTTAACAGTTCCTTACTATATAGAATACTAGACTTCTAAAACTATTCAGGTTTAATAAATCCTTACTGGGCCCCTTAGATTATAATGGAAAGTTAATTGTATGAGGTTCCTTATCTTCTGTTATAAGCACCATTAAACTTATTTTATATAAGGTATAAACTGAATATTAGCAAAGGCTCCTTTGTCCAGAAATATCTTCCTATGTAGTTCTATACAACTGCCAGTGTAAGTTTCCTTTGAGAGGTTTGTTTTTAAAATGAAAAACACCATGTATCTATAACCTCTTGGAGTTTTCTGAATGCTCTGATACTCTTTGATACTTCACCTGTTATTCCTTCTTCCTGGAGATCCATCCCTGTTTATCTACTAGTTTAACTCCTACTCTTCTTTGTAGACTTGGATGAAGCATGATTTAGGTCTGAAGTCAGCACCTCAGCCGGGAAGCCTCCCTTGCTGTCACCCACAGCCCCTGTGAGTTGGGTGACCTTGTTCTGTGTTCCTTCTTGGTCTTGAGAAATACCCTCTGCAGAGCACTTACACTGTTGGGATCACTAGCAGTCTGTGGGCTCCCTGACAACAGGAACTTTGTTTTGCTGATTTCTATATTGGATGAACTTACCCAGGGTTGGATATCTGAGGTTGCCGTCTTTGTTGAACTCATGGTAATTCACACTAGGCTTCATTATTCAGTTACAGTTGTGCATAGGGTCATTGTAAGGATTTAGTATGTTAAGACATGTTTTGAATACGGATTTAGTATGTGAAAATATGTTTAGAACATGTTATAAAATATATTAATAAATTAAAAAAACTAGTACTGAACTTGTAGGCTTCAATAGGTGTTTGTTTAAATAACTTCACATGAATTAGTTTAAGGCAGTGTTTTCCTAACTTCCAAATAAACTTACCCTGTCAAGAAGGAATGGCATTTTCTATGTAGAGGAAGGAGAAAGAAAGGGAAAGGGTAGACATTCTTCAATAATAAGAATACTTTCAGTTGTACATAGTATTTGATTTCAAAGGGCTTCTTTATAAAAGCTTATTTGGTTCTGTCACCAGTGTTATGCGGTTTTAGCCCTATTTTAATGACTCAAGAGTTGTGATTTGCCAAAATCTTACAAGTCATTGAATTCATTTACTTATTTATGTATGTATTCATTCATGCCTTTGAAATCTGCAGGGTTAGAAATTCAAAAGCTTTAAAAGGCTTTACGGTAAAAAGGTCTGTTCCCCATCCCTGTTCCCTAGCCACCCAGTTGTCTTCACTAGAGGCAGTCACTGTGTTGTTTATTTAATCTCCCAGCAATACTTTATGCATGTACAAGCAAATATGTATTTGTGTTCTCTTTGCTTTTTAAAAACTATTGACAGAACACTATACATACTGTTCTACACTTTATTTATAACTTTTATTGTAAAATGTACATCTGCATACAAAAATTTTTAAACACACACATGCAATTTAAAGAATATTACACCTATTTGTACCTAATACGTAGGGTAAAAAATAGACTGGTGCCATACTACCAGTACTAACTATTAGCCCAGCTGTAGGAGGAAAGGGCAGTCGTGCCACTGTTCATGATGGCTTACAGAAGAAGACACACTGAACAGACTGACTCAGAGTCTGGCTTTTGGCTTCCTAGAAAGTTACAAGATTCCCTTCTGGAGAAGTCAGTGTTCAAGACCATGAAAGAGTCCTGGGGAACACGGGGCTCTCTACAGTTGAGACATCTGGCAGGATTCTAGTGCCACCAGGTATGGTGACTGCAGAAATGTGCTCAGAAAGTGGACTGCTCTATGTTTTCTACTTCTAATCTCACTATAGCTGATCTCCAGCTCTCAGAAGTAGATCAGTTAAACAAGTGAATGTGCTTATTTGGTTCAGACAGTAGGACATGAAGGGGAGAACAGGAACTTCATCATTGTATAGTCAAGACACCAAGTATAGATGAGACTGGACCAGGCTTACCTGGGCGTTCTCTCCTCATCTGGCAGTGGTAGCCCCCAGCATGACTGACTACAGAGTAAAACCGTTCAGTGGGACTCATCACCTCTGCATGTGTGTAGCTGTTATCCTGGGTTCTTCCTTTGCTGTTGTGTCTTTTCCAATAACAATCAATCCTCTTATTTCCTACACTGGCTGGATGTCTTACAGTTCAATTCAATTCTGACAGTCTGTCCTTGGACTTAGCACAGACCCCACTGGTTAAAGGGTTAGACCCATAAAACTGCCTCCACTTTAGACACCAGCTGCAAATAAGGTCCCCTGCATTTCTGCCCAGCATACTACTAGTTTGGAGGTTACATGACCTCCTTTGGATTCGATAATTTGCTAAAATGACTCCCAGGATATTGGTATGATATTGTTTATAATGACCTTTTATTATCTTTTAAGCCTCGATTTCCATTGAACTTATGGTCTTTAATATCATTCCTAATAATTGCTTACTTCTTTCTCATTCTTTTTCTTTCTGTTTATCCTCCTTTGCCAGTTTGAAGTCTTTTCAAAGAACCAACTTTTGGCTTTATTGATCTTCTCTGTTGTAGCTTTTTGTTTTCTCTTTCTGTTGAGATATATCTATCCAATTCATATTATCTGTATCAGCTATTTTTTCCCTTTTTTGTTTTCATTGAATTTATTCCATTGTTCTTTTTCTAACTTCTTAAATTGATACTTAGTGATTTAATTTTGGGCCATTCTTTTAAGATGTGAGAAAGATCTTGAGGACAGAAGGGATCTACCTAGGGGGATGTCTGGGGAAAAAGAGTTCCAGGGAGAGAGGGAACCCTCACTCAGGGATGTCTCTGGGGGTTTAAGGAAAAAGAGAGGCCAGTTTAGTGAGAAGGTTTTTTTTATGATATAAATGTGGAAAATAACAACCTCCTTTCATTTGTCACTTTCTGCACTGAAATTATCTGGTTTACATAACAGCTATAGTGAACAGAGAGAACACAGTCTCAGCTACTCATTCGTTTTGTGACCTTGGGCTTTTTAACTTTTTTCATATTCATTTTCCCTATTTGTCATTTGTTGTTAGGATTAAGTCTGGGTAGTGTGACCACACCCGCACAGTAGGTGCAGAGAAAATCGTTGTTAAATGTTTTGAATTTGGCATATTTACTGAAGTGATTTCTTTCTACGTTAGTGCAAACTCCTGAGCTTTGGGCATCCTGCCCTCTGCTACCACTGCCAGTCTGCAAACACCTGTTATCTCTGTAATCTGTAATGTCAGTAGCCTCTCGAGTCTATCTCTTATTTTCTTCCTCTGCTCATTGCTTCTCTGTGCTGGACTTCCCTTGAGATGGTAAGTTTATTTTTTCCCTATGTGCCACGGCAAACAGTAGTAATGGTTTGTTCTCACAGTTCTTGTTCTTACACGCAGTGAAAGAGCTTGAGGGCACGGCCTTCACTCGGTTGGGGGCCTCCTGGTGCAGCTGTAGTGCCTATGCTCCTCCTCACGGGATTGCTAGGGTGTTTTGCCTCTGCTGCTGAGCCTTTTCTTAGTCCCGAAACAGTTCAATAATACATTCTCCCATGAGCTGTGCTTCTATTTTATTGTCATCCCAACTCTGCCCACATGTGTCCCTTAAGCCCCCAGCGTTGGCAGAGTTGCTCTGTCAACATGGTACCAAGGGCCACATAGTAAATCACTTTGCAGGCCACATATGGTCTCTGTCATATATTCTTTATTCCCCCCTCCCATCTTGTTTAAAAATGTAAAAACCATTTTTGAGTTAAGTTAGTAATTCTTATGAATGTTTAATTTTTTCTCGTGCCTTTTAAAATTGTGAAATAGAGCTTATATTCAAGTGTATGAAAACTTGCATGTTTGGTTCAATGCACAAAAACAAAACAAATGTTGTGTATCCTACCTCCTTATACAGAAGTAGGTTATTATCAGTACTTCAGGGCTGCCCCGTCCCATGTCCTGCTCCAGTTGCATCTGTGTGGACCTTCTTTGACTCAGCATTGTTTCTGAGACTGATTCATATTAATGCACATAACAGTAGTACATTCAGTTCCACTGCTTATTAAATTTAATTGTTTGATGACTGTACCACATGCTTTTATAGTCCGTTTTACTGTTGGTGGACACTTAGATTGTTCCCAGGCTTTTGCTTTTGTGGGTAATGCTGCTGTGAACATTCTTAACTCTCCTGATGCACATGGGTAAGAGATTTCAAGAGCCTTACCTAGTAGTGAAATTGCTGGGCATGTCCAAAACTTGCTTTTCATGGTATTGCCTGTTTTCCAAAGTGGTTATATCAGTAAACTCTCCCACCAGGACAGGTGCTTCTCTTCCTTGCCATCAATTTAGTATTTGCCCTTTTTCTCAATTTTTGTCTATTTACTGAATGTGATGGTATCTCATTGTGGTTGCATTTTCCTGGTCATTGAGTAGGTTAAACATCTCTTCACATTTATTGTTCTTGTATGCTTCCAAGTTATGTATCTTATATATCTTTTTTAAAATTGATTTTTGTTTATGTATTCTAAATATTGATAATTTGTTGGTTATATGGACTGTAATTTTTTTGTTTGTAGCTAGTTGTCTTATTTTCTTTATGGTATGTTCTTTATTTTAAAGTTAAATTTATTTTATGTTTGATCTTCTAAGTCTATTGTAGTTTTGCCTATTACATTTAGGTCTTTAAATCACCAGGAATTAAGCAATCTTCAAACATATAGAGAGGAGCCCTCCCCATATACCCATCACTCAGCTTCAGCCTCTATAAAAAGTCCAATTTTGTGTTTCTGTTCTTTCTTCCCTACTTTTTAGGGTAATTATTTTAAAGCAAATCCCAGTATTATGTCATTTCATCTGTAAATATTTCAGTTTTACTGATATTTTATCTGCTTGATATATGAGTTACAGAGCAGCATGTTAAAAATCTGTGATGGATTTGGCTGTTTCTTATTGTGGTTTATCAGTTCTTGCTCTACAGATTTTGAGGCTATTTAAAAATGTTTAGATTTACTGTATCTTCCAGGTGAATAAAATGTTCTATTATTATGAAGGGGCCTCTTCTTTGCATGACCTTTTTTTTTTAGTGTCTTCTTTAATTTCTCTTAAGAGAGTTTTGTAGTTTTCAGGGTATAGGTCTTTCACTTCCTTGGTTAGGTTTACTCCTAGGTATTTTATTCTTTTTTGATGCAATTGTGAATGGAATTGTTTTTCTGATTTCTCTTTCTGCTAGTTCATTGTTAGTGTATAGGAATGCAACAGATTTCTGTGTATTAATTTTGTATCCTGCAACTTTGCTGAATTCAGATATTCTAGTAGTTTTGGAGTACATTCTTTAGGGTTTTTTATGTACAATATCATGTCATCTGCATATAGTGACAGTTTGGTTTCTTCCTTACCAATATGGATACCTTTTATTTCTTTGTGTTGTCTGATTGCTGTGGCTAGGACCTGGTTGAATAAAAGTGGGGAGAGTGGGCATCCTTGTCTTGTTCTTGATCTTAGGAGAAAAGCTTTTGGAGTTTTCAGCTCCAGGAGAAAAGCTTTCAGCTTCTCACTGTTAAGTATAATGTTGGCTGTGGGTTTGTCATATATGGCCTTTATTATGTTGAGGTACTTGCTCTCTATACCCATTTTGTTGACAGTTTTTATCATGAATGGATGTTGAATTTTGTTGAATGCTTTTTCAGCATCTATGGAGATGATCATGTGGTTTTTGTCCTTTTTATTGATTTGGTGGATGATGTTGATGGATTTTCGAATGTTGTACCATCCTCGCATCCCCGGGATGAATCCCCCTTGGTCATGGTGTATGGTCCTCTTGATGTATTTTTGAATTCAGTTTGCTAATATTTTGTTGAGTATTTTTGCATCTATGTTCATTAGGGATATTGGTCTATAGTTTTCATTTTTTGTGGTGTCCTTGCCTGGTTTTGGTATTAGAGTGATGCTGGCTTCATAGAATGAGTTTGGAAGTATTCCTTCATCTTCTATTTTTTGGAAAACTTTAAGGAGAATGGATATTATGTTTTCTCTAAATGTTTGATAAAATTCAGCGGTGAATCCATTTGGCCTGGTGGTTTTGTTCTTGGGTAGTTTTTTGATTACCAATTCAATTTCATTGCTGGTAATTGGTCTGTTTAGATTTTCTGCATGACCTTTTTGCGCTGAGTCTGATACTGGATACAACCATGCCATCACCACCACCCATCTCCAAAACTCTTTTTATCTTGTAAAACTGAAATTCTGTACCCATTTAACAGTGTCTTCCCATTCCCCATTTCTCCCAGCCCATGGCAACAACCTGTATCATTGCATTTTAACATGCATTGTATAAGCAGCATGTAGATGACTTTTGTATTTTTATTAGGCCTATCTTTGTTTTTTAACTGGAAAATTCAGTTCACTTAAATATAGTTCAAATATTGAGGTATTTTGATTTTTTTCCTGTTACCTTGTTTTGTATTTTTGTCCTTCCATTCTTTCTCCTTTCTTGCCTTCTTTCATTTTTTTTTCTGTTAGTTTCAATATTCTAGTGGTACTCTTAGCAATTTAAAAATGCATATTCAATTTACCAGTCTAAAGATTGATATATCTGTGCTTAGAACACTATGATTTCAGTCCTTCCCGATTTGTATGTTGTTATTATGATACATTTTAATTTCATACTTAAAAAAAATTTAAGGGCACAAGCATTATTGTCTTATATAGGATTTTGTTAATATTACCTACATATTTATACTTTCTCCATGTGTGTTTGCATCTCAGGCCTTCCTTATAGGATCATTTTTCTACTGCCTTTATAACCTTCTTTGCTGACAGTCGGTGACAAACTAAGTTTTTACTTCTTCCAAATTACTTTCATTTTACCCTCATTCATGATAGGTTTCTCTCTTTATATAGAATTCTGTTTTATCTCAGCACACTGCAGGTATTTCACTGCTGTTTGGCTATAAATTAACAATTTGGCTGAAGTATTGCTTTGGAAGACACTTGAACCTCTTATTCTTGCTTCCTTTTAAAATGTATTTATCAAAATTTTTTTTTTGTTTTACTTAATGTCTTTTAGCCCTGAGTCTGCTACTGTATACAGCCATACCATCACCACCACCCATCTCCAAATAATACACTCGTAAATTGGCAAGAATTTACCAATTCTTACTTAAGAATTGTGTATTCTATACTTGCCTAAGTATACCATGTAAGTATAGTTTATTTAAGTAAGTATTATGTAAGTATAGTTGATATACATTATTAGTTGCAGGTGTGCAACATAGTGACTCTTCATCCATGTACATTATAAAATGATCATGATAAGTCTAGTCACCATATTTCACCAAACATAGTTATTATAATACTGTTGATTTTATTCCCTATGCTGTCTTTTACATCCCTGGGACTTACTTAGTTTGTAACTGGAAGTTTGGAAAATATGGGATGCTTCATGAGTTTTGCATGCATCTTTGCTCAGGGGCCATGCTAATCTCCATATCATTCCAAATTTGGTATGTGTGCTGCTGAAGCAAGCATTTATTCCCATTTCTTTGAAGGTAATCTTTCTCTTCTTTCTGGCTGCCTTTACAGTCTTCTTTTTTTGGCTGTTAGAACATTCCACTGTGATACTTCAGTGGTCCTTTTTAAATAATCCTGTTTGGAATTTATTAGGCTTCTTGGTTGTTTAAATTAGTATCTTTCTGTAGTTTTAGGAAGTTAAATGAGAAATTACTGAGAATATTACCCATGCTCATTCCTTTAACTCCTTCTGGAACTCCAATCAGGTGTTTATTAGGTCTTGTGACTCTGTCTTCCCTGTCTTAATCTTTTTTCAGTCTTGTTTTTTCTCTGGCTTTCTGCTATGGTTTGGGTAATTTCCTCTGTTCTGTTTTCTGGTTCACTAATTCACATTTAGTTTGTCTGATCTGCTGTTAAATCTGCCCACTGAATTTCTTTATTAATAATACATTCTTTATTAGGAGTTCTGTTTGGTTATCTTTCAAATATGCTGCTTCTGCTTATAGTGTTTAATTTCCTTGTTCTGGTGGGCATGTGAATGAGTTCATGTATGATTTGCTTATTTTTTTCCCGAACTGTACTTGGAAAATGAGGTCTAGTATCTGTTTCTTCAGAGATCGCATTTGCTTCTGTCAGTTGCCTAGGGCCCTTTCCAGTCTTTGATTCTTGAAATAAATTCTGGGCTTGAGGCTTTTCAGAAGAACATCCAAGTAGTATTTTGAGGTGTAGTTACCCGTGTGAGGGCTAGCTTGTGTTTTTGAGTTCTCAGGGAAGATGTTTTTCTTTCTGTGCCATGGCTCAGGGTTTTTCTCCTTGAAATGGTCCCCTTGGAGTACGGCAACTGATGGCTAGTTTGCCATCATGCTGAGGGTTGTAGCTTTTTGAGGTACCAGCTTTTTTTGGGTGTTCGGACACTTCACCTTAGGTAGGTCAATATTCTTTATCTCCTGTTCCCAAAGGCCTACAAAGCCAAAAAAGTTGATAACTGAATTTACCCAGTTTGGCAAATACCTTCCAGGTAAAAATCAGCTTTAGCAAACTCAGCTGACCTTTCTCCATTCCTGTCACCTTTCTCCATTCCTGTCTTCATTAACGGTTGTCCTGAGTATTTGTTGCTTTCTTGCCAAATTTATGAGTGCAATGTTTTAAAATACTTCATCCAATATTTTTTGTTGTTTTCAGTAGGAGGATTGATATCGGTTCTGAGTTCATCATATTGCCAAACCAGAACAATCTGTGTGTTTGTTATTTTTAATAACTTACATAGTTATTTGGAATAACTATGACTCGGACCTCCTTGGCCTTCTGTACAGTGCTGCCTCAGTGTCCAGTAGCCACTCAGTGAGATATGCAGCTAGAAAACACTTTTGAGGGCTTCCATTTTACATCTTTATTGTCTGTGTTTAATCTTCACAATTATTTGGTGAGGTAGGTATGTTATTACTTTTATAGATCAGTGAAATAAAGTAAACTAAGACTCAGAGGAAGGATCTGGAGACAAATCTGGTCATTATTTGGGCTAAGATTTAGATTCATGACTTTTGACTCATAATTCTGTGTCTTTTCCATTTGTACCATGTTGTTTTTTAAATGTTGACATGTGACATCTCTTGATTACTGTAATAACTGCATATGAAAATTCTGGAGAAACTACTGGATTAATAGCATCTGCATGAAAATAACTCTGAAATTCTCACCTGAAAGAAATCATTAGCTGGGAGTTCCTTTCACTTAAACTTTTATCAGGGACTTAAAACAATATATTGACTTGTTACAGAAAACAGGAAGAATTGCTCTTTTTTGCTATGTAGCATAATGAAATATTTTTGTTATAAAATACAGATAATTTTTGTTCTTTCCAACAGGTGTGTATGTAATATAGATTGCAGTGGATACAGTTTTAATCCTGTGTGTGCTTCTGATGGGAGTTCTTATAACAATCCCTGTTTTGTTCGAGAAGCATCTTGTATAAAGCAAGAACAGATTGATATAAGGCATCTTGGTCATTGCACAGGTAAAACCCATTGTACTTATTCAGAGACTTGTCTTTAATTTTATATTTCTACAATCTTATTTTTACATTTTGTGGTGCTTCAGATTTTTAAAATAAATCTTTGATGCCTTATTATTTTTCATTATTGTACATTTTAGATTTTGTTACTAACTGAGATTTTCTTTTTCATTTATTATCATTGTCAAGACACAGAACATGCTTCTTGGTTGTTTAGTTACTAACCTAATCCTAATATGGACTTGTACATATATCTGTAGTTCTTAAAAGTTGTCTCAAATTTGTAACGATCATAACTGTTTAAGAATTAGTCAACTTAGTTTAATTATAGGAAAACTATAAGTATTGCCATATATTTCTTAATCTTTTTTTCTGAAGCATAATAGTTTTCACATTCTCTCTGTAGTTTTTGCCCCTACATAATATTTACTGTTAGAGATTTATTTGGTATGAAGTTATAGAATGTAAGAAAAACATTACTACCTTCAGTTTAAAATTATTTTTGCCCTTCTTGCTTTTTGTTACAGTTTAGAAGCCATATACCAACCAAGAATGAGTTTTTGTTTTCCATCCCTCCTAGAAACATCCAGTCACTAAAGGCAGAAGTTGTCAGCCTTCTTTCCTTAGTAATACACACATAGGCTAGAATAATGTATCTCTTCCTGGTAACACCCAAGGACCAGGAACATTCTTATGGACTAGGATTGTACCTCTTTCCTGTTTGCTAAGTGTAACCACTGTCTCACCAGTCACTCTTTTTGGATTTATTAAAATGGCATGTTTTTATTTGAGCTAAAGGAATAAAGTTGTAAGCCAAGTTTGGGACTTTATATTGGCGACAAATAATTCGTGAAATACGTGCAACTGATTTCAGTAGTCTTGGTCTAAGATACCAAAGAATGCCCAAGAAGCTCATCAGAGGATTTCTGGTTAGGGTCAGGGATGGGCATGGTAGAGGAAACTGTTTGTTTGGATGGACCCCTTGTAGTTAGTTACTTAGCTTTGATCTTGAAGAGCAGAGTATAGTTTTTCTTTCATGGGGTGGTATTTAGAGCCTAGGTTGAAAGATAGCTTAGAGAAAGAGTATCTTTTCTGAAGATCTGTTATGTGGTTGAATGGTATACTATCTGGGATTTGAAATTTGAGCAATTGGCCAAGCTTAAGAATTTTGTTCATTGAAATTCATGCAGATTTAGAATCCTTTGGAGTAGTTGGTCCTTAACTTTTATCTTGGTTTCCTTTATAATACTTCCAATTCACACCTAACTACACCTTATCCTTCTTCCCCTACTATGTATTGGGAACTTGAAGCCTATGCTTCCAGCAGGTATTTATGGTTGATTTACAGCCCACTCCAAATACAATTCACAAGTCAGGAGTCATTTTTATAGTAAATTTTGTCTGACAGAACAGCTGAGATTACACATTTATCTTTTTTTTAAAAAATTTTTTTATTAAGGTATGATTGATATATACTCTTATGAAGGTTTTACATGAAAAAACAATGTGGTTACTACATTTACCCATATTATCAAGTCCCCACCCATACTCCAATGCAATCACTGCCCATTAGTGCAGCAAGATGCCAGAGATTCACTAGGTGCCTTCTCTGTGCTATACTGTTCTCCCAGTGATCTCCCACACCATGAATTACACATTTATCTTAATCTGATATGTTTCCAGGGAAACAGTGAGTGACAGGAGAAGGTAAACCTTGAGATTGTTGTCCCTTGGAGAAAAGATTAATCTTTTCTCTTCAGGGTATGTGTTATTTTAGTTTGCACAGGGAAGACTTCTTAAGGAGGTGACATTTGAGCTAAGTCTAAATGAAATTAGACTGTTCATCATGCAAAGCACATATATATCTGGGATGACTTGAGGCCTCAGATAGAAATGGCACAGTAGATCAAAAGATTGGTGGAAAATGTGAGCAGGGTAAGTGAACAGAGAGTTGAGAAGGACTTGGAGCATTTGGAGTATTTGGGAGTTTCATGGTGTGGCCTAAACATCATATGTATCTTAATTTGAAACTGTTTTCTCTTACAGACACAGATGACACTAGTTTGTTGGGAAAGAAAGATGATGGATTACAGTATCGACCAGATGTAAAAGGTATTGACTCATGATTTTCCAAATTTTGACCAACTATTGAAATATGGTCACTAACTGTCCCTAGAAGTTCTATTTCCATTATCATGACCCTTCCAGCTTTGTTCTCTGTAGCAATATTCAGTATGCCATTGATCATTAGTAATAATAATATTAACTAAATAGTTATTAATAAATTAACTAAAATAGCTGAGATTCTTCTCAGTTTCAAAGTACTCTCATATATGCTTTTTTTAAGTTGAAATTTTTATTGAGATAATTGTAGATTCCCATTAGTTGTAAGAAGTTATACAGAAAGATCCCTCTTACTTGCTTTTTGAAATCTTTACTTCTCTAGAAAATACTATTAACACGTGCCCTCTGTGTGCAGATCTTTAACTCTTGTTCATTCCGCCTGAAACTCTTCTGTGACTAATATTCATCATTTAAGTCTCAGTTTAGAAGTCATTTCCCTTTGGGAAGTATTCCTTGACCCTTAAATCTAGGGAAGGTGCTTCTCTTAAACACTCTTCTATCCAAGCACTTAACCTCCTCTAATTTTAATTGTCCTTTTTACTCATCTGTATCCCTCTGTAGGCTCTGAGTTCTGTAAGGACAGAAGATTGTATCTATCATGTTCACTTTTTTATCCCTAACACTCTGGCATACATATGTCTGGCACATATGTATGTGCTCTGTTGTTATCAATAGAATGGATACAGCTTAAAGATACTGTAGAATTTACTTGTATGAATTCATACACATAGTAAAGGTCAGAGCAGAGATTGGATTCCAGGTACATGACCTCAAGTCCAAGGGTCTTTCACTCCTTGTTTTCATATCCATTATTCCATTTGATTCTTACAACTACTCTGAGAGGTAAGGACCAGTGGGAGCGTGAGGCTCAATGAGGTTATATCTAGTGAACTGAAGGAAGCCTAGATCTTCAGACTCCTAAATCGGGACTGCTATATAATTGCTCTTTTACATGCTCTTCTTCTAAGCATTTGTTTGGTTATACTAATGGACAGTTTTCTTTTTAGATGTGTGATCTCCCTTTTTTTTTTTTTTTTTTTTTTTTCCCACTTTTTTTTTTTTTTTTTTTTTTTTGAGAGGGCATCTCTCATATTTATTGATCAAATGGTTGTTAACAACAATAAAATTCAGTATAGGGGGGTCGATGCTCAATGTACAATCATTAATCCATCTCAAGCCTAATTCTCGTCAGTCTCCAATCTTCTGAGGCATAACGAACAAGTTCTTACATGGTGAACGAATTCTTACAGAGTGAATAAATTCTTACATGGTGAACAGTACAAGGGCATTCATCACAGAAACTTTCGGTTTTGATCATGCAATATGACCTATAAACCATCAGGTCAAATATGAATATTCATTTGATCTTTGTACTTGATTTATATGTTGATCCCACATTTCTCCTATTATTATTATTATTTTTATTTTTAATAAAATGCTGAAGTGGTAGGTAGATGCAAGATAAAGGTAGAAAACATAGTTTAGTGCTGTAAGAAGGCAAATGTAGATGATCAGATGATCAGGTGTGTGCCTATGGACTAAGTATTAATCCAGGCTAGACAAGGGCAGCAAGACATCCACGGATGCAGAAGATTTCTCTCAAAGCAGGGGGGGTGAGGTTCTGAGCCTCACCTCTGTTGATCCCCAAATTCTCACCTGATGGCCCCCCTGCGACTGTGCCTGTCTTAGGTTGTTCCTCCCTTGAGGAATCTTACCCGTCTCTGGCTAACCAGTCATCTTCCGGGGCCATACAGGGAAATGTAAAGTTGGTAAGTGAGAGAGAAGCCATATTGTTTGCAAAGGTTAGCTTTTTACTTCTTTGCAGATTTATGCCCTGTGGCTTCTATGCCCAGCATTTGTCTCGAGGTATCTTTACCACCTGGAGGAATTATGATACTCGGTAAATTCGATATGAGGCACGAATTCTATTTAAGGTTTGTAATTAGGAAGGAAGAAGAAAAGCTATAGATGTAGCATATGAAGGAAACTTGGGAGGATTGATTATTTCTTTGACATATCTTCTTGTATAGTACCTTAAGTATGTATAGGTTTTAAACTACTAACTAATTTGCACACACATATTAACATAATAGGAATACGGTGACATAAACAAAGCAAATCTATAATTACCAGCCATCTCCAGTGAAGCCAAGAAAACCATTTAGGCACCCTAGGCATTTGTGAAAATTTATCTATAATATGATGGATATTTTCCAACTGTACTTGAACCATCAGACAAATTAAAGCAGCCCATTTCTGGGATCTGTTCACATCCCATATGTTCTTTTAACCATAGATAGTCTATAGTCATGAGATTTTGGGGTGCTACAACTTGCACCCCTCCCAACTCCTGGTTGAGTTCCAACAGTACAGATCCAGTCAAATTCGTTGTCTCACTGTATGCACATGCCAGCCTAGACATCTCCCTCCTCCTTCTTATGGCAAGTCCAGGAGACGGTGGGCTGGATGCAGCCACAACCGCAGCATCGTCCGGATCCCTGGGGAGGCTTTTTGATGATCATCCCCCGGCACGAGTCCTCCAGAGAGTGCTGATGCCGGAAGCTCCTCCTCATATCGTATCTTATTTCATTTTCTGGGTATCCAAGCTAGGCCTTGATCTTCTGCGTAGAAACAAACAGACCCTTTGCCCACACTTTGACATGCCCTCTATACCACTGTGCAGAACTCATTGGAGGTCAGCACACAGTAACTGCTTTTTTTTTTTTTTTTTTTTTAATTAAGAGAAAGGAATATTATCAGAAAAGAGTACCTCCATAGCTGATCATCTGACACCCTTTAAGTGATCAACATTAAGGATATTTAAAGCATGCGTTGATCTTTGATTTACCAATAGTTTTATCCTGTTAACGAGTAATCCCCTTTTCTTTCTTTCTTTCTTTCTTTCTTTTTTTTTTTTTTTTTTAAATTTTTAATCTACCCTTACATGAAGAATACTATGTTTACTATGCTCTCCCCTATATCAGGTCCCCCCTAACAACCCCATTACGGTTACTGTCCATCAGCTTAGCAAAATGTGGTAGAGTCACTACTTGTCCTCTCTGTGTTGTGCAGCCCACCCTCCCCTTTCTCCCTCCCCCCCATGCATGCTAATCTTAATACCCCCCTTCTTCTTCCCCCCCCTTATCCCTCCCTGCCCACCCATCCTCCCCAGTTCCTTTCCCTTTGGTACCTGTTAGTCCATTTTTGGGTTCTGTAATTCTGCTGCTGTTTTGTTCCTTCAGTTTTTCCTTTGTTCCTATACTCCTCAGATGAGTGAAATCATTTGGTATTTCTCTTTCTCCGCTTGGCTTATTTCACTGAGCATAATACTCTCCAGCTCCATCCATGTTGCTGCAAATGGTTGGATTTTTCCACTTCTTATGGCTGAGTAGTATTCCATTGTGTATATGTACCACATCTTCTTTATCCATTCATCTACCGATGGACATTTAGGTTGCTTCCAATTCTTGGCTACTGTAAATAGTGCTGCGATAAACATAGGAGTGCATCTGTCTTTCTCAAACTTGATTGCTGCGTTCTTAGGGTAAATTCCTAGGAGTGGAATTCCTGGGTCAAATGGTAGGTCTGTTTTGAGCATTTTGATGCACCTCCATACTGCTTTCCACAATGGTTGAACTAATTTACATTCCCACCAGCAGTGTAGGAGGGTTCCCCTTTCTCCACAGCCTCGCCAACATTTGCTGTTGTTTGTCTTTTGGATGGCAGCTATCCTTACTGGTGTGAGGTGATACCTCATTGTAGTTTTAATTTGCATTTCTCTGATAATTAGCGATGTGGAGCATCTTTTCATGTGTCTCTTGGCCATCTGTATTTCTTTTTTGGAGAACTGTCTGTTCAGTTCCTCTGCCCATTTTTTAATTGGGTTATTTGTTTTTTGTTTGTTGAGGCGTGTGAGCTCTTTATATATTCTGGACGTCAAGCCTTTATCAGATCTGTCATTTTCAAATATATTCTCCCATACTGTAGGGTTCCTTTTTGTTCTATTGATGGTGTCTTTCGCTGTACAGAAGCTTTTCAGCTTAATGTAGTCCCACTTGCTCATTTTTGCTGTTGTTTTCCTTGCCCGGGGAGATATGTTCAAGAAGAGATCACTCATGTTTATGTCTAAGAGGTTTTTGCCTATGTTTTTTTCCAAGAGTTTAATGGTTTCGTGACTTACATTCAGGTCTTTGATCCATTTTGAGTTTACCTTTGTATATGGGGTTAGACAATGGTCCAGTTTCATTCTCCTACATGTAGCTGGTGTGATCTCCCTTTTATGTCTAATTTCTAAAAAATACATTAAAAAATAATAATAGTGCCTATCTCATAGCTTCATAAAATTAAATAATGTATTTCAAGTGCTTAGAACACTTAGAAATATTCATAAGTGCTCAATAAGTGGTAGCTGTTATTACCATATGCTAGTATTTTAAAATACTGCATAAAGCCCATAGACCAGTGGAACAGAGTAGAGAGTCCAGATATAAACTCAAGCATATATGGTCAATTAATATACGATAAAGGAGCCATGGATATACAATGGGGAAATGACAGCCTCTTCAACAGCTGGTGTTGGCAAAACTGGAGAGCTACATGTAAGAGAGTGAAACTGGATTACTGTCTTAACCCCGTACACAAAAGTAAACTCAAATGGATCAAAGACCTGAATGTAAGTCATGAAACCATAAAACTCTTAGAAAAAAATATAGGCAAAAATCTTTTGGACATTGGACATAAACATGAGCAACTTCTTTATGAACATATCTCCTCAGGCAAGGGAAACAGAAGCAAAAATGAACAAGTGGGACTATATCAAACTAAAAAGCTTCTGTACAACAAAGGATACCATCAGTAGAACAAAAAGACATCCTACAGTATGGGAGAATATATTCATAAATGACATATCTGATAAGGGGTTGACATTCAAATTATATAAAGAGCTCATGCACCTCAGCAAACAAAAAGCAAATAACCCAATTAAAAAATGGGCAAAGGAGCTGAACAGTTCTCCAAAGAAGAAAGTCAGATGGCCAACAGGGACATGAAAAGATGCTCCACATCGCTAATCATCAGTGAAATGCAAATTAAAACCACAGTGAGATATCACCTCATACCAGTTAGGATGGCCACCATCCAAAAGACAAACAACAACAAATGTTGGCAAGGATGTCTAGAAAGGGGACTCTCCTACTCTGCTGGTGGGAATGTAAATTAGTTCAGCCATTGTGGAAAGCAGTATGGAGGTTCCTCAAAAAACTAAAACTAGAACTACCACTTGACCCAGGAATTCTACTCCTAGGAATTTACCAAGAGAATGCAGCAGCCCACTTTGAAAAAGACATATGCACTCCTATGTTTATCGCAGCACTATTTACCATAGCCAAGAAATGGAAACAACCTAAGTATCCATCAGTAGATGAATGGATAAAGAAGATGTGGTACATATACACAATGGAATATTATTTAGCCATAAAAAGAAAACAAATCCTACCATTTGCAACAACATGGATGGAGCTAGAGGGTATTATGCTCCGTGAAATAAACCAGGTAGTGAAATAAACCAAATGATTTCACTCATCTGTGGAGTATAAGAACAAAGAAAAACTGAAGGAACAAAACAGCAGCAGACTCACAGAACCCAAGAATGGACTAACAGTTACCAAGGGGAAAGGGAGTGGGAAGGGTGGGTGGGAAGGGAGGAATAAGGGAGAAAATGGGACATTATGATCAGCACACATAATGTAGGGGGTGGGCACTGGAAAGGCAGTATATACAGAGAAGAGAAATAATGATTCTAAAGCATCTTACTATGCTGATGGACAGTGACTGTGAAGGGGTATGTAGGGGGGACTTGTTAATGGGGGGAGTCTAGTAACCATAATGTTGTTCAAGTAATTGTACATTAATGATATCAAAATTAAAAAATTAAAAAAAAGTACTGCATAAAGGTATTGGAGGACAAGTATGAATTTGAAGATGAGTGGAACCTTGGTAATCTTGAACCAAGGAATTTGTATAGAGTTGTGAACATGAAGTCCAAGTTGTGCAAGAGTTAAGAAGTTTTCTGATAGTAATGAATAGAAGTCAAAAGGTAACTATCTTATATTTTTTCCCCACTTTAATGTTTTTGTTCTCACAAGCATTTATACGAGGCTTTTAGTAAGTATTTGTGTCCCCCATACACAATCAAGATTGGGCAGACAGGCAGAGCACTAGAGCTGGGTGCTTCAAGTGGAAAGCAGGTCATGGCATTCGGCAGGCAGCTGGAAGAACTGGAAGCCAGTGCTCAGTAATGAAGATCTTCCAGAAGTGAGCTCTTGGAGAAGAGCACTCAGGAAGTGGAGCATCTGAATGTCTGGCATGCTTGCTGAATTAGTGCTTTTCTTGGGCTGTTGGAAAATGTGTGGTAAATATTGAAACTGCAGTGTTAGAATCTTTGTTGTGGATGATGAAGTCATAAAGGATCTGATGGTTGAGCATGAGGTGTGTGGGAGAAGGGTATGCAACATTTAAAAAACTTGATTACAGAACATTTCAAACATACATAAACAGAATGATATAATGAACTTTTATGTACTCAATACCCACCTTCAGCAGTTATTGGCACCTGTCGTTCTTGTTTTGGCTGCATAACTCCACCCATTTAATCATCATTCTTATTTTACAGGTGTTTTTTTTTTTTTTGCATAATTTACATATACTGAAATCCAGAAATGTCAGCCAATCTTGACAGATGGAGTCACTCCTATGTACACTATACCTAATTGCTATCTAACATTTCCATCTACCCAGGAAGTTCTTTTGTGATGTATGATGTTTCAGTGTGGCTAGTTTTATCCAAAGATATTGTCATAAAGCCTAAAATCTAACCATAACACCTTTTTATTACCCAGACATTCTCATTTCATTGCTGCTGAGCTTAACTTCACCCAGTCTTAGACCTTGTTTTTTCAATAGTCTCTGCTTCTGCTGACCAGGGATACCAGAGACATTGATATTGTTGTTTCTATTCCTTGCTGACTGTTGTTTATATATTTTAACACAGCTCTTTTTTTAAATGGTCTTGGTAAAATTGCCCCATTAAAAGGCAAGACTGAGCCAGGTGCTAAAATCCTCGAAGCAAGCCTGACAGTGTGTTGTGAAATGTGATAGAGTCGTCACAAGGATGGTCACTGGAAGATGAGTGGAATGCTGACTGGAGGTGACAGGTGGTGAACACAGCAGGGCAGGTGGAGAGAAATGGATGGTAGGAAGGAGTGTGATCCAAGTCTATCAGGAAGAGGAAGGGTACTTTCTAAGGGAATAGCTGAGGAGGTGAATACATTTATTCACATAGAAAAGGTATCTCACTGTGGGCAGAGGGGAAAGGCTAGGAAAAGAAGAGTGAGGGTTGGAATGGAAAACAACGGGATTTTAGAGAGAGAGAGCGGGAGGTATTGGAGGGGAGATGATTTTTTTGTTGGGACCGAGGAGACTGGGGTTAGGGAAGGGTTCTGTGGAGGGGTATGTAAGTGATGAAAGTTGGGATGGAGGTCTGTATAGGGGAAGCAAGAAAGTACACTGACTTTTTAAATGACTGTAGGGATTTGTAGAATAATGAGCCCCAGAGATACTGATGCAGTACTGATGTAGTTGTTGTGGCCTCAGTGGTTGACCTTCCAGGTGCATGTCTTGGTTGTTAATAGCAGCTCCTCATGCTGTATTTGGACTGCACATTGGTGCACCAGGGTGGACAGTCAGTGGAACACGCCTTTGCAGATAAGCCATCTGGTGCTGGTTTTTCTTATAGCATCATCACTTGGAACCACACTCTCCTTTGTGTTTGAAAACACTGCCGCTCGTACTGGGTTTGTTTCTGAATGCCTCTGTGGGTGGAAGGAGCCACTGGGTGACCCAGTATACAGTATATTGCACACACACACACACACACACACACACACACACACACACACACACACACACACACATTGTTCAGGGACTAGCAGTTGCAGCTGTTGTTCATGGAGCCTGTCATCACTTGCCTGAGGGCATTGTTCAGACAGGGCCATCATGTGCCCACTGCTTACTGTGTGAGGCTACATCTCTGCTATGGTTTCCAAAACTGTGCTTTATTATATCTTTAAAGCCTTTTTTTTTCCTTTTTGAAGTTATCCGATTTACATGGCCTAAAGAGCAGGTACTTGGATGTTGCACTTCTGTCTACTCCCTATACATCTCCCAGGGTGAGCGTGGTGAAATAATAGTGTGACAACTAAGAGCTTGCTCTCTCGAATCAGATTGAGTCTACACTTACAGGCTGTGTGGCCTAATTTCTCTGAGCCTCAATGTTGGGGCAGTGATGCTTACTTCTTAGGACTACTATGAATATTAATGCTGTATCACTGAGTTCCTTGTCAATGTTATGATGGGGATTGTTAATACCTTTATTTTCTAGTTTCATTGTTGGTAGCCTGGATTTGCTCACCATTGGTAAGTTGGCCTGTCTACGGCAGGTTTAACCTAGGTCTTGAGTGACACCAGTAAGATACTTATCCAGTCAGCAGCTACTAATCAAGTACCCTCTTATGTGCTAGATGCTTTCACTTACTTGTTTTAATCCTCATCACAACCATGTTATCCCCATTTTGCAGATGAAGCTGGAACTTTGAGAGTTTGTGGCTCATTGTAGGATGGCAGAGCAAGGACCAGAATTCAGACTTTCTGCCCATGTGCCCTGATGCTGTTTAACCTTATATCACAGCCATTTCAGAATTCTATTCTTCCCCCTTGCTTGCTTTCTTAATTTCCTTCAGAAATTTAATCTTCTCTCAGCTATCACATTTGTGAACGTTTGTTTTCTAGCTTTAATCTTTCTCTAAGCACTAGTTCCATATATTCAGTTACCTAGTGAGTCTTTGTACTTACTTTTATTTGTATTGCCAGTGCCTGGAACATAATAGGTATTTAATAAATACTTTTGGATGACTGGATGTCTACATTTGAAGTCAGCTTGACTGTATTCTCTCCATTGAAACTCTTATTTAGGCTGACATTTAGAGTAATTTTTTTTCCAATTTTTAAAAATTGAGGTGAAATATATATAACAAAATTTACCGTCTTAACCATTTTTAAGAGTACAGCTCAGTGGTATTAAGTACATTCATGGTGTTGTGCAGCTATCACCACCATCCATTTCCAGAACTCTTTGCATCTTGTATAATGGAACCATATCCGCTAAGCAACCCTCCACTTGCCCCTCCCCTCAGCCCTGGCTGTGTTGTTTCTATGATTCTGATGAAGTACCCATATAAGTGGGATCATATAGTATTTCTCTTTCTTGATTGGTGTATTTCAATTAACATCGTGTCCTCAGGGTTCATCCATGTTGTAGCATGCATCAAAATTTCCTTTTTAAGGCTGAATAATACTCCACTGTATGTGTATAACACATTGTGTTTACCCTATGGGTGGATGCTTAGGTTGTTTGCACATTTCAGCTATTGTGAATACTGCTGCTGTGAATATGGGTATATAGCTATCTCTTCAAGACCCTGCTTTAAGTTCCTTTGGATAAACACCTCAGAAGTGAAATTGCTGAGTCATATGGTAATTGTGTTTTTAATGTTTTGAGGAACCACTGTACTGTTGTCCATAGTGGCTATACCATTATACATTCTCAGCAACTGTGCACAAGGGTTCCAATTTCTGTATGTCCTTGCCAAAACTTGTTACTTTCTGGTTTTTGGGTAGTAGTCTGTTGAATATCTTTTCATATGCTTATGACCATGTGTATAACTTTTTTAGAGTCGAGTCATTTTACATAATTCTGTATTAAGATCATCTTCAATAAAGAGGACAGTTCTTTTCTACTAAATGCTTGAATGTATGAGGGTTTGTGCTGGGCACAAGTCTTAAAGATGGTTGTTGTGAACTATCTAAAGGATAGGACTGGAGAAGCTTGACCTAAAGAAGAAAACTTTGTGGGCAGTGGGTTAGGGGATGAATAGATATGGGGAAATTACACAGAATTAGATAGTTCATTCAACATAAGGAAAACTTGGTAATACTGGAATTAACTGTATTATGTTGAATTCTTTGTTTTTTGGCAGTGTTTTATTAAGTAGAAACAGGATCTTGGGGTTACAACTAAAGGGATTCCTTCATTACACCAGATGGCCTCCAAGTACTCTTTCAGATCTGAGATTCTGATTTTCTTTCCAAAGCATATTCAAGCCATATTTATTTTTTCTGTATTTTTAATATCTATTTGAATTACATAATAAACTCCTAATGGTCACCTGATTATCCTAGCACCCCTGCCCCTTAATCTTACATGCTCATACCTAATTAACTTTTTAAAAAAAATTTTGGTATCATTAATCTACAATTACATGAAGAACATTATGTTTACTAGGCTTCCCCCTTCACCAAGTCCCCCCCCCACATACCCCTTCACAGTCACTGTCCGTCAGCATAGTAAGATGCTGTAAAATCACTACTTGTCTTCTCTGTGTTGTAGAGTGCACCCTATGCCTCCCCCAACCTTATACATGCTAATTGTAATGCCCCCTTTATTTTTCCAGCCCTTAACCCTCCCTTCCCACCTATCCTCCCCAGTCCCTTTTCCTTTGGTAACTGTTAGTCCATTTGTGGGTTCTGTGATTCTGCAAGCTGTTTTGTTCCTTCAGTTTTTCTTTGCTCTTATACTCCACGTATGAGTGAAATCATTTGGTACTTGTCTTTCTCTGCCTGGCTTATTTCACTGAGCATAATACCCTCTAGCTCCATCCATGTTGTTGCAAATGGTAGGATTTGTTTTCTTCTTATGGCTGAATAATATTCCATTGTGTATATGTACCACATCTTCTTTATCTATTCATCTACTGATGGGCACTTAGGTTGCTTCCATTTCTTGGCTATTGTAAATAGTGCTGCGATAAATATAGGGGTGCATCGGTCTTTTTCAAACTGGACTGCTGCATTCTTAGGGTAAATTCCTAGGAGTGGAATTCCTGGGTCAAATGGTATTTCTATTTTAAGCATTTTGAGGAACCTCCATACTGCTTTCCACAATGGTTGAACTAATTTACATTCCCACCAACAGAGTAGGAGGGTTCCCCTTTCTCCACAACCTCTCCAACATTTGTCTTTTGGATGGTGGCGATCCTTACTGGTGTGAGGTGATATCTCATTGTGGTTTTAATTTGCATTTCTCTGATGACAAGCGATGTGGAGCATCTTTTCATGTATCTGTTGGCCATCTGATTTTCTTCTTTGGAAAACTGTCTGTTCAACTCCTCTGCCCATTTTTTAATTGGATTATTTGTTTTTCATTTCTTGAGGTGTGTGAGCTCTTTGTATATTTTGGATGTCAGCCCTTTATCAGATCTGTCATTTATGAATATATTCTCCCATACTGTAGGATACCTTTTAGTTCTATTGATGGTGTCCTTTGCTGTACAGAAGCTTTTCAGCTTGATATAGTCCCACCTGTTCATTTTTGCTTTTGTTTCCCTTGCCTGGGGAGATATGTTCAAGAAGAGGTCACTCATGTTTATGTCCATGAGATTTTTGCCTATGTTTTTTTCTAAGAGTTTTATGGTTTCATGACTTACATTCAGGTCTTTGGTCCATTTCAAATTTACTTTTGTGTATGGGGTTAGACAGTGATCCAGTTTCATTCTCTTACATGTAGCTGTCCAGTTTTGCCAGCACCATCTGTTGAAGAGACTGTCATTTCCCCATTGTATGTACATGTATGTACATGGCTCCTTTATCGTATATTAATTGACTATATATATTTGGATTAATGTTTGGAGTCTCTATTCTGTTCCAGTGGTCTGTGGCTCTCTGTTCTTGTGCCAGTACCAAATTGTCTTGATTACTATGGCTTTGTAGTAGAGCTCGAAGTTGGGGAGCGAGATTTCCCCCCCCCACTTTATTCTGCCTTCTCCTGATTGCTTTGGCTGTTCAGGGTCTTTGGTGGTTCCATATGAATTTTTGAACTATTTATTCCAGTTCGTTGAAGAATGCTGTTGTTAATTTGATAGGGATTACATCAAATCTGAATATTGCTTTGGGCAGGATGGCTATTTTTTTTTTTTTTTTTGAGAGGGTATCTCTCATATTTATTGATCAAATGGTTGTTAACAACAATAAAATTCAGTATAGGGGGGTCAACGCTCAATGTACAATCATTAATCCATCTCAAGCCTAATTCTCGTCAGTCTCCAATCTTCTGAAGCATAACGAACAAGTTCTTACATGGTGAACGAATTCTTAGATAGTGAATAAATTCTTACATGGTGAACAGTACAAGGGCATTCATCACTGAAACTTTCGGTTTTGATCATGCAATATGACCTATAAACAATCAGGTCAAATATGAATATTCGTTTGATTTTTGTACTTGATTTATATGTTGATCCCACATTTCTCCTATTATTATTATTATTTTTATTTTTAATAAAATGCTGAAGTGGTAGGTAGATGCAAGATAAAGGTAGAAAACATAGTTTAGTGCTGTAAGAAGGCAAATGTAGATGATCAGATGATCAGGTGTGTGCCTATGGACTGAGTATTAATCCAGGCTAGACAAGGGCAGCAAGACATCCACGGATGCAGAAGATTTCTCTCAAAGCAGGGGGGGTGAGGTTCTGAGCCTCACCTCTGTTGATCCCCAAATTCTCACCTGATGGCCCCCCTGCGACTGTGCCTGTCTTAGGTTGTTCCTCCCTTGAGGAATCTTACCCGTCTCTGGCTAACCAGTCATCTTCCGGGGCCATACAGGGAAATGTAAAGTTGGTAAGTGAGAGAGAAGCCATATTGTTTGCAAAGGTTAGCTTTTTACTTCTTTGCAGATTTATGCCTTGTGGCTTCTATGCCCAGCACTTGTCTCGAGGTATCTTTACCCCTAGAGGAATTATGATACTCGGTAAATTCGATATGAGGCACGAATTCCATTTAAGGGTTGTAATTAGGAAGGAAGAAGAAAAGCTATAGATGTAGCATATGAAGGAAACATGGGAGGATTGATTATTTCTTTGACATATCTTCTTATAGAGTACCTTAAGTATGTATAGGTTTTAAACTACTAACTAATTTGCACACACATATTAACATAATAGGAATACGGTGACATAAACAAAGCAAATCTATAATTACCATCCATCTCCAGTGAAGCCAAGAAAACCATTTAGGCACCCTAGGCATTTGTGAAAATTTATCTATGATATGATGGATATTGTCCAACTGTACTTGAACCATCAGACAAATTAAAGCAGCCCATTTCTGGGAACTGTTCACATCCCATATGTTCTTTTAACCATAGATAGTCTATAGTCATGAGATTTTGGAGTGCTACAACTTGCACCCCTCCCAACTCCTGGTTGAGTTCCAACAGTACAGATCCGGTCAAATTGGTTGTCTCACTGTATGCACATGCCAGCCTAGACATCTCCCTCCTCATTCCTATGGCAAGTCCAGGAGACGGTGGGCTGGACGCAGCCACAACCGCAGCCTCACCCGGATCCCTGTGGAGGCTTTTTGATGATCATCCCCCGGCACAAGTCCTCCAGAGAGTGCTGATGCCGGAAGCTCCTCCTCATATCGTATCTTAGTTCATTTTCTGGGTATCCAAGCTAGGCCTTGATCTTCTGCATAGAAACAAACAGACCCTTTGCCCACACTTTGACATGCCCTCTATACCACTGTGCAGAACTCATTGGAGGTCAGCACACAGTAACTGCTTTTTTTTTTTTTTTTTTTAATTAAGAGAACGGAATATTATCAGAAAAGAGTACCTCCATAGCTGATCATCTGACACCCTTTAAGTGATCAACATTAAGGATATTTAAAGCATGCGTTGATCTTTGATTTACCAATAGTTTTATCCTGTTAAGGAGTAATCCCCCTTTTCTTTCTTTCTTTCTTTTTTTTTTTTTTAATTTTTAATCTACACATACATGAAGAATACTATGTTTACTATGCTCTCCCCTATATCAGGTCCCCCCTAACAACCACATTACGGTTACTGTCCCTCAGCTTAGCAAAATATTGTAGAGTCACTACTTGTCCTCTCTGTGTTGTGCAGCCCACCCTCCCCTTTCTCCCTCCCCCCATGCATGCTAATCTTAATACCCCCCTTCTTCTTCCCCCCCTTATCCCTCCCTGCCTACCCATCCTCCCCAGTTCCTTTCCCTTTGGTACCTGATAGTCCATTTTTGGGTTCTGTAATTCTGCTGCTGTTTTGTTCCTTCAGTTTTTCCTTTGTTCCTATACTCCTCAGATGAGTGAAATCATTTGGTATTTCTCTTTCTCCGCTTGGCTTATTTCACTGAGCATAATACTCTCCAGCTCCATCCATGTTGCTGCAAATGGTTGGATTTTTCCACTTCTTATGGCTGAGTAGTATTCCATTGTGTATATGTACCACATCTTCTTTATCCATTCATCTACCGATGGACATTTAGGTTGCTTCCAATTCTTGGCTACTGTAAATAGTGCTGCGATAAACATAGGAGTGCATCTGTCTTTCTCAAACTTGATTGCTGCGTTCTTAGGGTAAATTCCTAGGAGTGGAATTCCTGGGTCAAATGGTAGGTCTGTTTTGAGCATTTTGATGCACCTCCATACTGCTTTCCACAATGGTTGAACTAATTTACATTCCCACCAGCAGTGTAGGAGGGTTCCCCTTTCTCCACAGCCTCTCCAACATTTGTTGTTGTTTGTCTTTTGGATGGCAGCTATCCTTACTGGTGTGAGGTGATACCTCATTGTAGTTTTAATTTGCATTTCTCTGATAATTAGCGATGTGGAGCATCTTTTCATGTGTCTCTTGGCCATCTGTATTTCTTTTTTGGAGAACTGTCTGTTCAGTTCCTCTGCCCATTTTTTAATTGGGTTATTTGTTTTTTGTTTGTTGAGGCGTGTGAGCTCTTTATATATTCTGGACGTCAAGCCTTTATCGGATCTGTCATTTTCAAATATATTCTCCCATACTGTAGGGTTCCTTTTTGTTCTATTGATGGTGTCTTTCGCTGTACAGAAGCTTTTCAGCTTAATGTAGTCCCACTTGCTCATTTTTGCTGTTGGTTTCCTTGCCTGGGGAGATATGCTCAAGAAGAGATCACTCATGTTTATGTCTAAGAGGTTTTTGCCTATGTTTTTTTCCAAGAGTTTAATGGTTTCATGACTTACATTCAGGTCTTTGATCCATTTTGAGTTTACCTTTGTATATGGGGTTAGACAATGGTCCAGTTTCATTCTCCTACATGTAGCTGTCCAGTTTTGCCAGCACCATCTGTTGTAGAGACTGTCATTTTGCCATTGTATGTCCATGGCTCCTTTATCAAATATTAATTGACCGTATATGTTTGGGTTAATTTCTGGGGTCTCTAATCTGTTCCACTGGTCTGTGGCTCTGTTCTTGTGCCAGTACCAAATTGTCTTGATTACTATGGCTTTGTAGTAGAGCTTGAAGTTGGGGAGTGAGATCCCCCCTACTTTATTCTTCTTTTTCAGGATTGCTTTGGCTATTCGGGGTCTTTGGTGTTTCCATATGAATTTTTGAATTATTTGTTCCAATTCACTGAAGAATGTTGCTGGTAATTTGAGAGGGATTGCATCAAATCTGTATATTGCTTTGGGCAGGATGGCCATTTTGACGATATTAATTCTTCCTAGCCATGAGCATGGGATGAGTTTCCATTTATTAGTGTCCCCTTTAATTTCTCTTAAGAGTGACTTGTAGTTTTCAGAGTATAAGTCTTTCACTTCTTTGGTTAGGTTTATTCCTAGGTATTTTATTCTTTTTGATGCAATGGTGAATGGAATTGTTTTCCTGATTTCTCTTTCTATTGATTCGTTGTTAGTGTATAGGAAAGCTACAGATTTCTGTGTGTTAATTTTGTATCCTGCAACTTTGCTGTATTCCCATATCAGTTCTAGTAGTTTTGGAGTGGAGTCTTTAGGGTTTTTTATGTACAGTATCATATCATCTGCAAATAGTGACAGTTTAACTTCTTCTTTACCAATCTGGATTCCTTGTATTTCTTTGTTTTGTCTGATTGCCGTAGCTAGGACCTCCAGTACTATGTTAAATAACAGTGGGGAGAGTGGGCATCCCTGTCTGGTTCCCGATCTCAGTGGAAATGCTTTCAGCTTCTTGCTGTTCAGTATAATGCTGGCTGTGGGTTTATCATATATGGCCTTTATTATGTTGAGGTACTTGCCCTCTATTCCCATTTTGCTGAGAGTTTTTATCATGAATGGATGTTGAATTTTGTCAAATGCTTTTTCAGCATCTATGGAGATGATCATGTGGTTTTTGTCTTTCTTTTTGTTGATGTGGTGGATGATGTTGATGGATTTTCGAATGTTGTACCATCCTTGCATCCCTGGGATGAAACCCACTTGGTCATGGTGTATGATCCTTTTGATATACTGTTGAATTCTGTTTGCTAATATTTTATTGAGTATTTTTTCATCTACATTCATCAGGGATATTGGTCTGTAGTTTTCTTTTTTGGTGGGGTCTTTACCTGGTTTTGGTATTAGGGTGATGTTGGCCTCATAGAATGAGTTTGGGAGTATTCCCTCTTCTTCTATTTTGTGGAACACTTTAAGGAGAATGGGTATTATGTCTTCTCTGTGTGTCTGATAAAATTCCGAGGTAAATCCGTCCGGCCCCGGGGTTTTGTTCTTGGGTAGTTTTTTGATTACCGTTTCAATTTCTTTGCTTGTAATTGGTTTGTTTAACTTTTGTGTTTCTTCCTTGGTCAGTCTTGGGAGGTTGTATTTTTCTAGGAAGTTGTCCATTTCTTCTAGGTTTTCCAGCTTGTTGGCATATAGGTTTTCATAGTCTTTAATAATTCTTTGTATTTCTGTGGAGTCTGTCGTGATTCTTCCATTCTCATTTCTGATTATGTTGATTTGTGTTGATTCTTTTTTTCTCTTAATAAGTTTGGCTAGAGGCTTATCTATTTTGTTTATTTTCTCAAAGAACCAGCTCTTGGTTTCGTTGATTTTTGTTATTGTTTTATTCTTCTCAATTTTGTTTATTTCTTCTCTGATCTTTATTATGTCCCTCCTTCTGCTGACTTTAGGCCTCCTTTGTTCTTCTTTTTCCAGTTTTAATAATTGTGATGTTAGACTATTCATTTGGGATTGTTCTTCCTTCTTCAAGTGTGCCTGGATTGCTATATACTTTCCTCTTAAGACTGCTTTCGCTGCATCCCACAGAAGTTGGGGCTTAGTGTTGTTGTTGTCATTTGTTTCTATATATTCCTTGATCTCTATTTTGATTTGTTCATTGATCCATTGATTATTTAGTAGCATGTTGTTAAGCCTCCATGTGTTTGTGAGCCTTTTTGTTTTCTTTGTAGAATTTATTTGTACTTTCATACCTTTGTGGTCTGAAAAATTGGTTGGTAGAATTTCAATATTTTGGAATTTACTGAGGCTCTTTTTGTGAGCTAGTATGTGGTCTATTCTGGAGAATGTTGCATGTGCACTTGAGAAGAATGTATATCCTGTTGCTTTTGGATGTAGAGTTCTATAGATGTCTATTAGGTCCATCTGTTCTAGTGTGTTGTTCAGTGCCTGTGTGTCTTTACTTATTTTCTGCCCGGTGGATCTATCCTTTGGGGTGAGTGGTGTGTTGAAGTCTCCTACAATGAATGCATTGCAGTCTATTTCCCTCTTTAGTTCTGTTAGTATTTGCTTCACATATGCTGGTGCTGCTGTATTGGGTGCATATATATTTAGAATGGTTATATCCTCTTGTTGGACTGAGCCCTTTATCATTATGTAGTGGCCTTCTTTATCTCTTGTTACTTTCTTTGTTTTGAAGTCTATTTTGTCTGATATTAGTACTGCAACCCCAGCTTTCTTCTCACTGTTGTTTGCCTGAAATATGTTTTTCCATCCCTTGACTTTTAGTCTATGCTTATCTTTGGGTTTAAGGTGAGTTTCTTGTAAGCAGCATATAGATGGGTCTTGCTTTTTTATCCATTCTATTACTTTATGTCTTTTAATTGGTGCATTAAGTCCAGTTACATTTAGGGTGACTATTGAGAGATATGTACTTATTGCCATTTCAGGCTTTAGATTCGTGGTTACCAAAGGTTCAAGGTTAGCTTCTTTAGTATCTTCCTGCCTAACTTAGCTCGCTTATTGAGCTGTTATATACACTGTCTGGAGATTCTTTTCTTCTCTCCCTTCTTATTCCTCCTCCTCCATTCTTCATATGTTGTGTGTTTTGTTCTGTGCTCTTTTTAGGGGTGCTCCCATCTAGAGCAGTCCCTGTAGGATGCCCTGTAGAGGTGGTTTGTGGGAAACAAATTCCCTCAGCTTTTGCTTGTCTGGGAATTGTTTAATCCCACCATCATATTTAAATGATAGTCGTGCTGGATACAGTATCCTTGGTTCAAGGCTTTCTGTTTCATTGCATTAAGTATATCATGCCATTCTCTTCTGGCCTGTAGGGTTTCTGTTGAGAAGTCTGATGTTAGCCTGATTTGTTTTCCTTTATAGGTGACCTTTTTCTCTCTAGCTGCCTTTAAAACTCTTTCCTTGTCCTTGATCCTTGCCATTTTAATTACTATGTGTCTTGGTGTTGTCCTCCTTGGATCCTTTCTGTTGGGGGTTCTGTGTACTTCCATGGTCTGTTCGATTATTTCCTCCCCCAGTTTGGGGAAGTTTTCAGCAATTTTTTCTTCAAAGACACTTTCTATCCCTTTTCCTCTTTCTTCCTCTTCTGGTATCCCTATAATACGAATGTTATTCCTTTTGTATTGGTCACATATTTCTCTTAGTGTTGTTTCATTCCTGGAGATCCTTTTATCTCTCTCTATGTCAGCTTCTATACGTTCCTGTTCTCTGGCTTCTATTCCTTCAATGGCCTCTTGCATCTTATCCATTCTGCTTATAAATCCTTCCAGGGATTGTTTCACTTCTGTGATCTCTTTCCTGACATCTGTGATCTCCTTCCGGACTTCATCCCACTGCTCTTGCATTTTTCTCTGCATCTCATCCCACTGCTCTTGCATTTTTCTCTGCATCTCATCCCATTGCTCTTGCATTTTTCTCTGCATCTCTGTCAGCATGTTCATGATTTTTATTTTGAATTCTTTTTCAGGAGGACTAGTTAGGTCTGTCTCCTTCTCAGGTGTTGTCTCTGTGATCTTTGTCTGCCTGTAGTTTTGCCTTTTCATGGTGATAGAGATAGTTTGCAGAGCTGGTACAAGTGACCGCTGAAAGAGCTTCCCTTCTTGTTGGTTTGTAGCCTTTTCCTGGGAGAATAGCGACCTCTAGTTGCTTGTGCTGGGCAGCTGTGTGCTGACAGGGCTTCTGCTTCCTGCCCAGTTGCTTTGGGGTTTATCTCCACTGTTGCTGTGGGCTTGGTCTGGCTGGGGCTGTTCCTCCAAAATGGTGGAGCCCCGTTTGGAGGGGGAGCGGCCAGGAGGCTATTTATCTCTGTAAGGGGTCTCTGTGCTCCCTGCTGCCCAGGGGGTTTGGGTGCCCAGAGATTCCCCAGATTCCCTGCCTCTGGTCTAAGTGACCTGTCCTGCCCCTTTAAGACTTCCAAAAAGCACTCTCCAAACCAAAACAACAACAGCAACAATGAGAGAGGGAACAGAAAGAAAGAAAAAAAAAAAAAAGGAAAAAACAAGCGATTTTTTTTTTCTTTTTTTTGTCTTCAGGTGCTGGTCCCAGGCACCCGCTCACCGGTCGTGCTGCCCTGTCTCCCTAGCACCAGGGTCCCTGTCCTTTCAAGGCTTCCAAAAAGCACCCACCCACCGGTTCCGCAGGGAAGGAACGCTCGATATTCTTTGTCCTCATGCACTGGTCCCAGGCACCCGCTCACCAGTCCCGCCACCCTGCCTCCCTAGCACCGGGGTCCCTGTCCCTTTTAGGCTTCCAGGAAGCACTCGCAGAAAAGAGAAAAAAAAAAGGGGGAAAAACGTGCGATTTCCTCTGTCCTCAAGTGCCGGTCTCAGGCACCCGCCCACCGGTCCCACAGGGAAAAATGTGAGATATTCTTTGTCTTCAGGCGGCGGTCCCAGGCACCCGCTCACCAGTCCCGCCACCCTGCCTCCCTAGCACTGGGGTCCCTGTCCCTTTAAGGCTTCCAAAAAGCGCTCGCCAAAAAGAGAAAAAGAAAAGGGGAAAAACGCGCGATTTCCTCCGTCCTCAGGCACCGGTCTCAGGCACCCGCCCGTCGGTCCCGCAGGGAGAAACGCGGGATATTCTTTGTCCTCAGCCGCCGGTCCCAGGCAGCTGCTCACTGGTCCCGCCACCCTGCCTCCCTAGCAACGGGGGCCCGTCCCTTTAAGGCTTCCAAAAAGCGCTCGCCAAAAAAAAAAAACCGCTCCGGTTTCTTTCCACCCGCCCTGAGCCGGGGGGAGGGGCACTCGGGTCTCGCCGGGCCGGGGCTTGTATCTTACCCCCTTCGCAAGGCGCTGGGTTCTTGCAGGTTTGGATGTGGTCTGGATGTTGTCCTGTGTCCTGTGGTCTCTATTTTAGGAAGATTTTTCTTTGTTGTATTTTCATAGCTCTATGTGTTTTTGGGAGGAGATTTCCACTGCTCTACTCACGCCGCCATCCTGGCTCCGCCCCCCAGGATGGCTATTTTGACGATATTAATTCTTCTTAGCCAGGAGCATGGGATGAGTTTCCATTTGTTAGTGTCCTCTTTAATTTCTGTTAGGAGTGTCTAGTAGTTTTCAGGGTATAGGTCTTTCACTTCCTTGGTTAGGTTTATTCCTAGGTATTTTATTCTTTTTGATGCTATTGTGAATGGATTTGTTTTCCCCAATTAACTTTTTAACATCTTTTTGAGATATTATTTATGTACCATTAAGTTCACCTATTTGAAGTGTACAATTCAGGTGGTTAAAAAAATATGTATTTAGAGTTGTAGAAGCATCACATTGTAATCTAATTTTAGACCATTTTCATTGCCCCAAAAAGGAACCTCATACCCGTAGTCACTTCTTATTCTCCCTAAACACCATCCTCCAAGGTAATCACTGTCATTTATGTAACATGGCTTTCAGTCTGTTGCTTTTCATCTAGGAGGCCTGTAGTACCTTCCTTGTCTGTATGCTTAAGAAAACATTTCTTACCTGGAGTTCAAATTTTTCCGTAATGTGATTTCAGTTTACTTTTCCAACTTTGATGTGCTCCCCTTCCCAGTGTGAATACATAGCCCTTGCTAGGTTCTTCTACTTCTCGTCCTTGAGAGCCCTGGGTGCATTATGCCTTCCTTTTGGCTTCTAGGAGTCCTGTGTCTAAATCTGTCTATGCTTTGAGATCTAAGCTGAGTCCTGCCCTTTTTATGAATCCTTCCCTGAGTAATTTCACCTGCAACTAGTTCTCCTTTGAACTTGAACTTCCATAGCATCTAGTACTGTAAAGCTTTCTTTTGACATTTAATTGTAAAACTGTTTTGTGGGATCCCTTCCCTTGTGTTGTTCAGCTTTTGTATCTTTATATTGATTCCCTAAACTGATTATAATCTTCTTAAGGGCAGGGACCAGGTATGCCTTTTCTTTATATCTTCTGTAGCTTCACTGAGCACATGGCTATGTGCAGAAATAGTATGTAAGTGTAATGAAATGAATGGTGTTGACATTGAGCAGAGTGCTAAATTTAAACTCTAATAGCCACAGACTTCAAAGTGTTGGTGGACATGTCCATGTTTATATGACTTTGCTTAGTCTATAGCTTGATACCATGTCCTTTCTTTAATTCATTTGGTAAATGCTATACTTTGTTAATTTCTTGAAACCCTGTTCTTTAGGTACCTTTTCTTATTGCTGTCGTGTAGCGGAATTGTCTGCTAGTTTTTAGCTCTGCATTACTCTTGAAATTTCCTGCTGTTTCTAGGACCTCCTTATGGCAGATTATACCATAGCCTCTGTATATCTGTATGGTCCTATTTTTATGTACATTGTAGGACTTTATTGTTATAGGTTGGTACATACCCTCAGACTCTATAGTCCCAGTATTATGCGCTCCATGGTGTATCACCTTCTGAGAAGTTGCAGGGTGATGAGTGCTATGGGAGACAGTTGCATTCCTCAAGTCACTTATGGCTTGGTTGTGATCGTGGAACAGCACTTTTAGTTTGAAACCGTAGGAAGAAAAGTACTATGGTCTAAATGTTAGGAGTAATACAGAAATGAATAATACAAATGTGTAGATTCTCAAGGAGCTCACAGTCTCATGGTAGAGACTGATTTAACAAATCTCAAATAGTTATGAGATAATATCATGAGTATGGTAGTAGAGAAGTGGGTGCCTAGGATTATAGCAGCCCAGAGGAGGTCTTGATATATTTTGCCACAACAGAATTATAGTTTGGGAGCTCATGGAGACCTTATAAGCCTTTCGAAGACAGGATGTGTCTTAATATTTGTCTATCCCCAGCACCTACCAGAGTGCTTGGCATGTGGAAGGTGATCAGTAAATGATACATGAGTAAGTCATCTATTCTGTGTTGCCATATGTAGTAGTAGCTACTAGCTGCATGTGGCTAGGGAGTACTTGAAATGTGGCTTGCTGGTCTTGAGATGTGCTGTGAGTGTAAAGTGCTCACTGGAATTTTGGAGACATTTAGGAAAAGCAAGTATAAAATATCACAATTTTTTTACATTGGTTATATGTTGAAATGACATTTATTTGTTATATTAGATTAAATAAAATACATGATTAAAATTACCCATTTTTTTTTTTTACTTTTTAAAAATATGCTACTAGAAAATAAAAATATTATATATGTATCTTATATTATGCTTCTTTTGGACAATGCTGATCTCATTCAACTTCCTTAGAGGAAAGTGATTTGACCAAAGTCACAAAATAGCAGAGATACCCTTAATATTGATAATTTACATGTTGGGTCTCACCTTCTAGTTCACCTCTTTGTTTAGGCATAAATCAGTACAATAAACACATAAATTTTGAGGCAAAAGCATCAGTTTGGTCTTGCCAGGGGATGACATATCTTTCTACTCTAGTTAACATGTAACTTAATAGAGCTTAATAATCACTAAAAATGTTTCCTTTTAAAAGTAAATTTTGATCTCCAGAAAATCTGCATTTTCAGTTCTTGGTTTCTTCACACTTGGCACCTCTGTTCCCACTTCCTTGCTCTCCCCCTTCCCATACATATACAGCCTCCTGTTCCATTCCTTAATTTGTTTCCATTAACATTCTTCAAATTATATTAACACCTTTACTTATATTTTGGGGAGATAAGACATTGCTGTTACATGATGTGCTATATAGATGGCTGGTTATTTTTGTGGCCTAGTACATGCATTAATTATCTCACATTATCCTCGCAAAACCACATGGAGTAGAGGTCCTATTATGATCCTAGCTTTATAGATATGAAATCTCAGACTTAGAAAGGGTAGTATGCTCAGCGTCATACAGTTAATAATGCACAGAATCTGTGAGCTGAAACTGTAAGAAACCGTTGGAAGCCTGAGAATTTTCCCTACACATGGACAGGTCTTTAAATATTGGGGAACTCTGGGTCTGTAGAGCTGAGGATTAATGTATTAGTGTATATGCCAGAAAGCTCAGTAAAAAAGAAATCCATTCCAAAATGTGTGGGTATGAAAATGATTATGTGCATATGTAAATATATAAGAGAGAGGAATAGAAAAAGAATAAATGCATGAATCTGATTGATTTTGAAGACTGGGTCCCCGTGTCTTCATCTTTCTGCCCCTGTCTGTCTTTCCTTCCTCTCTTCCCATTTCTGACAGTGGAATTACTCACCATGCTACCATTTTCTTCAGTTCCATTCAAATCAGTATTCCAAAGTCTGAGCAGAGGTTCATCAACATGTTTACAATAGTTTTCTTTGGATAGAGGGATCTCAGGTGATTGTAAATTTCTTTTTTTATTTGTTTCCTATATTATTTGAAGTTTTTAAAACAACATATACTAAGAAAAACTGTATGAAGAAAACATTAAAGATATTTTCACTTGGAAAGAAGTCAATATGCTTGATATACTTTCATTCCAAATATAAACCTTCCACCATAGAATTTCAGAGTCTCATAACTTGCCCTCTGCCATCCCGGTGTTCTTTGGCCCTGGTTTTGTAGCCCCCAGGTGAGGGAGTAGTGCATCCAGTTCTCCAAAAGCTAATGTCGTGTACACAGTCTCTCTGTCACTGAGGTGAGTCAAAGAAGCATTTATTTCTCTGGCAAAGATGTGTAGCTGTTTATTCAGTTGATTTTGGAAGATTGTTTTTAGACAGTAATTCATAGTAGTCACATCCTGCAAATATTTTTAAATGCTTTGATTCTAAACAGTCTATCTGCTGTGTTTGTGACATTAATGTAACCTTGGCTCTTATCCAGCCTCCTAATTAATTTTCCTTTCCAAATTACACAGCACAGGGTGCATATATTTATTGTCTCAGAAGCTTTGAAAAGTCTGTATTTTTCAATTTGCTTTCCACTATTTATTGAACTAATTTATGTTCTTTTAAGATGCTAGTGATCAAAGAGAAGATGTTTATATTGGAAACCACATGCCTTGTCCTGAAAACCTCAATGGTTACTGCATCCATGGAAAATGTGAATTCATCTATTCTACTCAGAAGGCTTCTTGTAGGTAAGTTAGTAACTCCTTATCAGAGGTGAGAAACTTTCCATCAGTGATTACTGCTCTTTAAAAGGTGGACTAAATATTGTCAAAATGTAGTATTTATTTGCAGTTTTGAGTCAAAAAATAAATTATCAGCACCATTTGGAAAAAATTGGAAGGTAATACACAAAAACAGATGCTGTATTAGTGTTATAAAGAGTATGGACTTAAGATTTTTTTAATATTATGTTATATATATTTTAATATAAAAAATATGCCGTATCCTAACACAATTTTGGTTTTTTGGCAATCTGTCACAAGGTGGTTGAGGGATTAAAGAATGTGTTAAGAACAGGGAACATGTAACTCAAAATATATACTAAAATTAAATTTGTAAAAATAAAGGGATAGGGATGTAGAACCACATATGAAGTAAGAGGTGGAAATGGAAAGGGTTTAAATCTTCCAAATGTCTGATTCCAGAGAGGTTATGTTACTTGGTTCAAGGTCAACAGCAGCAAAACTAGCTTTCAGATTTCATGATACTCAGCCTAAGGATCTCAGGGCTTTTGCTGTGTCTGTGTCAGTCTACTAGTAATGGCTTGCTGCTCATCCTTACCTCTGGTTGGTCCAGTTAGCCAGGTAATAGTCCCACAGACAAGGGGAGCTTGCTGTCCTTCTGTTCACTCCTGCTTCTTACAGTTTGGCCAGAATCCTTGTTTTCCTTTCTTAGTCTAAACATGGAGAAATATACTTTCCTTTTGTTCTGTAACCTAGAAACACATTAAATCCTTCTCTCCTAAAAGTAAAAGAAAGCAATTTGAAATCAGGTCTCCTGGTCCCTTTACTCCTTTACCTCCCTTCTCCTGACCTTTCCTCCTCACCTGCTTTAAAACAACAAAATGAAACACTACGAACTGTTACTTCTAAATAATTCTTTGTTAAGCCTTTGGCTTCTTCCTGATTGAAAGTTGTCCTTGTCTTGGAAGGAACTAGCTCCCCTTACCCCACCACCTCTGTTTCCTGACCATTAAAAAAAAAATGCAGCTGTACAAAGGAGCACATGCCAATTAAAAAAAAATTGTACAGTGAATTTCCGTATTTGTCCTACAGTGGGGTACATATCTTGATGGAAGTTCAGACTGTGTTGTCCTCTGAGGAGGGGGCATCTTTCAAGATACCTAAAAGTGAGGGATGAGAGAGGATGGTGTCCTGATAATAAAATGACACCAAGTCACTCTGTGGTATTTACTAATTGACAGTAAGAAGATTGAATTGTATGGTGGTTTAAGGCTTTGGAGTCAGGTATACCACATGGGCCAATTATTGGCTGTACCCTTTGGAAGTTACTTAATATTTTAAGCCTCATTTTCCTCATTTCTAAAATTATAATAGTACCCATTTCTCTAGTTTTATTAAGATTAAATGAGATACTATATGCAAAGTGCTTAGGACAATACCTCTACACAGTATGTGTTTAATAAACAGTGATTGATATTATTAGACTGTAACTGCCATTAGGTTAGGCACTCTGTTTTGCTAACCACTATCTTCCCAGTACGCCGAACCAGCCCAGTAGGTAGTCAGTAGATATGTTCTGAATGACATGTGATGATGATCAATTTTTCCCTTTTCTCCAGACCAGAAGTGTTTCCTAAATGCTTAAAGAATCTCTACACACTTACAACTCCTAAAAAGTGGTTGATCTTTTTTTGTCTAAGCATTTACAGTGTCTACAAGAATCCAGCTATAACATCACAGGAGCTTCCACAATGGGTGGGGGTGTTTGGGTAGCAGTAACTAGTAGGGATGAACAATCTTTAGCCAGTCCTATTATTAGGTTAAAATATTCTAGCTTTATCCTACCACTAATGTGTGTGTTTATTTATTGCTTACTTTGTACCAAATTCTCTCTGGCATTGGGGTCTCCAATTCAGATATGGCAGGAATCCAGGGATCTTGTGGTAAAAAAAAAATACAGTATAGTGGAAGAGACTGACAGGTGATAAATTAAAATATAATATGAAAAATCTGCTCTCATTCATAGGTATAAATGAGATGATTTGGTACTAAAGACAAGGCACTGAGCCTGAAGGGGGAGGGGAACAGGTCCTACAGGAATATTTGTTTCATTCCAGGAGCTTGTCCTTTATTTTAAAGGCAGTGAGGTGCCACCTAAGAATTTAAGTAAGAAAGATGTGGTCAGATCTGAAGACCATCCTGGAGGCTTTGTGCAAAATGTGTTAGAAGACTGAAAGTCAGGAGAAGACAGTGTAGTACTAAGAAGTGAGAGCCTGAAATAAAGGAACTGTAGTGGGACCAAGATAAGTAGATGAATTGCAGAGAGAAAATAAGATGGTTGAATCCATAGGTTTTGGTGACCAGCTGGGTATGAGGATAGAGGTTGGTGGGGGGTCATGGGAAGGAAGAATCAGGAGAGTCTGCTGGGTTTCTGGCTGAGGCAGAATCGAGTGGGGAAAGATAATGGAAAGAGGGAGGAGGTTTGGGGGAAACGGATGTATTTGGTTTAATACGGTTGGTCTCAGGTGCCTGGGAGCTATCCTTTTAAGAGTGTCTAGCAGACCCCTGACTATATGTTGGTTTTAGGACTCACGAGAGACAGACACAGGCTAAGGATGTACGGCTGGGAACCATTCTGCCTCTAGCACATCCCTTCTTGTTCCTACCCAGCAGTCCTTCTCCCTGACTAGGCCTCCATTTTATTGATGTGTCACCTTTTCAGGGTCCCTCACCTGCTGCATGTCCTCGTCCCCTCCTCACTCAGGTTAAATTCCATGGTCCATCCCTGTAGTCTGTCTCTTGCTTCATCATGCTCATTTGACAAAACTAGAATCCTGGTCATTCCAGCTTCCCACCTGCTGTGTACCTGTGCCACACAGCTGAACATGGCTGTTGTCAAAAGGCACACTGCCGGGTTACTTGTCTCACTGATGTTTATACTCCAGGTGGGCCCTACATGCCATGAGGCGTCAATCTGTAACCTCAGTCCATTCATTCTTCTCTCCTAGATGCCTGCTTTATAATGATCCCTCCTTTCGGATTGCCAGTACTCCCTCTCATCCTCACTCTAGGCTGATGATCTTGTTTCCAAGTTCACTGAGAAAGTTGAAGCAATATGAAGAGAACCTCCAGACTTCACTGTCACCTACCCGCAGTTTCCCCCCTTTTTCTCCATATTATTTATCCTTGTATAAATATTTTAAATATGTATTTGTAAGTACAATTTTATTTCTTTCTTGTTCTCACTCCTACCAGCTACTGTCCCATTTCTTTCCTTTCCTTTGGAGAAGAACTCAAAAGAGTTGTCTGTAGTCTGTTTCAATTCCTCACTTTTCCCATGTCTTTTGAACCCACTCCACTAAGCTTTGCCCCCAACACTTCACTGAGACTCTTCTTGTTACTAAACTCAGTGGTCAGTTCTTAGTCTTAAATTACTTTTGAATGACCAGTAGCATTTGACACAGTTGCTCCCTCCCTCCGGTGTGTAGTTGTTCTTCACTTGGCCCCAGGGACTACCTACCCTCTCTCTCGGCTTTCTCCGACCTCCTGGCCGGAGCCCTGATTGGGCTCCTCTTTTGCTCGCTGTCCTTCTGATGTTGGCAGGAACGGTCTAGGCCTGGTCCTCCACCTTAGTGATTCCATCCAGACTCAGGACTTCATGTGACATGTGCTCATGACTCTTAATGTACATAAATCCCACACCTCTTCTCTCCTTGAGACTCATAGATCCCTCTCCTTCCTTGATATTTTCACATAGATGTCTGACACTTTAAGCTCAGCAGGACCTAAGTGAATCTCCTGATCTGTTTCCCCTCCCCTAAGCCTGTTCCACCTTGAGGCTTTGCTATCTCAGCTGTTGCCAACTCCATCTTTTCATTGGCTCAGACAAAACACTCCAATACATCTTTGACTTTTCTCTCTCTCTCATATCCAGGCAGGTGTGAAGTTCTGAGCATTATTTCAGATTATACCCAGAGTTTGATTATTCCTCACCGTTGCCACTGTGTTTCCAGGTCCAGGCCACCCTTTTTCCTCTCTGGCATTATTGCAGTAGCCTCCCTGATTGCATTCTATAGTCCATATTCAACACAGCAGCCAGACTGAGACTTTTTAAATAAAAAGTCAGTCCATGTCATTCCTCTGCTAAACCCCCTCCAGGGGCTCCTCCATCTTACTGAGCAGGAGCCCTGCATGGTTTGGCCCCTTCTCTTTTCTGGCTTGGCCCCCTGCTTCCCTCCCTCTTGCCCACTCCACTGCCACCATGATAGCTGGTCCCTGGGGACACCAGGCCCTCGTGCTCCACCCGCCCAGGATCTTCTCACTGCTCTCCCTTTGCCTGGTGTGCTCTCTTCCCAGTTGTCCACATGGAAGAGCCTCTCGCCTCCTTCACATCTTAACTCACATGTCACCTTCTTATGAAGCCTACCCTGACCACCTTATTTAAAGTTGTAGTCTTCTGTTCCTGGTCCCCCTACCTGGCACTTGTAATTTCTCTTAACTGTGTGTCTTCTCATCTCTTCATGTAGTACATGTCACCATCCAACCTGACCATGTAATTTACTTCTCATGTTTTTGGACCCTCCCTCCCCTGGCTAGAGGGTAAACAGGCCAGGTTCTTGATCTGTGTTGCTCCTTGATGTTTCCCAAATGCCCACCACAGTACTTGGCATATATCAGGTGCTCAGTAAACATGTAAACTGGATGAGTGATTGCATCTGCACATGAGGCCATGGGAGTGAATGAGATACTATGGAGGGAGAGTGGGATGAAGAACCAAACACCTGGATCTGCCTTTAGTCAATAACAGAAGAAGTTAATACTCCAGATATTTGAAGAGTCTAACCTAAAAGTCATTTGCAGAAAATGATATCCATAGAGATTTTCTGAATATTATATGGCCCAAACATTCTTTTTGATATTCATATTTTAATCTTTGGATTAAGCTAAACCATCAGAGAGCTGCCTCTGTAGGACCTTGTTATGGCTCCTATGGAACTGTTTCTATTTTATTGAGCTTGGCCATTAGCCTACCATGAAAGACATTATTTTTAAAATCCTAGTAGACTTCATCACATGACCAAACTTACTGTACCTGCCTTGTCGAGGATGATGTTCTCTGTAATGAAAAGTGCCCTCTTTAAATGAGGACCAATGAAGTAAAGTTCTCCTTGAGTTAGAACAATAGTAACTGTTTCTTTTGAACACCTGGTTTGATTTTATTTTGTGGAGATGTTTTTTTTTTTTTTGTCAGTGATCTTACTACTTTATTTCTTTCATTCTTTCTCATTTCTTGCTTTCAGCAGTCCAGTAGTTTTTAGTATATTCATAGAGTTCAATCATATATTCAATCACCAGTCAATTTTAGCACATTTCATCATCTCAAGAATAAATCTTTACCTATTACTCCCTAATCTCCCCATTCTGCCCTGGCTTAGACAACCACTTGCCTGTTTTGTCTCTGTAGATTTGCCTATTCTGGACATTCCCTGTAAGAGGACTCCTATAATATGTGGCCTTCAATGTCTGGCTTCTTTGCTTAGCATAATGTTTTCCAGGTTTATTCATGTTGTAATATATATCAGTACATTGTTCCTTTATGTGCCTGAATAAAATTCCATTTAATGGATAATACCACATTAAAAAAATTCAAATTCATTTACCAGTAATGAATATTTGGATTGTTTCTACTTTTTCGGCTGCCCTGAAAATTGGTTGCAAGATTTTGTGTGGACATGAGTTTGAATCTTACCTGGGTAAATGCCTAGTCATGGAATTGCCGGGCTGAATGGTATGTCTGGGTTTAACTTTTTGAGGAACTGTCAGACTTTTCAAAAGTGGCTGTAGTTTTATGCTTCCTACAGTATCCTTGTTGACACTTGTTATTATGTGACTTTGATTCTGGCCATCCTACTGGGTATGAAGTGGTATCTTATTATAGTTTTGATTTGCATTTTCATGATACCTAGTGATTTTAGTATCTTTTATGTGCTTATTTGCCATTTGAATATTTTGTTTGGAAAAATGTCTATTTAGATCTCTTGCCCATTTTGTAGTTTTTTTTCTTTTTGTTAATGAGTTGTAATAGATTTTTTTTTTTTTGAGAGGGCATCTCTCATATTTATTGATCAAATGGTTGTTAACAACAATAAAATTCTGTATAGGGGGGTCAATGCTCAATGCACAATCATTAATCCATCTCAAGCCTAATTCTCGTCAGTCTCCAATCTTCTGAAGCATAATGAACAAGTTCTTACATGGTGAACGAATTCTTACATAGTGAATAAGTTCTTACATGGTGAACAGTATAAGGGCATTCATCACAGAAACTTTCAGTTTTGATCACGCATTATGAACTATAAACAATCAGGTCAAATATGAATATTCGTTTGATTTTTATACTTGATTTATATGTGGATCCCACATTTCTCCCTTTATTATTATTAATATTTTTATTTTTAATAAAATGCTGAAGTGGTAGGTAGATGCAAGATAAAGTTAGAAAACATAGTTTAGTGTTGTAAGAGAGCAATTGTAGATGATCAGGTGTGTGCCTGTAGACTATGTGCTAATCCGAGCTAGAAAAGGGCAATAAAACATCCATGGATGGAGAAGCTTTCTCTCAAAACGGGGGGTGGGGGGTGAGGTTCTAAGCTTCACCACTGTTGTTCTCCGATTTCTTACCTGATGGCCCCCCTGCGACTGTGCCTGTCTTAGGTTGTTCCTTCCTTGAGGAATCTTACCCGCCTCTGGCTAACCAGTCATCTTCCGGGGCCATACAGGGAAAAGTAAAGTTGGTAAGTGAGAGAGAAGCCATATTGTTTGAAAAGGTTAGCTTTTTACTTCTTTGCAGATTTATGCACTGTGGCTTCTATGCCCAGCACTTGTCTCGAGGTATCTTTACTACCTGGAGGAATTATGATACTCGGTAAATTCGATATGAGACACGAATTCTATTTAAGGGTTGTAATTAGGAAGGAAGAAGAAAAGCTATAGAGGTAGTATATGGAAGAAAACATGGGAGGATTGATTATTTCTTTGACATATCTTCTTGTAGAGTACCTTAAGCATGTATAGGTTTTAAACTACTAACTAACTTACGCACACATATTAACATAATAGGAATACGGTGACATAAACAAAGCAAATCTATAATTACCAGCCATCTTGGGTGAAGCCAAGAAAACCATTTAGGCACCCTAAGCATTTGTGAAAATTTGTCTATGATATGATGGATTTTGTCCAACTGTACTTGAACAGTCTGAGAGAAATCAGACAGATTAAAGCAACCCATTTCTGGGATCTGTTCACATCCCATATGTTCTTTTAACCGTAGATAGTCTATAGTCGTAAGATTTTGGAGCGCTACAACTTGCACCCCTCCCAACTCCTGATTGAGTTCCAACAGTACAGATCCAGTCAAATTCGTTGTCTCACTGTATGCACATGCCAGCCTAGACATCTCCCTCCTCATTCCAATGGCAAGTCCAGGAAACGGTGGGGTGGACGCAGCCACAACCGCAGCCTCGCCCGGATCCCTGTGGAGGCTTTTTGATGATCATCCCCCGGCACGAGTCCTCCAGAGAGTGCTGATGCCGGAAGCTCCTCCTCATATCGTATCTTAGTTCATTTTCTGGGTAGCCAAGCTAGGCCTTGATCTTCTGCATAGAAACCAACAGACCCTTTGCCCACACTTTGACATGCCCTCTATACCACTGTGCAGAACTCATTGGAGGTCAGCACACAGGAACTGCTTTTTTTTTTTTTTATTAAGAGAAAGGCATATTATCAGAAAAGAGTACCTCCATAGCTGATAATGTGACACCCTTTAAGTGATCAACATTAAAGATATTTAAGGCATGTGTTAATCTTTGATTTACCAATAGTTTTATCTTATCAAGGAGTAATCCCCCTCTTCTTTCTTTCTTTCTTTTTTTTTAAATCTTTAATCTACACTTACATGAAGAATACTATGTTTACTATGCTCTCCCCTATATCAGGTCCCCCCTAAAAACCACATTACGGTTACTGTCCATCAGCATAGCAAAATGTTGTAGAATCACTACTTGTCCTCTCAGTGTTGTATAGCCCTCCCTCCCCTTTCTCCCTCCCCCCCATGCATGCTAATCTTAATACCCCCCTTCTCCTTTTTAAATATATTCTAGATTTAGTAGTTATCAGATATATAATTTGCAAAATTTTTCTCCCATTCTGTGGGTTATCTGTTCACTTTCTTGATAGTGTCCTTATGCACAAAAGACTTTGATTTAGTTCAGTTGAACTTCTGTTGTTGCTTGTGCTTTTGGTGTCCTATCTAAGAAATCATTGCCTCATCTAAGCACATGAAGATGTACTTTTTTTCCCCCTGAGTTTTGTAACTTCAGCTCTTACATTTAGGTCTCTGATCCATTTGAGTTAAATTTTGTATATGTTTTGAGGCAAAGCTTCCACTTCATTCCTTTGCATGCGGATGTTTAGTTATTCCAGGACTATTTGTTGAAGAGACTTTCGCATTGGATTGTCCTAGACACACTCCTGTCAAAAATTGTTGGCCATAGATGTATGGGTGTATTTCTGGGCTCTTAGTTCTATTCCATGATCTGTTTATTTGCCTTACTGCTTTTTTTTTTTTTTGTCTGCTAGGAAGCTTAGAGCCCAATGAGCAACCTTCTTGCAGGTGTCTAGGAACCTCAGGGATGGGATTGGTGGACTCACATCACCCCTGGCTTCCCCTGTTAACCAAATCCCAGGTTTCTTTGTTGTTGTTATGTATGCTTTATTAAAATATCTTTTTTTTGTAATGAAGTGTGACACATTAAAAGCAGTATCCTTACACTTCAGATGTTTTAGTAATCAGTTCTAACTGAAAACTGGCTAATTTATACATTTCACTAGTGTCAGCTGAAAAATGCGAATTTTCTGATATCTCAAATGTTTCCCCCTGTCAAATTATTAACATCAGCTGGTGTCGTTGCTTTTAATTTGAATTCAGATTAATTTCTTAGATTAGCACCTACTTGACTGCTTGGCTCTGTTTCTGTCATTAATAACTTATTTTCATCTCCCCTCTGCATCTTAAATGACTATATTATGTACACTGAAAAGTGTCTTGAATATAATTTGGTGCTGTGTTCAGAGAACTGTAAATGTTTAGACCTGTTTATTCAATAATCCCATTTCCAAGTATCTAAGCTAAGGAGTAATACTAAATATAAGAAAAACGCACACTCACCAAAATTTTTATCATACCTAATTCATAATTGTGAAAAATGTAAAATAACTCACGTCTTAGAGTGAGGAATAGGTAAATTAGCTCTACTGTAGCTACTGAATGGAATATTATATATGTTTTTAAATTACACTAATAAAAACTACTAAGCAACTTTAAAATTAATGTGAGGTAATACCAGGTGAAAGAAGCAGTGTGTGAAACAGACATATCAAAAGAGTATAAGGAAATACACAAATGGTTTTTTTTTTTTTTGAGTTGATAGGAGAATGCCTGATTTGCGATTCCTGCTTAAAGGTATCATTCTTTCGTGTGTCTCAATTTTAAAATCTAGAATTATTGAAATTTGCAGTTCTCAACATAATCCTTTTTTTTTCTTCCCTTCAGGTGTGAATCTGGCTATACTGGACAGCACTGTGAAAAGACAGACTTTAGTATTCTCTATGTAGTGCCAAGTAGGCAAAAGCTCACTCATGTTCTTATTGCAGCTATTATTGGAGCTGTACAGATCGCCATTATAGTAGCAATTGTCATGTGCATAACAAGGTTGGTAATGATCTTGGAAATGTCAACTTTAAATTAGAGGTGGGTGGTTGTTAAAGAAGAATCTTGAAGCACGCTCAAATGACAGGGGCTTTAAGTCCTCCAGTTTATTAGGAAAAAGTCCTCGGATCAGTTCCCTAGGGTTTCCATGTAGGCATGATCTCTTCCTATTTTGCTTCTTTAGCGTAATAGACAAGAACTCATTCTCACAGTTACAGGTATATCTGGGCTGCAGGCAGAAGAAGCATGGCAATATTTAACAGCATGAAGGAATTTAGGAATCTTAGAATTGTGAGCCAATTCTAAGCACTACACTCGGGGCGATAATGGTAATGCAGAATGGTTTACACGTGCACAAAAGAGCCATGCAGAAATTTTTTTAGCCCTGCAAAACTGCAAGGTGTTTTATGCCTAATAATACCCTTTATCCATAGTAAATATAGTAAGGAAGAAGTCAGAGGTTAAAGAATACTGTGTTTCTTATTATATCATTGTCTTAATACTACTTTATTTTCTGGAGTAGTCATAAGTAATAAACTGTAGAATTCTCTGTCATAGCTAAAACCATTAGAGTTTGTCATAACTAAACACCAAAGTTATGGACATATTTGCAGTGCAACTTGTTTAAAGTGGGTGTTTTCCAAGCTGAATGGAGATACATAAGTCAGAATTAAATTGGACCTAAGAAAGTCAAAGCAGATCAAGTTCATATTGTCTTTATGTTTCCAAGTCTCATATCTTTTCTTCTGGCCTCCCTCTTTCTACCCTTAAGGTTTAGTTGAAGGTTTAGTTTGGAAGTCCCATATACTTTTCTGCATTATTCTGGGCAGAGGATTGTAGCACATTAAGTCCAGATATTGGCAGGCCAAAATGGATTTATGGCTCTTCTGTCCAAGGTCTGGATGAAAGCCAGACCTTAAGTACTCTCAGCCATCTGGAGCTGAAATGATAAATCTAGAGGTAATAAAAAGAAAAAGTTCTCTCCATAACAGATATTTTTCATAAAATTTAGGCAGTAAAGTCAGTAGAATTTTTTTCCCTATTGAACGGATGATGTGCCCTTAAGCAAGACTACTGAGTATAAAATTGTGCAGTAAATTAAAGTAGGGACATAATGATATAAAAAATAATGACAACAGAAAGAGAAGATAGAAAATAAAATCATGTAAGAGCAGGGCTGCCTGTGGCCATTTAATATAGGCTTAGAGGTTAAGTGATTTATCCAACTGTGGTTATCTAGCTAGTGAGTGAAAGTGCTGGGATTTGGGTTCATGCTGCCTAATTCTCATCGACTTTCCCCTGACCCTTCAAGAGGAGGGTCCATGTTCAGTCATCTTCGGAAATATATTTGCCAAGTATGACCATAGCATAGGAGCAAGGTTTAAACTTCATTTCGTTGTGGTTCAGTTTTTGAACAGGGGAAACACTTGGTATGAACCATTTTTTCAGAGCATTAATGTGAATGTCATTTGCAAAATTCACTGTAGGAGAGAAAATGTGAGGTTGGGGGAGATCATTTAGGATATTATTAGAGTAAAGCAGGAGTGGAGTAGCAAATGACTGGGAAGGTGAAAAAAAGAAAGGAGTTAAAAAATAAGGGAAAATTTTGAGACCAGATGATAATGCCTTCTTTAAGAAAATCAGAGGACATTAGAGTCAGTGGGAAGCTGACTTAGAGGAGGGAGGAAGCGGAAGCCCTGGGCTCAGAAGTACCTTACTCAAGGCCATCGAGATAGTTAAGCCCTTTTACACTTCCTACCAGCCTTCTATTCTGCTCTGTGCTTCTGATCTCAGTGTGCCATAATCCTCAACTCCTAAATTAAAACTATCTGGCAGAAGATACGGAAGCAACCTAAATGTCCATCAGTAGATGAATGGATAAAGAAGATGTGGTACATATACACAATGGAGTATTACTCAGCTATAAGAAAAAAACAGATCCTACCATTGATCCAACATGAATGGAGCTAGAGGGTATTATGCTCAGTGAAGTAAGCCAGGCGGAGAAAGACAAGTACCAAATGATTTCACTCATCTGTGGAGTATAAGAAAAAAGGAAAACCGAAGAAACAAAATAGCAGCAGAATCACAGAACCCAAGAATGGACTAACATTACCAAAGGGAAAGGGACTGGGGAGGATGCGTGGGAAGGGAGGGATAAGGGCGGGGAAAAAGAAAGGGAGCATTATGATTAGCATGTATAGTATGTGTGGGGCACTGGGAGGGCTGTGCAACACAGAGAAGACAAGGAGTGATTTTGCAGCATCTTACTACACTGATGGACAGTGACTGAAGGGGTATGTGGGGGGGACTTGGTGAAGGGGGGAGCCTAGTAAACATAATGTCTTTCATTTAATTGTAGAGTAATGATACCAAAAAAAAAATTTATCTGGCAGGTAGTTTTCAAGGTAGTACCCTCCAGTTTATACCCCCAATCCCTTTGCTGCCTTCACAGACATTTAGACGTCACAGAGTATTTTTTTTTCAAATGTTTATGATATATTGTTAAATGAAAAAAAAGTTAAAAATAGTATATACAGTGTGATTCTAATTTTAGTTTCCATATTTATATATATTATTAGTAAGTTATCATTGATACACAATCTTATGAAGGTTTCACATGAGCAATGTGTGGTTACTACATTTCCCCCTATTATCAAGTCTCCCCTACATTCCACAGTACAGTCACTGTCCATCTGCATGATAAGATGCTATAGAGTCACTACTTGTCTTCTCTGTGCTATACTGCCTTCCCCCTGCCCTCCCTACATTATGTGTGCTGATCGTAATACCTCTTAGTCACCTTCTCCCTACCTTCCTGCCCACCGTCCCCATCCCCTTTCCCTTTGGTAACCACTGGTCCCTTCTTGGGGTCACCACAGTGTATTTTTAACTGTGTTATAGTGTATTCACTGCCCACTGTCTCTATGACTGAAGGGTATCATAGATCTTCCTGGTAGTGTTTTGTTGGTGGTATTTTCTCCCCTTTAATGCCCCTCTCTCTCAGATTTAGAATATTATAATTATGTCCTCAGAATTATATCCATTGAATTATTAAGGAGTGCCTCTCCCACACAGCCCACTATGGGACAACTGTTCCACTTATTCCACAGTGGCTGTTCCCATGTGAGGAATCTTCCTTTAAAAGGATGTTTCCATTGACTGACTTACCAAGACTGCATGAGTAAGATTTTCTTTTATGCCTGGAATCTTCTTTCGTGGTATTAGACTTAGAGAGTGACAGACTGGTAGGGACCCTGAAACATCATCCTCACCAAATCCCCTTATTTTATAGATGAAGAACCATGTCCCTGGGAAGTTGAAACTTTCCCAAGGTCATGGGAGGTAGTGACAGTCAAGGTCATGGGGGTGTGAGACCTCTCTGTCAGTTTCCCATTTATGAAATGGAAATGATTCCAGCATTGTCTACCTCCAAGTGTTTTTATGAATACTGGTGAAATAAAATTTGTGAAAAGCAGTACATAAAATGAAAGTGTTACCATCAAGGCTTTTAAGCCAAGGCAAGACAGTGTTCTCTGAAACTGAATGAAAACATGGAACTTTTGAGTAGTACACTCATCGTTGCAAGACTTTCCATCAGATTACAAATTCTTGCAGGTGGAGATTTTTGAGGTGAGCCCAGCTCTTAATATTTATATAGAAAGAAGAGTTGTATAGCTAGTTTTTGGCAGAGCCCTAACTCAAAATCACCAGAATTCATCACCATCCCTTGTGCACATTGTGTAGCACAGCACCTCATGCATTGTACAAGCTCATGTTTGCATTCTAGTGGCCAGACGCAAAAGCAGTCACAACACAGTGAGGGTTCTTCCGCTGTGGAGAAACACTTGTGATAATATGAGGGCACAGTCAGGGGATAGCCCTTATTTCCACCATGGCATTTTTTAGTGGTTTCTCTGGTTTGCCCGAACACAGTGTAGAGTGACTTCTGAGTTGTTGTCTGAAATCTCTAGACTTTTCCTCTGGATTCAGATCTGAGGTTAATAAGCGTACTTCTTCCTGATTTCTCCTTCATCTAAACTGTCCTTGTTATTTTGGGGGTGTCAAAGCCCAGGGTAAAGACATAGGCCAGGACCCTTTCTGCTCTCACAGGTTTATATGTTATCAGTCAGTGTGGCTGGGGAACTGCGAGGCCAGAGGCAAGGTGAGATTTGTCTCAGGGATGCACATGCAGCAGTAGAGACATGGGGGTGTTTTGCTTGTGTTCATACCTGCATTGTACACCTAACCCTCTCACCTCCCAGTTTTGTAGGGAGTTAGCAGTCTGAAATGTTGGTCCTCACCATGTCTTGCATCAAGGAGCATCCTGTCTCCCTTTCATGTGATCACATGCAGGATGGCTTTATGTATGAAATGTGTGCTACTTTGGAAACATTTGAAAGATTCTAAACAAAATGACATTTTTCTTTTTCTTTTTTTGACTCAACAGAAAATGCCCTAAAAACAACAGAGGTCGACGACAGAAGCAAAACCTCGGTCATTTTACTTCAGATACGTCATCCAGAATGGTTTAAACTGAGGAGGACTTTTATATGTACACTGACCATGTGATGTACATTTATTATGTCTTTTTTTAAAGAATGGAAATATTTATTTCAGAGGCCTTATTTTTGGACATTTTTAGTGTAGTCCTGTTGGCTCGTATTTAGAATATTCAGCTACAGCAGTTTTGGACTGTTCAGTAGTCTTTGTTTTATGTTTTTAAATACAGAAATTGATTTCACAAATTTGTACCACATGGTAATTCTAAGACTTGTTCTTTACCCATGGAATGTAATATTTTTGCAAAGATGGACCACTTCACAAATGGTTATAAAGTCATACCCAGTTCTTTCACAATGACCACAGCAAATGATGAAGCATGAACTAAAGGTAAAGATGTTTACAGATTACTTTTCTTACAAAAAAAAAATTTAGAAGACACTGTGTTTAAATAGATATTTAAATGTTTTTGAGATTTAGTAACTGATTTTTTAGACACTGCCTATCGCATGAACTGTAAAGTTGTGTGTGTTAGATGTAAAACATTTATAAGATGTACGGGTTGGAATTTGATTATTCCTCTCTTTGAAAAAATAATTCTGATAATTTGAAAAAGTATCTGGTAGCAAGGATGGAACAGATCACTGAAAAGTAGACTTGGATATTGTGGAAATAGTCTGTTTAATGAACAGACTGGAATAAAGCCTACTTTATCAGTTCAACTACTTTAATACACATTCATTTTTAAGAAAATATTTGTTTTAACATAAATAAACAAATTGTATCAGTGTTTGTGAATAAAATGCAAAAATGTTAATGATTGGTGCTTTCAAAGTGAGCTTAAAAATTATCTAAGACCTCTAGTCAAATTTGTCCTGTAGTAATAGCTATATAGATTATTGGTGTTTAAAGATCTGAAGTGTGAGTAGAATGTATTCAGCTGTTTAACATGTAGTTTAGATATTCTGAAGTACGCATGTAGAACTTAATATGTTTAAAATTAAATATTAATTTTAATATTTGGTTTGGAAAAGCATGTTATAATATAATGTTTTCACTATATGGCCTCTGGTGTGTTTATTTATTACATTTTTAATATTAATATGTTAGTACACTTAATATGTGAAATTAATAGAGAAGATTTTTCGTTAAAAATTCCCCTTTGCTTTTACAAATACTGCTTGAAGTTATCTAAAGGTTAAAGCTTTATCCAACATTTGGAGTTTGCTTTTTTTTGATATTTTTGGCTTCTCAGCTTAATATTAATAACATGGTGGCTTTTGGGAACTTTTTTTTAAAAAGCTTTCCTCTTCTACCCACACAGTCTTATTTGAGTCCCTTAGTCAGTCACCAAGCATGTTTGGAATAGTACCCAGTGCTTTGCAAGGGTTCATATTGCAGAACAGTCACATGTGGGTATTTGTAGTTATAAATACTTGACCAGTCTCCAGGGGTGGGGTTTCCAACCCTTTAAACAACCCTGTTGCCTGTTATCAAGCTAACTTTTTGCTCTTAGTGCCAGAATTGATTGTGGTAGGACATCTTCCACCGAGCAATAAATAAAATGGAGCATGATGGGTCTGCTTCAAATGCTGATAAAATCCACCAGAATCACCTGTCAGGTGGTACCGAAGACGAAGACCAAGACGCTGCTCTTACCATTGTGACTGTTCTGGACAAAGTAGCCACCATCGTGGACGGTGTGCAGGCAAGCCAGAAGAGAATAGAAGAGAGACACAGAGAGATGGAAAATGCCATAAAATCTGTCCAGATTGACCTGTTGAAGCTTTCACAGTCACACAGTAATACGGGCTATGTCATTAACAAGTTGTTTGAGAAAACCCGAAAAGTCAGTGCTCACATTAAAGATGTGAAGGCCCGGGTGGAGAAACAACAAATTCATGTTAAAAGTGTTGAAACCAAGCAAGAAGAAATAATGAAGAAAAACAAATTTCGTGTGGTCATATTCCAGGTAAGCTGGCATTTTTGTTCGGATTGATCACTGCAGGCTGGTGCATCCTTCAGTTGCCAAGTCCTGTCAGAGGTTTCCAGCGCCACATCGTAGCTGTGTATATTGTAGGAGTTCTGTGTCAGCAGAGAGAGCAGCATAAAGCCATGTCTGAGTTAACTACTGTACTATCATATCAGTGTTTTGAGCCTCTCAACCATTTCATGAAATATGAACTGTGGATCACAGCTGAGGCTATTTCTTGCCTTTGAAACTTAATATGTGTAAGGCTCTTTCAGTATATTAGCCATATTAGCATCATGCCCTCTCATAGACTCTGAGAATATTAGAACTAGAAGAGATCTAAGAAGCCTCTAGTTTAAAACACCTCTTTGTTGTATACAAAAAAAGAAACAGGACCAGTAGCTCCACAGTATGTTTTTTTCCTTATTAGGGAGAGGAAAGCCCGAAACAACAAAGTGCAAAAGTGTAAACTTTTCAGAATATGATTTGTCTGTTGGAATTTTTACATATAATATGTGAATTACAGTACTAAGAAAAACTGTCTATTAATGAATAATCAGGAAGTTTTCATTTTTCTTACAGTTATATAAATGTAGGAGTCACATAAGTAATTTCCTTTTATTTGATTACAAAGTCTTTTGACTTAGCTGATATAATAATTTTGGTGTGGCATTGTGCTTTGAACTAAGTTCCTATTAATCTGTGCCTGGCGCTCATGATTTTTGAAATAGGAACGTACCCATGTCAAATGCTTAATATCTGTAATACATTTTAAAACTCTTACAAATCAAAAGGAACATTTAAGTTGCTTATTTTTATCATCTATTGTGGAAGAATGGGAAAGTCATCATCAGACTGTTCACAAAAAGCTAAATGTGCGGAATTTCACTTTTACGTACTTAAGTATTTGCAGTTACTAAAACATGTTCTCAATTTGAGGGTAGAAAAAAACCAAGCAATTTCGTATTCTGCTGGGGGCAGTATTAATTGGTACAACATTTTTGGAGGGCAGTTTTGGTAGTTTGTATTAAGAACCTTGAAAATTCACAAACCTTTGGCCCAGAAATTTCATGTCAGTTTTTTTGTTCTTAGCACAAAATCAGGAATGTGTTCAGGGATGTTCACTGATGCACATATACAGTGTTACCACACTGTATATTTAAAATGGATCAGTGCCCATATGTATAGGAAAAAAACCTAGAAGAATAAAAGCAAAATGAAATAGGAACAGAATTGGATTATGTAGGCAGGTATTTGTGAAATACTAGGGATGTGGGCCATAACTCCCCACAGCATTCTTTATACATTAGTCAATTCTCCATAGCTCTCTGTTGATGGATAAAGTTACACTGGCATGGCAGAGTGGTATTTTGGATGTGTTTTTAAGAGCCTGTTAGTGATTTAGGAAGAATAGGGAGAAGGGAGAAGAGTTGCTTATTTCAAAGGGGGACAAGTTGGACTAAGCCGTTTGAAGTCCTTTACCGTTTTTTTCCTTTTCTTCCAGGTCCCTTGAAGTCCTTCTCTAGACTTAGAAGTTTGAAATAAATCAGTGGCCTTACTCTCACAGGCCAGTTCTAGTGTTAGTCTGTGTAATGGAGATCTAGATTTGTTATTGGAGAAAGTAGTATCCAATCTTCAATTCACTTTCCAAGGGCAACTAGCAGTAATGAGTATATCTCACCCTCCACTTGATTTGCAGCATGCTTAAAAATGTTCTCAGTATCCAGCATTTCTCCTGAGAACCTTTGTGCAAGGGGTGGACCAAGTACCAATCAGGATTTACAAAGGCCAGAGCAAAGAAGTTTCTGAAAAGTTCTAATTGACTCTTGTCTACTGACATAATCCTTTTTCTTAAAGTTGTTTCCATATTCACCTGTTCATTCCCTAAACTTATTTTTTCCTTTGAGTCCCTATAGTTACTTGAATGAACAGAAGATAGTATGAAAAAGCAACTGAGAGCGCTAGTTTAAGTCAGATCCCTTTCTCTGTAAGATACAATGCTGTGAAGACTGTGAAATTATGTTCAGAGTAAGCCACAGTTTAATAAGCATTTGCTAGCTTTTATAAGGGGGAAAGCTTGTAGAGAAAAGATAAAGGCAAGTAATTATGAACTTGGTGATTCATTAGATGTTAGAACACTGTGTACAGTGTTCAAGTGGTTATTCATAGCAGTTAAAATGAGTTCTTTTAATTCATTCTCATAGTTAATAAATATAAGTGGTTATGTTGAGATCTCCCCTTCTACTAAAATTGACTTGAAGCTGAGTAATTCAGCTATATAGTACACTTTCATTTCCATTTGGGTTTTTCCTCACAAAGTTTTCCCTGGATATGTCTTTTGGTGTTACTGGTATTTTATCTCCCATAGTTGTGCATGGCTAAGCTTTCACTTAATCGTGGACATTGGCATTTTAAAAAATTATCTTCCGTTTCTCATACAATTATGATTTCTCTCCTTTCATCTTGATGACTTTCTCATTGTGCAAGCCAGGAGTCTTACTCTACCTCACAATTGTGCTTACCAACCATAGGTCTGTGGTTACCAATGAGCTATTTGGCTATCCCCAGTGATAAGTCACAGACTTGTATATCCAAAGTTCCTCTAGCTATTACTTTGTACTCTAACCCAGAGATCTTGTTTTCTTACAAAAATCATGTTTTTACTTGGACTTTCACATGAAAAGATACATAATAATTGTATTTGGAAATCAACTATAATTCAACAGTATAATCTTCAATTATTATTACAGTATGTTCACTTAACTCATGGCATCTCTGAGTCACAGGAGTTAGAACAAATAGATCCACACAACAAGTACTTTCTCTGATTACCTCTGTTTTGTTTATTTTTAAACCTGATTTTGTATAATTTGTCATGCAATTGAAGAAGGGTATGTGATTTCTGAGTTAAGCTGTGTCTAATTTCTTCACACCAGGATTGTGAGGGTTTTCCCTCCTACCAAGTGGTAATTATTCTTTGGCTCTTTCCTTTTCTAATTATACCTTCTCAGGCCATACCAACCCACTCAGTGTTGCTGAAGCTACTCCCTGTAGCAGGTGTCAGGAAAGGATAGAAATAATTTTGCTGCTTCTGATTCATCAGAGAGCTATGAGAGACAACCACCCTACCTTTTTTTTTTAAATAGCTCCCAGATATTTTAGCTAAAGAATTTAATTCTAAATAAATATCTAAGAAATAAGGTTTCAGGAACATCTTCTTGACTGTCTTCAGGCTGAAGGTTTTGGGAACAGCATAAATGTGTTTCTTACGTATTTATAAAATGTCGTTGATTGAAACTGATTGAATCTGGAACTCAAGTAGGAGCAGTTTCTTTTAGAAATTTGTTCACTTAAAAATCTCATAATCTTTATTAGTTTTTGCCTGTTTAATTTTAGAAATAATCCCTAATAGTGAGTTGGGTGTTTTCAGCAACTGTGTTCCTAGGTCGGTTCTCAAGGTTCCCAGTGTTCGCCATGTTCCCGAATCCAATCCTCATCCTCACCCTTTGCCAGGTTTGACCTACATCCTTTGGGCACATAGTGGGTCCCACCCTCTCTTGAACTTCTTTCCTGTTGGCTTCTGGGGGTGCTGTGCTCTCTTGGATTTCCTCCTGCTTCACTGGCTGGTATTTCTCCCTTTTGGTTCTTTTTAGTTTCTTTATTCTTATCTACAGTCCAAAATCCACTTATCTATCCATAATGCGAAAATTCAAACATTTCTAAAGATGATTTTTTTTTTTATAACTTACCTGGTAGCAAAACCTAGGCTCGACCTGAACTCATTTGCTGGCAAAACCTGACGTGAGGTGGCATGAGGCTTTATATGCTTTTTCCCATTTTATAAAAGAGTGAAAAATATTCATATTTTTTGCCACAAAATGTTTTTTGACCCAAATCTCACTGGTAATGGTATGTTATGTGTCATATTATTTTCCTCAAATCTGAAATACTCTGAATTCTGAAACGTGCCTTTGCCCTGGGGAGTCTTAATGATGGCGTGTAGACCCAGTCACTCAGCCTCTTGTGATCTCTTTCATCAGTCATGATTTTTAATTCATCTTACTATTATAACTCTTACTTTTATATCTCTAGTGTAGACCTCTGTCCTGAACTCCCCTCCTATGTACTCAGCTTCCTACTTGACATCTCTGCTTGGCTGTCCTGTTGGGCATCTCAAAGTCCACATGTTCAGATCCCAGCCTTCCCCTCCAGTCTGTTCCCCCTGCCGTCTTTGCCATCTCAGTTAATGGCAAATCTGTCCTTCAGTTGCTCAGGCCATGTGCTTGAAAATCACCTTCCATGTTAACAGTTCATCCAAATCTAGCAGCAAATCCTGTTTGCACCTGCCTTCAAAGTACATCTGGAGTCAGACCACATCTCCCCACCACCTCTGCCGACACCCGCTTCATCTCCCACCTGACTTACCTCAGTGGTCTCCAGCTGCTCACTCTGCTTCTTATCTTGCCTCCATGCCCTCTTCCAACAGTGATTGGTTCTTTTACAACATGGGTCAAATCATGTCACTCTTCTCTTAAAACTTTTTAAAAGGCTCTCCATCACACACAGAATAAGAGGTGTGGTCCTTATTATTGGTCACAGAGCCCTGCATGAGCTGGCCCCCCGCTGTCCTCTCACTCTCTTTCCCCCTCTTCTTGCCCCTTGACCACTCTACTCCAGCCACACCTCCCTTGTTATTCTTTCGCCTCTCCTCCCAGATGTATGCATTACCTTCAGGTCAAGGTTAGGTTGTCCCCTTATTAGTGAAACCTCATGGAGGATCCTCCCCAGTCACACTGTATCCCCCTTCCTGGCTTTGTTTTTCACCTTAGCACTTACCACCATCCAATATGCTATGTATTTAACTTGTTTATTTCTCTCTGCAAGAATACAAGTTCTTTTACTCTTTTTTTTCTTCACAGGAGCTTCTCAATTTCTAGAACATTGACTGGTGCGTGGTAGGTGCTTAGTAACTATAGGTTGAATGAAGACATATGCCTCTACTCCAGCAGTAATTTATTGAGTTTGCCCACTATGCACAAGGCACTCTGATAGGTGCTGGGCATAAAACATAAATAAGATACATCTCTGCTTTCATGGAAACTATTATTTAGTGAAGGTCTTAGGGAGATGTGTTTAAGTAAGTTCCAATTCATCCAAAATGTGATAAATGTTATAAATAGAGGTAGATACCTGTTACTTTGGTATTAATTGGAGACAGAATTAGCCTCTTGGGGAAGTTGAGGACATATGAATTTATTCTTGAAGAAGGATTTTGTTCACAAAGCTAAAAAGAGAGTGAAGGGGCATTGAAGGTAGCAAAAACCACATATCCAAAGGCATGGAGGGGTGAAAATGTGTTTGAGGAACTGGGAGTGGCTGTGTGTTGCTGGCTGGAGGAGTGGGAAAGCAGTTTAGCTCAAACTAAAGAGTCTTCTAATCATGTTGAAGAACTTGAACTCTCTCCTTTGGATATCAGTGAGCTTCCAAAAGTTTTAAATTAACGAAAGGATGTGATCCGAGCTCTGCACTAGAAATATTTCTCAGGAAACTCTTAGGTGATATTTTGGAGGTAGAAGTATTGCACAGTTTAAGCCTGAGATGATAAGGACTTGAATTAGGGCATGGCAGAGGCAAGGAGGAAGGAGGAGGGAACAGAGGAGTTATTAAGCACTGTAAGGACAGCCCTTGGTGACCAGTTGGATATGGGTTGAGAAGGACAGGAAATATTTGGGATAATGATTCTGAAGTTTCTATCTGGGTGGGCATTTGGATGGGTATTGGTGTTGAGAGGTCCAGGAAAAGAAGTCGCTGTGGAGATGATGCTGGATGGGCCTTGATTTTTGGACATGTAAAGTTTGAGGTTGCCTGTGTTGCATCTGGGTGGCACAGAAACATGTTTTCATCATAGGAGAAGGGGAGAGGTGAAGATAAAATATTTTTGAGTTTATTTCCAATTGGATTTGAAGGCCGAGGAGTGGAAAGGTTGCTTAGGGTGAGCTTGGGAGATGAAGAAAAAAGGACCAAGGTGAGGAAAATCCTGAGAAACACCAGCATTTGAGAGGCCAGCGGATCAGTGGCCCATGGAGACTGAAAAGGCATGGCCAGGAGGTAAGAGAACTGATCTCTAACATGCTTTCCTTTTCTGTCCTTCAGGAGGAGCTTCGGTGTCCAACATCCCTGTCTATTGTTAAAGACAGAAACCTAACTGAGAATCAAGAGGCAGATGACGATGTCCTTGACCCCCCAGGAGACCTGTCTTCAGATGAAGAATATTACGTTGAAGAAAGCAGATCTGCCAGGCTTAGAAAGTCAGGCAAGGAGCGCATTGATAATATCAAAAAGGCATTTTCTAAAGAAAACATGGAGAAGACACGGCAGAATTTTGACAAGAAAGTGAACAGAATTAGAACTAGAATAGTGACCCCAGAGAGGAGAGAGAGGTTAAAACAGTCGGGAGAAAGGTTGAGGCAGTCAGGAGAGAGGCTGAAACAGTCAGGGGAAAGGTTTAAGAAATCTATTTCCAGTGCTGCTCCCTCAAGGGAAGCTTTTAAGATGCGGAGCCTGCGGAAAGCTAAAGAGCGAACTGTGGTGGAAGGTCCAGAAGAGGTCAGGGAGATGGGTGTGGACTTCATTGCCAGGAGTGAGTCTCTGGTCCCCATGGGTGAGCTCTACACTGATGAGCTCAGTGAAACAGACCGTGAGGAGGCCAGCGCAGTGTATCCTCCCCAAGAACAAAGGGAAATCTCCACCCCTGAGCCTTTAAAAGTAACTTTTAAACCCCAAGTGAAAGTAGGGGATGATGAGTCTCTTCTGCTAGATTTAAAGCAGTAATCATAAAGAGGCACTAAGTATAATATAAGCATTAATCTCCATAATCACATAGTTCTAGTTTAAATAGTATAGTCATTTACGTTTATATGCCATAAAGGAACACATAAATAGTATGGCTGTTTCATTTCTTAGGTTTAAAATCTTAAAAGATAATACAAATATTATACACCTTTCCTTACAACTTCCTTGGGAATTTATTTTTTCCTCCCCTGGGATTATATGATTCTATCAGCTTTCTCTCTCATGTGACTCTTATGGCAGCTGTGGATTTGTAAGTGCCCTTCTCTTGCCTGCCAGAAAAATTGTTTGTCTGAGTGAGGGCTGTTCAGGTGTTTGGTAGTCTAAAACAAATGAAGGATAAATTTGTGCCCATCATTTACAAGTGAGCTCTCAGCTTTGGTCTAGGTTAATGTTGTGCCTAAGCTCAAACGAGAAAAACTCATGTGTGAATTATATCATCCATATGTTCAGATGAACAGATTCATCAGTAAATTAGCCATCACACTCCTTGGTGTTTCTGCATATAAAATGGAAGGTCTGGACTTGAGCGTTTGGTTCTGGCATCACAACTTTGCTTATAGTGAGCCACTTGCAAGTCATCTGCTAATAAGCCAATCAGTAAAATGGATTGCCTGACCTGCCCATCGCAGAGAACTATTGTGAAGGTCAAAGGAAATATTATAACCTCTAGGGGTACAAGAAGCACATCTAGAGAAAACAAACCCCACTCATTCTTCAAAAACAATCTAAATAATTACACCTTCTGAAAAAGCCCTGAGCACCAAGCAGTGAGGACCTAAGTTGAACAGAAACTAAAGTTGGTCTTCAGAAGCCTTTTCACAGAATCAGGGAGGAAAAATAAATGTGTAGGTGACTGGTGTTTTTTTTTTTTTTTTTTTTTTGTCAAACAGTAAAACCAGGCCTTGGGTTTAAATTGAATCTTAAAATGTTTCTTGGAAAATCCTTTTCTACTTACTTAGATCGGGTGGACTAGAGCAACATTTGTTTGAGCAGCGTGAAACATAAAACTGTGGCTATGTCTTCACAGGCCTTTTGAAAGTCAGCCCTGGTACATGGGTTTGGAAATGACCTCAGATATTTCTGTTTTCCAGAGCAAACTACTCAGGGCCCAGCTGTACAGAACAGTGTTCATAGGAGTTCTTTGGGAGGTAGCCAGATTCCACTTTCCTGTGAGTTTTACATGTAGCTAATCTGGAAGTTAGGTACTGTTGCTAAAGAAAGAGAAATGTTCATACTGGTTCTGTACTTCTGGTATGCTTATATATCTTCTAGTTTTATAATATGGAAGAAATGATGGAATTGTTGAATTTGAAGAGTTTGGACAAGCAGCTTTCAGATCAGTTTTGTATGCTCATCTAGTTAAAATTCATAATAAATGTGCACATATGCAGAGACACACATGAAAAACACAAATCAGCTTTAAAATATTTCATAGTTACTCAGGTATTTTGGTTTGGGAGTTTGACCCAGCATCATTTCCTATTTACTCTGTATGAATACAGGAAATCATGAATTGTTCATCTTGTTACCTTATTATATTGAATATAGAATATACAACATGGAACAATATTTTGAAAGTGACTTAAAATGTTATAGTTTAGAAAGAGTTTGCATGCTTAATCACGTATTTCCTTAAAACCATAATACATTTGAATAAGTTTGATGTCAGTGTCCTATTTGTAAATGCTTTTTACTAATAATGCAAACAAAATGGCATGAATCTGATACAGTAATCCTTCCTATAATAGCTATGTCTCTAGGTTAAGAATGCAAAGGAGTTATAAGCTTTTTCTTTTACCTAGCCCTACACATGGTACATTTCAACTGGGGTAAAATGTTTTTCTGCAAATATTACTGTCAAGGAATTTTTGTGAAGTTCCTGCTTTCTGACCTGGTATAGAGCCAGACTTGACATGTTCTGGAATATTTCCCATATCGATAGGTTTGAATTTTGATGTGGAAAGTATTAGAACCTGGTCAGCTCTTCTTTATGGAGGACTTTGTTCAACCCCCAGAAACACTAAAACAATTTCATGTTCCCCAAAGTTCATTGTAACCTTATAGTGCTTTCTTGGAACTAGGATTTTTCTCTCCGTGTCACGTCTGTCTCTTGAAAATGTTCCCCATATTTAGGGCATTCCTCAAGTCCACGTTTATCATTTTTCTTCCTCTTTCTACCCTGTTTTCTTAATATAAAGAATATCAATTTGTAACAAGCTGAAAACTCAACACATTGCCATTTAATGCAAGTTTTGATAGTTGCAGACAACACAACAGATTTTCTGCTTATTTTACTCTTCTGTGCTTTTGAAATCGTGCATGTTAGATATTAATCATTTTATTCAAATAAAACCGTAAGTAGAACTTAAGCTCTTTTGTATGAGGCAGAACAACTCAATGTCCATAGACTCTGAGGCATGGAGCCCGCTCCAAGCGCCTCTGCAGAATAGACAATAGAGGAGGGAAGTGCTGCTCTGCTTCTGGCAAGTCAGAGGAACAGGCCAGAGGTGAAATGGCCAGAAGAGGAGCATGAAAATTCAGCTTGCTGAGATGTGTTTGTGGTGTGTGTGAACACCCTTGAAGAAGTTTTCATAAATTAAAAATAACAAACCAAAATACAGTGTTTTCATTTTGACTTCATTCTTTGCCTTCAGTGCATATTTAAGGGTTGGGTTTAGAACAAAGCCTGAAGTCCATTGTGATTCCATCACCTAAAGAGCATGGGTTATGTTGTGTGAAATAATTCACAGAATCATTGCTAACTGCAATTCCATTCCAGGAAATTCCTAGGCCTTTTTTTTTTTTATCTTAGAGACATGTTCTTCATAGCTTCTTTTGTTGAGCCCTACGAAGACATTACAGATTATGGTCCCCAAATAAATTGCTCCGGCACATTTGATTCAAGACTAGGGGTACCAATCACTGTGTTTCCATCCTCAATTCTGTTTTAAGTAGTGTGTGCTAATACCTGGTCTCCAGGGAATAACCAGTGCACACACCTTGGTGTTGAATTGTGTGTGATTCTTGTGAACCACCTCTTAATTAGGCTGTGTCTGAGGATTTATAGCTATCCTTGCCAGTCGGAATCCTTAATGTATTTTTAATGGCATAGAGATGGTGAATCCCTCTTCACCGTGTGTCTCTAGGACATCCAAGGATCCCCGGGAGGATAGCCTGGAGAGGCAGCATATCCTCAGGCTTTGAATTTCCTTCAGCATCTTCCTAAAATCAGCTGTGCTTGTCAACGGCCCTCCCAGACTTCTGTGCCACCTGATGCCTTTGCTCATGCCATTTGTCTCTCAGATATGACTTTCAGGTTCAGTGATAAGGTCAGTTTCCTCATTTTAGCTTAGTCACCTCCCGCCCTCTTTGAAGGGCATGATTGATTACTCCATTTATTAAGTATCTCTGTCACCTTTATGTGCCAGGGTCTTTGTTAGGCACTGAGGATTCAAAGATGAACAGAACTCAGTCTCCCCCACCTTCCCCCATCCTTTTCCAATCCTTTTCTCGGCTCCCAGTGTTTTGGGAAACTGTCAAGTAGAAATTCAGTAATGTGACTAGTGTTGTGTGAGAGACGATGGAGCCATACAGATGGAAGGTATTTATATAGAATTTTAATCATACATCTATTTAGCCCATCGTTTTCTGGTTTATTTGTGTTACTGTTTTCTAAACTAGACTGAGCTTCGCAAGGGCAGGAACTGTCTTTTGGGTCACTAGCGCTTGGGGAGCCTCCCGTGTGTTAGCCTTCTGAATCCAGAGATGAAAGACATGGTCTCTGCTCTTAAGGAACTTTTCCCCTGGAGGGGAGATAGGTAACACAGCATCATTGCACAATGTGACTACATCCTCAGATTTAAGAAAGGATGTGGGAGCACAGAGGAAGAGCATCTTAAGCTGGGGAGAGGCTGCCAGGGAAAGCTAGAGAAAATGATGCTTAAGTTGGCATTTCAAGACCTATCAAGTGTTGGCTAAATAACAGTATTCAAGGCAGTTTGCAGCTAGAGAGGTTGTGTGAAGGTGTTTTGGGTTTTATGTCAAAGGCTGTAGACAGCCATTGAGGGATTTTAAGCTGTTGAGAGATGTGATTGATGTTTATGGAAGGACTCTCTGTTAATGTATGAGTGGCAGAGCCCCGTTATTCAGGCCTTGCATTTTTCCAGGTTAGAGAGTAGCACCTGACTGAAGCATGAACAGGATAAACCTGGATGTGGGTTGGGATGGGGAGCCAATGATAGCCCAGATTTCTGACCTGGGCAAGTGGCTGTGCCGTTCACTGAAATGGGAAGCAGGATATTTCATCCTGGGATTCTGAAACAACACTGTCCCAATTTTCCTTTTACTCAATGCTTGGACAGCCTTGGCTGCTTGTCCTTCGGCGTAGCCCAAGAAACGAGCTGTGCCTGGACTCGGAAAGCTCCCACACTGGGGGTCTGCGTCCGGCTGTCACAGCTCTCACTCATGCTTCACACGAAGCCTGATTTGAAGTGATCCTTTCTTGCCTCTGAAAAGTGCCTCGCCGTCTCCACCAGGACCCCAAAGTCCTTGAGGAACAGTGTGGCCTTTTAGGTCTAAGGCCATTGTGAGAGGTTCTCTCTCATCTGTGCTCAAGGCCAGATTTCTGCTTATTGTGTGGTCCAAAAAGAAGCTACTCCTGATTGTTAGAATGGAGTTCTTATTTTTCTGATTTCTGGGTTTTTTTTTCCTAATGTCAGTTGAAGCTGCACGGCAGTACAAGTTGCTGTAACCGGGTACATGGGCTGAGGCAGTTGCCCAGGTTCATGTGGCTACTATACCAGCTGCCATGGCTGTAGCAAGAGCCTTGATTTCATCCCTTGGTGTCTGTTGCATTAGACCTGAGTCAGATGTATTAGGGGTTTGAAGATGGGGCTTGATGCAACCCATTTTTTTTTCTCCAAGGTTCTGGCTGATGGAAAAGTTGAGGTAAGGATCACCAAGAAAATGGAGACCAAGGTGTCATCTTTATTACTGGTGGGCAAATGTCCAATAAATCCTCCAAATGTAGAGTATCCATCAATGCTATTGTGAATATGCCTTAGAACGGAGACAGGAGATAGACCCTCCTACCTGCCTGACACCTGCATGCTCTGGTGTATGTAGGGTGAGCGAGGTTTGTGGAGCAGAAGCGGAGTTCATTTCATCAGTTGGCAGTGAAGCCTGCAAGCCTACCTCAGGTACTCAATCCCTGGTGGGGGGCAGCAGGAATGGAGGACCTCCCCTCTGAGGAACGCAGCTCAGGTGGGCAGGCAGTAAGGAGATGGGAGGCAGAGAGGCTGGAACTCCTGGGCCAAAAAACCTACTACACTAGCACATAGGGTCCAATTTCAAGGCACAACCTGGTTTGTGATATTGAGGCCTAATGTGCAGAGTGAAACAGTCTAATGAAGGTGGCTACTACTCTTCTGAGGCCTACTTTGGACACATTGAATTGAGGTGCTAATCTTCAGTGAGGACCAAGTGGAGGGCTGGAAAGAGGGTATTACAGACCACAGCCCAGAGGAGAGGCTGGAGAACACACTTGTCAGTTGAAGTACAGAAAGGGGGAAATGGGTTTTTGTGAGAAAACTGGGGCAGTTTGAGGGAAGGACTGGGTAAGGTTATTCTTCTGAACAATTCTCTTGGGCTCTCATTTCAAGAATTTTCTCCTGATCAGTCTGTGACTATCATTACCTTTCTAAGGCAAGAATTCTCCATCCTCTGCTGTCTGGTTTACAAACCTGCCTTGATACAATCTGTTTCAAAATAAGAGAAACAATAAATAGTGTTCTAAGCTTAAATTTAGAACTACAGTGAGCACAACAGTCTGGAGGGTTTGGTTCAAAGTATTACTCTTGGCTGAAGTTTGCCTCTAGCATAATATAAGGTTATCCTTATAATCTCATGGGCTAATATTCATAACTTATCAAGTATCATTAGGACTATTATCTGAATAAGCTTTAAATTCTCAACAAACTGGCTATGTAGATATGTTGTTTTACAGTAAAATAAGATCCACTGAAATGAGTTTATCACTTTAATTGTATTAGCACCTTTCAAGTGGCTACATTTATTTGGAACATTTCCATAGGAGAAGAAATAAATTAACAGAATATTGCATGGCATGTGTTTGGCTCTAGTTCAAAGCAATGGAAAAGGTTTCAGAGGGAAACATTCATATGCTTGTCAACTGTAAAGAAATAGGACTACATTTTCTTCACCAGGAGAGAAAATGTCCAGGTAGACCATAGTTTGTAGGTCCATAAGGAAAGTGCACCAAAATATTCTCTGCCTGAGATGCATACATCTTTCGCTCATAAAAAGAAATCACCACTGAACAGGCAAACCTGTGTTGGAGAGTAAAACCACTTAAGATGTATTAGTTATTCTCATATTCCTAAAAAAAAAAAATCCTCCAGTCATAATCTGTTTAAGCATCTCCTTCCCCCTCCCCCATTCCCCCCCTCACCCCCATGACAGCATCTGTGAAGGTATAGGGGCTGGGAAGAGGCTAAATAAATTGGTTAGGGTCCCAAAGAAGCTGAATTTACTGCTGTGGTTTGATGAAAGCCAGGCCATGAGCATATGGTAGATTATTTTTCTTGACTGTCTTTTAAAATTTTGTCCAGAAAGGACGATGAATATTATATTTCTTCCCAGGGCATAAGGTGTAGGAATGGGGAGAATGGACTTGAAAGTCATGAAACAATCATGAGTCTTCTAGGCAAAAAAAAAAAAAAATAGTTCTCTTAGCTGGGAATTAAAGATCAAAACCAGGAACAGCTTTAAATAGTGCATGTTGAGGAATCTGGAGAAGGGTAACTGGGTGGTTTCCATTGTCATTGAGGACAAAGCAAAATAAATGGGTTTCAAATGCCGGGGAAGGGAAGGAATCAAGTTAGAATCAAGTTACCACAAAGAAAGATCCCTACTCTGCAGAAACATCTTCCAGTGAGGGTTTAAGAGTTGAATAAACAATCTTTTTGGAGGCAGGCTAGTAAATGAAGTGTTTGGGGATGAATGCATGCATCATACTTTTGGTGTACAATAGTTTTTCACAATGGGCAGCCCTGATTGTCACATTCATATAGCTCTTTTTATAAAATCCCCTTACAGTGGAAAGCCATGATTGTCATTCATATAATTTGTAAAACCTAAAATATTGTGTTCACTCAGACTTTATGAGTTAAGAGTAAGAGACTTATTGTGCTTCTCATCAATAAAAAATGAACCTCCTGTAATTCAACGCTTTCTTACATTGGGTATTTAATAAGTATTTATGAATGGAAATGAATGACTCCTTGAAGTGTATGGACTCTTTTATGAATATCTTTGAATTAAGGCCATTTACTTACTTGGTATTATTGAGCACCATCTACAAGCCTGGTATTGTCCTAGGCTCTGGATATAAAGTAGTGAACAATAAAGTCCCTGCTTTCAGAGAGCTATCATTCCAGAGAGAGACTAACAATCAGTAAGTAAATATAATATGTCATGTGATGATGTTATGAATAAAAATGAGTCAATGTTAAGGGAGTAGGGCATTACGGGTGGGGTGGTACGGGCTGGGTGCCATTTTACAAAGGGTGTCCAGGAATGGCTCTCGGAAAGAAGGTGGCCACAATGCCTGAATCTAATGAGAATCAACCATGCAGGTGTTTCTGGGAAGAGTTTCAGGTGTGTTCAGCACTTGTGGCTGAAGTGGATGAGGATGATGGGTGGGAGTGGGTTGCTGTACGCTGTGGTAAGTTTGGTTTTTACTTTGAATGAGAAGGGGACACACTGGAGCTTGCTGAGCAGAGAAGTGACATCATCTAATTATTTATACTTAATGAAAAAGCCACTGTGTTCACACAAAAAGTTAATTTGCAGTTACTGTTTTAGTTCACACTGCAAAGGAAATGTCCTGCCAATGGGTTTCAGCCCTGGGCAAGTTTACTATGGATTCAATGCGACCAAAGAAATTGACAGCAAAACATTCTTGGGGTGAAAGGGTTATACCCAACTTTATTTCCTGATGGCAGTCACTAAAATCCCGTTCACTCAGAGCGAGTCTGTATGCAGAAGCCAGTCTCTGCCTCTGGGCCTCTCTGCCTGCACAGCTGTCCCACACAGCCATCCTCTGGGCCTCTCTTGCACAGTTGTCCGCACAGCCATCCTCTGGGCCTCTGTCCTCAGCGCTGCCACCACTCCAGCCTCTGCTCTGCTCTCCTGCAGCTTTGCAGCTGTGCCACCGTGTTATGCCCAGAGCACTGGGCGGAGCTCTACATAGAGTCAACAGCCATGTATTGCCCACAGATGTGCAGTGAGCTAGTCAACCATGGCCAGATGAGAATCCTGGCTACAGGAACTCTTGTTTTATCCACAGAAATCACCCAAACTCCAATTTCCATTTCAGGCTCTCTCCTAGGAACACTCCTTCGCCATGTCCCAGACTTCCACTGAAGCTCAAGACTGACATCCAGCGGATATTTTTGTAATTGTAAACGTGAGTTTGAAACACAAAATAACTCGAGTAGGAATAGAGATTTACAGCAAAATCACAAACAGGATGATAAAGCAATCATAATGTTATGTAGAAGATTACAGTAGGGTTGTCTTCTTTTTTTTTTTGGCTTATAGTTTTTAGCTCAGGTGAGCTTGCGTTTCTCTAGCAAATACTTGTTTAAACTGGCGGGATTAGCTGTCAGAAGATAGGGACATTGAAATCATGGGCCAGTAAGGGGAGAATAAGTCAGGACCAGTGGAATTAACTAGGAAAAAGTGTTCTGGTTCTAAAGGTAGTCCTCAAAAAGTACTCTGTGGCTTGTTGTGTGGTGTCTATAAGAGTGTGAGTGTTCCAAGTCTGGCCTTGAGTCAGGTTGACACCTACTTTCAAAGGGGTCTGATCTTATGAATAGGATACAATGGAAATTCGAGGCAGCAAGGAAATAGTCAGGTGAGGTTGGGTGTTTTCTAAAGCTTAGGTGGATATTTCAGTGTTGCAGTCAAGATCTTTAGCTTTAAACTGGACATCTGATGTCACATCTTATTCTGCCATTTACTGATGCGGAAACCTGGACAAGTCGCGCTCTATCTCGGTTTCTTAATAGTACCCACTTCATAAGGATGTTTTAAAGGTGCATAAAGGTAAAGGTGGATTAAAAAAATGCCTTAAGGTAATTTATGCAAAGCACTTGACGTGCTAGCATTTAGTAAGCAGTAATAGCTAGGTGTTATTGTTCAGAGGATCCATAAGTAGCCATTAGAGGTAGAGAAGCTGGCTATTGTGGTAATGATAGTATATGCATTAAAAAACTTCTTTTTGCATTAGCAGAATTTAACTTTCAATCATTTTGTATATATAATCCATTTTATCTGCAGTGATTTAGGATAACTGAATATTCTGCTTAATGAAGTTATATGATTTATACAACATAGAGATTAAAGCTGTTTGGTGGCTTTCATTACTTTTAGGAAAAAGACCCAAATACTTTGCTCTGTGGGATCTGACTCCTGCCTGTCTCTTCATTATCTCTTACTACTCTTCCCCCTCAGTTTCTGCCTTATGGACATGCTGGCTTCTCTCAGGTCCTCCAGCACCTTGTCCCACCTATCTCAGGACCTTTGCATAGGCAGTTTCCTCAGCCTGTCCATGTTTCTCCCACTCCCACCCCACCTCAACAGCCAAGCGCACACCTAGTTAATGCCCACTCTTTCAGACTGTGGCTCAAAAGACACTTTGGAGAAGCTTTCCCTCCCTCTGCCCCACTCTCTGGTGGGACAAACCTCCCTTGTATAGGATCTCATTCTGAACTTTAAATTTTTCCTCAAAATACTTGTCATAGTTTTAAAGTATGTATTTGGATGATTATTCACTGCCCAACTAGACTGTAAGCATATGGAAAACTGGAACTCTGTCTGCATGGTCCGTGCCTCTGTAGCCCTGCCACAGTCTTTAGACTCTCAGATATTCTTTCGAATAAAGTAGTAGTCTGACAAAAGGAGTCTTATTTGAAGGTTAAAAAGGGAACAGGTAAAACAACTGGTGACTAACTCTTGAGTACGAGGGTGTAGTGGGTACTATGGTGTGGTACCCAGGTTCTCTGTTAAAGGCTAGGCACTCATCCCTCTAGATGTTGGGAACTTTGATGGTGGGTCCCCTCAGCCTAGTGCAGCTACCAGAATTGCCTTCAGCAAAGAGAGCTACATCACCTAAGATCATGGCCCATCCTAAGAGCAGCCCACATCCAGTGACAGGTTAATTGGGGGGTATCTGTCCCTCCCCTTGCCTCAGTGTGGAACAATTCGGAAGGAAGGGCCATTCCAGGTCCAGAGTTTGCCATAGCACTGGCTGAGGCCACTACTCAAACTGCACCAGCTGTTAAACTCCTACCCACCCTAATCTCCCTCCCTCAGCCCTCACAGGTGCTGTTCCTGAGAGCCATGTACCCCCCACCCCAAACACCTGCACACAAGTCTCAGAGTCTATTTCCTAGGGAACCTGACCCCAACTGGGTGTGAGGGAGAGGGAGGTGTCCAAGCTCCTTGATTTCTGTCTTGATGTTACCAGCTAAGATGCTGTTTTTCCCAGGATTGTGCTTTGGAGGCAATGAAGAATGAAGCCAGTAGACAAGAGAACAGAGCAACCAGCAAAGCTCTTTCAACGAAGAATGAAAAGAAAAGACCTCCTGCCACTCAGCAGGGGCTCCAAGAGGATGCCATCAGGCCTGTGGTGTCTGGGGTTTATATTGCCTCCTGATAGGAGGAAGTTCCCCCGCCTCCCATAGAGAACTGAACTGATGACATCACAACCCTCTTTTGATTCGCTGAAAGTACAATGCTTCATTTGCATAAGGCATAACCAATCAGAGCTGAGGTCTAACTGTTCTTCGGAATGGCTGAGTTTGATTGGAGCTTTTTTAACTTATAAGGGCCCTGAAGCTTCTTGAAACCTATAGGGGCCCTAAACTCTATTTGCCTGCCTCCCTCCATTACCTGCCTCATTGAGACGGCACATGAAGCCATTCAAAGAGATGAAAGCAAGAGAAAAATTACGTACGGAAGTTCAAGTAGGTTTGCTGGAAAAGAGATTCTGAAGGTGTTAAGTGAGCTTTCTGTGGGATGCCAAGAGCCTGAAGCCCAGAAGAAAGATCTGGGCCAGAGGTATGGACTTGGGAGTCATTGGCACACCAAAAAATGACATAAAAGAGCTCAGAGTGCGGAGAGTGAATAAAACTGAAGACTAGTGGGATCTGGGAACCAGCAGAGGGAGGAGAAGGAAGACAAACTCATAGCAGATGGAGTTATCACAGAGAGAGAAAGGAGTGTGAGCAATACGGAAACCAGAGGGAGCTGCAGAGGGTTTACAGAGGTCACAGGCACGTGTGTTGTGCTGGAGGGAATGCAGCACAGCAAAGTGTTTGTGGGGGTTAGTGACACTGCCACTGAAGACTTTGCTGGGGACTGTTTTACTGGCGTGGTTAGAAGCCAGATTCCAGTGAAGTAAATGGGGTGAGAGGGGCAAAGAAGAGATGGATGGAGTAACCTTTTTTCAGTTTTCATGAGACAGGAACAGCGACTAGGAGAGGTAGATAAGCACTGAGGAGCAAAGACAACAGGATATTTGTGCACAAATGATGGGGAAGGCAGGCTGAAGGAGCCGGTCCAGTTAGAAAAGTATAAAGTGAAGGGCACAGGAGTGACAACTAGGTAGAGGTTACTGAGGTGAAAGCTGATGGAGTGCACAACGTTAATGCTGGAGAGGCAGCTTCAAATTACTACTGTGAGGAAAGTGAGTAGACGTGCAAGCAACAATAGCTAAACTTACTGATGCTCTTTAAGCATCAGAAAGTTTTAGTACTTCCCCCAACCTTCACAACAAATCTTCAAGTAGAATGCCACGCCAACTGTCCAGGGCAGGTGGAGAGCAGGGGGCGGGGCCTCTCGACTCTGAAAGGCTCTCGCTCCCGGGAGCCCCGCCCAGGCCCCAGGTAGGCGGGTGAGCGCAAGCTTCCGGGCAGGCAAGCCCTAGAGGGTCGTGCTCTTTAGGATTGGGCAATTCCAGAGGGCACCCCTAATTATCTTGAGACAGGTTCCGAAGGAGCAGGAGGAGGTAAGACTGCGTTTCCCGAAGGAGGTTCAGGAACTGGGGACATGGAGAGCCAAGCACAGGCTGGGTGACGTCCGGGCTGTGCAGGAGCGAAGGAACTCGCTCCAGTGCGCAGGCGCCGGGGCCTGCTCCCCGCCCCTCCCCGCCCTCCCCCCGCCCCTCCCCGCCCTCCCCCGCCGCCCGCGGTAGAATCCCAGTTCTGCGCTCTCGCGGCACGGCGGTTTGATTCCTAGAATTTGTGTTTAAAAATATCGGTTGCAATTTACCGGTCAACTAATCGGTATCCGTTAGTTAAAAATACAGTTATGTGCAGATGATGGACTATTTTGCAGCCCCACCCACGCAAACCAGAACTTTGAATTTCTTTTTCTGTTGTCGAAGTACGGATATTCTCTCCTTGAACTGTTAACGGCTGGTGGCCAAGTCAAAGCTGTGTGAGTGGGACAAGGGAAGTTTCTTTCCACGGCTCGCAGTAGATTTGGTAACAAGCTGCAGTTCTAATGAGAGAAGGGCTGTGATGACAGTTTTCTCTGCGCAAGTGGGTCTGTGGTAGGAGCTGTGGTCACCTGGAAGAGAACTCTCTGGAAGAGACCGTAGGGCCTCAGAGGTGGGGAGACCTCAGCAGAGCGGCAAGAGCTGCAAACGTTGGAGAAGAGGCATTTCTCGGGGAACTCCTGAAAGTGCTCACAAGAAAAACCATCCCCGAGAATGTGGCAGTGTGCAAGCCGACATCGCTCTCCGCATTTCCCAGGCGGGCGTCTGTCAGCATTCAACTGTGACTTCTGAACCGCGAAGCTTTTTGGGTGGGCCTGCTGAGCTGCCCTTCTCTGAGCTTGAGGTTGGAGGTAGGCCTCTCACACCCACTACCTTCGGTTGGAGGATCGGTAGGGCTCGCCAAGAAATCCTCCATCCACCCCCTTCCCAACTCTATTCTTGCCCTTTTATATTTTCTTTATGGGCAGGATGGTGGATTCAAGAAGATTTTAGCCTAAGTCACTTTCAAACCCAAGAGTGATCTTTGAGTAATTAAAATTCCAGTCCAGTGTTGTAATGATGTAACAACTTAGTGTTACCCATTTGAAAGCTATTTTAACCATTTCAGGCCTCTTCAAAAAAAAAATCAAGTCACGTAGAAAAATTTATTAAAGAATTCACAATCCCACTCCTCTCCCCTTCTTTGGTTCCACTGCCCAGAGGGAAGTATTATACACTCTTGTTTGCTTTTGTGTTTAAGTAGTAAATTTTAGTTGTTGACAAATTTACTTCAACCCTGGCTTCTCAGTGGGTGCTCAGATTCTGTCACCTAGTAATGTTAATATTTTGGAGAAATGAGGGGTTACTCTTTACAGATAAGCAGTGACATATTACCCACCCCCTGGACCTGCCCCACTGATGATCTTGAGACAGCAGGTAAATTGAGGGCCTTTATGAAGCACCGGAAGGCCAGGCTTGCTCTGTGTGTGTGTGTGTACATGTGTGTACACACACACACACATGTACACACACACACATGTGGCCAATTATTTAAAAGCTTTTTAAAAATAGGAATTACAGTTTGTCACAAATCATGCTCACTTCTCTCTAGTAACTTTTTAGACTCAAAGTCCTTTTCTTGCAAGCCTGGCTGTGGTAGTGTTTGCTTGGATTGGGTGTAGCTTTGACTGCACCTGTTAAGCCTGGCAAGTTGATCTCTTGGGAGCAATGCTGTCCCTGTGCCTTTAGTGTATGAAAAATTGCCTCAGTGCAGCTGGCGCTGCCAGTCTCCTGTCCTAGAACCCATGGCAGCTGACCCTACTTCCTGCCTTAACCACGCCCTCCCGGGCAGCTCTTCCACAGTCCAGTGAACACAGGGATACAGGCCATGCTATTTGGCATCCTTCCTGTGTCCATGGGGAACTTGCTAGTGTATTCTGTCCAGCACTTTATAGGTTATTACCACTTGCTTCTCTCTCTCCAGGACTACTTAAATACCTCCTCCCTGGTCTATTCCTCTTGTAGAAGGGACTTCACATAGAGGCCAACGTGTGCTGGCTGTCAGTTCATCACCTCTGAGCTTCAGATCCGTTGTGCATTGCCTGCTCTGCCACATCCTTTCACTGTTTTTCCTTTGCTAGCTGGCACAATACTAAACTCTGTCAGTAGATGGCACTGGAGAGACACTGCCGGAGGAAGGAAAAGGAGTTTGTCTTAGATGGGATGTGTCCTTCTCAGTAGGCTCCTGGGTTCCCTTCCTCTGAAATCATCTTCCCTCACTTTTTCTCCTGGCAAATCCCTGCTCACTGTCAGGCCTCAGTTTAGTCCTCTGGTCCTCTGGGAAGCTTTCTCCACTTTCCCTAAGTCGAATCCCTTTTATTTCCTTTCAGAGCATCCTGTAAGGCTCCTTCAGGTCATTTTGCATAGCTGTAATTTTACATACGTTTGTACAAATTTGTACTATCTCCTCTACTACAGATTGTAAGATCCTTGAGGACAAGGAACTGTGGCTTTTTGGCTCCCATATAGTGCGTGTATTAAGCACGTTAACAAAACAGGCATTCCAATATGTTGTGGTTGTCTTGGTCCAACACTTTCCCTTTTCATACTCCAATCTGCTACAAGATGTCAGGCTAAGACATTCTGGTACTTGATTTCAGCCAAGAAAGAAGTGGGGCTTAAGGTTAAAAAGACTTTCTGAGCCAGAAGAGGATCCCTTTGAAGTGAGATTGAGGCACATATTCCAAACGGTTTCTCTGAGAATGACCTCTGTGGCTTTGCTTCTTTGCTGACTCTGTGGAACAGTCTGAAATACTAACAAGCAAGACAAAGGAGAGACTCTCATCTGCTTGGCTGAGGGGCAGTTGTGCTGTTTAGACAGCAGTTCTAGAGAGAGCATGAGCTCCCTGAGCTCTGATTCATGTGCAAATAGGGATGTGGAGGGAGGGGTGTATTTACAGCTGCTCTCCCCACCCTTTATTCTTCATTAACTGTGAGCTCTAGAGGAAAGGTCTAGAGCAAGGGGTCAGAAAACTGTAGCCCTAGGGCCAAATATGGCTCTGTGCCAGTTTTTGTAAATGAATTTAACTGGAACCTGTGGTGACCATTTAGTAAATAATATATGTAGGTATTGAATCACTCTGTTGTATATGTGAAACCAATATAATATTATATATGACTATATTCCAATAAAAAATATTAACTGGAATCCAGCCGTACCCATATGAATAGTTGTGATATAGACCATGTAGCTTGCAAAGCCAAAAATATTTACTATCTGGCCCTTTAAGATAAAACTGGGGGGACATTTGGTCTAGAGGAACATCAGCTTTTTAGAAGCTTTACTATCTGGTTAGTATTTAGCTGACCTTTCGTAAAAAGTTGTGATTTGACCTTTTGGAGAAAGGCCTGTTTTTTTTTCCAAGAGGCAAATATTCTGGATAGAAATGATACAGATTACTTGAAGTTCCTTAGAAGTTATATCCATATGTCAGAATTTTATTTATTAATTCATTTCAGGAATTACCCACTTAAGTGTGCTGTATCTTTTTTAGTGGAAAATATGGGATACATGATGTAAATTCCTTATAGTTTTTTTAGCATGCTTTGCCATAGCAGGCCTAGTAAGTCACTGTTATACTAATTACTTCATTTGTCAAGATGCCAATCAAAGGCCTGTAGCTATTTGCCTCTCATTGAAGAAATATTCTCGGCATGGATTGTGTGGCTTATGCTGGGAAGGAAAAATTGCCTCTATCCTTCAAGGTTCTTTTGGCTGGTCTAAGATTTAAATTGACATGAGACAGATTAACAGAAGAAAATAAAAATTAATGATGTATATATGGGAAATCCAATAAACATGAGAGATTCCAAAGACAGGCAAAATGAGGTATATATGTCACTCTGGACTAGGAAGAAGGGTCAGGTTTGGGGTTTCAAAGGGAAGGAGGGCAATTCCCAAGAAGAATGGAAAGAGTAAGTCTCACTAAACAATGTTGTCTGGACCATCAAGAAACAATGGGATGTTGAGAGGACTTTGAATAAATAGGCGTCTTGCTAGGTTCCTTCCTGCCCACCACACCAACTTCATATTATACTATAGTTCTCTATGGTGGTTACTTCTTTCCTGGAATAGGTCCTCTATCTAAATTTTCAGGCTGTTAGTGGGGGAAGCAAAAAAGAAAAACGTATTCAGTCTTCTGTTTATTATTTTTTAAAAAACCAGCCTAAAATAATCCACATGCCAAAATTTGGTGTGGCAAATTTTGCTCCCCTACACAATGAGATTTTAGGTGCTCACACATTGCTGAGTCTGAATATCATGTGAGATCATTTTTCAAGTTTTAAACAGTAAAATACATTTTCTACAGATCACTTCCTGACAAAACATTTTGAGTAAAGATGGTCAGTATTCCTGACAGTTTCTTAATGTTCTTATGCTTAGAAAAACAGGCAAATCAGAACCAAGGTAACTATTTTTAAGCAAACACATATAAGAGATTAGCTGGCCCTCCATAGACCCTTTAGTTTAGGCAGATGATTGCTGTGGCCCAGTGGGAGGGTATGTTTTTGGCGAGGTCTACAGAAAGGAGCTACCAGAAGGGAAAATTCTTAGTTTATGAGTTTTGGTGGAGAGCAGCACAGGTAGGCTCTCCACCCACCTCTCAACTGTACCTTTTTTGCAGAAAGTTTTCCAGGCCTGTAGGAGAAGCTCTTCTTTGTATCCCAAGGTAGTTATGGAATAGGATTTCCCATCTACCTAAGAAAGGAATGGGACACGGGAGGCTCAGTATATGTCAGAATCATATACTTAGATCTTCCCAGAATCCTCTCCACATTTTTGGGGTTAAATCTGTCTTTAAAATAGTATGTTATTTTCAAAACATTCTTTTTCTTATTTGCTACCTCTAGCTGTATTTATTTGTATGATTTATATTTAAGGAATTTCAGTGTCTAACTTCTATTCTTTGTTATTCTAGAGTTCTTACATGTTGATTCATACTTCAGTATGCTGATTTCTTCAAACATTTTAAAATTAAGGTATGCATGTTTTATATATATATATATATATATATATATATATATATATATATATATATATATATATCTGTGCCCTTGTATGTGTGAGAATACCTTTATGTTGTTTTCCTATATAAAAAGTGGGCATAATATTTTTGACTTACATTGGTTTTCTTGAAAAAAATCACTATAATTATAAGGTTGAAGGATACTTTTAAAGAAAGTGGAGTCATGACTCAGAGAAATACAAAGTGAACATGTGTCAAAGATTTTATTTAACTCATTGATTAATGAGAGAACCATAAGATGTTACAATTGGTTCCAAGGGAAATTCAAAGAACCACATGTTATATAGGCAAGTAAGGAATCCTGGAATGAATTTACAAATAGATTCAAAACAAACCTACTCACAAGGCCATACTCAGCCATATTCCACTAAACACAGTTGACTTGCATTTTTATGGACAAGGATAATTCACGTTATTTCCCCTTTTCTACAACTTTAGAGTCATGAAATAACTCAGTTACAGTGAAAGGTTGATAACCTGGAAGGGTGTGCTACATGGGACATTCAGTAATCACTGTGGTCCATTTCAACGTCTTTAACAATTTTCCCTACACTAATACTTTGTAGTGTTTAGTATGCCTCGTAGAGTTCTAAATACATTGTGTACCTTAACTAAATAAACTCACAAAATTAACTTTATTTTACAGATGAGAAAAATGAGGCATTAAGGTTTTAATTTGCTCATGGTAAAATGTAAAAGCCAGAAGTGAAAAAAATAACATCTCTACTACCGTAGCATGTGAAATCACACGTAGGTGTATGTATATATGCACAAAAATACTAGAACACAGAAAACTGACCTTTACCAATGCCTTATGAGGTGTCCATGCTTTTTGTTAAAAGAAAAAGGGAAGGTGTGGAGTAATGTGCATAGAATTATTTTATTTCTTTAAAAGCAAACTAGCGAGGAGCAACAGGAAGTTGTATTCAGTCACATCTCCTGGTTAGAATTCCAGCTCTTCCACTCAAGAGCTGGATAGGGCAAACTATAGAATCTCTTTGTCCTTCAGTTTCTGCATTTATAAGTAATAATATAATATCTATTTGCAGCTGTTGAGAGGATGACAGGAGCATATACGTAAAGAGCCTGGGAGAGTGCAGGGCTCAGGGTGAATGCTCTGTTAAGTGTCGGCGTGTCTTTGTGTGTGATTGTGGGTGTGCTGTGCTTCCCGTTGTCCAGCCTGGAGGCATCACCTTTCCCTTTGAAGCTCAGATACTGAGTCTGTGCACTCACCCCACTGAACATTGGAACTGCAGTTGTTTACCAGATTTAGCTCCCCATGTCATTTCTGGGGCTTCAAAGGAATCGTTACAATTTCTACAAATCCATGGTGGTTTTACTTATCACCTTTTGTCTGCCCTTCCAGGATGGTCGGGCTTCTGGCTGGTGCTTGATGCCCCACCAGGGACAGCTCTGTGCCCTGCTGGTGGCCACCCCCTGTCATTCCTGGGCCATGGTCTCCTGAGAAATGAGGCTATATCCCCTCCCAACTATGAACACATTCACTTTCTTAATTCCTCAAATCCAAGTTAAAAAAAGGCTTACTGTTTACTAAAAATGTACTGGAGACTTGGAGACAGCAAAACCACAAAGTGTTTCCCCATTATTCCTCAGCCTATTGCAGTTTGGCTTCTGTTACCTTTGCCTCAGATTTCAAGAACATCCCAAAGGTAAGAGAAAAGTATAATGTACTGCTATGTCCCATCATCCAGCCTTGACAATTATTAATATTTTGTCAGTCACATTCCATTTATCCCTTTTCTGGAGCATTATGAAAAGTTAATCCTAGACATCATGTCATTTTACTCATAAATGCTTCAGTACACATTTCTAATTGATAAAGACTTTGAAATACATATTTTTTACACCCCACCATGGCATTACCACACCTAACAAAATGTCTCTGTATCGCCTAATACACAGTCCTTACTCAAATTTCCCTGCATGTCTCAAAAATGTCTGTTTACCATCACTGGTCGAATGAGGACCAGACAAGGTCACGTGGGCAGGAGAGACCTTCTTTTTACCCTTCTCCTCCTGTTCCAGCTTCTCCTGCTTCCTTTCTCCTTCCTCACCTCCTCTTTTGAAATTCAACTGTTACCATTTATTTCAAAGTCTGCATACAGAAAAAAGCAAGGGGCACATCCAAATGCCAGATGTCTGAAGTCATGACTTTTACAGGTTACTTTTCATTCATGGGAATAACCCAAGGCGCCCTGCCACCTCCATTCTTTCCAGAGATTGTTCTGGGATCCACAGAGGAGGAAAGTCTGTGTAGTCATAAGAATACCTCAAGTATGCATTCAAAAAGTGACAAGCAGACTGTGTGAAAATGGGGGAATAATGACAGACAAGTGGAACAGACATTTGAATGGAAGTGCAAGTACGCCTTTGGAAAGTAAGTAAAGTCATAGTAAAGAAGCTCAGGATGCACCCGAAAGGAACTTCAGGTATATAATTGCAAAGAAGTCACAGTATTCCCGTGGTTCATAACTTTTAGAATGAGATGTGTAAAACTCTTCTGGCTGCGGCCATGCTGATCTTTCTCATCATCCTTTCCTCTGCATAAGGTCCAGTCTGTACAGCTATAACCGTGTATTTGTTAGGCTGTAATTATACTGTAAGAGACATTTGAGAGGAGTTATGGAAGTTTAGATCATCTCCCCACCTTGATTATGACCACCCATCTCCTCCCTTCTCTACACTGTAGCCAGAGTGATTTTTTTAAGGTAAGTAATTACCCCTCATCAGCTGTTTCCTGGTACATTCAGAATATAATCAACAGTTTTTTAGTTTGGCTTGCAGGCTTGGATGATTTCACCCACTGCCTGTCTCTCCAGTTTTATTTTGGACCATTTTTCTTTCTTTCATTTGCTTCAGGCACAGTGTTCTCTGTTTCTAGAGAATCCCACACACCCTCCTGCTATTGGCCTTTGCCCAGGCTCTGTTTTCTGATTGGGAGTATGCTCCCCAGCCCCCACCTCCCAAACGTTTTGTTAGAGAGCCATATGCTTTTTTTTTTTTTTAACAGAGCACTTTACCCAAGTTTGTGGTCATTCATTCATTCATGTGATTTTTTCCCCCTCAGGCTGTGCATCGTGCAGCATGTGTGAATGGTAGCCCTGGCCTGCTAGGCCACAAAGTTCCAGAGATTCAGGACAATATCTATATTTGTGTGCCACTTTGTACCCGGCACACAGGAGAACTCAGTGTATAATCGTTAATTGTAAAAAATGGATGGTTCTCATACAGGCTCATTTCTTCGGCTTAAAAACTTAAAGTTTTTAAAGTGTCTCTGACTTTCTTGTTATTTGCTGGTAGTTATATTCTGTGAAGTTGCCTTAAACACTAAATTAGTATATACTAAATTAGCTCCTATAGAAAACAGAGGCATAGGTTCCTGTGAGCCTCTGGATAAAATATTTTTATTACTGATCATTGTATAACCTTATTTTATGTGTGTTTCTATTTAAAGACACATTATTAAATATCATTATTGGTTTATTAATATTGAACTCATAGCCTGTGGGGTTATAACTCATGCCTGAGTAGAGCTTATCTAACACATGTATTTTTTCTGCCTGGCATATAGCAGCCTTCTTGCACTTGGGGACACTAGATGGCACTTCAGCTCTGCGCTTGGGGTCCACGTAAAATGGCCAACAAAATGCATAAATGTGAAAAACGTGGCACCAAATAAAACATGAAGAGGCCATTGTTTAAGGTAGGAGTGCTGAAACAAGAAGGCAGAATGTCACCTTGTTTAATCTCAGCTGAGAACATGAGCTTTGGGCGAATCAAAATTTCCCCTGCTTTTTGGATGGCAGTGAATGATCACAAGAGTGTCATATGAGTATTGATTTTGGGGTGACAAATTTGCCAAATAGACAAATTTGCAAATATAAAATCTTAGAATAATAATGATCAACTGTATATATATATATATAAAATAACAGAAGGTATGTATGTGTAGGATAAAACTTAGTATCTATAGGGTTCGGTACTATCTGTGGGTTCAAGCATCCTCTGGGGGTCTTTGGACGTATTCCCTACAGATAAGGGAGGATGTCAGTATCTCACTGGATGGGGCACACTTTGATCTTTTTAACAAACATTGACAAATATGATTAAGCAGGATTAGGGTTGCCTGGTTTTCTCAGATATTGCACAGATTTTACATGCTGCATTTACCCGTAAAGGTGTAATGTAAAAGTTCAGTAAACACGGTGGTTTAGTCAGTGCATCAGCGTCAGTCCATTAAATTTGCTGCTGCAGGCCAGTTTCTGGGCTTCCTCATGCCCTGTCTTGCTAGGCATTTAGTAGGGGCTTAATTTGGCAAGAAGCTATGGGCTGTCCTCAGGTCAAATGATATCAAAATCTCTTATCAGATGGCTCTTCTGGAAATATCAACAATTTCTAAACTGTCAACACTGCAATATAAACAATGCACATACGTTGTTGATAATGGCAGTAATTTCTAGTCCCAGTAAAACAGACCCTAGGGAAGTTTGTTGTGGTGATGTGCTTTTCTCTTGAGATCATTGAAGACTCAACTACAGCTGGTGCCTGTCCACAGCCTGGCATTGTAATTATCTCATTTCCTGAGACCCAAGCACTATCGATCACATCTGTTATATTAAAACATTAGTGATAATGGGTGCAATATCATTTCCACTACATACAACTTCTGACCGTGAAGATGTATAATTTTTGCCTTTTAGAATTTATATTCTCTCCTTGCTGCCATATATTTTCTTTAGCTTTTGAATTGGAAAAAAACTCAACTACTCTAATGGAGGTTATCCTCATGGTATAGTTTTTATGTGCTTTGTTTAATATTCCATAATTATTTAAGAATCAAAACCTAGCAAGTGATGGGAGCTGGTAATTGTGCTGTCCTGATTTTGTCTTCTCTTATATGTTCAGGTATTAAATCCAGAGTATCTGAAAAACAAGTTGTAGATGCAAAATTTGAGAGGGTTTTAATGAGAAAACTCCCTGTAAGGAGCCATAGAATATGACCAAAATTGCAATCGGAGACAAAACTGTGGCCTTACTACTTTCATTATTAAATGAGAAAGTAAGTAAATTTAAGCAGAATTAAAAGATAGACAAACTCCAAAGAGTTCTTACAAATCTATGAAAAAACAAAAGGAATCCAGGAGGAAAACAGGTGAAAGAAGGGCTGTGAGGATGGCTCACATGCAAACAATTTTTGAGGCCCCAGAAAGGGTAGACTAGCTAAAAAATTTGTATGTAATATTGCTGGAGAAGGTCATCAAGAGAACATGACTGCAGGTTGACCCCGCAACCGGAGGCTCCTCCCCTGGCCTTGGAATGTGGGCTCTGCCCACGGTTCCCACCACGGGAGCCATTTTCAAGCACGTATCCTCGGAGAGCAATGTGTCCTGGAGCCCCTTTGAATGGTAGATTGGACTGAACCCCATTAAGGCCTCCACATAAACTTAAGATTCTCGCAGGCGGCGAGGAGATCCGCTCCTCTTCAGCTGTCCAAGACGAGCCTCAGTTTGCTTACTCTTCAAACCCGCCACCTACCAGTCTGCACCGGCCTGCCTCTTTCTTGGGTCTCTCTCTGCCCTCCACGTACTGAGGCCAGTTTGCAAACCAACAAGTATTTGCCTTGGGATCCCTCGCCTGCCAAGGACTTTGTGATGTGCACCAGTTTTCCTCCCTCTGCCCTGGTAGAAGATAGGAAAGGGCAGTTCATGAAAGCATGTGTACAGGGGCCAATAGATTGAATAAATGTCCCTACTAACTAAATAATAAATAAAAATCCAAAATAAATATAATACTGATCCGGCACTTGGTCCTACCAAGTTGGCAAAAACATAAAAGGATAATACCCAGGTGGGCAAGGGTGTAGGAAAATGACTGTTTTTCTACTGTTTGTGGACCCAGAAGCTGATTCAGCTTTTCTGTAGGACAGCTGGGCTCTTGGCATCGTTAATCTCTTTTGATCCATCTATTTTACTTTCAGGATTTTATCCTGAGGAAATTAGGGATTTGTGTAAAGGTAGATAAACAAGGATTTTCTTGTGGCATTTATAAAAGGGGAAAATAGGCTACAGTGCAGTCATTAAACATACTCATTGCCATCCCTATCGAACACTTACTCGACACGAGGCTTACTCGACACAAGGCTTTGTCCTGAGTAACTGATATTCCACAGGAGGTCAGTATTTAAGAAACAAAAAACTGTGGCTTAAGGAGGTTATACAATTTATCAGAGGCTGCATGATTAGGAACCAGTAAAGCTTAAGTGAAACCCCAGTCTTAACTAACTTCTATAATAAACGTTCTCTATCACTGAACAAGTATATTTTGATGACATAAGGAAATGTTTATACTATGTTGCTGTTTGAAAAAAAAAATCAGGCTGTATTCAGTATCTCTAATCCATGCAGGACTATTCAGATTCTCTGATACTTTGTTATGTTTTTCTAGGAATGAGTCCATTTATTGTTTCAAATTGGTTGGTATAAATCTGTTAATATCCACTTATTATATGGAAATGTGTGTAGACACCATAGTTGGTGTCCTGTTTTATTTCTGTTTCTTTTGCCTTTCTCCTTGGTCTTGGCTGGGATTTGTTAATTTTATTAGGTATTTAGGAACCAAATATTTGCCTTGTTGATGGGCTCTCATGGCTGTTTTTTAATTTAATCAATTTCTGATCTGATCTTAATTCTTTCCTCTCTTCAGTCTCCTTTGCATTCTTTTCTCTTTCTGACTTGAGTCCTGACATCGTTGATTTTTTAGCCGTTCTCATTTTTCTAATATGCATATTTAAAGCCATAAATGTATGGCATAAATTCTTTTAAATGTGGCTTTAGTTCTTCATCTGTAAAAATGGACATGTAGTTAAAAAAATATCATCATTCATCTCAAATATTTCTCACTTTCATTTTTTTTTTAACCCATGAGCTGTTTAGAAGGGTATTGGCTAATTTCCAAACCTGTGGCAAATTTTTAGTTACCTTTTTGGTGTTATTAGCATAATTCCACTGTGGAGAGTCAGGACATGACCTGTATCATTTAAATCTTCTGAAATTTGTTGAAACTTCATTTTTGTCTTAGACTGTGGACATTTGGTAAGTAGCTATGGTATTTGAAGAGGATGTATATTTGACACTAGTTGGGTGCACTGTGCCGTATCTGTCTTTTGTTAATCTTGTTCAAATCTGTGTCCTTACTGATGGTGCATTTGCTTTTTCTATCAGTTACTGGGAAGGATGTGTTAGAATCTCTGACCATGATATGGATTTGTCTGTTTCTTACTTTATTTCTGCCAGTTTTTCCTTTATATATTTTGAGGTAATGTTCTTAGAACCAAAATACAAATTTAGGCATTGTATATTCCCTTTAGATCTGCTTTTTATCATCATAAATTGTCCCTATTTATATCTGTCTAATAATGCTCTTTGCCTTAAAGTCTGCTTTGTCTTACAGTGAAGATACACCAGCTTTCTTATGGTTTGTGTTTGCATGGAATATGTCATTTTTTCCATCCTTTTGCTCTCAACTTCATCTATTTATGGTGTATCTTTTCTATGTGATTGAGTTGCTTATTTTTAATCTAACAGTCTGACAACTTTTAATTATGTATTTGATCTACAGTATTCACTTTCACTGTATCATTGATATGTTTGAATTTAAGCCATTCATCTTTTTTTTATTAAAGTATCGTTGATAAGCAGTCTTATGTTGGTTTTATACACAACACAGTGGTTCAACATTTACCCATATTCTCAAGTCCTCACCCCCTCCCTCTAGTGCGGTCACTGTCCATCAATGTAGTAAAATGTTACAGAACCATTAACTGTATTCTCTGTGCTGTACTATCATCCCCGTGACCAACCTGTATTGTGACTATGAATTATAATGCCCTTTAATCCCTTCTTCCCACCACCCCCCAAACCCCTTCCCCTTGGTAACCACTAGTCCCTTTCTGGTGTCTGTGATTCTACTGCTGTTTTGTCCCTTGCTTTGTTTTTACGTTCTACAAACAAGTGAAATAATATGGTATTTGTCTTTCTCTGCCTGGCTTATTTCACTCAGCATAATATCCTCTAGTTCCATCCACATTGTTGCAAATTGGAGGATTTTTTCTTTTTATGGCTGAATAGTATTCCATAGTGTATATGTGCCACCTCTTCTTTATCCATTCATCTATTGATGGACACTTAGGTTGCTTCCATATTTTGTAAGCCTTTCATCTGAATCCTGATTTGTCTTATGAGTCTATATGCTTTTTTCCCCTGTCCTTTCTTGCCTTCTTTTTAGTCAATCAAATGCTAATTAAAGTATTATATATATTCCTACGTTTACTAGTTCTGGATAATGCAGAGATTGGAGAGCAGCCCCTTCCTGCCTTGTGTGCTACAAGTACCAAGGATGTTGGTGATAAATTTTAAACTCCATCTGACATCCTGACTGTTATTTTGCAGCTGCTGTGTAGATGCACTGGCATACCGTGCCCTCCCCATTCTGCATTCTATTCTGCATCTTGGTGTTTCTTCCTTTTGAGAAACTCCCTTTTGTATTTCCACTAGTATAGTTGAGCTCATCACAAATTCCCTCAGTTTTGGTGTCAAATGTATTTTGCCTTCAACTTTGAAGGATATTTTTGGTGGATATAGAATTCTCTGTTGGGAGCTATTTTCTTTTAGCACTTTGAAGATATCATCCCACTGCCTTCTTTTTAAATTTCCTGTTGAGAAATCATCTGATGGTTTGAGTGTTCTTTTAAAGGTAATATATCTCTTTTCCTCTGGTGGATTTGAAGGTTGTTCTCTTTCTCTTTGTTGTTCAGCAGTTTGGCTGTGGTGTGCTTAGGTGTGGTTTTCTTTGTATTTACTCTTCTTAGAGTTTGTAGCACTTCTCCGTGTTTTTGTGTATTTTGGGGGGAAATGTTTTGTCGATATTTCTTCAAATAATGCTTCTGCTTTATTCTCTTATTCTTGGACACTTTCACCATATCCCATGTGTCTCTTATGTTCATTTCTGTACTTTTTCATTTTGATTCCCCATGTTCCAGCCTATATATTTTCATCTGATGTTCTACTTCACTGTCTTTTCAGTTGTATGTAATCTCCTTTTGTCAATTTACAATATTTTATATTTCAGGTCTAGACTTTCCATTTATTTTCTGCTTCCCAGTTCTCTGCTGAAATTCTCCCTCTTCTCAATTAGTTGATTGGATGTAATAATAGTTTATCTTTCTTTGATACTTAAACATTTGTTTCACTTCTGAGTTTGTTTCTTTTGTGTTTTTTTTCCCCTTACTTTTCAGGTAAATCTTATCCTCTTATATGCCTGTTTTTATTTTGATTAAGTGCCAGGTATTGATTATGAAAAATTTTAGAGATAATCTGAAGCTCTGGGTGATGTTTTCTTGTCTAGGGAAGATTTCTTTTGGCTCCTGTGGGTAGCTCATCTGGTTAGATCAACCTAATGCCATCAGAGATGGAGACCAGATTAAAGCTGAGCTTCAGTTCTTGTGAAGGCTAAACTGTTTCTGGTTCACCCTTCTACCCTTTCAGAATCTCATTGAAAGTGTGGGATTTTTACCAGAGCCCCTTCTCTTTGGATGCCTTGAACTCAAATTTTTATTCTTATTTAATGAAGAAAATTTTGCTCACTTTCTCAGCATCTCATTTGTCATTTCCATTTTCAGGACTGGCAGTTGGCATTGAGGGGAAAAGTGCCCTAAATCCTGCAATTACCTCTCTTGGTTTCCCTTCTTTCAAAAATCTTGGTACCACAACTTCTCACTGTGTTGGTATTTTTAAGGCCAATGTGTATTTCAAACATGTATTTTTAACATTGTGTCCATCTTTTAGTTATCAATAGGATGATTATTCTAAAATTATGCACCATACATTCCTGGAAGTGGAATTCCATTTTTTCCCTCTGTTCATATGCATATAGACAAAAAACTCAAAAAATTCAGAATTTTTGTGGGATTGTGAAGACTTTTGTTTTCTTCTTAACTTTCTTGTGATATACATGTTTCTGAAAAGAGCATGGATTGCTCAGATTTAATAAAATAAACATATACAAATAGAACATTAAAATTAGTATATGTAATGAGATACTACTAGCAGCATTTATTTGCAAATGTTTAAAAATATTCTAACAATAATAAAACATATATATATGTGTTATATATATAACATGATCCATAATCTAATACCCTCCTCTAAATTTACCTTTTTTATTTTCCGGGCTCTGCCTGTATTTCATATACAGATATTACAATGCACGTTTAGTGACTGTTCTTAGCAGTGAATTTTAATGATGTACTTTGGAAAAATATAGCCTCCATGTATTTTTTTCTAATACCATGTTTCTAGTTCTGTTAGAGGGTGGTGGTTTATTTTCCTTCTCGTCCCGGCCACAACAAAGAATTGAAGGGCAGAGACACAGTAGTGAAGCAGAGTAAAAATTTTATCTGAAGTTATGCACTTAAAGAGAGAGAAAGTGTGGGCATCCTCAGAGAGGAGGCACACTGAAAGGTTGGTGGTTCCCCCTCTTAAGGATCTTTCAGGAATGTGACAAAGGGCTAGAGGGTGTAGACTTGTCAAGTGGTCTCAAGATATTGTCTTTGGTGAGAAACATTAAGTCACTTTTCTTCTATTATCAGCCCTCTAGATAATTCTGCAAAATCAACACAAAGAATTTCCTGATCTGGTTCCTCCCCAGGATAGAAGCTTCCCTCTGGGGACATATAAATTGAGACCGTCTGCCCTGCCCCTAAGGTGGGCTGAGTTACTGTCTGTTTGCTAAAGAATATGTTAGGGACCTTACCTCCTAACTTCCTGGCTTTAAAATGGAATTTTAGCTTTAAGATGGAATATTTCCTGTTCTTACTATGCTGTTATCTCTGGGCTTTGTTCATCATAGGCAGGAAAAGTTAACCATGGTGCCTGTCTTCTACCCAGGTTGCATATTACTTGATTAGGGGCTGGAGGAGGTAAAAACAGCATATAGGATAAGTTAAAGAATAAGCTGGGCCTTTTAGTAGACTAAACTAAATCTTACAATGGCATGATCTAATTGACACAATGAAGACATGGGCTGTGCTCTGATACTTTTCATTATCTGGGGAATATCTAGATATTTTGAGTTACTCTTGGCCTTTGTAGCTTCAATTTATTAACTCATTAACTCTGTGAGTCTCTTCTGACCCTCTAGTTTTATCTGGTTAACTCTCTGAGTCCCTTCTAGTGGGCTTTACTGGCCTTATTCTCTTTCCACCCTGCTCATATCTATTTTTCTGCCTAACAGTTCTTGTCCATCATCTTACCATTCTTTGCCTAGAATTAAGAAGATTGGCTTATTTATAGATTTCTTGTTCTATGCAATAGGTATATAGTTAAAATGTCAAACAAAATACTTAAAAATATTAACACCACTAAAAGATGTGTATGGTGCCTTTCTACATGTTTTTCTTTCAAATCAGAAGAGGCATAGAAGCATTTTGTTTCAGAATATTATATTTGACTTTGCCTGCTTTTAAAAGCTTTCTTTCAGCCCAGATAGATTATTTCCCTTCTTCTTTATTTGAAATCCATTTATCAAACACTAGATGTATTTCCCTTTCCAGGACAATGCCTTCATGTCATTAATGCTGACAGTATTCATCTTTAATAATACTAGACTCTGATGAATTGTAATCTTTTGATGCTATCTCTATTATCATGTAAGCTTTTGAAAAATAAATTTTTAGGCAGATTCACACTCATATCATCATTACCTGTAAAGGCATCTTAATGAAATTCATGACTATAAGAGGAAGCTAAATTTTAATTGAAGATTGTCCTTGAAAATGGAAGAATCTTAAGGTTTTTGGTAGATAGATAGTAATAAATTGATGAAAATAGGAAATAAAAATGGGTTTATTCTCTGAAATAAAAAGTCTCAAACATTAGTGAACTGAAAGAAGCTCTGAAAATGGTACTAATGATCTTTGGACTAATTTAAAACATTAGTCATATTGTGCAAAAAACATAGAGATTAATCTTGGCCAGATGTCCACGCCCTCAAAAATGTGGTGAATGTAATTTATGCAGTGATGAAAGTTTCCAATAAGGAACTCATAGAATGCCAGCTCTGGAAACTTCCTTTAAGGTCATAGAAACTTACTGAGCCTTTCATTTTCTAGATGAGACTCAAGAGGTTTTTTTCAGGCATCAAGTTGCTAGGCAATTTCATGAAAACTCCTAGAAGAGTAGCTGGCCTTGAGCAAATGTTCTATAAATGTTCATTTCTTTTCTTTTTCCTAGAACACAGAAGAAACCTATTTTCCCATTCTTGGGATGAGCACATCATGATGTGTTTGTTGCATTAATCATCTAATCTGCGATAAAAAGCAACCCCCAAATCTCAGTGGCAAAAACCAACAAAAACTGATTTCTTTGTCTTCTCGCATGTCTGCTGTGGATGGGCTGAAGCTATCCCCCTGTTGCTGTAGGCTGCCTGTGGTTGCAGCTGTGGCTGGGGCTCTGTTTAATTTGGCTCTTTTCTATGAGTCTTCATTTTGGAATCCAAGCTAATGGACCAGCCCATCTAGGTTGTGCTTTTCTTCAGGCAGAGATTAAAAAGCAAGAGCAGGCTTCTCAAATAAGCTCTTGCTTGGAGCAAGCACGCTGTCATTTTTGCTGTCACTCATTGGCCAATCAAGTCCATGGCCAAGTCTGGCAGTGGGCGGAGAGATGTGCTCCCCCTTGCAGGAGTCACGGCAAACAAGGAGGATGTGTAATTCTCTTGCACTGTAGGGAGGGAATAGTTGTCAACAATAATATTAACTGCCACAGAATCGAAAAATATTTTAATGTGGTGCCTTTATTTGACCTGCAATTTTTTCTCAATCCCTGCTCTGCAGAAAGGCAAGCTATTGGCTCTTGCTGCATTTTCTATGGCAGGGCTGAGTTCTGATTTTTTCATATTAGACTGACAGTTTTGGGTTACTCAGGAAGAATGTTTCTAAGGCTGCACCAGAATTTGAGGACCAGTATCTGCCATAGTTGTTTCTCTTTTGAATCACTTTTTTATACCAAAATCGAGGGTGTTAATTTTCTTTTAAAAAATGCTTCATGGAGGGGGGACAGTTTGAACAGGAGACTGCTGCCTTTTATATTCCAAAACAAGACTAGAAAGACCTTCAACTTGGCCTTGGAAGTTAAAACTTTAGGTGGCTCAGTATTACTGGTGGTACTCATATAAAGATGAGAAGCCACGGGAACAAAGGGTATGTTTCCACAAAGTCTTTTAAAAATGTTTTAAAGGTCAGTTTAACAACCAACATCCCTCAAGAGCTTTCTTCAAAATGTATTTTTAAGAAGAGGAAGGCTTTGTGTAAAGTGGGGGTAGATGAGGCAAGGAAATGGGGGGCAGAGAAGGGAGCTAGTTATTCAGAGTCTAGCATACTTCTCTTAGACTTAAAGTGCACTTCAGTCTCACAACCGTCCTGTCGTGGATGGTTGGGTGAAGGCAGGAGTGACAGTGAGAGGCAGGGAGAATTGGGTGATCTCTTCAGATTGTTAATGTTAGAATCTATCCGTTTATCATGCTTCTGTATCGAGTGGTGAGTGCATTCACATGTAAAGGGATTGGAAGAGGAAACAACAGAAATTTGGAGGATATAAAAGGGACTATAGGAAGAAGTCTTCTTGTCCAGGGTCCTTCAGCCACCCAGTTCCCTTCTGTGGGGACAATTTGTGTCATCTGTTTCTAGGGGTATTTTAGGCATTTACAAGTAAATACATTCAACTGTATATATCTCAATTTTGTACACAAAATCTCTCTATTCTGCACTTGGCTTTCACGTAACATATCTTGGAGATCATCCGTATAAATATACATTGAGTCCCCTCCTCGCACCCTCATCTGTCTTTTTTTTTAAGGGAGCTTGGGTCTGTCTTTGTAAAGTTAGGTTTCCTGAGAAATGGTCCAGGGGATATTAGTTCTAAAGTGGAAAGGAGAGCAGGCAAAGTCTCAGTGTGGGGGTGAAATAGGCTCGTAGAGGTGAAGGGGGAGGGGAAGGCAGAGTGATAATGTGCCAGGCAGCGAAAGCCAGACGTCTGTGTGGTTTCTTCGTGTGCACATCTCATAGCGCCTCGTTCAGAAGAGCCGTAGTGGTAGAAAGCGAATTTGCTGTGATTTGGAATGTAAATGGGAGATGTGCATCTGCTTAGTGTGCTATTACAAGGAGAATCACATCAAATTACAGGGTATGAAATGGTACGTCATTTGAGTGAATTACCTATGACAGGTCAGCCATGACCTAATCATACACTTTCCTTTATATGTAAGGCGGTCCACTCCTCTGCTCTCAGCAGGCCATTTGCTCCCTCTGCCATGCTTCCCCCCCACCTTGCAACCAGCTGAGGTGAGGGATCAGGTGGGATAGCCTTCAGAAGTACAGTGAATAGCCTTCAGAAGTACAGACCCTCCCACCTCCCTGCCCCCTCCATGGCTTCACTAACACCTTGTCTGACAGGCTCCTGAGATTAATCAGCCTCAGTCAAGAATACAATAGTTTAATAATTACATAATGCTTATTTCCATAATACTCAAGATCATGCGTTGTTATTAAAGAATGCATACAGAGTTTTTCTCTCAACTGTTTTCTCAAAGGTAGAACTTTTATAAATGGCCAACAGTGGTATAAACAGTTAAAATGAGATTTTCAAGACTGTAAAATAGATTCTATTCAGATGTAAGAATTTCCTATATCCCATTTAGTCTGCATTTTTGAAAGTAACCATTTTTTTTAAGAAGAGGTTACATCTGCAAGTAAGTGGGCACAAGGATCCTTGATGTTTGTAGGCACTCATCATCTATCTACTTAATAACTTAAAAGTACCACTCAGGAGCTCATCCCTCATGTCCTTTAGCCTTAGCTTCTGTGTTTTCAACTTGACACATCTTCTGGACTTGTCTTCTGTTTAAAATCCAGAAAATATGAGTTTGACAGAGCTGTGTCCTACAGACCCATGAAGGGGCATTTGCAAATACTGCAGCATGTTGTGAAAATCCTGGTTTCTTCATCCTAATAAAGAGCGTGCACTAGATGGTGGACTTCAGCCTATCAGGGAACTTCAGTGTAACCGTACTGGCTTCTGTGCTTCCATGACTGTGCCTGCCTTAAGATTTCCCAGCTTTATTTTCTCTCTCAACATTCTGCAGCTGGCCTCTGAAAGCTCAGGTCTGTCCCTGCTGCGCAGCCTGTTCAGATGGGGGCAGGGGAAGCAGCAACCTCAGCCTCCCGATTTCATGAAAGTTGGAATGAAACTGCTTCAGACCAGAGACTTTGGGTGTGTCTTCCCTGAGGCTGGTTCTTGCAGCACATTATTTACTCTCAGTCCTTTTTTTTTTTTTTTTCTCTCAGTCCTTTTTTCATGTCCAAGTGGATGAGAAAGCTCTGGATTTCAGCCCAGTTCCTCTCCTTGGCTGTATGATTTTATCTTTGCTTCATACTTGAGTCTGTTTTGAAATTTATGTGTGACTGTAATATAGCCTAGTGGGTAAGAGTTTGGCATCTGGAGTCAGGATGACGTAATTTAAAATTTTCATTCTACCAGCAGAGTTACCACCGGAAAGTTACCAACCACTCTACAAACCTCAGATTTTCCCATCTATAAAATGGGGATAATGATAGTACTTCCCTTAGATGGTTGTTGAAGGATTAAGTGAAGTAATACATGTCAAATGCTTGGCACCCAATGGTTGTTAAGTAAGTGTTTAGCTTTTATTACTGTTGTTGTGCTGTTGACTATTTGACAGGACCACTACATGTACATGTAACTCTAAAGCTCCTTATGGGTAGAGACTGATAGGTCCACCTGGTATTTTCTCATTTAATATTTTTTGAATGAGTAAATGGAGGAAATACTCTTGTTATATAGTTAGCTTTCAAGTTAGAGGTTGAAAAGGGGGCCAGAGTGGTTTTTTCTCTACAAATATTTTTGATAGCCTGTTGCGTGTAAGATCTGGCTAGTGATACAACAGGTATAGTTCTTTGCCTCCAGGGAAGTCATAGTATTTTTCTACATGACAACACAGTCATGAACAAAACTAATACAGGAGGAATGAAGCAGATCTAGTGGGATAATGAGATCCTAAACCATAAAGTGGATGATTATAAACTGAATATGTTTTCTTAAACATGGAAATAACATTATTGTTTGTCATATCATTAAAATAAGTTCAGAGAACATGGAAAAGTATAAAGGATAAGATTCAATCAATTTTAATCTACAGATAATTACACAACCATCTAGAAACCTGGTATTCAGTGTGTAGTCTGCAGATTCACATCATTGGTATCACCTTGGGATCTTGTTAGAAATGTACACTCTTTGGCCCCATCCAAGACCTAGTATCAGAATTTGATGTTACCAAGATCCTGAGCCCATTCTTAGGCATATAAAAGTTGGAGAAGCATTGATCCAGTAGACTATATAATAGCCATCAAATTGATTTAGTTCTCTACATGCTGGACTTCTCTTTCTGGCAATTTAGAGATTAGAGGACCAGAAGCCTTCCTGACACAGACTGCCCAAGAAAGTAGGTAAAATATAACAGATATCCATTTGAAGTGGAACTGAGCTCAAAAGAAAGAGAGATTCTAAGGAACAAAAAGACGTGAACTACAGACCAGAGGAGAAAGTGGGTGCTGAAGTATTAGTTGCCTAAGGAAGTTTGCTGGTCCTTGTAGTCAAGGAGCTTTGGTTTGAGTGGCTCTGCTGATGGGAACAAGAGCTAGTTCTGGATGTTGGACATGTGGGATGAAACCCCAGCATAAAGCCACAGTCTTTGAACTGCTGAACCTCCAGGAAGGGGTAAACTAAAAAAAAAATCAACCCACCTGCAAAGGGAGTTGCGATTGCAGTTGGTGTGTGTCAGTTCCTCTGGGCAGGAAAAGGGTATTCTTGAGAATATATAATCACAGAGCTTCTTTTACTTAGGTTGGGCATTGGAATTCATATCCAGGAATCCTCAAGCCAAGAGATTAATATGAAAGTTAGTCCTAATTTGGGAAGAGCCCCAGGGCATCCGTGAGAAGCACACACATCCCCTCAGCTCAGCCCCAGAGGGAAGCTCTAGCTCCACGGAGCATGAGCTCTTAATCAGAAAGCCCAAAACACACAAGGAGACAACCCACGTGAGTTAGTCACCAGAAAAATCAAGTAGCTGAATTAGAATGTACAGAATTTTGAATGCTATAGTTACTGGCTACAAAATAAAAAAGTATGTTAAGATGCTTAAAAAAAAAAGGATGGGATAGAAAACACAGGAAAGAAACATGGTATTATTATCATACTATAGTAATTTCCTACAACCTCCTTTTTTCCCCTTAAGATTTCTTGAGAGTCATCTCAGCACCCTAAAAGAGTGAGTGGTGGAGATATGAGTCAGCTCATCACTTCAGCATCATATAAACAAGACATAGAAGAGACAGAGCACACTCATGTGCTGACCCTTTTAGACATGGTGGCCCACCCACTAGCACATGTGGTATGATTTGTGCCCTGGAATATGACTGTAATTAGAATTTCCCTTGTTTGTAGAAGAGAATGGGGTGGGGGTGGGGTTCAGAGCAGAGGTTGTGAGGTGGGCAGGGGAGGGAAGAGAGAAGCCTAAAGTATGTCTTCTCATAGAAGACTTCAACCTCAGAGAATATGTGTAGGGAAAAAAATGATTCCATTGAATCATTTAATGAATTTACCCTTGCTGTTTATATTATAATTATGTTAACTAAAAAACAATGTGAAAATGCATTTCAGCAGTGAAGACCCTGACCTGTTTATGTGGTGATTGAAAATGAAATGAACTTGAGCCCTCATTTTCCAAAGTCCTCAGGATTGCTCAGTTTGAGAACCAATCATTTATGTTTGCTGTCTCGTGGTGGCACAAGAAAACTCCACGTATAAACATTATATAGAGTTTGCTGCTGCATGTTCTTTTCCCATCTAGGACTTTTGCTTTTTCTCCCCCACACTGGGGACCTTGGTTTTTGATCTCAGAAGAGAAAATGCACCGTTCCATTGACATGGGTATTTCTATTCTGAATGGAGGCTTAGGAAAACTCCCTGAGGAACTCAGAAGTATTCTAGCTTTTTCCTGCTGAGGTCCTTCTGCCCCTCAAGGGACTCTCTTGGACAAGATCTTGTGCTTGGTCCCCACCTGGTCCACAGAAAATAGTCACATATATTCTATGCCACAAACTCAGGGAACTGGCCTGCCCCAGCAGCCGCTGCTTGTTTGCTTTTTCACGACAGCTGCTAGTTAGCTAGGTTTCTTGCCTTCTAGATTTTTCAGGTGGAAGTCTGTCTATATCTCCCCATCTCTAGGGTCAAATTTCAAACTCTTCAAGTGGTCTTCTTAAAGCCCCTCTATTTTGACGTACAGGAATCAGCGAAATGTTCCCGATTATTATCATACTACCTTGGGAGGGAGGTTAGGCTTCTAGTACACCAATAACTTCCCCCAAATCTCCTAATCTCTGACTTTGGACCCTTTTATATCCTATATAACTGAGGGAGTAGGAGACATGTAGTTTTTTCTAAATTAAAATATTAATTTTCACATAGTTATAAATTCACATACAATTGTAAGAAATAATTCAGAGTGATCCTATGTACCCTTAATCCATCTTCACTCAATGGTAATATCTGGCAAGACTATAGTGGAACATCACAATTGGGATGCTGACATCAGTACCTTCAGGGTACAGAGTGGTCCCATCCTCACAAGGTCCCTTGGCTGGAGAGCACAGCCTCCTGGGGGGCTGTGTAGTCTGCCTTTTTCAGCATCTTCTCTGGGATTTGTGAGCAAAAAGGTAAAAGCCAGGAGACTCGCCACTGTGTCACGCCCTAGCTGGTCTGTCTCCTCATCTCCTTATTTAGAGTCTTTCATTTGTTCTATACTATCCAGGGTTTTTGGCTGTACTTGGAGGCCTAGGGAAAAATAGGTCAACTCCATCTTCCTAGGAGTCTTAGGTAACATTTTTTGATCGCCTCTTTTGCAAGACCTCAGCATAGCTTTACATTTCACTTGGGATCTGGCCTTCATTGTCTTGGTACCTCAAACAAAACTTCCTATGAGCATTTGGTTATATATGCCTGATGATGAAAAGGTTACAAAGTACAGTCTCAACAGTCATGGTTATGAAAAGTAACTGGGTATTCATTGTCTTAGTACAACACATGAACATGTTCTTAGATTACTCTTTTTTCTGGCTTCAGGGAGATCATTCTGGAAAGATAGGTCTCAGAAAAATTATTAAAGAATTACCAAATTCCATTGTTGCAGAAATGAATGTTGTTAGAACTAGATGGCTATTTGTTACTCCTAGTAATATGGCAGTCAGAATATGGTATAGATAGGGGTGGCCAGAGTCAGTTTGTACTGGGTTATAAAAGATGACTGTTTTCAAGAATTCTGCAAGACAAACACATAGTCATTAAAAAAATTTAAGTTACATAGGACTTCAGTAAATCACATTAAAAGCAAAGGTAATAGTAAAACCTTCTTCCTAGTTCTACTACATTCTATTATTATCTTTGTTCTTGAGATTATGTACATCTGTGGTATGTGTGGTGGAAATACTGTATCATGGCATCGTGCGTCTCTTTTCAACTCTGGGTTCAATGATGTCATGTTGGTATCCTGACATCAGCCACGGTGGGAGTGTTTACACTGCAGACATTGGAAATGTTGCAAATCAGGGCTTTCTCTCAAGAGAGCCTGTTGTTAAGCATTTTCCAGAACACCACTGAGAATAAGCTATTTCCCCAGATTCTCTCAATCCCTGAAGATAATTTTTTTATTCTCCAAAAGCTTGCCCTATCCCAGGAGCTTTGAAATTCCAGACCTAAATTACTTGCATTTTATAATGTAATTGCAAGATAAAAGCAACTATTTCTTCAACCTGCACAAACCACAGTGGGAAACAGATACATGTTTCCTATTATTCTGCCTTTTGAAGAAGCTTTGAGGATGGAGCTGATGCCATATTCAGATTAACTAGGTGAGTGGAAGAGGTGGTGGAAAGGGAAGACAAATGACTTGTTTTTCAATACAGTTGCTCTGGCTATTGTCTTTAATTGCACTCTGGCAGGACTGATAAGGAAACAGGCTTCTGTCAGCTGTGAGGAGCTGCCATGCCACAAAGCCCTAATATTTCTTTTTCTGTATAAGCGATGTCTTGTGCACAAAGCAACATAGATGTGAATTATTTTTGATATTAGTGATTGGTTATGTTTCTACTATGTTTAGGGCTTTAATTTTCTTAAAGCCACACGGCTCCCATTTTGAAGTTAACTGTTGGATTTGGCAAAGCAGGAGGTTTTAGCAGTTAAGATGTAGATGCACTTTTTGAGCTTTTCAGTATACTCCTTATTCATGTTATTTGGTTTTAAAAGATATGCTGATATCAACCTGAAAGCATGACTGAGAGCTGACCACCTTGGTGCCTTTTCCTTTCCAATTTGGTCAGGTTTCTCCCAGGCTCTCCTGAACACCCCCATAATGTGAGTGCAAAGCAGACATATGATGTAGAGACCACGTGCCTTTTACTTTTTTTTTGGTTGGAAAAAAGGTAGCAGAGCTATGCATTTCAGTCTTTTATCCATGTCATCTTCACCTCCTTTGGGGTAAAAGGCCAAATGCCAAAGCAAAAAAGCATTATAGAAAGACAAGTGGGTGACGATACGGCCTGAGTGCCAAGGGAGCATCGGCTGGAGGGCAGGTACAACTGTGGGCTGCAGGGTGGAAATGCTGAATCTAGCAAATGGGATTAAAAAGCCCAACTCCTGTCAGAGTATCCTAGAATAACCTGTTCAAAACTGGGTGTGAAGCAGTTAAATATTTTATGTGGGCTTGTTAAATAGTGTTTTGTGGGGAATGTCATTTCCTCCATGTTTCTGTCTAATGAAGGAGTCATTTCAACTTTCTGTTTCAAGCAGATACATACCTTCCTGTCAAGGGGACTTTGAAATATGTGATGCTGTTGCCAGAGCTCCACTACAGCGTAGGGAACGTCAGAGCCAAGAGTGCATTCGGTTGGAGAGCCAGGGAGTCCTGGCGCCGAGAAGCCGTGCACAGGTGACCCAGAACCTGTGGGAGGGAAGCAAAGCCAGTAGAATGTGAGTAAGTAACATAAGCAGAAACTCAAGTCTTTATAGTAAGCCCTGAAATAAACATAAGACTTCCAGACATCCCAGCAGAGGGCAGGCTATGTGGGATGGGAGCCCACATGCTAAGCCATTCAGAAGAGGGTTAGCAGAGAACCATCTGACAAAGTCTGGCTAGTCCCTGGCCCTGCTTTGGTTAATTCAGGCTAGTGCTGTGATTAAGTGTGTGGGCTCACGAGTCAGATTGCCAGGTTTATATCCTTAGTAACTGAGTGATCTTGTGTTTCTCAAACTGAGTGATACTAGCACACCTCAGGTAAAGCTCTTAGCAAAGTTTCTGGAAGCTAGTAAGTTCTCCATAAATGTGTGCTGTATAGATAATAATGCAATTATATTATTATTAGTTTCATAGTGAAATGAGACATATCAGAATCCACTTGGTATTTTTTAGGGCTTTCAGTATATTGGTATAGTTAGTGAGCTGTATCTCATTACAAAATGAGGGTTTGAGAATCCCCCACAGTCCTAAGCAAGAATCCTTAGTGTGTTGCCCTACATTGATACCTAGTTCAGGAGGCCCTGCATGACTGTGCACGGACCATGGTGAACACCAGACTCATTTAAGCAGCTCCCTTACAGGTTGCAGGCTTCACTAGGCCTAGTTTTGTTTGAATTTGCTACCAGTTAATTTTTTTTGCATCTTTATGTGCCCCTCATGTGTGGAGAAGCAACAACTGAGGATACAGTAAGAATGCAGTGACAGAGCTGGGCTACTGTCCTCTTTCATTCATTTGCCAATTCATGGATTTGTTAATTTACTCATTGGTCGGTTGATCCAGTTATTCATTAAGATACAGTGATTAACTGGCCAGAGTGTAACCGTCACAGCACCAGTCTTGTAATCCTTATTTTCAAAGACAATAGAGGGGACAGAAAAGTACAAAGGGCAATCAGACATCATGCTGCTTGATAAGAATAATCACAGTGAAACATCTTGTACTAATGACTAGATTAGAGCAGCAATGACAGGTCTTGAAGAAAAGTTTCACTGACAACAAATATTTGTTGAACACCTAGGCAGTTTTCGAGGATTTGGGCACAGAGCAGTGAAAAGGACAAGTCCCTGCTGTCATGAGTATTATGTTCTCCTGGGGTTGGGCAGGGAGCAGAATAAGCTAATAGGAAAAATATTATATAGGAATATATGCTATGCAAAGAATTAAAATATATCTTTTGGGGGAATGATTGGATGACTATTTTATATAGAGTGATCAGGAAACCCTCCCTGAGGAGGTGACACTTGAGATGAGACCTAAAGGGTTGAGAAAGAAGATGAGGGAGAGAGTTTTAGGCAGAGAAGAAAGCTGGTGGAAATGCCCTAATATAAAATGGAGATTGGCATGTTGAAAAGAAGGCCAGCATGGCTGGCACACAGCAAGCCAAGCGTGGGACAAGGATGGAGAGTTAGGGAGTGGGAAGAAGGTTTCTGAAAGCCATGTTGACTTTCATTCTAAGTGCACCAAGGTGACATTGATGGGTGTTATGCAGGGGAGTGACATGGTCTACTTTACATTTAAAAATGTACTTCTGGTAGGTGTGTGGGGACTAGATCATTGGAAGTGGTCTCAGTATTCCAAGTGGGAGAGGCCAGAGGCTTGGATTGCAGAGGACGCAGAAGAGGGGAGATGTCGATGCATCTGGGTGTGTTTTGAAGATGCATCTGATAGGGTTTGCTTCTCCTTATAGGATTTGTGTGGAGTGTGGAAAAGAGGAATGAAGGCAAGGTAAGCTCTTAGGTTTTTCACATGAGCACCTGGGTACATGACAGTGCAGTTTACTGAGATGAGGCCTAGCAAAGGAGCAGAGTGATTTTTTGGGGGGAATAGGGACATGCTGATGTGGGATGAGGAGAGGAAATCAGGGGTCCTCAAGTGTCTGTGGAGTTTGAGATATCTATTAGATGCACACAATAAAACATGTTCTTACCCACCTTGGGGACTGGCATGGCAACTAGCACATTCTAGGTTAGGCCAATAGCTATATTTGGATGAAAGAATAAATGCATAAAGGAGACAGTGGCCTACTCTGTCAACTGCATCCTCACCTTCATCGGATGCTACCTCATCAGCACACACGGGGAGCACAGAACAATTCAAAAATAGACTAATTCAACAGGTAATACATTCAGACAAAACCAGGCTTAGGTAAGTCTATATTTGGTAAAAGGGATCCTACTTGCTGCCCTGCTCCAAGTGGTAACTTGGATTACAAATATGGACTCCTGGGGAGAGGTGAGGTTTGCAAGAAAGATGTGGTAGTCTTGGAATTTCGATGGTTTCCAAAGCCACAGGATGCCTTGAAGTCTCTTAGGAAGAACATGTAAATAAAGGAACAGGGCATGGGTCAATGTCCTATTATGGCTGTAACAAATTAAAACAAATTTAGTAGCTTAAAACAACACAGATTTACTATTTGATAGTTCTGGAAGTCTGAAGTCCAAAATGGGGCTCACTGGGCTGCAATCAAGGTATTAGCAGGGCTGAACCCCCTCTGGAGGCTCTGAGCAGAATCCGTTATCTCACCTTCTCTGGCTTCTAGAGTCTCCCTGTTTCACTGGCTGTGGCCCCTTTTTCCATATTTAAAGTATATTACTTCAACCTCCATTTCCACAGTTACAACTTTTTCTGATTCTGACTCTTGCCCTACCTCCCTCTTTCCTTTATAAAGATCCTTGAGATGTCCTTGAGCCCGTCTGGAGAATCCAGGATCATCTGTCTCTTCATATCAAGATCCTTAATCATACCTGCAAAGTCCCTTTTGTCATGTAAGGTGAAATATTCACATGTTCTGGGGATTATGATGGGAACAACTTTCAGGATTATTATTTTTGCCTACTAAAGGGCTCAGGACTGATCCCTGGAGTCTTCCCACGAGGACTAACGGAGAAGATCCAGCAAAGCAGAAGAGGAAGGAAGGGCCCGTGAGAGAGTAGGAGAAGCAGGAAAATGTGGTGTCACAGAAGCCAAGGGAGACAGTTTTGAGGAAGAGGGAATGTAATTGTATCGGTTAGCTTTGGGTTTGGCTGTTAATAATGGAAAACCCTATACAGTGGTTTTACCGAAGAAGGGGTTTATATTTGTCCTGTCACAGTGAGTCTAGAAGAGGCCATCCCTGGCTGGAGGACTAGCCTGGTGCCTCTGTCTTCCTTGGCCGTGTTTTGCGTGTGGCTTCCTTAACGCATTTCCAAGAGGGTGGCTGCATCTCTAGGCTTTGCGTTTGCCTGTCAGGTAGAAGAATGAGAAAGGAAAACAGGCAGAGGGGAAAGGGTAAAAGGGGCATGCCAGCTGAGTCTGAGTCTTCTGTAAAGCTTTCTCCGAAACTCTTTCCAGTCACTGCTACTTACATCCCGTTGGCCAGGCTCACACCCAACTCCGGAAGCCTGAGCGGAGTCTGTCGGCAAGGAAGGGGGAAGAGTGGGCGTTGGGTAGGCGGTCGGCAGCACCTGAGGCTGTAAGAGCTCTTAGTCATAGGATTTTTGTGAAAGACAAGGCCTTTCATCTAAGATCATGTCTTCCAAGGAAGTTGGGGCTTTAAAGGTAGACTTAACTCCTTTTTAATTTTTACGGAATTTTGATGATTGGTGTTCTGTAAACTTCCTGGAGCTCTTACGACATTTGATTTATATACTCAGGAGGCTTTTTCCTTCTGTCTCAGAATTTCCTCTCAGATAATTTAATTCTCTTTGCTTTTGTTTAATCTTCTGGAGAGATGGGGTAATGCCAGTCAGCATCAGTCAATTATCTGGACCCTTGAAATAGTTTGAACTAGCAAACCAGTGAATTAACGGAAAAAGGCATGGGCAAATCAAATACTGGTGTAATTTTGTGAGGGCTTATTGAGGGAATTAGTAAAATACAAAGGGAGGAAAAGTGCACTGCATCTTTATTGGGAAAGAATTGGTTTAGTGAATTTTCATACAAATGAGGGGAGTGTTATATATGGTCTTTACTGATGAGAATGGAAATCTGAACACTTATAAAAAATGGAAATTATAAATACTCTAGAAGATTACAGAAAGATAATTGCAAGACAAAAGAAATGGGTCTGGCTGGTCTGCAGTTTCACAGGAGGAAGGAGAGAAGAGAGGGTGGCACTTCAGTGAGGGCAGTTCTGTGCTCGACTTAACGGAGGTTGCCACGTGTCAGTCTCTTCTGACAGTTGCCATCTTTCTGGGTTGATGGCTCTATCTCCTGCAGGTGCTTATCGGCAGGGTGAAAGCTCATATTGGGCAACCATTATAAAAGAGAAACATCTTAAAATGTCATCTACTGGTGAACTTTCCAAGTATGCCTTAAAAGGTAGAAATAAATATCCTTTGAAATTCATTTTTTTCCCCTTCATCTGCTAGTTTTGGCCCATCTGCCAGGCTAGAAGATTGCTACTGTCTTCTACCTTCACCAGTGAGTGATCCAAGCTTCAGTTTGGAACTCTTAAAAATGTTATAAAATAGTTCTACAATCCCAGAAATTTCTTCTAGTCAGTATGCATTACTCTCCCTCACCCCCCCCAGCACACAGATAAGCTCAGCTGCAGAGTGCTGGATACATTAATCCTGAGTCAAAAACCCACATCTCTCACTCTCTCACACACACACAGTCTCTCTCTCTTTTGCTTTCCTGTCATGAAATGGAGTTGAGTGAACCTCTGCCAGGTAACATGGCTTTCTCTCATCAATGAGACTCACTCACAGGAGATCCTAATTAGGAAGCTAGTGAATATTAAATGCTTCGATTTTTGATCAGTTTGATAGCAGAAACCAAACACCTGATTATTTGGAAATGTAAAAGGGCTTTAGTCCTAAGCATTCTATAGACTGATTTTCATCACTGATCCAATTTTCATGGCCTCATATCTTCATGTTTGTGTTGGTGTTGAAGGATTTTGACAAGAGGGAAGGGAAAAAGCATTTTAAGCTAAGAGCACAGTGTGAACATGGGTAAGAAGGCAAGACACTGTATTGTGTATGCTGCAAATAAAAAATAATCTGGCAAGACTAGTGCATAGGATTTGGGTAATATTTTAATAAGACTTGAAATTGGAGGCATATTTTGGAACTAGGCTTTGGAAGGCCTTGAATGCCAGACTAAGGAGTGGAATTGTATTCATCAGGCAAGAAGATTTTTGAAGATGGGAATGAACTGACCCATGCATTAGGAAGAGAATGTACAAAATAACAAAAGTAATTTTAGTATACAGAGTTCCAGAGTGCACATAGCTTTTTCACTTACTTTAAAAACAACTCTAGAATGAAGTACATAAAGCCTTACAAGGGTTTGGAGATTCATGTCATACAAAGTCTATTTGAAACCACTGGAGCTGACACCCACTATTTGAAGGGATCTTTATAGAAAGGATATAGATTTTTTTCTTTTTTTTCTTTACTGTCTCCATAGGAAAGGCATAAACCTAAGAAGATAATTCAACTCCTCTACAGTCTTTAAAAAGAAATAAGATAGGAAACAAAATTAAGTAAAGAACAACTTAGAAAACACCAAAAATTATCTGCTGAGGACAACCTTTCTTCATATTTGAATGTATTACTTTCCATTTTTTTAAGAACACATATTTATCTGTCCTTCCATATACTCACAGTACAGATATTTATAGATATTATGGTACATTATAGGGAGACAAGCTAGAGAAAATAGATATGATTTCTTTTCTTATGGGGCTTATGGTTTAGTTTATTCTTTTTACACTTATAATGATATTCACACACTGTTTTTTAAAAAATCAGCATTTAAAATGATCATACCATATACACTTGCTATGCTATTATAGTTGCCTTGTTTGCATATTTTAGATACAACATATTTTTTTTCTACTGCTGGACGTTTAGATGGCTCCAGTGTTTTTGCTATAATAAACAACTTAACAATAAATAATATACCTAAGTTTTTTCAACATTTTAGATAAGTTCCTTAGAAAAGATCCCAACAAGAATTGCACAGCCAAAGGGAGTGAACACTTAAAAGGCATTGGATAGCGGTTATTACTGAACAAAACGTGAAAAAACTGAGTCATTTGCATTTATTAACTCACTTCTTCCCATGATCCTCTAATAAAGGAATTATTACCCTTCTTTCATAGTCAGGCTACACGATCTGTTCAAGGTCACCCAGCTAGAACATAGCAGAACAAGGATTTGAAAAAAAGTGCGTAAATCTATTCAGCAGTATAAGTCCATCTCACAGCAACCTTGCCACATTGGTCATTAATATGAAAATTAACTTGAAGTTCTGTTAATCATTTATATGAAAAAACTGCATCCTGGATTTTCAGTAAACTGACAATCTTTACAATCCATGTCAAATTGTTCACTTAGTAACATGGAATTATTTAATAATTAGAGTAAGGCAACTTGCAATCATCTGAAGCTGTTTCAGATGACTGAGTTAAGTCATCAAGGTCATTCATTGAATTCATTTACTTTCTGATCTGTTCTTTTTACCAGACGGTTTCTGTGCCCTTTTTCACACTGATGTATTTAACTTGAATTGCTGTCCTCATTCACTGGTAGTAGATCACCAGTTAGTGAATTAGCCTTCTCAAACCTTGGTTTAACCACAGATTCTCTTCATGTCCATTTGTCATTTTTATTTTTCTTTACTTCCTTCAGATGCAAGCCAGGACCACTACTATCAGAATCTTCATTCTGCATAATAGGAAATTGCTGGTTATCAGTTTTTCTACTAGTCCTTGATGAGTTAAACCATTGTTGTCATCATCATTAACATTGTATGTTGTTTCCTGATCCTCCCATTTCACAACTTCTGTGCTGCTGCTTTTCTTCTTCAACCTCTTTTTTGCAATTGAGCTTTCTCTTTTCCCAAAGCCAGGAGCTCTACTAGTAACATGCCTATCTCATTCTAAAACCTTTGCATGTCTTGCTGTAATTCTTCACTTAGATATGCTTTTGATGTTCTGTCACTACACTGTGGAGAACTCACATTTTCTAATTCGGGTCCCAAGCTTTTATAGTTATTAGCACTGCAGTTATATGTTTGTGTTAGGAAGGAAGGAACTCGGCTCAGTGTCGCAGGGAAGTCGGATATAGTGAGACGAGAAACCAAAGTCAAGAAAGCAAAGTAAGTTTTAATACACTCCGCATAGAGTCACAGAGTGGGCCTGCCTCAAGTGAGACAGGCTTGGATGTTCATTCTGAGGCTTTGACGTGATTTTGGCAGGGCAGAGAGGTCCTTGATTGACAGCTCTTAGGTCTCTAGGCTTGTTCTGATTGGTGAAATGAGGACCTGGGCTGTGCCATCTCCGTGCTTGTGATGTTTCTTATCTGGGGAGACTCTGGACAATTCTTGAGTCACTCTTTGACCCTGTAGCTTCATCTGATCAACTCCGTGAGTCATTTTTGGGGGGCCCTCTCCTTTTCATACCACTCATTTCTGTCTAACATTTGTAATGACTTCTGGAACAAGTCTTGTATTGGTTTTGTTACAGGTTTTTGTAATAGCAGAAATATAATGCCTTTTTATTTGAATTGTGTGTTTCATCTCACTGGAGTGGGCAAGCCACAAATCGATGAGGCTTCTTGTATCACCAGACTGAGATACATATTTGATGTCTAATTTTCAATCAGTGGTATCTTGGCTCATAATTTTTGTCATTTGCATATCAACCTCTTCATCTTCCTTCACTTCAAATGCAGCTACTGGGATCCCCTTACTTTATTTTCTGCATTGTCATAAAAACTCTCCTCATTTTTGTTAAAAACATGTTCAATGTCTGGTTTGTTATCATTTGCAAAGTCTAATTTATTTTCACTTAAAGAAAGCTTAGGAGATGACTGACAGGTGTATCCTGGCGACCTAGAGTATGAATGAGATGGAAAGACATTTTCTTTCTGTTAAGGAAATGCCTGGAATGCTGCAGAGATGCATCTTTTTCATCATAATCCAGTATACTATTTTTCAAAACAAAGTATTTTCTTTACATTTGCTCTTTCTTCAGAGTTTTCATTGGTGGCTCTTCCTCAAGATAAGTAGCAATTTTGTGTTTTTCACAGTTTACCAAACTTCTCCTTTAACTCATTTGTGATGAGTTTTCAATTATTTTCCATTTTAATTTACCTTGTTTGGCCACATGGAAGTCCTGAATGTACAGATACATCCTTTCTCTCATGTTCCTTGTTCAATTCTGCTGCTTGAGACATTTTTTTGCAGATGCAAACGTGGAAGATTAATCTGCTTGATTTGATAATTCAGAAGTCTTTTTTTGCTGGGGTACATGTTTGTAAAATAATTTTATCCTGTGGGTGATTATATTCATTCCCCTCAAGGCTTTCTTATTCTTCCTCTGATATCATTTCTAAGTCTAGCTGTGCTGACAAACCTGCTTTGGATATTTGTATTGCCTTCATTCCTACTGCTTTATTACGAACAGTCTTTCACTTCAGCAACAGGTTCCCAGTGAGGATATTTTTCAGAAGAATCCATGTGGGCTATTGGTATGCCTCTACTTCTCACGTTCTCTAGTTTAGCCCTTGTGGAGAAAGCAGAAACAAGAAAACTAATTGTGATATTTTGAGTTTCATTCGTAGAGAAATTGCAGGCTGGGAGAGGAGCTGGAAAACATCCTGCTCAGAGCCTGAGAACATCCGCGGGGCTCCAGTCCCACTAACCAAGTGATGGAAGTACTTGCGCCTGTGTCCTGCCCAGATCCTTCGGGACATCTGCCTGCCTAAAGACTGATTACTGTAAAACCCCAATATTTTTTCCTTTTGGCACTGTAACCTCTCTGACTCAGCCCTTTGCAGCCCCTGTGGTAGTCTATTAAATCTTGCTGTCACCTGGACTCCTGCATTTCCTTGGCTTTCTTGACCTAATAGCAGTCTTTAAGCTTCTTGATGCACTCATGCAAGAGGCCTATGAAACATGTCTTCTACTTGTCTATTTAATATATTTTTTTCCTCTTCGATCTGCAGCTCCAGAAAGGTGATCAACAATACTTCTGTGGAAGACTCTCAGAATCCCGAGGCGATTCTGTATCTTCCTCTTCTAATTTTTAGGTTCCTCTTCTTCTATATATTCAGAAATTAGTTGGTGATTGCTTTTCATCTTATCAATCGCATGTATGTTTGCTTCTTTTCTAAAAAATTCTACCATTTGCTGTTTTCACGTACAGCGAATAAAAGCGGTGTGAGTGTAAGGTAAATTCTAGCCAGAATAAGCAGGCAAAGAGAGGCAACAAAGGGCCAGGTAATTTATTTAAATACCCCCGGGTGAGGTTCTACGGCCTTCTTGCCAGAGGCCAGAGAAGTCACACCGGTTAGGGAGTGTTGGCAGCCGAGCTCAGAAAATAGCGCCCCATGCAGGGCAGCCGGAAGGCCCCGAACTTCCTAATGACAAATCATCCCACACCACTAAACTACATGCTAATTGCGCCTTGGCATAAGGACCAATGAGACCCACCAAATGGTTATGCTAATAAGGCATATGGAGCCGCACCAACCAGGTCAGAGCATGAGAACTATATAAGCAAGCCTCTCCTTCCCCTCTGGGTCCTGCCCAACTCATTTGTTTCACAAAGAGCTGAAGAATAAAGCTTTCTGCAGAAGAATCCTGCTGTTGTTGCATGCTGTTCTTGCCGGCGAGGACAGGGCACGCGACAAGTGGTGCCGAATCCCGGGAACCAGAACATCACCGGCACAGGGAGGACCCTTCAGACATCTGGAGAGGATTCAGAACTGCAGGTCAGAAGAAAGCCCGGAGGGGTAAGTTCCGAGAGGCCCCTGCTTTTTAGGATGATGGTTGATGGTTCTCTGTAAATAAGGAGGCACCATGGGGAATGCACCGTCATTAGTCACGGCGCTGCAGACAGCTCTCAAAGAGCGAAACTTGAAGGTCTCCAGCAAAGTCTTAGGATCTTTTGTGAAGGAGATAGACCGTGTGGCCCCCTGGTTCATTTGTTCAGGGTCCCTCTCAATCCCGAGCTGGGACAAACTGGGGAAAGATCTTGATAGAGAGGAGGAGGAGGGTAGCCTGAGGGGAGGCACCAGGCCCCTCTGGAAACTGATTAGAGCTTGTCTGCAAGATGAGAGATGTGAAAAGGTAATAAAAGAAGGTCAGAGAGCATTGACAGATATCCAAGATAGCATGTCAGAAACGGAACGGGAAACAGAGAGCGCGCGCGGCCGAAAAAAGGCCACAAAAACGAAGGTAAAGAAACCTCAGAGTGAGGGAGAAAGCCCGCCTAGGGCAAAAGCGAAAGAGCCCCGAGAAGTGAGTGACGATCGCCTCGGAGAAAATAGTAAATACCCCTGGAAAGAGTTGAGGGACCTCCAACTCTCCAATAGGGAATCTGAAGAGGAATTAACGTCCACAGAGGAAGGGGAAGAGAATAAAACCGCAGAGTGCAGAAGTAAGGGAACCAGCAAAGTTGAAAAGCGGACCAAGGAAAAAATGAAAGCAGGGTGTCCCCTGACGCCCGTTGCCCCGCCACCTTACGTGAGTGGCGCACTCTCCTTTTGCCACCCAGATACTCTTCAGGCAATTAGACAAATGTTTCCTGTATTTGAGGATAATGGCGTACGCTCTCACCAGCCCCTGAGCCATAAACAAGTTAAGGAGTTAGCAGAATCTGTTCGGGCTTATGGAGTCAGTGCTAACTATACCATAGCACAAGTTGAGAGATTAACAGAGACAGCCATGACACCCGCAGACTGGCAATATGTAACTAAGGCATGCCTTTCTAGTATGGGGCAATACATAGAATGGAAGGCATTGTGGCATGATATCAGCATGACCCAGGCACGCGCAAACGCAGCCGAAGGACAGCCTGCGTGGTCATATGATATGCTGACGGGCCAAGGACAGTGGGTAGCCAACCAGACTGCCTTCCCCTTACAGGTATATGCACAAATAAACACGTGCGCCGCCAAGGCATGGAAAGCCCTCACCAACAAAGGAGAAGTATCAGGCAATTTGACAAAAATTATTCAGGGGCTGAGCGAGCCATTTTCTGACTTTGTCACTCGTATGATGGAGGCCGCAGGCAGAATATTTGGAGATCAGGAACAAGCAATGCCCCTAGTGGAGCAATTAGTGTTTGAACAATGTACCAAGGAATGCAGACAGGCGATAACACCCTGGAAACAAAAAGGGATACATGCCTGGTTGAAAGCCTGTAGAGAAATAGGAGGGCCACTCACCAATGCGGGCCTAGCCGCGGCCATATTACAGAGCCACAAACAAGCCAGGATCACTAACAGAAGTATCAAATGCTTTCAATGCGGGAAATTAGGACATATAAAGAGAGAGTGTAGGAGCCCAGCTTCAGAACAAACAACCCAAAAGACCCCTGAGTTGTGCCCTAAGTGTAAGAAAGGCAGGCATTGGGCTAATGAGTGCCGGTCTATTAAAGATATAGAAGGGAAACCCTTAGAGTTGCCAAAAAACGCCCAGAGGGGCCCCCGTCACCAGGGCCCGCAAATATATGGGGCAACCAGCACGCAAGTGTCATTCGGGAACAACCAGGCCCCCCAAGGAGAGCCACTTCAAGTTCCGCGGGATTGGACATCCGTGCCACCACCAGAATAGTGTTGACTCCACAGATGGGAGTTCAGCCTATCCCTTCAGACTTTAAAGGCCCCCTACCACCAAATACCATTGGGTTACTCCTAGGGCGCTCTTCTGCTGCATTGAAAGGCCTGGTAGTTCATCCCGGAGTTATAGATCAAGATTATGAAGGACAGGTAAAAATCATGTGTTCGGCTCCCAGAGGAATCTATCCTATATCCCTGGGAGACCGCATAGCCCAGCTCTTAGTTTTACCTAGTCTCCACGCCAATTATCCTGCTACCAACACGGAGAGGGGAGAAAGGGGCTTCGGCTCCTCTGACTGGGATTCAGCCTTCATAGTATTAGATTTAGCAGACAGACCAAAATTAACTCTTCAAATAGAGGGAAAGAGCTTTGAGGGAATCCTAGACACTGGAGCAGATAAAAGTATTATCTCTGCAACCTGGTGGCCCTCCAAGCGGCCTATGACCCAAGGCAACCACCTGGCAGACCTCGCAACCAGAAATATAGCTTTTCCCCTGCTAGACCCTATCACCACAGCTTCAAAATTCCATACACAATTTCATGTCACTGCCGAAACACTGCGCAAGCGGTTTAGCATAACCAGGGCCGAAGCTAGGAACATTGTCCTTAGCTGCCAACATTGCTGCAGCTTCCTTCCCACACCTCATGTTGGGATCAACCCCAGAGGTATTAGGCCTTTACAAGTTTGGCAAATGGATGTGACGCATATTTCGTCTTTTGGGAAACTGAAATATGTACATGTATCCGTGGATACTTGTTCAGGAGTCATCTTTGCCTCCCCATTGTCAGGAGAGAAAGCTTCCCATGTCATCCAGCACTGCCTTGAAGCTTGGAGCGCATGGGGGTTACCACAGATTCTGAAAACAGACAATGGCCCAGCCTATACCTCTACAAAATTTGCTCAATTTTGTCATCACATGGGGATAAAACATATCACTGGCCTTCCCTACAACCCACAGGGTCAAGGGATTGTGGAACGCGCAAACCGCACGCTCAAATCCTATTTACTTAAACAAAAAGGGGGAATTGAAGATATACCCCCCACACCAAAAACTGCCATAGCCCTAGCACTTTTCACTATAAATTTTTTGAATCTGGATGCTCAAAGCCATACAGCAGCGGATCGCCATAATCAGTGGCCAAAAGACCCACAAGAACTAGTAAAATGGAAGGACGTGTTATCTAACCAATGGAAGGGCCCGGATCCAATCATAATCAGATCCAGGGGAGCTGTGTGTGTTTTCCCCCAGGGTGAAGAAAATCCCTTCTGGATCCCGGAGCGCCTAACGAGGAAAGTCCTAAACAAAGGAGATGACTTCGCTGTACCTCCTGACCCTGCTCCTGACACTGGAGACCCCGACTCAGGGAGTATTGAGATGGGGAATCCTGTCTGCCTTTCCTAAGCCTATGCCTGTCCGTTTCAATGCAGCCGTTTTTCCGCGCTTTTTCACTACCAATACTAGTATGAACTTGCCCTACTTAGTTAAAGACACCCTAGTAGCTCCCCTGGGAGAAAACCGATCCTTCGTAACTAATGGGTCATTATGCTTCACCACTCAGAATCTAGCTGGCTGTATCTCCCTGAAACGGAGGAAATACGGATGGTTCAGTGACATAATTCTAGAGGCCAGTAGCCTCCCCGTTATGTCAGCTAAATTTGAAGGGCCTAATAAGGAAGGGAGCCCGTCCTATAAGAACATGACTATCCACCAGATGGTTCTCTGGATCAATGGCACATTTGTACACTCTCCCAGGAACAATTCCACCGACAGGCCTCGTCAACCCAAATATGCCTCCCATTGTGTGGGCGACTATGAGGGAGAGCTGTGGCCCTGGACTGACTGTCAGTCAACTGTAGTAACGTGGGCAACTGAGAGGCAGGAGTTTACCATCTCCCCAGATATGGAGGGACGGCCAGCCAATGAGGCTTGGTGGCCAGTAAAGGTGCTCGAAGGCGAGTTTCGTCAGCAGCTGAGCATGAACCCCTTCCATAAATGGATGCTGTGTGGAGTCAATGGCTCGTGTACCGACCTCTCCCCCTTTTCCGCCCTCCAGGGTGGGGGAATCGGTGTAAAAAATATCACCTTTTGGTGCGAGAATAACCACATGCGCGCACACTGGAACATGATCATGACCCATAACAACGAGAACTACACGTGTTCAGCAAAATCAGGTCCAGAGTCACCTAATTCCCTTTTTCCACCTTCTCCAGTATGCGTATACCCCCCATTTCTGTTTATCTTATCCAATAGTAGCTTTGACTCCTGCTCCAATGAAACCTGCTTTCTGTCTCAGTGTTGGGATGCGCGTAACTTTACCAATGCTTTGGTAGTCCGCATCCCCCGTTGGGTCCCTGTTCCCGTAGACGCCCCTAACACCATGACTCTGTTTCGAGAAAGGCGTGATTTCGGTGTTACAGCCGCCATAGTGCTCCTGATCTCCGCGACCGCGGTCGCAGCCACCGCCGCTGGTATAGCTTTAGACACCTCCATCAAATCGGCTACAGAGCTCAATAACCTTGCAGCCTCAGTAGCTTCTGCCCTGGACCAACAGTCCACACTTGATGGCAAACTGAAAGGAGGAATAATGATCCTCAATCAACGCATAGATCTCGTGGAGGAACAAATAGAGGTGCTCTGGCAAATGGCCCAATTGGGATGTGAGCGGAAATATCGTACCCTCTGCATCACTAGCATTCAATATAAAAATTTTACACGGGCAGCTAATCTGTCACGAGACCTGTCCCAGTATCTTTCAGGAAACTGGTCCCAAGACTTCGATGGGACACTAGAAGAGCTGCAGCGAGAAATTATCCACATCAACTCCACCCGTCTAGATATCTCTGTAGCGGAAGGACTCTCTTCCTGGTTCCTCAGAGCTCTCTCCCACGTCAAGGAGTGGGCGGGCATGGCTGGGATGGGCGTGTTCCTGCTTGGAGGTCTCATGCTCTTACTCTGGTTGTTATGCAGACTCCGCAACCAACATAAGCAGGACAAGGTGATCCTTGCTCAAGCCCTAATGGCGATAGACGTTGGCGCCTCTCCCCAAGTGTGGCTCAACATGCTTAAGAAGGAAGCTCGGCTTTAGCTTGAGGTAGCTCTTGCACCCTGAGCCCATGTGGCACTGCACCAGGCCCGAGTACCTCAATGCTTAATCACAGCTTTCTTTAAGAAGCTCATGGTGCAAGAGGGTTGAGAAAAAGGGTCCAAACCCTTTGTACCAAGCGGTCCCAACGCCAGCCAGAGGATGCAAGGCAAAGCACTGCAAGAGGTCTTGGACCCCTCTGAGAGGCATGCCTGACTGCATAGGGGTAGATGCCCAGAACCCCTCTCCAAAAAGGGGGCATCAGGAAGTATGATGGAGGTCAGGCCTCTGTCTCCGCCTCTGCTGGCAAGTTCCGCCTTGAGCTTCTGTTAGACAAAAAAGGGGGAGATGTTGGCAGCCGCGCTCAGAAAATAGCGCCCCATGCAGGGCAGCCGGAAGGCCCCGAACTTCCTAATGACAAATCATCCCACACCACTAAACTACATGCTAATTGCGCCTTGGCATAAGGACCAATGAGACCCACCAAATGGTTATGCTAATAAGGCATATGGAGCCGCACCAACCAGGTCAGAGCATGAGAACTATATAAGCAAGCCTCTCCTTCCCCTCTGGGTCCTGCCCAACTCATTTGTTTCACAAAGAGCTGAAGAATAAAGCTTTCTGCAGAAGAATCCTGCTGTTGTTGCATGCTGTTCTTGCCGGCGAGGACAGGGCACGCGACAAGGGAGGTGGGGCGTTTATAAGGGATTTGGAGGGGGAGGAGTGGGCAAACTATTTTAGGGGGGTGTTGAGAGGTACGATTGGCTAAAGGTGACATAATAGTCAACTAGAAACTTTTTTCCTTCCAAGAGGGAGGAGGCTGACATCCGGGTCTTGGCACACCAGGATGGAATTCAGGGAGAGCTGTCCCCTTTCCATATACGGCACGGACTTTGGGGTCTGGTCTGTTCTCCCCCTGTGGCATCTCTCTGTTCTATTTGCATGTCCTTGTTTTTCCTTCCTCCAGCCTAACAGTGAGGTCATCCTTGTTTCTTGCCTCAGTGTTTGCATGGTGTGAAAGCAGCTGCTATTGATGTGTTCTGACCAGCAGAGTGGAGAGCAGTGTTGCCCCTGACGTCCATAACATTTAGATCAGAACCATGTTCTAGAAGAAAAGTTGCTCATTCCTCTTCCTGGCAATGTATGGCCTTAATCAGAGCTGTCCTGTTTTCATTATTGCAGAGGTTAAGCTGCCATTTTGTGGGTAGAAATTGTTCCAGAACCTCTTGCTTGGCCTTAGTCCATCTCCATATCAACAGGTGTTTACAAGGGGTGGGGAGAAGTTCTTCTCCCCTTAGTCGAGCCAGGATGGGGAGAGACATGGGGGAGCAGTAGATGACTTTTTGTAAGCAATGAACAGGTTTCTCCCACATTATTTTCCCCTTTGATATCAGCCTCACAGGTTTTGCTGGCTTATTTGCCCTGGTCTGGGAACACTGTTTTCCCCGGGAGTTACACATTTCTTTCTAGTAGTAGAGTTACCACTTCTGCATGGTAATTAGCACAGACCAAATGTAGAGCAGGTCCTGTTCATCTTGTCCCTGTCATTCAAGCCTGATGCCCTTCTCTGAGCAATGGAATATGCTGTACTTTGCTTTGCCCAAGCAGGTAACCTTGTGTATCTTTTCAAGGTCTTTGCCTTTGATGTGGTATCCAGGATGGGAGCTGGCTCTCCTGCTGTCCTGAGCACTGCCCTCCCTTCCCTCTGCCAGCTCCTGGAGGTGCCTGAAGGTGACTCGCCCTTCCTACCCACAGAGCCAGAAATTTTCATCGTACAGCCTTACGGGTTGAAGTGACACAGCTCCCTGCTGCCTTCCACAAATATCTACTAACTGGAGGGTATGAGGGGTCAGTAATTCTTGGTTATCAGTTAGTGTCAACAGTTAATAGGATAGGGAAGAATGGTTTTCTCATTATGCCGTATAGTGCTTTATAAATGCACATCTGCTCCCATACCCCAGGCTCTGCTGCAATCCCCAGAGTTCTTCTGAAAGACCATTCTTACCCAAATGAATATGTTAATAATAATTATTGTGGTAAAAGTAAAAATCCCAGCTAATATGATGGAAACATTCCCTCAGTCTGCAATGAAGGAAAGTAACCGTATATCACAGTGACAAGTGTCTCTTGCATTCGTTGTAAATCAGGTGTCTTTTCAATCCTGTATGGAAAGGGATACTGTACCACTCATCTTGTTTTGCATATGTAATGGTGCCCCTGGCTCGAATGACTGTGTCAGTGTTTCAGGTTGTTAATAGAGCTGTTTGCTTCCCTGAGGATGTCTTTTGGATTTATGGCTATTCTACTATTAGCTTGCATGATTAGCAAATAAAAGAGAGCTCCTAAATCACTAAGCAGAGGTGCTGCTTAAAACTGGGAAATCCAATGCAAACTTAATGCCTCTGATGATGGATTAATAGCTCTAGGAAACAATTGTCATCCAAACTCCTGTTTTGATCTCCATTTAATTATTGAAGAGTTGTGCTAGTTTAAATTGACTAAAGGTTGTTGGTTTTTGTGTAATTGTCATTAAAAGTAAATGAAGAATTATAAATTAGCATTTTGCATTCTAGTAAGTTAGTTGGCTAGAAGGAAGAATAGAAAGATTTGCGGGAAAGGTAAAAGCAGGAAGCGCTGGGAAAATGGAACACAGGAAAGCCAGAAAAAAGTAGGATGAGGTAACTGATGTCAATCACCAGGCATACTCATTCAGGAAAATGTTTGGATTTTCAGAGTTATGAGCAAGCCAATTGGTCAGAGGACTGTGCTGGGCCTCCTTTATCTCCAGAGATGTCTTGAATGAATCTGGTTCTTAGAGGTGCTGATGGCAGTGAAAATGGTTGGGGCAGCATTTGAGAATCAGACCAAATTTCTGCCACTTAGCTTAGAACACCGAAATGAAAAAGTCCTTGGTTTCTTTTCTTGATCTCAGAAAGGGCTGGTAAAGAAGAGTTTTATTTTCTAGTGGTGAGTGTATTCCTAATTATGGCATCACAAGCCTGATCACATGCCCAAGTGGGTACTTTGAGATGGAAAAGCACTCGAGAGACCCAAGGAAAGACCACAGAATGCCATATGAGACGTGCGGGTTTATTGGGACTTGTACAGGGAGTCCAGGAGCAGCCAACTGGACCAAGTTATGCACCACTATTATGGACAGGCGGGGAGACAGACTATGTGTGTGCCTGTGGGAGGGAACAGAGAGTTTGCTATGTTAGGAGGGATCATATTTATGCCACCAGCACCCCAAGGAACAAAACCTAGGTTAGAGGGATCTGCTTCCAAATAAGATGTTTCCATAGATCAGGTGGGCTGGGATTTGGCCAGCACCAGGCATTGTTGGATTCCCCTGAGGAAGGCGCCGCCCCAAATCACTCACCAAAGACGTTTCTTGATGCAACAAGCAAGAGGAATTTATTCGGAAGCCAACTAGTTGGGGTCCAAGTCAGCCCGTCGCAGCGGGTCTCAACGAGGACCCAGAGCACACAAAGCCAGAAGGTTTTATAGCATTTTCAAAAGGGGTAAAATTTTCCATAATTACAATACAGGGTTTTTTTCTATAGGCTCATAAATCTTTTGCTGGCGCCACATCCTGGGGTCTGGTTAGATGAGATCACCTTTGGAATGTCTAGGGTGGTTCTAGCAAGATAAGCTAGGCATGTATGATTAACTGATTTACGGTTGGCTAACTAAAGGTCACTACAATTGACACAGGCTAACTAACTTGTTTTTCAAGATTCTAATGATTTTCCTTCTTCTGGGTTAGGGGGTGGTATTTAGGCCTTAAGATGGCTGTACTTATGCTAACTTTTGATTCTTCAGATCCTACATTTCCCCACTTCTCTTTTTGGGGCATTCCAATCATGGAATGTTTGTATCTTCTTGTGAGGTGAGTGAGTGGTATTGTTGCTTCAACATTAGTACATGAACAGCACTCACTCTTTCTCTAACAAAAGTCATCAACCGGTTTAATATGCAGGGTCTCAAAGTTAGGAGCAACACAAGGATGAGTAGGGGCCTAGCCAGAGTGGATATCAGGGTTGTAAACCACGGGGACCTAGTGAACCAAGATTCAAACAGTCCTTGGCCTGCTTCTCGCTCTCTCTTCCTCTGATATAGCCTTTCTCTAAGTTTTGACATTGAATCTCTTACTATCCCAGAATGATCTGCATAAAAGCAGCATTCTTCTCTTAAAGCTGCACACAGTCCTCCTTCTTTTAGGAACAGTAGATCCAGCCCTCGTCTATTCTGTAAGACTACCTCAGAGAGGGAAGTCAGAGATTCTTCAAGTTTTGTAATGGATTGCTCTAAGGTCTTTAAGTCTTCATTAATAGCTGTCCTTAGTCTTTCATAATGTTGGTTCCCTTGGACAATAGCGGCTGCCCCCGTTCTCACTCTGGCTGCGACTCTTATTTCTAACAACACAGCTAAGGTCAGCGAGACCGGCTCTCTCTTATATCTATGCCTAGGTTTAAATTTAGCTACGAATGAGAGATTATCATGATACATTAACTTGGGCACCAGCTGGACCATGATACAGAAATCACGGGAGGAGTTGAAGGCAGAAGTAGAGACACATGGGGTCACTCCAGTGTTACAAGCCCACCATCCCTTGGGAGGAGGGATTAAATACCTGTTTTTACCAGGGAAGGCTATGGGTATGGTCTCATTCTTTCTTCTACAGATAGAGACTCTAGCTGCTGCTAGGGAAAAGGGGCGATGACCGCTCTGGCTGCTTCGTGCTGAGAAGGGGGCGCAGTAAAGGGTGCAGCTAGGTCTCCATCACTGGTCAGTTGAGAGGGCTTCAGAAGGCTGGCGCTTCTATTCTGGGTTTCATTTTTATTACTATTTGCAGTTTTGTGGCTTCTAGGCAAGATAAAACAAATTGTGTTATTAGGTTACGTAGCAACATCTGGAGTTGGATTTTTTATTCTGGAAGGAGGCTACATTATTGAAACGATACTTCTCTCTAAAATCACTCTCATTTTTACTAGAAGTAACTAGGTTAAGAAAATAATTAACAGCTGGCTTGATTATTTGCACAGGTGCAGCAAGAAGAGCAATTGATTACACAGGCTCTTTTAAATATGCTTTGCTGGAACTTTTTGTAAGGAATTTCAGATTGAACTTTTAAAGGCCTCTTGAGGCCAGACAGCCAAGCCAGACTTGCCATAAGGCTTTGCCTGCAGTACCTGTAGATTTGGATGAATTCTTCTCTTCTCGAGGTCTCTGCACCTGCCAGGAAGTGACCTTCTTTACTCACCTGGTAAGGCTGCTGGGAACTCTGTAAGCAAGGTACCAGGCCAGTTCTTCCAAGGGGCTTTGTTGGCTTTATAAAGTCAATCTTAGTTCTTTAAAGTTGTTCACATCTGAGTCTATGCACATGTCTCTCAGGTACGACATTCCAGTCAAAGCCCTGGTAGTATAACCAGTGTTCTTAAGTAGTCTTCTCACAAGGAAAGCAGATTCTTATTGAACTCGTGCAAATAAACATACTGCCATGGAATACAAAAACAGTCACTGAAAGTTTTTAAACTCTGGAGGGATCAAGTAGAGAGAAGGATGTTTCAATTCTGCTCATAAAGATAGTCATTTACTAAACTGTTGTCAATTTAAGAGAACAAGGTTAAAACACTTTACCAGCAACATTTGAAACGAAAAGACACAAAATCATTTTCTTTAGTTTATGTAATCTTATGTAACTAATACCTGTTCTGCTGAAATCTAGTTCTTTACCAGTTTAGGGATAATACTATAAATGACAAAAGACTTACAAATGACAATGGTTAAAGATCTGATGAGAGCTTACTGTAAAACAGTTGACATAAGGAAATTCTGATATTTCTGTAATACAAAACATTCAGTAACAAAGTTTAGCATCATTCTCTTTGACAGTGCTTTCCTGGTAAATAAATATATATATATATATCAGATAAATAAGCCAAATTAGTCAAATACTTTCTCTAGTGAGAAAAAATTCTTCTGACATGTTCCAGGGGCCCTCTGGAAAATATCAGAGTTAACTAGAGGTAAAAGCACCTTTTTGCATTTAATTTTTTTAGAACTATCATTACACATTTATTGTCTATATACTCAGCACAGTAAACGAGATATCTTAAAAAGTGGGGCAGCAGGGGAGACTGCTGCTGTCAATTTTTAAAGACAACATACAGAAAGTCAAACTAATTCTAGGTTACTAAGCATTCTTGAGAGAATGGTAGCAGATGGTAGATTCTTCTGCTTTCATCTTCAGGAAGGGAAAAAAGCTACAATAAGAATTCATATTTAGCTGAAAGAACTGTCTAAACTCAAGGCAGAGTATAGTATCACCAGGCATACAAAAGACCTGTTAGAGATACATACAAAGAATGAATATGGCTATAGTCAAATTCAACTTAAAAGTTTAAGCAGAATCGCAAATTTAAATGTCTCTTTCTTTCACACAGATATTCAGATATGACCAGAAATATGATTTGAGATGAAAGAGATCAGGCATTTTACTTCTTCATTTAGGGACTGAGAAATGATGACCTTTGGCTTACAATCAATAGCTTACAAACAGTGAAAATAATAAGAACATAACTCAGCATAAGTGTCTAAGACCAGATACAAAAAAGCAGAGAAAGTGCTTAAGTTTACAGGTCTTCCCTGAAAGCTTCAAGAATGTTTTACTCTTTAATAGTAGATTCCCCCATGTTTTTTTTTGTTTTTTTTTTTTTAAAACATACAGCATATAAATTAAACAAGAAGACCTGGTGGTTCTCAAAAAATCTATTACAACTTTTTTCAAAAGTGGTCACACGTTCGTCTATCTAAACCTTCACCGTGAAACCTGTTTTTCTGGGAGAAACATAATCTTGTCCAGATTCTACAGTTTAATAAATTTTGGTTTGTTAACTAAGTGCATTTAATCAGCTGAAAAAAGCTTTGTTACTATTCTGCTTAGGAATTCAATTTTTCAGGCCATGCAATCATTTTTAATAACAGAATATTTCAAAGGCAAATAAAGGTTATACAGTTGTTAACAAACTTTAGCTTTTAGTCCCTTTAACATTACGATTTCATGGCAACTCACTGAGACTTTAAGCATGAGAAACTGCTGTGATCTTTCAACATTAAGAGCAGACTAAGAGTTAAAGAAAACTGTTTAACTGGAAACGAGATTCTAATTTTGCTGTGCACTTGATATCAAGACTCACTTGCTTTAATTTCACTAGGCACGACTATATCTGTAAGAATATAGTAATTTATTCTTCATTTGCCCCATGGTCCCAAGCACATAAGCCGGTGAAAATTATGCCTGGGCTTGCCTGCGGCTTGACTGGGTTTATCTCACTTTATCTCTAAACATCGTAACCCTCCCCCCCAAGCAACAGGCTGAGCGGATCTTCTACAACAAAAGGCATCACGCTGTTTTCTCTCTTTGTCTCTCTTTAAATAAATAGCTGTACTTTAGAACAAAGTTACTTTCTTTTATCACAAAACACATTCTTTAGCATGCAGAAGAGTTTTCATTTTTTATACTTTTTCTTATTAAAACATACATCTTTTAGCATAGAGAAATGTTTTTCTTTATTACTTTAAGTGGTTTTAATTAGAACTTAAAACCATTAGAAACTTTAACTTCTAGTGAACACTGAGAAGCAGGACACTGCAAACTGTCAAACTAACATTTTCTAGACCAACAAACTCACGAACACATTCTACAATTTCTGCAACCATGAGCTTCACAGCACAATCTCCCAGCAAACACAGAGCACATCTTCTCAACTTAACAAAACTCTAAGGCTTTAAGTTACTACAAAGATTCTCAGGCTGCAGGTAGGCATACACACTGCAACACACAATTAAAAAGGTGTTCACTTGCCACACTTATCCAGCTCACCTACCTGCAACAACTACGGGAGCCTACTCACAAGACCCCCACTGAACACTAGACAAAGCCAAGCTTCTAAGCATTCTATTCTTAAAAGATTTAGCAGATAACATGACTCAAATGACTCTAGGTAAACTCAGGCAGCCGACAACTACCAAGACATGGCCGCCTTAGGCAAACTCAAATTAGCATTAATGCTTAACACTTTTTTATCAGGTTTTCTGGAAGTTTTAGAACACTCAATTTTCACAAGCGCTTGCCTTTAAATCAATTTCATTAATACCATCCGGAGGTAGAAAGATATATTCATTTACACACTTAGGGGGTTGTCTGAGTCTGTCCCATTGTCAGTATAACAATTATTAGGCACATGAAAGACACAAAAAACAGAGACACACACAGATTAGACACACAGCGGCCGCTTTTTGTTTTTTCTCAGATTTTCAAACAGAAACCGAAAGGAATCAGAGGGTTGATATTCCTGGCGCCTGAAAATCAACCCTATCTCATCAGATTCACCAGAAAAACAGACGGGAGGCTACCAGGCGTCCCTGGCCTCCCAACCTCCCCGAGGCGTCCCCCAGGGTTGCAGCCTGCGGTGCTCCTAGTACGTCTACCGACCGCAGTCTCGACCCCTTTACGGGATCGGGACAGCTGCCAGACAGTGGGTACCCCTTTTCAGAATTCTGACCGGTCTCACTGAAAAACAGAAGACAGAACACAGACAACTCAAGGCGCCACTAATCTTACCTCTTCCTCCAAGAGCGACTTCGGGAGTGAAGCGGGGTGAGCGCATGATCCCGGACGAGCCCCCAAATGTTGGATTCCCCTGAGGAAGGCGCCGCCCCAAATCACTCACCAAAGACGTTTCTTGATGCAACAAGCAAGAGGAATTTATTCGGAAGCCAACTAGTTGGGGTCCAAGTCAGCCCGTCGCAGCGGGTCTCAACGAGGACCCAGAGCACACAAAGCCAGAAGGTTTTATAGCATTTTCAAAAGGGGTAAAATTTTCCATAATTACAATACAGGGTTTTTTCTATAGGCTCATAAATCTTTTGCTGGCGCCACATCCTGGGGTCTGGTTAGATGAGATCACCTTCGGAATGTTTAGGGTGGTTCTAGCAAGATAAGCTAGGCATGTATGATTAACTGATTTACGGTTGGCTAACTAAAGGTCACTACAATTGACACAGGCTAACTAACTTGTTTTTCAAGATTCTAATGATTTTCCTTCTTCTGGGTTAGGGGGTGGTATTTAGGCCTTAAGATGGCTGTACTTATGCTAACTTTTGATTCTTCAGATCCTACAGCATCAACATACAATATACTTAGCACACCACCCAAAGAGGGGGTACAGCTCTGGGAGTCCCTGCCTGGGGCAAGTTCCAGGAGAATCTGATGAAACCGAAGTAAGACAAGAAAGAGGCAGGTTGGGAGGAAGGGTTTTTATTGCTCACAAGGGGCCATATGGACACACAGTTATTCTGGGGCAAAAGGTTATAAGCAGGCAATGCTTGCCCCACACTAATGTCTTTTCCAGGAAGCTCAAATTCTGCGGAAAAGGGGATTCCACTTCTCAATGCAAGAGTAACAGAAAAGAGGATGGAAAGGGACTCCAGAGATATTAGAGGGGAAGAGGATTAGAGCAGTGGCTTTTGAACTTTGGCTGTAACTCATAGCAAACACATTTTACATGGTGATCGAGTACGGTGTGTATAAGCACACATCCCCAGAAAACTTTTTATGAAACAATGCGTATATTCCTATGTCAGGTTGGCATCTTTTCATCAAACACATCATCACCATTCTACAGACAGGACAGCATACATTAATTCACCTAATTTTGTCCTCACAGTGTTACTGGAGATGAGTCCTTGATCTTGTTGTAAGAAAGAATTCAAGAAAAATGCAAAAGATGGTGGAGCTTTAAGAGTTTGTTTGAAAGATAAGAGTATAGAGAAAGGCCCAAGAGTTGGGTGTGCAGACCCAGAGAGGGTTGGAACTAAGAAACAGTAGGGAGCCACTTTTGTGTAAAGGGGGATGAATATTCACTAAGTGGTATTGTTAGGGTCCAGGACTCCGGGGTTTCCCAGAGAACAAGACACACGGACACGGAGATGAAAATCCAAGCAAAGTCTTTATTCAGCCAGCAAGCTGGGGTCGACAGCACCTCCCCTGACATGCAGGCCGAGTCCGAGCTGCGGACCCCAAAGCAACTTTGGGTACTGATTATATAGAATCTTCACAGCCGTTACACTAAAGCCCGCGCAGTTCTACAACTAATAGGTTTAAAACACACTCTATATTGTAACCAATGGGAAACATTGTAACCTTTTTAGGGAACGCGCCAGTTGCCTGCCCGCTTCAATTGTTATCTCTTGCTTACCCAAGCATGTCTACGTGACTTATCACGGGTTACATCCCCAGGCATTCCTAGGCTGTTGCCCACTTCTAGTTATCTAACTTAGGGTAGGCACATTTCTCAAAAGCCTCGGGTAATTTACACAAGAAAAAACTGGGTGGGTCTCGCTCTAGGCAGTCAGGTTAAGTGTCATTAGTTCTTTTTCCTGACTCTTGATGCTCTCTGCACTCTGTTACAGTATTAGTATTCAAAGAACAGGTGGATTTTTTTTGGAGTTTGGGCTTGCTCCACCCTCACATTTGGCAGAGGGATTTTTGGCTGTATTTGGTTCTCATGGGGTCTGTCCTGGTGTGGGGAGGTGTGATTTTTACTATGTTAATGATGGAGGGGCATGATGAATTTCGGGGTGAAGTTTGGGTCGGTTTCTTCTTCCTGTTGGGACCAGCGGGTTTTGGTTCATCTGTTTTTTTCTACCTTCCCTCCACATCCCAGGGGACACCTTGTATATGTAGAATGTAAGCAAGCGTCCCACTGAAGCCCCCACACCCGCTCCCTGCTTTCTGGCCGGCTGTGTACTCCAGCAGCAGTAGCCCTAAATGGACATTACATTGGTATTTTCCAGATGAGGAAACACGGCTCTGAGAGGTGGTCACTGGCCCATGTTCACAGGGTAGTTAAGTGGAAGAGCTGAGATATGGGCCTGTGTCTGCCTGATCAGAGCTGAGCCATTATCCAGTGTGTGAACTGCCCTTTCCTCAGGAAGCACTGAGAATGGGTTCCAACTTTACTAGCAACTAAAGAAAGGAAAAAAAGACGATAAGTTAAGGAACTGTGATATCCCAGGAAGGGCTCCAAAACCCAGGCTTTCTGAGTCAATATGGTGGCAGCAGAGCCTTCTGATTCTGAGCAGGGGCTCCACTGTCAGACTGCTGGGTCTGACAGATGAAGCAGGGAAATGGGACAAGGGTCATGCCATTGTAAAATCTACTTAGCCTGCAAAAAAGGCCCAGCTTATTCTTTAACTTAATCTATACGCTGTTATGCCTCTTCTTCCAGTCCCTTAATCAATTAAGTAACATTGAAACCAGGAGAAGAGATAGGTTAATTTACACTTCAGAGGTCTATGTGGATAAAAAAATGCCAAGATCCAGGTTAACACAGTTGCCTAAATAACCCTATTAAGACAAAACTTATGAGTCACCTGTATACCGCATGCCATATGCTGACCCCTACCCAAAAGGCCCTATAAAACCCCAAACCCTAAGCCCTTAAGTGCATCTCCCTTTTGAGGTCACCCATACTCCCATCTGAGTGTGCACAGTCATATATCAAATAAACTTTCTTGTATAAGCTGATTACACTTATCTCTGAACTGTTCTCCGTGATGAAGACAGAACTCTCCAAACTCCACCTTTGGTGGTAAATGTCTGTCACTTTGCGATTTCATTCAGCCTCCTAGTCTCAACATGATCCTTTTCTCTCTCCCTGTTTTATTTCAGACCAATAGGGAAGTTCTTAGAACATAATCTCAGTCCATTCAGTGCTCCATGACTCCCCCAAATCCTGCAGTGCTTGGGGCTTGTTCCTATGCCATGCAGATTCAAGTGGACACTGGACACCAGGGGACCTCGGCTTTAGGAGTTGGCATGGGCTTTGCCCTATGCCTAGTAGGAGTTCAAAGAGCTTCCCTTTCCTCCCTCTGCTCTTGCTCTCTGTTGCCTGCATGCCTGCCAACATTCGCTTCTACTCTCACTTTAATGAATTCCCTCCTTACCATACTTATCCAACCTGGTTGAGAATTCTTTCTCCATCAGAGTCAAGAACCCTCCCTATCTGGGTTGAGGTTTCACCTAGAGCACAGGGAGGGACTTCCCCAGATGCAGCTGCCGGCAAGATGACTTTTGCTGCCCTTGGGCACCTTGGGTAAGTTAAAACTCTGTAAATATCACTTGCCTCACTTATAAGGTGCTGATGCTAATAGGTTTGCAGTTAATATTAAACAAAAAGATCCACTGAAGCATTTAACAGGGTACAGAGAAGAGATTTGGCATTGAAGAAATGGTTGTTACCATGGACATACAGAAGCTGCAGGAGCATATTAAAAACTGCTTCATTCAAAGCCAGACCTCTTCAGCTATAACTCAGTAACATTTTTGTTCATGGCAATCCAAACCCTATTGAGAAGCCAAGTATGTTATTTGAGCCAATTAGGGCTAGATGGAAATTTGTAATAAACCATTGCTAATCATACAAAGACCCCTAAGCAGTTACTGAGATGATGGGGACAAAATTGCTTTTAGATCATTACTTCCCTGATAGCTCCTATAACTCTGAAAACAACCACCATGTCCCTTGTCGATGGCCCCATTCATATGAATTAGTGGCTTCAGTTTCCATTACCTAGGTGTCTCAGTCACAACAAAATTATAGATTTCAAAATTTGAAACCTACATTCTTAAATGAATGGAGTAAACTTAGAAAGCTTGGGAGATACTTGGAATCCCCAAGGTGACTAATTGCTATTAGGATTTATCCCTAAAATATGCTCCTAGAACAACAGAAGGGTGATGTTCTTTGATTTCAGGGGTGCCCTAAACACCTAGTCAAACTAGGCACCTGTGCCAAGCATCAGAGAAACTTGGACAGAATATTATCTTTCTGTCTTGCTGAAGCGTCCCTAGTTGCTCAGACTCACTGGAGGCACCACAGTGACCTAGATTATAGGGCACTTGGCAGGGGATGGGTATCAACAGAAGGGGAGGAAAACCTGTTGATTAGGGACAGACTTGCATGCCATTCTAGGAAGTCGGGATTTTATCTAGAGGGCAAGAGAGAACCATTGACAGGTTTTAAGCAGGGGTATTGATGTAAGCATATTTGCATTTAGGAAAGTCATTAAGGGAAAAAACATTAATAGGGAAAGAGGCAAGAAGACAGGAGCCAAGGAGATAAATTAGGATGCTGTTGCAGTAAAGTAGTAGTTTTAACTTAGTAGACGAACAGAACCTTCCAGAGAGCTTGTTAAAACATAGACTGCTGAAGCCCACCCCAGAGTGTCTGATAAGTGAATCTGGGGAGTTGCCTGAGAATGCGTATTTCCAAAAAGTTCTCATGATGTTGGTGTTACTGGTCTGAGAGTCCCACGTTGAGAACTACAAGAACTACAGTTGTAGAGAGAGAATGATGATTTGAATCAAGCTGTGTCAGTAAGGTTAGGGACGTTTTTAAGAAATATCTAAGAGGTTGGGCTTGACTGTTTGTGATGAGGTGGAGGGCAGTATGGAAGAGGAAGGTTTTGAGCTGGGTGCCTGGATGGGCAAAGGGGTCATCAATGAGCTGGAGACACAAGCAGATGTAAAATCCTCAAAAACGCAACACCATCAGGGTGAGTGCATTTTGCTTTACCTTTAAAGATAGCTCCATTTTTCCACATTGGGGACTTCTACTTTTCTAAGTATCATGGAAGTATGTTATGGGGCCTTTCAATAAATTAAGTGATTTCCATGGATGGCTTCCTGTTATAAAGTAGGCATGTGTAAGGGAGAGGAATTCCAGGAGAGAAGAGTGAGGCTGTCAGAGGTGTGAGTTTGGGGCGACATTAGGGGCTTTTCTCTGTGTTCAGCCCCTGCAGTGTTTGTTACAGCTGCATATCAAACAGCCACAGATTCTCCTGATTTGCAACAATTATAACTATTGTCACTCAGTAACCACAGAAGTTGTTCACCATTTTAAAAAAGGATTAACAGTAATTTATGGTTCAAATGTGGCATAATGGAAATAGTGCTCGAAAGGGAATTGTAAGAAAGAGAACTCAGCAGCAGCAGGATTTCCCTGTGTTGGCAACCAAGCAGGAAAAAACATCCCCCCCACCCATTCATCTTGGCTGTGAGAAAAGAGCGTAAATAAACTGCCTGGAAAACTCCAAGGCGAGGGATCGGTCAGCAGACACAGAGGCCATTGGTGTTTCTGCCACTGAGCTCTTCTCACCCATTCAGTTCCACCGGAGGCACCACCGTGGCAGCACATGAGAAAGGATGTGCTCATGGAAAGATGCTTGCTGGCCAAGCTGGCCATAATTCATGTTCCAGCGATGCTATGCCTGGAGCAGGGAGAATGAAACATTTATGAAAATGGCTCTTGCACAGCCGCACATCATGTTTGTCAAAGGGAAGAAGGCAAAAAACAGGAATCATCTCCCAGGAGAGGCCATGCTAGTTTTGATTTTTTTGTTTGCATCTTTCAGTCTAGACTGCATGTGTGAGGTTTTGAACCTAAACCCACTGAGTGGTTCATAACCTTGACTTTAGTCTTTTCAGTACATCTCAAAATGTCCAGCTGAGGTACCCATGAGGGTAGAAGAGAGTGAATTTGATCTCCAGAGGGGGAGGTGTAGCCTGCAGCAACCCCCCCAGAAGTAGGAAATTTCTTTGCAATGTCACTTTTAACCCTAAGAAAAAGCACACACATTTTGCATTCTGTGCCATGATACCTCCACATTTGTTGTAATGGTAACAATCATCTGTGCTTTCCTGTTGGAAGCATAAAATTGAGAAAATTCTTCCCAGATGATACTAAGGCAATTGAACATTCTGTAATTCTTCCTGCTTGCTACTCATTAAGCAATTAGAGGCGTTTTATGAAATTCATGGTAATTTTATCCAAGGAGAAGGGCACAGTAGTTCACTAGAAGGAGTAGAATCTAACTTTGGTCAGAAAATAATGAGATCTCTTTTGCATCAGAACAGTGGCTTAATCAGCATCGGCCCTGTGCTCACATAAGTTTTGCTGACCTTTTTTTTCCCAAATAGTTTCAACAATGCTCAGGCATTCTGGTATATGAGAATGTACAGGAAGAGTACTGGGTTGTCAAATGAGGTACTGTCATGAATGGGCCTTGTGCTCTTTGAAAGCCACTTCACCTTGGTTTCCTCACCCATAAAATAAGAAGTTTAAACTCAGTCATCTCTAAAATCAACTCCAACTACCAAATCCCTGTTTTTTGTGTAGGGAATCATATCAGCTGTCCATATGCACTGACCTTACAAAGCCTTGGTGAGAGCTGGGAGTAAAAAGCAAGCTCCAGAGTCCCAATATGAGCTGCATTTTCTTCTCTCTTGAATGATGTGGCACAGGTATAGGACTTGAATAATATTTATTTTTCAAATAAATATTTTTAAACAAACATTTATTTAATGCCAGGTTGTGGGTTAATTTGCAGTATCTCCAGAATCTCTCACCTGGCCTTAGGCATCTCCATATCAATTGGTGTTTCCAAGGGGTGGAGAGAAGTAGTCCAATGGCTCCATACCAATAGGTGATTACAACAGAGGGAGAGAGGGGGTATTTGGACCAGAGAGGTTGGGTGGGGCCCCTTTTTGCAGCCAGTTCCCAAGAGACACTGGCAAGCAGAAGTGGATGACTGCTTGTAAGCAGTAAATGGGTTTTCCTACTTTATTTCTCCCTTTGACTGATTTTGGTTTCAAGGGTATTTTGTCCCAGGCTGGGAAAATCTTTAATCCCCCAGAGTGACACCCGGCGCTAGTCAGCAGGGCCTCTGAACCCAAAATCTGTCTACATGGATGTGACCCTTGGGCGGGCTGCCCCTAGAGATGGTGGGGAGATGCTCAGAACCCCCCCTGTGGATAGTGGGGAGGCCCCAGTGGCTGCAGTAGTGGAGGGTGCAGCTTCACCCGGGAGCCCCCTATCTGTGGGGCTTCTAGTTAGGGAGCTCCAGTAGAGAATTGGTCTAGGGTAAGCACCTGCTAGAGGGGTGGGGCCTTCCCCAGAATTGGGATAGGGTGGAGACACTGAAAGCTGTGGAATTAGCCCTCTGTGAGATAGAAGACTGCTTAGAGGCCCTAGGTGGCCATGTAGCTGCTGGGATTGTGGGATGTCTTTTTCTTGAGATAGTGGAAATGGTTACTGAGGAGAGAGAGAGACACTTTGGCAGGAGAGAGACACACTTCAGCCCCACTTGAAGGAGCTGGGCGATGACCTATGGGATGCTCTTAAGAAAGAGAGACAGCTGAGGTAGAGCCAAGATGGCAGCTTGAGTAGGACAGTGGGAATCTCCTCCCAAAAACATATATATTTTTGAAAACACAACAAATACAACTATCCCTAAAAGAGAGACCAGAAGACACAGGACAACAGCCAGACTACATCCACATCTACGAGAACCCAGCGCCTGGTGAAAGGGGTAAGATACAAGCCACAGCCTGGAAGGACCCGAGGCCCCTCACCCCAGCTCCTGGCGGGAGGAGAGGAGTCGGAGCAGGGAAGGGAGAGGGAGCCCAGGACTGCTGAACACCCAGCCCTAGCCACCGCACCAGAGCGCAGACACAGTGCATACATGGGGTCCTGGATACTAGGGAAACAGGGCAGCAAGGCCTCTGAGCGGGTCCCTCAGCCGGCGCCTATGGGACAAAGAAAAGCTAGTGCTTTTTGAAAGTCTTAAAGGGACAGGGACCCCACAACTGGACAGAAGCATCCCAGGTCACAGTCTAGCAGCTGGAAATTCCAGGGAACTCCGGGTGCACTAACCCCCTGGGTAACAGCTTTGAGACCCCTCGCGGAGGTAAACAGCCAAACAGCTCCCCATCCATTACCCCTCTGGGGCCCCGCCATAGCAGAGCAGCAGCCTGAGGCTGGCCACGCCCACAGCAAGGGGGCTTCCTCCATACCAGCCAGGCAAGATAGAGATCCAGTCTGCACGCAATTGCCCAACACAAGCCACTAGGGTTCGCAGTTGTCCTAGTAAAGAAAGGCCAGGAACAAGTGGAAAGAGGCTTGGTTCTCCCAGCTGACAGACGAGTCAATAGCATACCACTGCACCTATCAACATGAAAAGGCAAAAAAATTTGATCCAGAGAAGACTAACCCAGACATCTTCGACATCTTCCCCTGAGAAGAAACCTGGGGAGATAGATTTAACCAATCTTCCTGAAAAAGAATTCAAAACAAAAGTCATAACCATGCTGATGGACTTGCAGAGAAATATGCAAGAACTAAGGAGGGAGAATACAGAAATAAAACAATCTCTGGAAGAAAGAGAGACAGCTATTGAGAAGACAGCTCACCTTCCTGGAAGATATCAGTGAGGGAGGAGGCAGCGGGAGAATCTGTGTTGCAGGGGACTGTGGGGGAGGGGAGGAAAGAGCGGTGCCCTCGTCCCTGGAGATGGTCACGGAAGGATGCGGAGGTGGGGCAGAGAGCTGATCTGTTGCTGAGGCCACTGCCCCAGGCACCAGCGTCTCCGTATTACAAGCCTGCCTGGTTGTGATTAAGAAAATAAAAATGCAACAACCATGGGCTCCTCGGGGAGGAGCTGCCCCCTCCCTGGGTTGGGGAGCATCTCATGCTCCGCCTCTATACCTGGAGGACATGAGCATCCAGTATTGGTGGAAGCCATTGGAACCTCTGCCTACATGGCTTTTGTGTCTCTGGGATATGGGGATGGGAAACATTGTCATGACGAGTTTTGAAGTGGGTAGACTGGCTTCCCTGACTACTCACCCTTCCCTCTGGCAGTGGTTGCGAAGTGCCCATCACACCTCAGGGAATCAGGTGCCTCTGGGTTGGCTGACAACAGCCATCGTGATTTACCTTATTTACCCACTACCTGGAAAATGTACACAGAGCTCCAGCAGGTGTTACAGGAGCTGGGCATGAAAAATAGCATCTATAATATGGACCCCAAAGGCCCCAGTGAGGAGTTGTTCACTGTGGGAATGAGAAATCCGGTGCTCCATACAGCTCCCCCATCTCTCTTTGGGTCCCTAGTGACTATTCAAGCCCCCCACATAGGAAAACCCATAAATGAGGCTATTCATACTTTAGCATATCTGGAGGGGGTTGAAACAATAAGAGCCTGGAAGGAAGTACAGGCTACGACTGAAAGGAGAGGTGCAAAGGGGCCCATGAAGGTCTCAAGGACCCAGATTTGATAAAGATGGGTGGGGGTAGTGAAAGAAAATGTTGATGGGCAGCCCAATAGCATCTTGTTAGAACTGTGGCACCAATTAAAGCCAGAGCAGCAGTTCCAGCCACTGAGGTCCAGGACACAGAAGCCGGAGGCAAAGCACCATGTCTGACCTGTGTCCCTGCAAGACTTCCTGGGAAACAGTACTCAGGCTCTGCCTGGGCCCTTACCCCCACAGAAGGGCAATTGGGTGTCATGGTTTGACTGAGTAGGGTGTCAAGGCCCCCCACCAAGGGGGACATAGTGGGGACCACAAGCCACATGTAGAATTACCAATTCATTGGTCCCTGTGAATGTACAATGTGACTTGGTGCTGGTGGACACAGGAGCTGAATGTTCTCTAATTCATGGCAACCCTGAGTGTTTTCCTGGGACCCCTGCTGTGATAGATGGCTATGGGGGAAGGCAATTAGAGTGAAGGAAGCCCAAATCCCATTGGGGGTAGGGCATTTGCCCCCAAAGGAGTATATGGTGTACACTTCTCTCATCCCTGAATATATTTTGGGGGTAGGTATCCTGCAGGGCCTGTGGTTACAGACCACTGCAGGTGAGTTCAGACTGAGGGTACATGTGGTAAAGGCAGGTCTGAGGGGATGTGCTCAGCACCTGCCTGTAGTTCTGCCTGTACCTCTGCGAGTGACAAATACTAATCAGTGTAAATTGCCTGGGGGACACAAGGAAATTAGAGAAACTACAGGAGTTGGAGAAGGTGGACATCATAAAGCTCATTCATAGTCCTTTTATATCCTTATGTGGCCAGTGACAAAACCAGACAGTTCCTGGCATATGACCATGGATTACAGGGAACTGAATAAAGTTACACCCCCTTTTCATGCTGCTGTCACCTCTATAGCAGCCTTGTGGACACACTCAGTCATGAACTAGGGTCATATCATTATGTGTGAACCTTGCTAAAGCTTTCTTCTCTATTGACATAGCACAGGAAATTCAGGAAGAGTTTGCCTTCACATGGGAAGACTGGCAGTGGACATTCACTGTCCTTTCACAGGGATACCTCCACAGTCCCACCATTTGTCATCGACTTGTAGCCCAGTACTTGGCCACATGGAAGAAACTGAAAATGGTGAGGCTGTGTCACTACATTGATGCTCACATCTGATTCTCTTTCAGATTTAGAAGGGGCAGTTCCTAGACTGCTGCAACATCTACAGGAGACAGGATGGGCTGTGAACAGCACCCAGGTTCAGGGACCTGGTTTGTAAAGTTCTTGGGGGTTGTCTGGTCGAGTAAAACTAAAGTTATCCCAGAAGCAGTCATAGACAAGATTCAGGCTTTCCATACCCCTACCACTGTGGCAGTATTACAAGAGTTTTTGGGTCTTTTGGGCTACTGGAGAGTGTTTATTTTGCACTTGGTACAAATTCTGAAGCCCTTATGCTGGTTGGTATAAAAGGGCATCAGGTGGGACTGGGATGAGACATGTACAGCTACTTTTACTGTTGCCAAGTGGGCAGTCAAGGCCATACAGGCCTTGAATGTAATGGACTCATCAAGGCCCTGTGAGCTAGATGTTCATGTAACTGAAGATGGTTATGGATGGGGTCTTTGGCAGTGACTTGAATGGATACGCCAACCCATTGGATTCTGGTCATAACTATGGAAAGGAGCAGAGGTCCAGTACAGCTTGATAGAGAAGCAACTGGCTGCTGTGTACCACTCCTTGCTGGCTAGGGAGCCCATCATTAAACAGCTCCGACCAAGGTAATAACCACCTATCCCATCACAGGATGGGTACAAGACTAGACCCAAAGGCTGTGGACTGGCATGGCACAGATGCCTACATGGGCCAAGTGGGGTGCTTATTTACAGCAGTGTAGCATTCTCTTTACTAGCCCCTTAATTGGAGAATTCCAACGCTCATTGGGGCTGGTGATGTATACCAGTAGAAAGCAGGAAGAACTTGTTTTTGAGCCACTGGTAGCGGAGAGTCCTTATCAGGAGGGAAAAGCCCCTATACTTGAAGATACTTGGTATACAGACAGCTCTAGTCATGGGCAATGTCTGAAATGGAGGGCTGTGGCTTTCCATCCTAAGACAGACAGTATGGATGGAGGATGGGAAGGGAAGAGCAGCCAATAGGCTGAGTTGTGGACAGTATGGCTTGTGATCAGCCAGGAGCCCTCCCCCATAGCTGTCTGCACTGACAGCTGGGCTGTCTATGAGGGCTCGACCCTGTGGCTACTGACATGGTGCCATGCCAACTGGATGGTTGGTCACTGGCCCTTTTGGGGGCAAGAGTTGTGGCAAGTCCTACGGGCCTCTGGTCAGACTAAGACTTTATTGTATATCATGTGACTGGCCATTTGCCTTTGGCATACTCAGGGAAAGATGAAGCAGACATATTGGCCCAGTTGCATTGGCTAAAAGTAAAACCTGCCTCTGATGTAGCCCAATGATTACATCAGTATTTGTTGAACACAGGGCAAAAGACAATGTGGGCTGTGGCCCGTCAGTGGGGCTTGCTGTTGACCTTTGAAGAAGTCAGCACAGCCTGGAAGGAGTGCTCTAAGAGGGACTTACACCAAGTCCTGCAGCAACATGGGATAATAGTAAAGGGGCTGATACCCTTTGTCAGGTGGCAGATAGACTATATTGGGCCTCCGCCTATGTCAGAAGGATATCGGTGTGCCATGACTTGTGTGGACACAGCTATTGGCCTGTTGGTTGCTTTTCCTGCACATTGTGCAGATTAGCAAACCACCAAGAGAGGCCTAGAGCATCTTCTTGCAGCCTATGACCAGCCGCAGGTGATTAAGAGCGATCAGGTCACCCACTTTACTGGACATACATTACAAGAATGGATGTAGCAATTAGGAATAAAGTGGAAACTTCATGTACCATATAACTCTAACCAGGGTAGGCATGATAGAGAGGGACAATGGTTGAAATCTGGCCTGAAGTTGGACGCCAATAGTCTACAATGCTGCTCAGTTCACTTATAGAAAGTGATATGGCGTGTGAATGAGAATCCATGATTGGAGCCTTGAGCCCTGTGGATATGCTAACACACATTGCTGCCTCTCCTGTACAACTGTATGTGCAAACTAAAGGGGAGTTATTGAAGCCAGGATATGGCCAGCAGAGCAGCATCCTGCTGTGACCCCCAACTGCATTAAACCCTGGAGGGACTGTTGAGTGGATGTGGCCCTGGACATTTTGAAACATGGACCAGCAATGGCTGGCTCTTCTGTCACCTTGATGAAAAGGCATGGAAGCTGGCCTCCTGTGTGTCCCTGGGGTAAGAGCAGAATGGCCCCCAAAGATCACGGTAGTGTACCCCAAACATCTGGGAGGTAAGAGCATCTAACAGGGAAGTTTTGTTTTATCTTTATGGCCAGTGCATGTACCTCCCTAGCCTTATATATTGACCCATCTGTAACTCCCAGGGGAGTGGGGTGAAGGTCTGGTATACTAGACCAAGATCCTATTCTTCCCACTATTCTAATACAGGACCACTCTCTTTGCATGCATCCTACCTGATGGTCAAGATTTGCTTATGCCAGTGTCATTAAAACATGTATTTTATTGCCCTTAAGGTTATTTCCTTCTACAGTCCCTGTGGCCTGGACTCACCCCCTGGCTGCAGCTGCTGCATGATGATTGCTTTGAACTCCCTACCTGTTCAGCTATTGACCGCCTGTAGAATGGGCCAGCTATGGACTTAATCTTCATAGACCTTTTAATCTAGCTGAATCTTCTGCTTTGAGGATTATCATGATTTTATTGCTGTTGCTATTGTATGTTATTAGTCTGGTTACAATGCTCCAGTTTTCTTGCCCAGGGTTAATTGCGGAAGATGGGGAATGAGTAGATTGTGAGGCGAGATTTCTGGAAGGGTGGCCTGTGGGTAAAATTGCAGTATTTCCAGAATCTCTCAACTGGACTTAGTGCATCTCCATATCAATAGGTGTTTCCAAGTGATGGAGAGAAGTAGTCCATCTCCATACCAATAGGTGATTACAACAGGGGGAGTGAGGGCATATCTGGACCAGAGGGGTTGAGTGGGACCCCTTTTTGCAGCCATGTCCCAAGAGACATGGGTGAGCAAAAGTGGGATGACTGCTTGTAAGCAGTAAACGGGTTTCTCCCACTTTATTTCTCCCTTTGACTGATTTTGGATTCAAAGGTATTTTGCCTGGGCTCAGAACATATTCCCCCTCTACCTAGAGTTACATAGGTATTCTTAGTTCTTTTCAAATACTACTACATTAAATCCTTATGACCTTGCTGTGAAGTGGATGCTGTTATAATCCCCATTTTACAGATGAGAGAACTGAAGCACGGCGAGGATAATGAACTTCTCCAAAGTTTTGCCAATGAGGCCAGAGCCAGGTTTGCAAGCCAGGCAGTCTGGCTTTAGAGTTTCTGCTTCCAACTGCTGTGTTATGCTGTCTCTCCATATAATAGCAATGATATATTTTTCCTTGCAGCCAGGTTATGCTGAACGTTGTGTCCTGGCATTTATGCTCATGGCATTAAGATGAATAAGATTTGGCCTCTGCCCTCTTAGAGCCTGCAGTTTAGTGGAAGGAGAGGTGCATGAACAGCTAGTTAAAGCAGGAGTGCTTTCAGAGGCATAAGTGAAGACCTACAGGTGATACAGGAGGGAGTGATTCTGTCTGATTAGGGGAAGATGGGAGGCAGTTTGAAGGATGCAAAGAAGGTTTTGAAGGAAATGTGGATCAAGAATTCTGGGATGCTGATTGTGGGGAAGTTGGGGTTCCTATGGCCAGGATCCTCACTGAACTTAAACCACCTGATGATGTAACTGGCCTGTTGCTAGACTACCACTTCCATATCTTTAGGCAATAAGCTATTATTGTGCTATATAGAGAGCTCAGCCCAGTGCTCTGGGCGGAGGCAGAGACGCTAGTGCTTGACCTACCGCCAGAGAACAAGCCGGGTAATAAATCCTTTCACCCCAAAGAACGTTTTGCTGTCAATTTCTTTGGTCCCACTGAATCCATAGCGAACTTGCCTGGGGCTGAAAGCCATTGGCAAGACACTGATGTATTATTACCAGTGAGAGAGGGGAGTGTGGATGGGTCTGAATGGGAATTCCAGGCAGAGGGAACAGAGTTTACAGAGGCGTGGTAAGACCTCCAGTGGGTCCCAAGCTTGGTGATTGCTGAGTTGAGCATTGCCAGGAAGTGGGAGTGAACATCTCTGTATTATTTAAACTTTCTACATTGAGCATGTATTTATTTAATGAAACCAAAAATAAAGCTGTTTTATTTTAAGGAATTTTGCTTTTTCAAACATCAACTTTTCTCTGTGTTTTTTTTAAGGGAAATTGAAGTTATATTACGGACTTGGCTTCCTTAAAAAATGAGATTTGAAAGCAGATCTGGGCCCTGCCACTCATTGGTTGTATCTCCCTGTCTTTTATGTAAATTGGGGATGGTCATAACTACCCATTAGCCTGATGAGAAAATAAAAGAGATAATGAATATAAAATAAGAGTTTGGTACAGAGGGGACCAATAAATATTTCTCACCCCTCACCTTTGTTAAATAATTTCCCCACATGTCCTGGGTCAAATCTTGGGTAGCTAAGTGACTGAAGAATGCTGGGAGTGTCACTTCATGGCCACATATGAATTTGTCCTTGTAAATGCTCAACTCCTGTGGTTTCAAGATGGACAGCAACCAGGTGTTTGAGATAAAAATATCTCAGGTAGATGCTCAGTAGCCTTCTCAGCTTGGTGTAGTTCCAGGACTAATCTTGACCTACAGCCAGGAGCACTTCTTGACAACTTTTCCCAATATGTGGAGAACTCTCCTGAATTTCATGCAAGGCAGAGACATATAGAAATAGCCCAGGAGGAAACTCTTACCTGCTCTATTAGATGTGTAGGCCCATCTTTCAGTTTTCTCTCCCAAAAGCAATCTAGGAATGCCCCAGGTTTCCGTGCCTGTTTACTCAACTCTGTTGTCTTTTCCCAAGTATCCTTTGCAAAAAGTTGCATTTGGTTTCCTATTTGGAATTATCTATCTATTTTTCTTTACAGTCATTTTCAAATAGGCTTTTAGGAAAAATTGACATGGGCCAAGCCATCCTCATGGGGACTACTTGACAACCTCTTCCTGCAATCCTCCTTTTCCCCTATGAACTATTCTCCACTCTGCAGCCTGAGTGAGCTTTAAGTAAGCCCTACCCTGCTTAAAGCACTCCAGTGGCTTCCTATGCACTAAAAGAAAATCTAAACACTCTACCCTGCCTTACAAACTCTTACTGAGTTCTTTTCATGTTATCATTTGAGAGCTTGGAGCAGGATGGTGGTTGGTTTTCTACCCTGAAAAATAATAAATAACAAAGATATATTTTGCTACCAGAGTAAAGATGGTTTTATGAAGTGGCACCTTTCTCTTAAAGAGCCTGTAGTCACATTGCACAAGCAGAAGGAAGCTCTAGACATAGAAAAACATATACATATATTTCTTTGACATAACCTGTGAGGATGACCTTATAGAAGATCAGCATTTAGAATATATCACCAAAGTGTAGTTTGTGACTGTGATGAAATGTGTGTTTATGAAGTGCCAGATGCAAAGACTGAAGGGTGTATAGATTACCCAAAGAACTGCTAAGAACAAAAACTGCCTTAAATTGTAGCTTATACATTGTGAACACTGATCTTTGAACAATGAAGAATTCATTGAGTTCTTACTGTATACAATGTAAGAAAATACAATGGGTGTGGAAGGGGCATGGTAGGAAGTGTGTCTTAAAGGTGGAATGGGTGCTCTCCTGAAGGCATTCATAATTACGGAGAGATAAATGTATGTGTACCATAAGCAGTTTGAGAATGATGATAAAGAGAGGGGTCTAGAAACACCAGGGAACAAGCACAAACTTAGCATGTGTATGAGGGCTGAAGATAGATGGGATGGGATGTTGGGCTCCTCAGGAAAAACTCTCACGAAGTGAATTTTGAGCAGGGACTTAAACGATTCAGATTATTGTAAATGATAAGGAGGCCATCTGCAAAGGAGGTAATGGCTTGAGCAAAGAGGCTGTGAAGGATCCTAAGGAGATACGTACAAGAGAAAGCCTGCAAGGCGAGGGGGTCTATGTTGGCAAAGAAAGCCGTACTTTCATAAATGACTTTGGACTGTCTCGATAAGGAAGAGCATGATGAAAACAAATAGAAGTGTACAAAAAATGTACTGATACTCAAAAATAAGCCAAATTGCTTTGGGCTTTGAATATTTCGCAGTATGATTCCTGGGAAAGAGATTCTAAGTTGCATAACTGAATCATTCATTCCTGCAGCATCTATTGGCTGCTATGTTCTAGGCATCAGGCTAGGTGCTCCACCCTAAAATATGACAGTAACACACATCTCTTTTGGGAACTGGGAAGGTACAAAAGGTAAATGAATACATACACACCCTATTGTTGGTAGCAATACCTTCATTCCCAGAATAATATAGTGCCTGTGTGAATAAGGAAGAAAGATATTTTTAGAGAGCTTCTCTCCCTATTTTGGAATATGAGGACAACACCTGCCAAATTTGGCACAAAATGATCATTGCTCCCCAGCTGACATGCACTCGAACAACTGACCCAGTGCTGATGGATGATTACAAAACAGCAGCTTCTGGGCATAGGATTTCAGCTCTGAATACTTGTTTTAACCCTCTGCTAATTCCTTCAATATTTTTAGTAACTTGTAGTTGAAAGTACAAAATTGAGAAAGTACAAATATCGAGAGCACAAAGGACTGATCTTATGGCCCCTGGAAAAGAAATACTGTGCTTCAGTTAGTGAATAGTGAAGTCAAAAATTTTCAGAGAATATTCTTTCTCAGGCTACATTTAATTAAGCTCTAATATCTCACCAAATGACTTAGAAGAAGTAAAATGCATTTTTTTTGTCTGTTGCATTTAGCTCATTAATGAATGATCCTCATCAGTTAATAGTATGAGCTGTTAATTCACAGCCCAGATCGTATACTGCTCACTCAGCATTCTTTCTTACTGAATTAGTATTTTCTCTAGGAAAAATAAGGAACATATTCACATGTGAAAAGGAATGCTAAAAATGGGTACTAGTTATTTTTCTTCAAACTCCTTGATTCAAGTAGACAAATATAAAATGCCCATACAAATCATGACAATTACAACCAGCAGCTGTGAAAAGAACTGAGTGACACTAGATCTTCTCTGTCACCTTGAATGACATGCTCTGAATGATCATTGCTTCAGGTTAGAAGAGGTGTTTGGCTCTATGACAAAACCCATCCTCCAAATTAACCTCAAACTAATGCATGGGTTACTTAAAACACTGTGGCTGAGTGCTTGTAGCAAATTGTCCCTGTTTGACCTCTGTGAGATCCCAGGTTAGCGTTTCTATAACCTGTGTGGAACAGGCTCATGTGTTGGAGGTGGGAGTCAAGGTCAGTGTGCACCATATATTTCACTGGCTGCCATAGACTCCCAATTGATAGAAATTTGCAATGTTCAAAATACTCTTAGGTTAGATGTCTCTGACATAGCCTTTCCCAAAATGTCTACGAAGGTGCAAAGAAAATCCTAAAACTATATTATACTACCTAAGAAGATTAAAGAAAAACATATTGGCAGAGGGTGGAGTGAGTAAACCTCTTCAACTTCCCTTTCTGGTACACCCTGATTTATTTTATGAAACAGACTGTATTTGGAAAAAGAAAAGGTAGAAAAACACTGATTCCTCCTACTCATCATCTGCCCTGTCTTAAGGACCAGGTCTGATCTATTTTTTCCCTTGTAATCAATGATTTTTAAGATGGCAAAAGTACAAAATCCCACCTCTTTTATCTTTTTGTATTTATTGACACAGAAGATGACTGAAAAACAACAGAGTTGGAAGAAGGGCGTGTGTGCTGGCAGGAACACATTGCCTGGGATAGGGGAATGAATGAACAGATGGCTCTGGGTTAGAGTCTTAACTCTTCCCCTTAACAGATGAGAAGTTTTGAGAAAATGACTGACTCCCCCTGAGCTTGTTTCCTCATCTGTAATGTGGAGACAATAATATTCATCTTGAAGATGGATTGTATGGATTTGAGATACAAAGTGTCTTAAACAGTACTGGCACATGGTGGGTGTTAAGACACTGTAGCTGTTGGTGGTGATGATGATGTTGATGATGATTTTATGTAGTTTCCAACAACAATATGGTTAGAGGGGGAGGCTAAAAGATAGATGCTTCCTGCAGTGCATGCTGGGGAAAGTGGTTTTAATTCATTAGACTGGTTCAGTATGCCAAAGATCAAGCATGTGGGCAAGGAGAACCTCTCATCTCAGAATAGTAGAGCTGCCTGCCTGTCAGAAGCCAGGATTGAGACAGTATGACCTACTGCTAACCTACAATCTATCCTCTTCTCTAGTTGTAGATCCAAATTGTTTTAACACCAGCTCATTCAGACCCACAAACTGATAAGACCACACACAAACAAACTGTTTTATGGTAACTCCATATACACTTGTGTGCCAAAGATAAGACCACTGATTATTCCAGCAACTTGCCCAGTTATAAATTTTGACCAATTCCTGCCTGGCCCACACTTCCACTCTGAAACTCTATGACTAACACCAGCCTCTCAAACCTTGAAAGTTCTCTTGCTAACCACATCTCCTCTTTTGGAGATCCTGCTGAGACTTCCTCAAAGTGGTGCTCTGTTCTCAGCAAGTTTAATAAAACTGAGCTTTGTATGATCTACAGGCTTCCCTTATGCCTTTGTGGAAGCATGGAAAGTCTGGTAGTGTGTCCTGAAACATAGTAAGTGCAGCAAATCAGATTACAAAATTGAATGTGAATGTCAAAATAGTTTTCATGAAAACAAAATTAAGGTAAAAATAGTAACAGATGAAAAATATAAGGAATGGAAAATCAGATTATTAGAAACATAGAAGTATGTAAAACTATGCCAGTATTTTTTGTTTTAAATATGGTGGACTTCACAGTTTTTCACTTTAATTTTTATAGCTAGAGAAATGTCAGTATAAAATATATTTAAAAAGCAAATGTAACTAATGGAATTATGAGTAGATCAGGTCTTCCATGACATAGTGAATATCTTGTAAAGCCACATGTCAATTATAATAGTAAATAAAAATGAGGAAAATCTCCTTATTAAAAAACTAAGACACTCAGATTGCATACAAGTATAATCTAATTATTTGTGTCTGTCTATAACAGACACACCTAATTAAAAATTGAATGAAGTTGAAAAATGGGCAAAAAAATACTATGTAAATAAAAATAAAGAATAGTTCATAACATTAGCAATTTAAATATCCAATGAAAAAAGATTAGTTTTATTGATAAAGTGTTTCTTTAATAAAGTCTCAACTATGATGACATTTTATGTGCTGTGTAGAAATGACTAAGGCAACAGTGAAATCTGCTTTTCCCCATTAGATTGGCAAAGATTTAAAAGATACTTAATACTCATTGTTAATGCCCAGTTATGTGACTGTGAATAGACAGGAACTCTCAATCTTAATGTGGGAGTAGAACTTGGAATAAACTTTTACAAGATTGTTTGGCAATATCTATAAAGAGCCTGAACAGTACGTATACACATTGACCCAGCAATTCCACATCTAACAAATTTATTCAAAGCAAATAATTGGAGACATTTGCAAAGATGAATATAAAGGATGTATACTGCAAAGTTATATGTGGTAGTGAAAAACAGATACCATTTCTAATATAGAGAATTGGTTAAGGTATAGACTATCCATGTAATGTCATCATGACATACTGTCATCATTATATTATTAGTCATATACAATACGTGCCTTAGACATTGCACAGCAGAACCAGGACTTAGATAAATGTAGTTTTTTTTATTTATATGGAAAGAAGTTCATAATATTTTATTAAATGAAAGTAAGTTTCACCCAGTATAAAGTATTTAATTTCAGTTCTATATGTGTGCACAGAAAAGAGGAATGGAAGGATATATTTCAAAATGATTGCAGTATTAATCTCTGGATCATGGGGCTGAGTGGCTTTCATTTTCTTTTATATGGTTTTTATATTATATAATTTTTAACATAATAAGAATGGTTTATCTAATAATCCATAAACAGTATAACACTATTTTGATTAAAGAAACTCTTTCTGAAGGTCATGAAGAGGAGATTGAAACATATATAGACATATCAAATTCTTGAATGAGAAATTATATATCAAAGGATATCAATTATTTTCCAAATATTGAGGAAAACTTTGCAAAAGAGGAGTAATTAAAAAGGGTGTTCCCCAATAAAATACTAAAATGTATTAAAAATCAGAACACGGAAGAAAAAGAGTGCTAGATGGGACAGAAGGAAGGGTTCTAAAACAGATTCATGTGATAAAGGTCACACTTAAAATCATAAGGAAAAGGATGAGTGTTTCATAAATCACACTAGACAGCAGGCTAAGCAGCTTGGGAAAAAATTACCTCATACCACATCAAAACAAATTCTACTGAAATTAGAGATATGAGTGTTTAAAAAAAACTGAAGTAAATAGGAAATAGAGTAAGTAAATAAACGTAGAGCAGCTAAAGTAAATGTGGGTGACTGTATGTATATCTACAGATCACCTGGAGGTCTGAAAATCTAAGGATGCCACGACAAGCAGAAACCATAAAAGGTGCAATGGAAAGATTTGGTACCTAAAGAGTAAAATGTTCTCTGTGTCAGAAACACCATAAATAAAAATAAAAATAAAAGATGCATGGGTGATGTATTGCTTCTTTAATCTGTGTTTCCTAATTTTTCTGTAAAGAGAATGGTACTTGGTGGTCTTTAAGAGGGCTGTGTGTGCAATTGATGATCAAGTGGCATGGCAGAGCATGGAGGTTAAGAGGACTTTTGTGCCTAGCAACCTCTTTTCCAAACCTGGAACAAACACTTCCTGTGTGACATTGGACAATGTAACCTAACCTCTCTGTGCTTTGATCTTTGTAATGAGGATAGAACCTGCCTTAAGGTTTGTAAGGATTAAATGCGTTTATATGTACAAATGGCTCTTAGAATAGTGCCTACTGTATAGCCATGCTGTGATAGCGATTATTACCTAAGACCTTTTCTAGTTCCAACATGCTACACTTCCTACAAAGGACTAAAGAGTGAATGGCAGCTAGGAGAAAAACCACTCCTTTCCCAGTAGAATTATTGACGTCAGGAGAGGAAACAGATCCGAATGAACTGTGCTTTTAGTTTAAGGTTTAAAACAAGCCTGCGGTTCTAGACACTGGTCAAATAGGGCCAATTGATAGGGCTAAGATTACATTACTGATAGAGAAGAGGAAACAACAAGAAATAGCATGTTTGTTTTATTATCTCCATAAGCAAAGCAAATGGATAAAATGGTGGCACAAATTGTACAGCGGTGGGAGGGAATAGGTAAGGAGACAAGTTGTCTTTGTTCTAATACATGGACAGTAAATGCAATCCCTAATTTTCTTCTATACATGAAAGCTGGAATTCTGGATGTCCCCACTATAAGTGATCCCATTTTTCAGTTTAGTCTTTTATCTCCTGTTTGACTCTGGCAACACTGCTTCTCCAGGGCAGCCCATATCACCCACACCTACTAGCGCTGTGAAGAAAACACCAGGTGTGTGGATGAGAGGACAGGTAATTGTAAATCTGCTGTGTCCACGTGATCTCTGCACTAGCGGTAAGAGAAAGGATGTAACAGTGAACTGAAATACAGCTGTTTTGAAGTTGATTGGGAAGAAACATATGACTAAACACAGACTGGGTTGAAAGGCTCACTATTTTTACTTTCAGAATTATGTGCTTTTCTCAGTACAAAAGCAACATATGCTAATCGTACAGAAAAAAGGAAACACAGACAAGAGAAAATAACATGACCTATAATTCCAACCCCCAATATTGCACAGGATTAAAGAATGAATGGGTGTTAGGAGCAAACACTCTTTGAAGAGTAGAATGTTTTGGTGTATATCCTGCTGATCTTTTACTTCATCTTTTTGCAAAAATGTAGCCAAGTGATATTTGGCGTTTTATACTTCATTTTCCCTCAATATATCGTGAACACATAGCAATAGAGTTGTAAAACATTTATGAACCAAATTTTAATAGCTACATAAATTCTGTTATAACGTCTATTATAAATATCGTAATTTATTTTTACTTATCTTCTGATTTGGGACATTTAGATTACTGCTATCCTGTGACTACTGTTTTACAGAAATCTTTGGGCACATGAGTTAATTCCTTAGTATAAATTCTTAGACATTATATGTCTAGTTTTAAGTTAAACATATTTTAAGTAACTTGATTTCTCTGAAGAAAGGTACTATCAATTTATGATTTTTATTTCTATACCAGCTTGCATAAGAATGCCTTACTCTTCTTATTATTGATAATTCTAGGTATTGCAATTTAAAAAACTTTTCATTCTGATTGGACTAGCCTTGCCATCACAAAGGTTTCAATCTAATGGTGCTGGAATAACTGATTGAACATACGGGAAAAAGTGAAACTTCAAGGCCTATTTCACACTGTAAACAAACCCTAATTGAAAATAAATCATTGACCTATATTTAGTAAAATTACAAAATTTCTAGAAGGGAGCATAGGAAAATAACTATAAAGTTGGAGAAGGCACAGATTTCTTATGAAAAGCAGTAACCATAAATGAAAAAATTAATGAATTATACTTTATCAAAAATAAATGTTCCTTTTCATCAAAACACATTGTTAAGAAAATTAAAGGCCACAGATGGGAAAGAATATTCACTATATATATCTGACTAAACAGTTGTATCCTGAACATATAAAGAGCTCTTAAAACTCAACAATAAAAGACAACCCAATTTAAATGGTATTAAGGACATGAAAAGGAGCTCAACATCATTAGTTAGTACAAAAACACAAATTTAAATCACAAAGAGAGATCACATCAAACCTGCTTACATGGCTAAAATAAAAATGACTAACCAAAGGTTGGTAAGGATGTGAGGAAATGAACTCTCCTATATTGCTTGTTGGTGTATCAAAGGTACAGTCATTCTGGAAAAAGGTTGGCAGTTTCTTAAAAAATTTAAATCTTCATCTACCCCATGATGTACCAAATCTACTCCCAGGGGTTTCCCTGGGGAGAAATGAAAACATCTGTCCAATATATCCACAAAGCACATGTATGTAAATGTCCATGGAGGCTTTATCATAAAAGCCCCAAACTGGAAAAACCCAAATATCAACAGGAGAAGGGGTAAAGAAACTCTTAAACATTCATACAATGGAATATGGCTTAGTAACAACATGGAAAATCCCCAAAGCATTACACCGAGTGAAAGAAGGCAGACACGACAGAGTTCCCAGTATACAATTCCATTAATATAAAGTTTAATAATAGGCAACACTAATACATGTGATATAAATCTGAACAGGAGTTGTCAGTGAGGTCTACGAAATTTGATAAACAGCCACATGAAAACCCTTTGGAGTGATGGGGATATTCCACATCTCAATGGGTTTTGTTTATATGGCTGTGTATATTGTCAAAGCTCATTGAATTGTATCCTTAAGATCTGTGTTTTTCTCTGAATGTGAATAAAAAATACATTTGTGATACATTAAAGATTTTAATGCATGTGAATATAAAAAATACATTAATGATACATTGAAGATTTCAATGTAGAAATAAAACATAAATTTAGGAGCATATTTTCATAACTGGGTTGAGAGAACTTCCTAAACAAGACAAAAAACCCAGTTGCAGTGAGAGACTGATATATCAAACTTGAAAAAATTTAAAAACTTATGCTTAAACATAACTGAAAGCAAAAGGTAGAAGACAAAAAGAAAACAAATATTTCAACATCTATGCTGGACAAAATTTAACGACCCTAATAAACAATGACTTTTTATAAGTGGATAAGAATAAGGCAAATGACCTAATAAAATGGGCACAGGATATGCACAGAAAATTCACAAAAAGAATGCAGAGTAAATGCATGAAAAGATACTCTATTTTTAGTACTTGGAAATAAAAATTAAGCCATGAGTGTGGCAAAAATGGGAAATTTGGAAACACTAAGTATTGGTGAGAATGGAAAATGGGTAGTCATGCCTTGCGATTAGAATTCAAATTGCTAGAACTTTTTTGGAAACCATCTGGCGAAATCTGCCAAGGTTTGAAATACATTATATCATTGGATCTTATAATTCCTTTTGGTAATTTATACTATGGAATAAAAGCACAAGTACTTAAGGATATATGAATAAGGATGCTTATTTAATGTTGCTTCTGGTGACAAACCAGAAACAGCTTGAATGAACATCAGTAGGAGAATAGTTGTATAAATTATGATAATCTTTGCTACAGTTATACCAAAATTAAAGTGAGTGGATCAGATTTCATATATTGACCTGGAAGGATTCCAATAATAATTTCATTGAAAAAGCAAGTTGGAGACTACTGTATACCCTATTACCCAATTTCTTAGTAAAAGGAAAAGAAATGCAAACACAAATATGAACCTTATTGGAGCATAAAGATGTAATGCTTCTGGTTTCTTCAATAACTGTCACTTTCATATTTTTTCCAGACTTCTTCCCTGCTGAATAACAGGAATGCTTAGTAATATTCAGCCCAATTCCATAACTGTTCAGTTTTAAAGTTTCATTTTGGTTCTCAAGACTCAGCTAAAGATATATTTGAGCTGTTTATTTTACCTCTGTTTCAACAATCAGATAAATTGCTCTTTGTCTCTTCTGGAAGAGCAAGAGGGTAGAACTGTTGATGGAAGTTCCTCAGGAGGGTCGATGTGTTGTGAAAGTTTCCATTTTATGAATCCAGGCAGGAATTCAAGGGAAGAGATTGGCTCACTCTATACTGATTCACATCCATTATTGATAAAAGATGGAATCACTAGCCTGCCGCTAATGATTTGCTTTTTTCACTATCAATTTCATTTATTCTTCATTAAATTGAGATTATTTAGAGTAGTAAAAGACAAATCTCTAACTGGAAAACTAGTCCCCATGTATGCATGATGCAAAAACGACTATTCAGTAGAAAGAACATCTAGTGAAGTTAATAAAATGTTTTTCTTAGAAGCCCACATAGAAATTCCTAGTGTCCAAAGTCTGTCTAGTAATTAGGGCAACTTCATTCACTGGGTACTCCAGGAGAATCAGAATTGATCTTATTACTGTAAATTTATTGTTCATTCTAAGGGCATTTGGACTATTTTCAAGTGAGTTACGCCTGAAGTTATATATATATATATTTGGAGTCTTTGCAGTCTTTCTTTGGTTCACATGAGCATCTCTATTCCCTCCCCTACTGCATGTAGCAACTGTCATTTCCCACTTCACCTATATTCTCATACCAATGCTGAGATATTTCTGATGACTTTTCTTGGGTCTGTTCTGTTCTTCATTAGTTCAAGGATAAAGTCTCCTTTATACTTGGACTTTGTTTTTATGATCTTTGTCCATGGCTAAGATTATTTACCTCCTTTCTCCTCTTATGTGCCAATATCACTATTCAAAGTAGCTGAGAACTTGGCACAGTAGCAGAAGTCTCCACCTGGTATTGGCCCTGGCCATGATTCTGATTTCTCAGGATGGTTTATACAAAGCCAACCAGCTACATGGTGCCAAGGATTTGCTACCACAGAAACTAAAATCACAGAGGACATCTTTACATAAGCAGTTGCCCTCATTCTTGGCCTGATCCTATTGACACAGTATCTGCTGCTGCCAAAGAGAAAAATCTTGAAATGTCTATAAAAAGTCATGATTCTTAAAATGCAAATCATGAAGCAAAGTCCTTTAGAGCTGGAAGGGACAGAAGCCAAACCCTCTTATTTTATAGTCAAGGAAGAACAAGCTCTACTGACATATCTGAGGTCACACAGCTGGTTTATCAGCAAGGTCTTTTGTGGTTCCATATGAATTTAGGATTATTTGCTCTAGTTCATTGAAAAGTACTGTTGGTATTTTGATAGGGATTGCAGTGAATCTGTAAATTGCTTTGGGCAGGATGGCCATTTTGACAATATTAATTCTTCCTGTCTATGGGCACAGGATAGATTTCCATTTATTTGTGTCTTCTTTAAATTCTCTCATCAATGTCTTAACACTTTTCTGTGTACAGGTCTTTCACCTCTTTGGTTAGGTTTATTCCTAGGTATTTTATTCTTTTTGATGCAATTGTAAGTGGAATTGTTTTCCTGATTTCTCTTTCTGCTAGGTTGTTATTAGTTTATAGGAATGCAACAGATTTCTGTATATTATTTTTGTACCCTGCAACTTTGCTGAATCCATTTATTAGTCCTAATAGTTTTTTGATGGAGTCTTTAGGCTTTTCTATACATAGCATCTAGTCATCTGCAAATAGTAACAGTTTCACTTCTTGTTTACCAATTTGGATGCCTTTTATCTCTTGTCTGATTTCTGTGGTTAGGATTTCCTATTTCCTTGTCTTTAATAGAATTTATTTAGGTGCATGTTTATATAATTTAAGTTTTAATAATAGCTGTGTTTAACAACTGCTCATAAAGTTGTTGAAAATTTAACATTTGGTTTTCAGCAAATTCTCCTTTGGCACATCACTGATTTTCTATGAAGTCTCCTGAATTTAAAATGTTGGCTCAAAATGAAAAACAAACAAAAAATATGGTGGGTCTGAAGAAACAAATCTGGAACCTCAAACAAACCTGGGGTTGGCTGATAGGCTATTTTGTGGTTTCTGTAAGAGAAAAGCAGTGAGAAGTAGGAATAGGTGTTATGCAAGAAAGACCTGAGGGAGTGGTTGGGAGCCCTGGTTCACACTGGTTCCCAGAGCTTCTGCCCGAGTGTGGCAGCAGCAGGTGTGGGATTCTCCGCTACCCAGAACTGGGGGCAGTTTGGGTTGCTGCTGGACCAGGGCCACTGTGGCAGCATCTGACAGCAGTACCCTCCATGGAGGGGGCCACAGGGGCCATGGCCAGGGGTCTTCACACAGCTTCTCACTTGGAGATCCTGGGGAGGCAGAGCAGGAGGGGAGGAAAAATGGAAGCCCCTGTGTGAAGGCTGAGACGTTGCAACTGAGAATCTCAAAAGAGTTGGGGAGATTTTTGTGCGGAAGATTCCAGAAGCCCTGAAATCTTTGGTGAGGGTGTGTTCAAGTCACATTAAATCTGGGGGTTCTTATATAGAGTGACCACATAATTTACATTCTCAAACTGGGACACTTTAGAAAGCGAAAGAGGAGGTTGTTAATAAAATAACCACAGAACAGGTGTAAATCAGGACTGTCCCGGACAAACTGGGTGTATGGTCTGCTTATAAAGGATTGAATCCAGTAGTTCTTGAAGGGGATGGGCTATATCCAGTGAGAAACCTTTTCCAAAAGAAACGTTTAGTAGGCAATGGGGAGAATGGGGGTGGAGAAGGCCGTTTACCAGAATTCGGTGATAGGAAAGGTGTGTGTGTGGTTCAACAGCTCTCCAGGTGACTCTAGTCTCCGCCATCGTGTGTGGGGGTCACAAGGTGGCAGAGGCAGGACCAGACGCCAGAGCCTAGCACTCCGCCCGCTACGGGGAAGATGTTGACTGTGCCTCTATTGCCGGGCCGCGCGGCTGGGCTCGTGCGTCCTGACCTCAGCAGGCCCGGCCAGTCCCGGGGCCGAGCGGCCCGAGGCTTCCGCGCGCGCGTGCGCCGACTGCAGCGGGAGGCCCGCCGACGCCCCTCACTCCTCAGGCGGCGACCGCGCCGCGCGGACTCGCCGTGTAAGTTCCGGAGAGGGGGACCCAACGCCACCCCCGCGGCAGGCGGCCTCCTAACGCGCACACACCTGAGCACACACCTGCTCCTGAGCCTGCGTTGGGAGCCTCGCGGCTGCCAGGTGCTGGGAGAATGGCTGCGCGAGGAGGCGGAAGGTGGAAGCGCAGGACCGCGAAACCGCGCCTTGCAGCCCCAGCCGACGGGCCCGAGGCGCGGGGCAGCCTGCGGCACAGGCGCCATGTTTTCTCCGTCTAGTCTGACAGTAAATAATACGACACAGATGCTGCTGAATATTTTATGATTAACTTGCCCCAGGGGTCCCTCAGTGTTTTACAATTTCTGGGTAAAGGAAGAAAGCATCCAAGGCTGCGTGCCCTGAGCAGCAAGTCCGCATCATTATGGTGCCTGAGAGGAGACGGTCCTGCTCACCTCCACTCTCTTAAAAGAAGACAACAGCCACAGAGGTTAAAGCTTCAGTGTGAACAGTGCGAACACAGGAAAACAGCAACATCTCACCGGAGAGGTGGAGGCTAATTTCAGCACCACTGTAATGATTCTGGGGCTTGACTTTGGACAAAATCTTGAAGACTGAGATTGCTGTCTCTGCTTTTTTGGGGGTGGAAGCCTTTCTTGGATTGACCTATGGGGCAGGAGTGTTTATGTTCGGGAGGCAGAGCTGTTTGTCTGTAAGGGACAAATTCACGTCAGGGTCGTTTCCTCGGTACACGGAGGCGTGTGAATCCTCCGACCCACGTCTCCGTCACCTTGAACAGCAGAGGGCGCCCTACGGACAGCAATCTGAGGGATGCCCCAGAGGTTCGGGGCGGAAAATGAGAAGGGAGCCTGCTCGCCTGCCGTGCTGGAATGAATCTTGGAAAATACTACACAGACTATGGTTTTATAGATACGCTCATTAACTGATTAAAAACAATCCGTTATAAGAAGTGAATATATCTTGATTATCATTTCTTATTGTTTTTCCATGTATTTGGGAGGTGCTGGTATTCTTTCACATCTAAATGGTTTGATAGTGTGAAATTCTAAAATGGAAGTTTGAGATTGCTCCCTGAAATAATCCCTTTGCTTTTTCAGGGGGAAACTTGATACGCCCAAGAATAAAACCAGTTTAAAGAAGAGGAGTGATATAAACTCTAGAGGTGCTTTCCAAACCTTGGTCCAGATTTGGGGTCCGAAGATGCAAAGGAAATGGCTTTTACCATGCTTCACTTCGAATGGTAGGAACCTTCTTTGACAAAATTGAAGAATTTCAGAGTGAGAATAGTCTTTAAGGTTCTCATGCTTTAAAAAAATACCTGTTTGTTTCCCTTGCCACCCTCAATTTATAAAAAATCTCGTCAGGAGGCTGGTTAGCAGCACTTCTACAGGCTTCTCATGATTTTATCATGCACAGCACTGTGATCCCTGGTGTACACGAACTCATTCTACTGACGAGGAAAGTACTTTTTTGCTGCTTAGGAAAGTACTTGTCCATCTTCCACGTGCCTACAGAGTAGAGTCTTCAAATAGAAATCCCATAGGTTAGAAATCTTGTGTGACTCCCGCCCCTCATTTCACTTATTGTGCCATTTCCCTTCAGTTCTCAGGATGAAGTTCAGGGTCTTCAGCTTAGCTCACAACTCCTTTCAATATTTGCCTCTTGCTCTCACCTCAATTATTCTACTCCCTCTACTTCTCCCCTTACACCCTCTGTCTAGTCATGCCCAGCTGCTTGCATTTCTTGACTGTGGCATGACACTTAACAGTGCTACACTTCAAGTTACTCTCTTCTCTCCTCCTGCTGGACTGCTTTGATCTCTTTCTTCATTTTCCAAATGTATCTCAAGCTGAGATATTTAATTAAAGAGGCAGTGAGGGAACCATAGCTATGACTGGGTCAAACACTAGATTTTCTTAAAGGTTAGGTAAGATTCTTTGAGATTCTTTAATTTCAAGCTCACATGTGTTCAGGGCTAGGCTGGTATCATGAGCATATGAAGGAGGACCAGGTATGAGACAAAAAAGTGAAGGGGCCTGGCTGCCTGGAAAGCAGGTACTCCATTTAAAGAAGGTTAAATTCAACTCCATTTAAAGATGGTTAAATTCAAGGTGATTGTCAGGGCTGCCACCTCACAACCCTGGCAATCACCTTGTTTTACAGATGAGGAAATTTGAGAGGCAGAGGGAGTGCGGGGAACTTGGTAGTATCTGGCAGTGTTAGAGCCCAAGACTTCTGAATAAAGGTCTAATCTTCTTCACAGCACTCCATAAAACTTGGCACACTTCCCTTTTAAGTTCTACTTAAAGATGATAATTCCAGATAATAAAAATATTCATTAACATTTGTACATGTTATGCAGTTAGAAAGAAAAGCACAACTCCATTTTATAAACTACAGATCTGAAAGGTGCTGTAGAAGGATGTGCATCCTGGGTTGGACTTCTTGTCTATGGAGGCAGAAGACAATCTCAGGTCTTCCTGCAGTGTCCCACAATGAAATGCAGTTTCAGCTTCAGTAAAATTCTAATCTGAGTTCATGAAGGGGGCAAATGATTCCCCACCATTCTTCTCTTTCAGCTTACAGTTAGTATACAGTAAAATCTTGGCTCCGGTGTCTGATTGATTGATTTCCCTCTCTAGCTGCCTGGGTGGGTTTTACCCCTTAAGGATTTCTGAAAACAAAAGCATCTTCCCAGCCTTCTTTTCTAGAAGAAAGGAGTTCATTCACCCAGACAAAAATACAGACTGAAATGTTAGTTATCCTCACATGTGGCAAAGACTGAGGCTGGACATTCCTTCTGGCCAGATGGACAGCTCCTATCCTGGCTGGGTCTGAAACCTTCCTTGTTAGGAGAAAGTTAAGACTTTGTTCTAAAATGTGGACATGCTGGGCCCATTCACCTGCTTTAGGGGTCATGGTCCAGCCTAAGGTATGGAGAGCACGTGGGTGCTTTGGCTCTTCTAAATATAAAGGAAGCTCCAAAGACAGTTTTGATACGTCTGAAGAGACAATTAAAACTAGCTGTGTTTGCTTCTTTGCCACGAGGCTCACTGTTGGAGACAGAGGACAGTCTTACGTCATGCCATCCACAAGAATGGGAAAGAGACAGCAGAAATGATAAGCTGTGACAGGAGTGTGGTGTGTAGGATAAGATCATGCCTCTCACTCAGTTAGTTTGGATATTGGCACAGATCTGGAAAAGAGAAGCTGTGAGTTTGGGATGTCTATTATTTGTCAAGATGACCCCCCCTCATCCCCTATATATTGAACGTATCACAATAGATGAGAAATATCCTTCTTAGCTGCTGGACACTTGACATCTGTCCATCTTGTCCTTACATTGTGGTGACCCATAGTGGTTTATGAGATGCAGGCAACTTTCTGGCCCAGTGTTGCTGAATGGCCAAGTGCAACTTTATTTATGCTGCGGTCACAGAAAGAGTAACCCTCCTTGCAAAACAGGAAAGCCTGTGTTGAAGGCAAATTTTCTCAATTAATTTACTTTCTCACCTGGAACATCTTGTTGAAGAAATTATAAATATTTACAATGAAAGGAAAATATGAATTTAAAATAAAAATGAAACAATAAGAACTGAGGAATAGTAAATTATTTTTCAAGGGAAGGGACAAGCCATAGGTTTATTTTGTTTTTTATTTTCATATTTTATTTTTTAAATCTATTTTCTCTCTTCTCCTGTGTTGCCCAACCTCCCTGGACCCCTCCACCCATGATAATCTCCTGTCTATTCTCTGTTTGTCTATTTCTGTTTTGTTTATTCATTTTTGTTTAAATTAGGTTCCACATATAAATGAAACATTATGCATTTGTTTTTCCTCTGTCTTATTTCTCTAGCATAATATCCTCTAGGTCCATCCATATTGTTGCAAATGGCAAAATTTCATTCTTTTTTGTAGCTGAATAATAATCCATTGTATATATGCATCCATTTATCTATAGATGTCACTTAGGTTGCTTCCATATCTTGGCTCTTGTAAATAATGCAACAATCATAAGAGTGCATGTATCTTTTTGGATTAGTGATTTTGTTTTCTTCAGTTAAATTCCCAGAAGTGGAATTACTGGGTTGTATGGTATTTCTATTTTTAGATTTTGAGATACTTTCACACTACTTTCCATAGTGGCTGCACCAATTTACATTCCCACCAGTGAGGGTTCCCTTTCCCCACATCCTCACCAATACTTTATTTCTTGTTTTTGTTTTTTTAATACTAGCCATTCTGACTGATATGAGATGATACCTCATTGTAGTTTTGATTTGCATTTCCCTGGTGATATTGAAAATCTTTTCATGTTGACTATCTGAATGTCTTCTTTAGAAAAATGTCTATTCAGATCCTCTACCCACTTTTTAATCAGATTATTTATTGTTTTTGGTGTTGAGTTCTTTATATATTTTGGATATAAACCTCTTGTTGGATATATCATTTGTAATTATATTTTACCATTCAGTAGGTTGCCTTTTCATTTTGTTGGTGGTTTCCTTTGTTGTTGAGAAGCTTTTTACTTTGATGTAAGCTCACTTGTTTATTTTTTGCTTTTGTTTCCCTTGCCTGGGGAAAATATCCAGAAAAAATTTACTAATTGTGATATTCAAGAGTTTATTGCTTATGTTTTCTTTTAGGAGTTTTATGGTTTTAGGTCTTATATTTAGATCTTTAATCCATTTTGAGTTTATTTTTGTACGTGGTGTAAGACAGTGATCCAGTTTCATTGTTTTGCATGTAGCTGTTCAGTTTCCCCAACACCATTTAGTGAAGAGACTTTGTTTTCTTCATTGTATATTCTTGCCTCCTATGTCATATATTGATTGACTATATAAGCATGGGTTTATTTCTAGGCCCTTTTCTGTTTTCTATTCCATTGATCCACATGTGCATTTTAGTGCTAGTACCATATTGTTCTGCTTATTGTAGCTTTGTAGTATAGTTTGCTATCAGGGAGTGTGATAACTCCAGCTTTGTTCTACTTTCTCAAGATTGCTTTGGCTATTTGGGTCATTTGTGATTCCATACAAATTTTAAGATTATAATTAACTAGAATGTTCTGTGAAACATAGGTTTATTTTAGATAGCAAGACATCCAGTAATTTAAAAAGCATTTTCCTTTACATACACTTTTTTTCTTTATGTGTATTTTTATTTTTATATTGAAAGCTTACTTGTTTCTTGAATTTTTTTTTGGTATCATTAACCTACAATTACATGAGGAACATTATGTTTACTAGACTCTCCCCATCACCAAGCCCACCCCCACAAACCCCATTGCAGTCACTGTCCATCAGTGTAGTAAGATGCTGTAGAATCACTACTTGTCTTCTCTGTGTTGCACAGCCCTCCCCGTGTCCCCTGCCCCCAACATTATACATGCTAATCATAATGCCCCCTATCTTCCACCCCCATCCCTCCCTTCCCACCCATCCTCCCCAGTCTCTTTCCCTTTGGTAACTGTTAGTCTATTTTTGGGTTTTGTGAGTCTGCTGCTGTTTTGTTCCTTCAGTTTTTTCTTTGTTCTTATACTCCACATCTGATTGAAATCATTTGGTACTTGTCTTTCTCTGCCTGGCTATTTCACTGAACATAATACCCTCTAGCTCCATCCATGTCGTTGCAAATGGTAGGATTTGTTTTCTTTTTATGGTTGAATAATATTCCATTGTGTATATGTACCAATCTTCTTTATCCATTCATCTACTGATGGACACTTAGGTTGCTTCCATTTCTTGGCTATTGTGACTAGTGCTGTGATAAACATAGGAGTGCATATATCTTTTTCAAACTGGGCAGCTGCATTCTTAGGGTAAATTCCTAGAAGTGGAATTCCTGGGTCAAATGGTATTTCTATTTTGAGCTTTTGAGGAACCTCCTTACTCCTTTCCACAATGGTTGAACTAGTTTACATTCCCACCAGCAGTGTAGCAAGGTTCCCCTTTCTCCACAACCTCATCAACATTTGTTGTTGTTTGTCTTTTGGATGGTGGTGATCCTTACTGGTGTGAGGTGATATCTCATTGTGGTTTTAATTTGCATTTCTCTGATGACTAGTGATGTGGAGCATCTTTTTATGTGTCTGTTGGCCATCTGAATCTCTTCTTTGGAGAACTGTCTGTTCAGCTCCTCTGCCCATTTTTTAATTGGTTTATTTGCTTTTTGTTTGTTGAGGTATGTGAGCTCTTTATATATTTTGGATGTCAACCCTTTATCAGATCTGTCATTTATGAATATATTTTCCCATACTGTAGGATGCCTTTTTGTTCTATTGGTGGTGTCCTTTGCTGTACAGAACCTTTTCAGCTTGATATAGTACCACTTGTTTATTTTTGATTTTGTTTCCCTTGCCCGGGGAGATATGTTCATGAAGAAGTCACTCATGTTTATGTCCAAGAGATTTTTGCCTGTGTTTTTTTCTAAGAGTTTTATGGTTTCATGACTTACATTCAGGTCTTTGATCCATTTTGACTTTACTTTTGTGTATGGGGTTAGACAATGATCCAGTTTTATTCTCTTACATGTAGCTGTCCAGTTTTGCCAACACCAGCTGTTGAAGAGGCTGTCATTTCCCCATTGTATGTCCATGGCTCCTTTATCATATATTAGTTGACTATATATGTTTGGGTTATTATCTGGACTCTCTATCCTGTTCCACTGGTCTGTGGGTCTGTTCTTGTGCCAGTACCAAATTGTCTTGATTACTGTGGCTTTGTAGTAGAGCTTGAAGTTGGGGAGCGAGATCCCCTCACCCCCACTTTATTCTTCCTTCTCAGGATTGCTTTGGCTATTCGGGGTCTTTGGTGTTTCCATATGAATTTTTGAAGTATTTGTTCCAGTTCATTGAAGAATGCTGTTGGTAATTTGATAGGGATTGCATTGACTCTGTAGATTGCTTTGGGCAGGATGACCATTTTGATGATATTAATTCTTCCTAGCCAAGAGCATGGGATGAGTCTCCATTTGTTAGTGTCCTCTTTAATTTCTCTTAAGAGTGTCTTGTAGTTTTCAGGGTATAGGTCTTTCACTTCCTTGGTTAGGTTTATTCCTAGGTATTTTATTCTTTTGATGCAATTGTGAATGGAATTGTTTTCCTGATTTCTGTTTCTGCTAGTTCATCATTTGTGTATAGGAAAGCAACAGATTTCTGTGTATTAATTGTGTATCTTGCAACTTTGCTGAATTCAGATATTAGTTCTAGTAGTTTCGGAGTGGAGTCTTTAGGGTTTATATGTACAATATCATGTCATCTGCAAATAGTGACAGTTTGACTTCTTTTTTTACCAATCTAAATCTTTGTATTTCTTTGTTTTGTCTGATTGTTGTGGCTAGGACCTCCAGTACTATGTTGAATAACAGTGGGGAGAGTGGGCATCCCTGTCTTGTTCCCAATCTTAGAGGAAAAGCTTTCAGCTTTTTTGCTGTTAAGTATGATGTTGGCTGTGGGTTTTTCATATATGGCCTTTATTATGTTAAGGTACTTGCCCTCTGTGCCCATTTTGTTGAGAGTTTTTATCATGAATGGATGTTGAATTTAGTCGAATGTTTTTTCAGCATCTATGGAGATGATCATGTGGTTTTTGTCCTTCTTTTTGTTGATGTGGTGGATGATGTTGATGGATTTTCGAATGTTGTACTATCCTTGTATCCCTGAGATGAATTCCACTTGTTGATGGTGTATGATCCTCTTGATTCATTTTTGAATTCAGTTTGCTAATATTTTGTTGAGTATTTTTGCATCTACATTCATCAGGGATATTGGTCTGTAATTTTCTTTTTTGGTGGGGTCTTTGCCTGGTTTGGTATTAGAGTGATGCTGACTTCATAGAATGAGTTTGGAAGTATTCCCTCCTCTTCTATTTTTTTGGAAAACTTTAAGGAGAATGGGTGTTATTTGTCTTCTCTGTATGTCTGATAAAGTTCCACAGTAAATTCATCTGGCCCGGGGTTTTTTCTCTTGGGTAGTTTTTTGATTACTGATTCAATTTCTTTGCTGGTAATTAGTCTGTTTAGATTTTCTGTTTCTTCTTTGGTCAGTCTTGGAAGGTTGTATTTTTCTAGGAAGTTGTCCATTTCTTCTAGGTTTTCCAGCTTGTTAGCGTATAGACTCTCATAGTATTCTCTAATGATTCTTTGTATTTCTGTGGGGTCTGTTGTGATTTTTCCCTTCTTGTTTCTGATTCTGTTTATGTGTGTAGATTCTCTTTTTCTCTTTGTAAGTCTTGTTAGGGGCTTATATATTTTGTTTATTTTGTCAAAGAACTAGCTCTTGGTTTCATTGATTTTTTCTATTGTTTTATTCTTCTCAATTTTATTTATTTCTTCTCTGATCTTTATTATATCCCTCTTTCTGCTGTCTTTGGGCCTCATTTGTTCTTCTTTTTCCAATTTCAATAATTGTGACTTTAGACTATTCATTTGGGATTGTTCTTCCATCTTTAAATAGGTCTGGATTGATACATACTTTCCTCTTAGAACTGCCTTCACTGTGTCCCACAGAAGTTGGGGCACTGGTCTGTTGTTGTCATTTGTCTCCATATATTGCTTGATCTCTATTTTAATTTGGTCATTAATCCATTGATTATTTAGGAGCATGTTGTTAAGCCTCCATGTGTTTGTGAGTCTTTTTACTTTCTTTGTACAATTTATTTCTAGTTTGATACCTTTGTGGTCTGAGAAGTTGGTTGGTAGAATTTCAATCTTTTTGAATTTACTGAGGCTCTTTTTGTGGCCTACTATGTGGTCTATTCTGGACAATGTTCCATGTGCAGTTGAGAAGAATGTGTATCCTGCTGCTTTTGGGTGTGGAGTTCTGTAGATGTCTATTAGGTCCATCTGTTCTAGTGTGTTGTTTAGTGCCTCTGTGTCCTTCACTTATTTTCTGTCTGGTGGATCTGTCCTTTATAGTGAATGGTGTGTTGAAGTCTCCTAAAATGAATACATTGTATTCTATTTCCTCCTTTAATTCTGTTAGTATTTGTTTCACATATGTCAGTGCTCCTCTGTTGGGTACATATATATTTATAATGGTTATATCCCCTTTTTGGAATGACCCCTTTATCACTATGTAATGTCCTTCTTTATCTCTTGTTACTTTCTTTGTTTTGAAGTTTATTTTGTCTAATGTAAGTACTGTAACACCTGTTTTTCTCCCCATTGTTTGCATGAAATATCTTTTTCCATCCCTTGACTTTTAGTCTGTGTATGTCTTTGGGTTTGAGGTGGGTCTTTTGTAAGCAGCATATAGATGGGTCTTGTTTTTTTATCCATTCTATTACACTGTGTCTTTTGATTGGTGCATTCAGTCCATTTACATTTAGTGTGATTATTGAAAGATATGTACTTAATACCTTTGCAGGTTTTAGATTCGTGTTTACCAAAGGTTCAAGGGTAGCTTCTTTACTATCTAACTGTCTAACTTAACTCACTTATTAAGCTATTATAAACACAGTCTGATGATTCTTTATTTCTCTCCTTTCTTATTCCTCCTCCTCCATTCTTTTATGTTAGGTGTTTTATTCTGTACTCTTTTGTGTTTCCTTTGACTGTTTTTGTGGGTAGTTGATTTTATTTTTTGTCTTTAGTTAGTATTTGGTTGGTCTGCTTTCTTTGGTTTGATTATATTTTCTCTGGTGACATCTATTTAGCCTTAGGAGTGCTTCCATCTAGAGCAGTCCCTTTAAAATATCCTGTAGAGGTGGTTTGTGGGAGGCAAGTTCCCTGAACTTTTGCTTGTCTTGGAATTGTTTAATCCCTCCTTCATATTTAAATGATAATTGTGCTGGATACAGTATTCTTCATTCTAGGCCCTTCTGTTTCATTGCATTAAATATATCATGCCATTCTCTTCTGGCCTGTAAGGTTTCTGTTGAGAAGTCTGATGATTGCCTGATGGGTTTTCCTTTGTAGGTGACCTTTTTTCTCTCTCTGGCTGCCTTTAATACTCTGTCCTTGTCCTTGATCTTTGCCATTTTAATTATTATGTGTCTTGGTGTTGTCTTACTTGGGTTCCTTGCGTTGGGAGATCTGTGGGCTTCCATGGTTTGAGAGACTTTTTCCTCCCCCAGTTTGGGGAAGTTTTCAGCAATTATTTCTTCAAATACACTTTCTATCCCTTTTTCTCTCTCTTCTTTTTCTGGTACCCCTATAATGCGAATATTGTTCCATTTGGCTTGGTCACACAGTTCTCTTAATATTCTTTCATTCCCTGGAGATCTTTTTATGTCTCTCTACCTCAGCTTCTCTGTATTCCTGTTCTCTGATCTCTATTCCATTAATGGCCTCTTGTACATCATCCAGTCTGCTCTTAAGTCCTTCCAGAGATTGTTTTATTTCTGTATTCACCTTCCTAACTTGATCCTTTAGCCCTTGCATATTTCTCTGCAAGTGCATGAGCATGGTTATGAGCTTTATTTTGAATTCTTTTTCAGGAAGATTGGTTAAATCTATCTCCCCTGGCTCCCTCTCGGGGTTTGTCTGGGAAATTCTGGACTGGATCAAATTCTTCTGCCTTTTCATGGCGATAGAGGTAGTCATAGGCAGTTGGCACGTGTGTCAGCTGGGAGAACAACGTCCCTTCCTGGGCCTTGCCCTTCTCTGTTGCCTGTGCCAGTTCCTCGCACTTTGGGAGCAGCTTCCAGTTTTATTCCCTGAGCCACCATGGGTGGGGCAGCCTTCCAGGCTGCCCAGTGCCCCGTGGGGTGAGGCAGGCACGCTAGGTGTGCTCTCCTGTGAGAATGGCAACCCTTCGCACCCCGTCCCTGCTTCCTCTGTATGTGCTGGGCTATGCACGCTGGTGTGACCTCTGAGTCTGGCCCAGGTGGCTGCGGAGGAGGCTCTGGGTGGCCTCTGTGGGCACGGCCAACTCTATGGCTGCTCCCTTGCTGTGATGGGGCCCCACGGGAATGGGAATGGATGAGAGAGGGTGTTTACCACTGTGAGTGGCTTCAGAGCTGTGTTGCCTCCCATGGGTCAGGGGTGCCTGAAATTCCCTGCAATTCCCAGCTGCTGGGCTGAGTGCGCCGGGACGCTTCCATCCAGCTGTGGAGTCCCTGTCCCTTTAACCCTTTCAGAAAGCACTTGGTTTTCTTTTGTCTCAGGTGCGCCAGCTGCGGAGACCCACTTGCAGGTTTTACTGTTCCATTTCCCTAATATCCAGCACACCATGTACTGTGTGTCTGCGCTCCCAGTGTGGATGACTAGGGCTGGGTATTTAGCAGTCCTGGGCTCCCTCTCCCTCCCCGTTCCAACTCCTCTCCTCTCACCAGTGGGCTGTGGGTGGGGAGTGCTTGGGTCCCGTTGGGCCATGGCTTGTATCTTACCCCCTTTGTGAGGTGCTGAGTTCTCACAGATGTAGATGTAGCCTGACTGTTGTACTGTGTCTTCTGGCCTCTTTTTTAGGTATAGTTGTAATTGTTTTATTTTCAAAAATATATATTGTTTTGGGAGATTTCCACTGCCCTCCTCACGCCGCCATCTTGGCTCCTCCCCTACATACACTTTTAAGGAACATAGTGTTATTCTATTTTTATTTGTATGTTGTACTCTTCTCACTGTTAGTTTTAAAGTTTTTTTTAGAACTCACATCTTGAGGTGTATAGAAACCTAAGCTTTGAAGATAAGAAAGTTCATATTTATAAAGGCCTTCCTTTCTATTCTGATATCATGATTTCCTTAATTATAACTAAGCTGAGATTTGTTATTTGCTATGCTTACAGGCCTCAGACTTGTATTCACAACTTGAAAAGTTTGTACTTAGACGTTGTAATTGTGTATTCTAGCCCCTGTGTTGCAGTGTCCTTACATATTGGACACTATGACAGTGATAGTTGCTGCTGGAGATATGTGTCCTCACCACCCAGTTCTCGGGAAATCATTAGTATTCAAAAGAAGCCATGAGTGGGAGCTACCAAATTTTTTCTTAAAAGATTCTAAGTAGAAAATGAATCCATTAAACAATCTTCAAGGAATGTCATTTCTCTTAGTGGTTTCCATGTTCATAAAATTTCCCAAATGTGCCGTTTTCCTTTGGTAATTTAATTTCTTCTGCAGATGTCCATTTAACTTATTTGTGATTTATCATAGACTTTATTTTATAGTGAAAGTGCTGGGCCATATTTGCAAAGAGATAATATATTTTTTTCCTTGCCTCATTCCAGTTTCAATGACTAATTGGTTTTTCCCATTATTATTAATTTATCTTTGGATATTAATGCTTTTGGACAATGACTAGTTTCACAAAGTTCTTCTCCACCTGTCACACTGCAAATGTAGCACACCCAGAAACTTCTCATGCCAATGTTGCTTTATATTATATATTATCTTAATAAAAGAATTTCTAGTTTTAAGACTTTGAGTCCCTCTACATTAAAAATGGAGTTATAGAACCAAAGGTTTGAGAAGAACCTTAGAGGCATATAAAACATGTAACTTTTGGATTCACAAGTTTTATCTGTATTATACCTGGAAAATGGTCATCTTATCTCACAATGATCTTCAGAGACAAGGAACTTACTCCTGGTTGCAGACACCCCTGGTCAGCTATCAGGCCTGATTTTCCCATATACAACTTGTGAGTCCTTGAACAAGTTGCTGACCCTTATATGACTCAGAATATCCATATGTGTATATATATGTATATATATTCATATCTATGTCTATCTCTATATCTATCTCTATATTTATCTCTATATCTATCTCTATCTCTATCTCTATATCTATATCTATATACATACATACATATATAGTGAAAATAGAATATTCGCCCTCCCTACTTCAGAAAAAGGCACTGTAGCCCAGTGGTTGAGAGAAATGAGCTCTGTGGCCAGATGTTCCAGTGTTCAAGTCTTAGCTGTGCTACATACTACTGTGTGGTTCTGGGAAAGTTATTTAACCTTTTTGAGCCTCAGTTTTCTCATGCAGACAATGGGGGAAATAATGCCAACCTATAGGGTTGTTATGAAGATGAAACTGAACCACGTATTTTAGGTGCTTATTGTAATGCTGGGCATATTTTGAGTTTCTTCAATTAATTGTGGAATCTATTGGTACATATTTATGAGGATCAAATAAAATATATGCAAAAGTGATTTGTCATTGTTAAGGAGCTATCAATATGTGTTGACATCATTATTTGAACATTCTAGTATTTTTTTTTGATCCTGGACTTTGAGTTAGAAACCTCCTGGGAACTCAAATGAAGCAGCCACTGAGTCACAGGAAGGCAGACCCTTGTCCACATTCTGTCTCTGGCCCCAAAGAGCACCTGCCGTCCAGGGGGCAGCAGCTGTATTCCAGGTCCTGGTGCTTTGCCTATTTTTAAAGCCTCACAGCGATCTTCCAAGGAAGGTATGATGATTCATATTCTACAGATGAAGGAACTGAGCTAAGCAAATTTAAATAAATTCAATACTTTAAGTTGATAAATCCTTAAGTTGGGAAATTAAAATCAAAACCAAAGCTTATCTGGTTTTAAAGTATGTGTGCTTTTACTCTTTCACGTCTTCTGATGGGAGTGTGACAGCAGTTGTGAGTCAGATTTGTACCTTGCCCTGAATCTGCCTCTCACAAGCCCTGTGCCCTTATGGTAACTTGGCTTACTACTCCAGCCTAGATTTCTTCATCCGTAAAACGGCAGTAACAGGATATACCCCACGAGGATGTCATATTCAATTAGAAAGTGAGAGTAAGTAATAAAAGTGATAGCTGTTCATATTTTCTCTCTTCTGGTGCTGTCCGTCTCCCGGGGGTGCTGGAGAGCGGCACCTCCCTCTCTAGGCCAGCAGGGGACAGTAGAGACCACAAAGGCTATGACCAAACCTGTGCCTGGTCCTTAGAGGCCGCCCCAGCTGGTGTCCACTGGGCAGTCTAGGAACCTCTGAATCAGATCAGGTCCTTAGTGGTCTTCAATTCTGGCCCTTAGAATAAACAAGAAGAAAAATCCCTAGGTGTTATAAGCAATAATGGACAAAGCCCACCACAGCCACAGTAATCCTTAGTGTTTGCATAAGATTCAGAGTAGATGATTTTTATTATACACGAAGCCATTCACAGTTGGCCTGTGTTTGCAGTTTCATTAACCTTATGAAGATATTAATATCATCAGGAAAACAGAAGGAGAATACCTCCAGCTCCTCCATTAGACCCAATTAGCAGAGCGCTGCAGCACAGAGGAGGTCCGCGCAGTACCGTTAGTGCTCAGGCTGGCGGCCGCTGTGATTCCCCATCAGACTGCCACTCGCCTGAGTCATTAAATCAGCTTCGTTTGTTAAGGAGTCCTTGTGCCCCAAATATGTGGCTTTCAAGAAATGAATATCAGTAAGTGGTAGTGATGACAAATTAACACAAGATGATAAGGAAAATGTGAACACAGGCTGGACCAAACACTGTTAGATTGGGGGGCTGCCGTTATCCCAGTGGTTTTGAAATACTCTTATTTATTCTTTCTTCATTTCTTACAATAACCCTATGAGATCCTTATTATTTTTATTTTACAGTGGTTTCTCTGACTTGCTCCCACTTGCTGTCATGAAGAGTTCTGAAAGGCAGCAGTGGTGTGGCATGTCTCACGTGTATCATGAGCAAATACAACTGGTACGGTCTTATTTCTCCCCATGGCCTGTGCAGTATGCTGTGTTAGTCCCCTTGCTCTCATGGCCCCTACACCGGGTTAGTTACGCCCACTGGCCAAGGTTCCCTCTGCTTTGTAATATGGTTGCTGCCTCTCCTGGTTCTCACTGCAGGTGGTCCCCACTCTGGAGGTGCCAAAATTGTGGTGTCTTATGTTCAAGTATGTGTGTTAAGGCTGTGGCTCTTTCCTTTAAAAAAAAAAGTCATATCCTATTAGATCCTCTCAACATTGTACCAAGAGGCCCCCCGGATTCTTTTATAAAAGGACATGTTTTTGTCCATTCTGCCAATTCATTCTTCAAGATAGAGCTGAGATATCCTATTTCCCAGGAAGTCTTCCCCAAATCCCATGCTGCTCTGTGAGCACCCCCCATGCCTTTGATCCCAAAGCACCCTGCTTACTGCTGTCTTGGTGCACTATACGGAAAAGAGTCTAGTCAGACAGATGACACATAATTCTTTCTTCACTTTTCACCTAGGGCAGTGCGTGGCCCAGAGTGGGTGCTAAGTCCATGTTCATGCAGTGAACCTAATCTGTGCGTGGGTTTTAAGTTTGCTCCTGGTCCTGTACCCGCCACCCCTCTAACTTCCTCTAATCAGCTCTGCCTGGCACTGTTAGGGTCCAGGCTTCCGAGGCTTCCCCAGAGAACAAACTACACAGGCATAGAGATGTAAATTCAAGCAAAGTCTTTATTCAGCCAACTAGTTGGGGTCCAAGTCAGCCCGAAGCAGCGGGTCTCAACAAGGACCCCGAGCACTCAGAGCCAAGGGTTTATATAGCAATTTCAAAGCACTTAACTCATAGCAATTTTCTATAACTATACATTATTCTTGCAAGACATATATCCTGGGGTTAAGCAAGGGCAGGGTAAGACTACTCCTCAATGGTTAGGGAGGTTCTGCACGATAAGCTTGGTATGTAAGATTTACTGACCAAGGTTAGCTGACCAAGGGTCACAGCTGCCCACCACCCGGTGCTCATGATTAACTTGTTTTTCAAGGCCTTACCCAGTTCCAGTTTTTCTTTCTAAGTCACATACTCAGAAAATGGCTTCTAGGCCTTTAAGATGGCTATGCTTATGCTAACCTATTTCTATTCTTACAGGCACCTGCCTTCTTTGACATTACTCCCTGAATGCCCCTTTTACCTAGGCCTCTGCATTAGTAGTCTGGTTTTGAATGGTCTACCATGTTTTTAAGTCAATAGTTACTTTAGATATTGTAGTAATTTCCTGGGGCTGCCATAATAAAGTACAAGTTTGGTGGCTTAAACACCAGAAACTTATTGCCTCAGTTCTGCAGGCTAGAAATCAGAAATCAGGATGTCAGCAGGGCTGGCTCCTTCTGAGGGCTGTGAGCAAGCATCTCCTTCCATGCTGCTCTCTTAGCGTTCAGCAGCCTCAGGAGGCTCTTGGCTTCTAGATCGTGTTTGTACTGTGTCTTCCCATCAGCCCCTCTTTGTAAATGCAAAACTTCCCTTTTTTATAAGAACACCAGTCATTAGGTCCCACCCTAATGGTCTTGTCTTAATGTGATCATCTGCCAAGGCCTTATTTCCAAATGAGGTCACCTTCACAGGTACTGGGTGTTAGGACTTCAACAGCATTTCAGGGGACACGGTTCAACCCATACCAGTACAGTATCTAATAGTTGCTAGTTCACTTCCCTTTTCTCAAAAAGAGCACAGAGCTCAGAGTAGGGCCTGTTTCTTATGTTTCACACTTGAAGTGAACTGGGCTGTACATTTTTTATTTTGAGAAATGAAAAAAAATTGCCCAGGCTAATTAGCATTGGTACTCAGCTAAAATCAAGTTCAGTAAGAGCCTGAGTTATTCAGGGCTTCTATCCTTACAGCCAATTTTCTGGAAGAGAATGTATTATTAACTAATGTTACTACAGCCTTCTGATAATATATCCCAACATTTTATTGGTTTGCTACCTCTGAATGGACTGGGAATCCTCTGAATAATCCCACTGAGACTGGGAAATCTTAGAAAGTGTTTTAACAGCAGTGAATCAATCAAAATGAGCTTGTTTGGCACCGTCCACAGGGATCACCTCTAGAGAGAAAACAGTTAAAGACAGCAGAAGGAATGTAGTGAAGAAATGAAACCAATGGAGGATTGAGCCTGTTCCCATTTTAGATCTGAGTCAGTGGTTTAATCTTGGCTGACGTGGTGTTGGACTTGCCTGCATCACTCTCCTTTTCATTCTGATGCTCGGTTTCTGAGGCATCTGTGTGTCCTTCCATTCCTGTTCATTGCCTCTCTGGACTTTTATTCCCTGGAATGATGGTCCCGAGAATAGTTGTAGCAGAGGTGGGAGCCCCTTCATAGCTGAGGTTGTGTGCAAGTTTGTGGTCCCTCACTGAAAGTTCTGGTTTTACACTAGTGGCTCTCAATCCTGGCTGCTTTATCATGTGATTTACCTTATTGCTATACATGTTTAGGTTTTTTTTTTTCCTGCTTGCTTGTCTTACAGAAGAATGTCAATACATGTCCTCTACTGGTTGTTGAAATAGGGCTGATGGAGGGACTGTGTTCCTTGTATAGATATTTTAGGCATAGATAAAGAAAGAGAAAATGAAAAGGTTAGGTTGTCTGGAGCTTTGACTTGCCAACTAGTTTAGAGATAGAGCTTCTTAGGAGGAAAAGACTAGGAGCTAGACCCAGCATTTATTTTTGTTCTTGTTGTGGCAGTCAGATTTCAGCAAGGGCAGGTCACTTTTCCTGGAGTTCCCGGGTCGCTCTCAGAACGAGCTAGCTGGGGCCGTGCCCCTGTGTGTGGCCAAGCATGGCAGCCTCCCCTAGCGGGAGCGAGAGGAGTAATCCCTTCCTGGAGTTCTAGCTCAACATGGTCTCTAGCATTCATGTTTTTTCTGAAGGCTCTGGTAAGCATTAAACATGACACACAGTGGCCCCACAGGCCACCCTTGCCTCCCTCAATTGTTTGTCCCTTTCAGTGGGTTCTACTGAACTCTCCTCCACTTTTAGGTAAACTTGTCCAGTACAGGAGAAAAGTCATGGGAACAGTCAATCCTTCCTTCCTTCTTGTTCCTTCTGCATAATAGTTTGAAATACCTCTGTGTTTCTTGTATGAAGATGTCAGATACTTCTCCCTATTAAATTTTTTTTGTAATATAAGTTGGTATTGGGAATGGACACACCCAGATTTCCACCTTATCTGTAAATCTTGCACAGGAGGTAATAAACCGAATGGATTGGATTCAGAAGGCAGCAGTTGTGTGCTGTTGAGAGCCTGATGCATGCTTCCTGCCCACAGAGCTTCTTTCACAGGCTCCACTTGTCTTTTCTCAGGCTGGGTAGTGTGGATCCTGCCACTGAATCAGCCTAACCAATATAACTTACTTTATTAACTCAGGGTACAAAGAATGATATGATCATTCTATCACCTTAATGTTGTCAAATTAATTGTTTAAGACCCCATGTATTCCAGTAGGAAGGTGTCCAGCTTTTCCCCCCTAATTAAAAACTCCCAAGGACTCTGAAGGCTTACTTAGTCCAAATTGAGGGAATGGTTATTTCTCCTTCAAATTCAAGAATCAGAGGGACCCAGGAAGCACTGCTGTGGAAGCTGGGTGCTATACTGCCCTGTGGATGCTGATGTTTCCCTTTGCAGTGTGATAATGGTCCAGGCTCTTATACAAACCGCTGGGGTGCCTCACAGTTAGGCTCCAAGATCATACTTATGTCCATAAGTTGATACTCAAATCTTCCTTAGTCCATACTCAAGTGTCCTCTATCTACAATATTGTTCTAGGACAGCTGGGTCCTGAGAGACTTCCAGTGTCAGTATGCATTGTGCCATTACCAGGTCTCCTTCCTTCCAAATCTCAGGCCTTTTGAGCCCAGATTGTTAACCTATATTACCTTTTACAGATAATTTTATCCCAGAGGGCTTACCTTCTTTCCTATGGGTCTTATTCTGGACCACTCTGGTCAACTCTCATGGGCCTTCCTGACTTTGAATCAGAGGACAGGGGTTGGGGGTATCAGACTGTTCTGTCTTGGAATGTGCAACATGTAGATCGGTTCTCCTTGTTCTGCAGACAAGCCCCAGTGGTCAACCAGGCCCTCGAGGGGCCTGACTTGGTTAAGACACAAATGTTTCTATTATATTCTTCTGCCAGAGCAAAGGACATGTTCATCCTTCATAAGAGAGACTATTCAGATGATTATTTGAAGAATATATGTCTATTTCAAAGTGCCACTCTGCCCCTGCTTATGTTGAAGAGCAGTGACTTTCAAAGACTTTCAATAAGAGAGAATGACTAGTGTGGGTATACAGTGGCACAGTATTAGAAAAGGCAGTCAGGTAAGTGGTAGAGTCAGAATTTGATTCTGTTTCCCTGACTGTAAAGCTGGTATCTATTCAGTCAACCAGCAGTCATTACTGGGTACCCACCATGTGCCAGGCCTTCCTGGGTAGGTGCTGAAGACAGAAGGGTGAGTGAGACATGGTCCCAGTGAGGGAGCTGAACTGCAAGAAAGTGTTAAGTGCAACCTTTAGGTATAAACAGGGTGCTGAAGGAGCATGTCAGAGAGCACTTGACGGATGGTGTCCTGGAGAAGGAGATGTCCAAGCAGAGTCTGGAAGGAAGAAATGGTAAGGCAGGTAGAGGGAAAGGAACGAGGCAGTTTTTAGTTAGGTGAAAGCAGCAAATGGTGACTATAGAGCTTTCTAGTTACCAGATGTACTTCTTCATGGTCAATGTAGAGAGCATCTGCTGTGGTGAAGGCTTTCTAAGTGTTTCTGTTTCTTCTTTGAAAAACAGCTTTATTGAGGTGTAATTGATATACAAAAACTGTACAATTTTAATGTATACAATTTGATAAGTTTGAATATATATATATACATATACCCCTGAAATCATAATCACAATCAAGGTAATAAATATCCATCACCTTTAAAAGTTCCCTTGTGTTCCCCTGACCCAACTGTTTTTTTGTGGTAAGAACACTTAACATGTTATTTGCCTCTTAACATTTTAAGTGCACAGTGCTGTATTGTTAACTGTGGGCACTGTGCTGTACAGCAGATCTCTAGAACTTACTCAACTTTGTACCCATTGACTATCTCCCTATTTCCCTCTCCTCCCAGCCCCTGGCACCCAGCATCCTACTCTCTACTACTGTGAGTTTGATTGTTTTAGATTCCTCATATGAGGGTAGTATTTCTTTACAAGGGCATATTTATAGTCGATGGAAATCAATTTGTTACATTAATTACCAGTTGAGCTTATGGACAAATTAATTTGTATGAAACTAACACCCAACAATTCTAAACTAATCAATATTTGGTCTTCATTTTTCATCCCTTAAGTCCCATATGATCAAAGTTATAGTTACTTTAACATAGTTTTGGGCAATGTTGATAAGTGAACTAATGTTGGTTGAGTACATGCTGTGCATATTATCTGTATCAATATTCTCAGGAGGTATTATTTTTATTTATAGATAGAAAAAACTGAGATTAGAGAGATTAAAATGTGCAAAGGATCACACAACTGCCAAGTGTGTCAGCTGGAATACAAACCCAGGCCTGGGTCACTTCAAGGCAATAAGTGGAGCTCTCACCATCAAACTTCTGTTGCTGGAAGTTTGAGTTATTGGCATAGAACTATTAACTATGTATACATGAGAAGAGACTGGGGACATAAGGCAGGTGTGACCATAAAAACCGCTCTGTTTCAGTGGATTTCATTGTCTCCCTCTATTGTCTTGAGTTGATTGTGAACATATTGATAGAAGGTAATCAAAGAGCTGAGCGAACCTGGCAGTTGTAAATGGAAGCAGAGAGTCCCCATCAAGCCAGTACAGAAGTGAATGTGTCCATTGTTTTTAATAGGCCAAATATTTCTCTCTTGTTCCCTAGGAGGCAATTGGAAGAGACATGCTGATAGCTCCCCTTGGGGCATTAACCGGAATCAAATTAGTGAAGTGAAGCTTAAGTTGGTCATTTTATTCCCAGTTCACAAAAATAAGAAGTGAATGGTAGTGGGAGCAAAGACATATTTTCTAGTTCATCAAAGATTACAGATTGTATTAGTGCAGTATTTTCATCGCAGTAATTACTTCGTGGGCATTGTACTGTAAAAGTGTCACTTTGGATGAATACCTATTTTTCTTCGTGGTTCTTTTGAGGCAAGTCTTTCTACTGTAATAAATATTTTTAATAACCTAGATGGACATCTCCACTTGCCTAGGTTTCTGATTCCTCAAGGACACAGTCCCATGATTGTCATTTAGTTTGTGCCTTGCAGATGATAAACACAGTGGTCCTGTCTGCAGGACATGGATAGCCTCTGTGTGAGTGAGGTATGTACACCCTCATGAACTCCTAGTCCCTATGTTTTGAGTGCCCTATGGTCATGATGTAATTTTTAAGACATCATTTGACAAGTCAAAGTTTTTAAAAAGAAAAATAAACTGTCCCGTATTTTCCTTTAACATTATTTTCCCTAAATAAAGTTGAAATATCCTAAATCAGAAAAGAAATTCATGAGCAATAGGAACCAGTTTGGGATACTTCCAGTTCTGGGGGTTTGGAGATGTTTGATGTGCATGTTTCCTGGAGGATCAAGTTGCAACCATAAGTAAACCTCTAAGGATCCACGTGTGAAGAAGCCGGAGATGAGACACAAGACAGGCTGTGAGAGCCTCAGTACCCTGTGCATTTCTCATTGTCCACTTAATTATGAATTTAATGAAGTTACTCAGATACCTCTAAAGTGAAATGAGAGTTCAGTGTATTTTCAGTTGAATTATCCAGGTTGACTATTGATATGTACAATACTTAATTTAATTTATTGCTGCTAATATTGTTGTGGATACTCAGAATAAATGAAAACAATGAATTTGGCTGCATTTTCAAAGCAGTTTCCCCACCTGGGAATATGAACAATTAACGGGGGTGGCAGCTCTCAAAAGGAAATTTTTTTCATCGATATACCATTTTATGTCATAATAATATACAGACAATTAGTTGAAAACCATTTATTTTCAGAACTATTGTCATGTTCCTGGCTTTTGCTAGGGCCTGAGGTTCCAGAAATGAGTGAAGTAGTCTCTTACTTTCAAAAAAGCTCATAGTCCTTTAGTGGAAGGTTGAATTATTTATCCTTAATAATTGAAATGTGTTAACAACCTGTTATGTAGCCAGGGAATTAAGGTTTTGTGTAATAACTTATTTTGAAAATGAAGATGATGATAATTATTTTTTATTAAGGTATCTTTAATATACAATCTTACGCTCAGGTTTCACGTGAGTAACATTGTGGTTACTACATTCACCCATATTATCAAGACCTCCCCACACACTGCATTGCTGTCATTGTCCATCAGTTTAGTAAGATGCTATAGAGTCACTACTCATCTTCTCTGTGCTATACTGCCTTCCCCATGGCCCCCCTATATTGTGTGTGCTAATCACAATGCACCTTAATCCCCTTATCCCTCCCTTCTAACACACCCTCCCCAAACCCCTTTCCCTCTGGTAACTGCTAGTTCCTTCTTAGAGTCTGTGAGTCTGCTGCTGTTTTGTTCCTTCAGTTTTTGCTTTGTTGTTATACTCCACAGATGAGTGATATCATTTGATATTTGTCTTTCTCTGCCTGGCTTCTTTTACTGAGCATAATACCCTCTAGCTCCATCCATGTTGTTGCAAATGGTAGGATTTGTTTTCTTCTTATGGCTGAATAATATTCCATTGTGTATATGTACCACATCTTCTTTATCCAGTCGTCTCCTGATGGACAGACACTTAGGTTGCTTCCATGTCTTGGCTATTGTAAATGGTGCTGTGATAAATATAGGGGTGCATATGTCTTTTTGAATCTGTGATCTTGTTTTCTTTGGGTAAATTCCTAGGAGTGGAATTCCTGGGTCAAATGATATTTCTATTTTTAGTTTTTTGAGGAACCTCCCTGTTGCTTTCCATATGGTTGAACTAATTTACATTCCTACCAGCAGTGTAGAAGGGTTCCCCTCTCTTTGTATCCTTGCCAGCACTTGCTATTGCTTGTCTTTTGGATGTTGGCCATCCTAACTGGTGTGAGGTGATATCTCATTGTGGTTTTAATTTGCATTTCTCTGATGATTAGCGATATGGAGCATCTTTTCATGTGCCTATTGGCCATCTGAATTTCTTCTTTGGAGAAGTGTCTGTTCAGCTCCTATGCCCATTTTTTAATTGGGTTATTTGCTTTCTGTTTGTTGAGGTGCATGGGCTCTTTATATAATTAGGATGTCAACCACTTATTGGATATGTCATTTATGAATATATTCTCCCATACTGTAGGATGTCTTTTTGCTCTACTGATGATGTCCTTTGCTGTACAGAAGCTTTTTAGTTTGACATAGTCCCATTTGTTCATTTTTGCTTTTGTCCCCTTGCTGGAGGAGATATGTTCATGAAAAAATTGCTCATGTTTATATTCAACAGAGTTTTGACTATGTTTTCTTCTAAGAGTTTTATGGTTTCATGACTTACATTCAGGTCTTTGATCCATTTTGAGTTTACTTTTGTGTATGGAGTTAGACAGTAATCCAGTCTCATTCTCTTACATATAGCTGTCCAGTTTTGCCAACACCAGCTGTTGAAGAGGCTGTCCTTTCTCCATTGTATGTCCATGGCTCCTTTATTGTATATTAATTGGCCATATATGTGTGGATTTATATCTGTGCTCTCTATTCTATTCCATTGATCTATGGGTCTGTTTTTGTGCCAGTACCAAATTGTCTTGAATACTGTGGCTTTGTAGTAGAGCTTGAAGTTGGGATACATAATCCCCGCAGCTTTATTCTTCCTTCTAAAGACTGTTTTGGCTATTTGTAGTCTCTTGTGATTCCATATGAATTTCAGAACTATGTGTTCTAGTTCATTGAAGAATACTGTTGGTATTTTGATAGACATTGCATTGAATCTTTAGATTGCTTTAGGTAGGTTGGCCATTTTGACAATATTAATTCTTCCTACCCATGAGCATGGATGTATTTCCATATATTGGTATTTTCTTTAATTTCTCTCAAGATTGTCTTGTAATTTTCAGGGTATAGGTCCTTCACTTCCTTAGTTAGGTTTATTCCTAGGAATTTTATTTTTTGGAGTCAGTTGTGAATGGAATTGTTTTCCTGATTTATCTTTCTGCTGGTTCATCATTAGTATATAGGAATGCAACAGATTTCTGTGTATTAATTTTGTATCCTGCAACTTTGCTGAATTCAGATATTAGTCTTTAGTAGTTTTGGAGTGGATTCTTTAGGGTATTTTTATATACAAAATCATGTCATCTGCAAACAGGGACAGTTTAACTTCTTCCTTGCCAATCTGGATGCCTTTTATTTCTCTGTGTTGTCTGATTGCCATGGGTAGGACCTCCAGTACTATGTTGAATAACAGTGGGGAGAGTGGGCATCCTTGTCTTGTTCCCAATCTTAGAGGAAAAGCTTTCAGCTTTTTGCTGTTAAGTATGATGTTGGCTGTGGGTTTGTTGTATGTGGCCTTTATTATGTTGAGGTACTTGCCCTCTGAACCCATTTTGTTGAGAGTTTTTATCATGAATAGATGTTGAATTTTGTCAAATGCTTTTTTAGCATCTATGGAGATGATCATGTGATTTTTGTCCTTCTTTTTGTTGATGCGGTGGATGATGTTGATAGATTTGAGAATATGGTACCATCCTTGCATGCCTGGAATAAATCCCACTTGATCATGATGGCTGGTCTCATATTTTTGAATTCAGTTTGCTAATATTTTGTTGAGTATTTTTGCACCTATGTTCATCAGGAATATTGGTCTGTAATTTTCTTTTTTTGTGATGTCTTTGCCTGGTTTTGGTATTAGAGTGATGCTGGCTTCATAGAATGAGTTTGGGAGTATTCCTTCCTCTTCTATTTTTTGGAAACCTTTAAGGAGGATGGGTATTAGGTCTTCTCTAAATGTTTGATAAAACTCAGTGGTGAAGGAGGAGCCAAGATGGCGGTGTGAGTAGTTCAGCAGAAATCTCCTCCCAAAAACATATATATTTTTGAAAACACAACAAAATACAACTATTCCTAAAAGAGACACCAGTGTATACAGTACAACAGCCAGGCTACATCTACATCTGTGAGAACTCAGCATCACACAAAGGGGGTAAGATACAAGTAGTGGCCCGGTGGGACCCAAGTGCCCCCCTACCCCAGCCCCCTGGCAGGAAGAAAGAAGTTGGAGTGGGGAGGAAGTGAAAGCCCAGGACTGCTAAACAACTAGCTCTAGTAATCCCCACCAGGAGCGCAGACACATGGTGCATGGTGTGCTGGATGTTAGAGAAACGGAAAAGCAAAACCTGCTAGCAGGTCCCCCACAACTGGTGCCCCTTGGACAAAAGAAAAGTGAGTGCTTTTTGCAAGTCTTAAAGGGACAGGGACCTCACAGCTGGATGAAGCTGTCCCGGTACAATTATCCCAGCACCTGGGAATCCTGGGGAACTCTAGGCGACCTAACTCCCTGGGCAGCAGTGCAGCTGTGAAGCCCCTCTCAGTGATAAGCAGCCTGCCAGTCATTCCCCCAACTGGTGTGGAGCCTGACACACTGGTCCAGTAGTAGGAGCCCAGTTTCAAAATGACAAAGGTACCCCTATATTTGTCGCAGCACTATTTACAATAGCCAAGACATGGAAGCAACTGAAGTGTCCACCAGTAGATGAATGGATAAAGAAGATGTGGTACATATGCACAATGGAGTATTATTCAGCCATAAGAAGAAAACAAATCCTACCATTTGCAACAACATGGATGGAACTAGAGGGTATTATGCTCAGTGAAATAAGCCAGGCAGAGAAAGACAAATACCAAATGATTTCACTCATATGTGGAGCATAAGAACAAAGAAAAACTGAAGGAACAAAACAGCAGCAGAATCACAGAACCCAAGAATGGACTAACAGTTACCAAAGGGAAAGGGACTGGGGAGAATGGGAAGGAAGGGAGAGATAAGGGCAGGGAAGGAGAAAGGGGGTATTATGATTAACATGTATAATGTGGAGTGGGGGAATGGGGAGGGCTGTGCAACACAGAGAAGACAGTAGTGATTCTACAACATCTTACTACACTGATGGATAGTCACTGTAATGGGGTTTGTGGGGGGCACTTGGTGAAGGGGGGACCCTAGTAAACATAATGTTCTTCATGTAATTGTAGATTAATGATAACAACAACAACAACAAAAAAAAACCTGAAGGAACAAAACAACAGCAGACTCACAGAACCCAAGAATGGACTAACAGTTACCAAAGGGAAAGGGACTGGGGAGGATGGGTGGGAAAGGAGGCATAAGCAGGGGGAAAGGGCATTATGAATAGCATGTTTAATGTGTGGGGGCACAGGGAGGGCTGTGCAACACAGAGAAGACAAGTAGTGATTCTACAACATCTCACTACGCTGATGGACAGTGACTGTAATGGGGTTTGTGGGGGGACTTGGTAATGTGGGGAGTCTAGTAAACATAATGTTCCTCATGTAACTGTAGATTAATTATACCAAAGAAAAAAATTTCAGTGGTGAAGCCATCTTGTCCGGGGATTTTGCTCTTGGGTAGTTTTTTGATTACCAATTCAATTTCATTGCTGGTAATTGGTCTGTTCAGGTTTTCTGTTTCTTCCTGTGTCAGTTGGAAGGTTGTATTTTTCTAGAAAGTTGTCAGTTTCTTCTAGATTATCCAATTTGTTAGCATGTAATTTTTCCTAGTATTCTCTAATAATTCTTTGTATTTCAGTGGTGTCTGTAGTGATTTTCCCTTTCTCATTTCTGATTCTGTTTATGTGTGTAGACTTTCTTTTTTTCTTGATAAGCCTTGCTAGGGGCTCATCTATTCTGTTTATTTTCTCAAAGAACCAATTCTTGGTTTCATTAATTCTTTCTATTGTTTTATTCTTCTCAATTTTATTTATTTCTTCTCTAATCTTTATTATGTCTCTCTACTGACTTTGGGTCTCATTTGTTCTTCTTTTTCTAGTTTCATTAATTGTGAATTTAGACTGTTCATCTGGGATTGTTCTTCCTTCTTTAAATAGGCCTGGATTGCTATATAGTTTCCTCTTAGAACTGCCTTCACTGTATCCCACAGAAGTAGGGACACTGATCTATTGTTTTCATTTGTCTCCATATATTGCTTGATCTCCATTTTAATTTGGTCATTGATCCATTGATTATTTAGGAGCATGTTGTTAAACCTCCATGTGATTGTGGGCCTTTTTGTTTTCTTTTCACAATCTATTTCTATTTTCATACCTTTGTGATCTGAGAAGTTGGTTGGTACAATTTCAATCTTTTTGAATTTACTGAGGCTCTTTTTGTGGCATACTATGTGATCTATTCTGGAAAATGTTCCATGTGCATTTGAGAAGAATGTGTATCCTGCTGCTTTTGGGTAGAGTGTTCTGTAAATGTCTTTTAGGTCCATCTGTTCTAATGTGTTGTTCAGTGCCTCTGTGTCCTTACTTATTTTCTGTCTGGTCGATCTGTCCTTTGGAGTGAGTGGCATGTTGAAGTCTCCTAAAATGAATGCATTTCATTCTGTTTCCCCCTTTAATTCTGTTAGTATTTGTTGCACATATTTGGGTTTTCCTATGTTGAGTGTATAGATATTTATAGTGGTTATATCCTCTTGTTGGACTGACCCCTTTATTATTATACAATGTTCTTCTTTGTCATGAAGTCTATTTTATCTGATACAGGTATTGCAACTCCTGCTTTTCTCTCCCTATTATTTGCATGAAATACCTATTTCCATTCCTTCACTTTTAGTCTATGTATGTCTTTGGGTTTAAAGTGAGTCAGTTGTGGCAGCATATAGATGGGCCTTTCTTTTTTATGCATTCAGTAACTCTGTGTCTTTTGATTGGTGCATTAAGACCATTTATATTCAGGGTGGTTATTGATAGATATGTACTTACTGCCATTGCAGGCTTTGGATTCGTGGTTACCAAAAGTTCAAGGGCAGCTTCTTTACTATCTAGCAGTCTAACTTAACTTGCTTATTATGCTGTTACAAACACAATATGAAGATGCTTTTTTTCCCCTCCCTTCCTTTTCTTTCTCCTCCACTCTTTAAATGTTAGGTGTCATTTTCTGTACTCTTTGTGTATCCCTTGACTGACTTTGTGGTTAGCTGATTTTATTTTGCATTTGGTTAGTAATTGTTCTATTTCCTTTACTATGGTTTTTTATATTCTCTGGTGACAGCTATTTAGCCTCAGGAGCACTTCCTTCTAGAGAAGTCCCTTTAAAATACACCATAGAGATGGTTTGTGGGAGGGAAATTCCCTCAACTTTTGCTTATCTGAAAATTGTTTAATCCCTCCTTCAAATTTAAATGATAGTCTTGCTGGATACAGTATTCTTGTTTCGAGGCCCTTCTATTTCATTTCATTGAATATATCATGCCATTCCCTTCTGGCCTGTAAGGTTTCTGCTGAGAAATCTGATGATGGCCAGATGGGTTTTCCTTTGTTGGGTGATCTTTTTTCTCTCTCTGGCTGCTTTTAATACTCCATCCTTGTCCTTGATCTTTGCCATTTTAAATATTATATGTCTTGATGTTGTCTTCCTTGGGTCCCTTGTGTTAGGAGATCTGTGCACTTCCATGGCCTGAGAGACTATGTCCTTCCCCACTTGGGGAGGTTTTCAGAAGTTACCTCCTCAAGACACTTTCTATTCCTTTTTCTCTCTCTTCTTCTTCTGGTACCCTGATAAGGCAAATATTGTTCCGTTTGGATTGGTCACACAATTCTCTTAATATTCTTTCATTCCTAGAGATCCTTTTTCTCTCTCTGCTTCAGCTTCTTTGTATTCCTGTTCTCTAATTTCTGTTCCATTTACATCTCCTTTACCTCATCCTATCTGCTTTTCAGTCCCTCCATTGTATGTTTCCTTTTAGCTACTGTATTTTTCAAAGTGTCTCTCTTACTCCTGAATTTGTCCCTTAGCTCTTGAATATTGTTCTGCAGCTCCATTAGTGTGCTTATGACTTTTATTTTGAATTCTTTTTCAGGAAGATTCATGATTTCAGTTTCACCGAGCCATCTTTCTGGTGTTTTAGGGATTTTTGGATTGAACAAGGATTTTCTCTCTTTTCATAATCCTATTGACTAATAAGAAATAATACGTTTGTGTAGGTGACACCCTCCAGTGCCCAGAAGTTCTGCTCTTCTGAGCTGCCCAGCACCCGGAGAAATGGTAGTGGTCACAGGCAAGCAGTGCTGTTGCTGATCCTAAAGAGTGAGCTCTTTCCTGCTTCCCAGCCACAGAGCAAGCCTCCACTGTTGGGACCAGTGAGCCCATGTAGGGAGCAACCTCTGCATTAAGGCCTCAAGATGCCATATGTGGTACTGCCCACTGGCTAGCCTGTAGCAATGGCGAGCATTGCAGGCTGGTGGGGGTTGCAGGCTAGTGGTGCTGGTACCTGCTGGGAGGACAGAGCTCTTTCCTGCTTCCTGGCTGCAGTGCCTGCCTCAGCTGTTAGGGCCAGTGAGCTGTGCCCAGGCAGCAGCCTCTGCCTTAAGGCCCTAAGCTGCCATAGGCAGGGCTGCCCTCTGGCTTGCCTGGAGTGCTGGTGGGTTCGCAGGTTTGTGCACAGGTGCTGGAGGGGAGGAAGGACTGGAAGGCTGCTTATTGCAGTGGGGGGCTTTGGGGTTGCATTGCTATCCAGGGGAATGGAGTGCCTGAAGCTCTTGAAAGTTCTGAACCAGCTGGGAAGAGTGTGCCAGAACTATTTTGTCCGCCTGTTTCTTCTCCTGAATCCTTGCCCCTTTAGCCGCCCTCTCACTGTTGTGAAGTCTTTCAAAGTGCCTGCCTTTCTTTTGTCCCGGAGCAGCTGGTTGTGGGAACCTTTTCTCCACAAGCAGCTGGAATCTGCCTCTGTCTGACTTTGCTTTTCAATCCCTCCAATCTCCAGAGGACCATGCAATGTGGGTTTATGCTCCTGCAATAGATTTCTAGGGCTGGGTATTTAGCAGTCCTGGGCTTCTACTCCCTCCCCACTCTGTTTCTCTTCCTCCCGCCAGTAAGCTGGGGTAGGGGGAGTTCTTGGTTTCACCAGGTTGAAGCTTTGTTACTTTACCCTTTTCTATGATGTAGATTTTCTGTTCTCTTTTCCCAGATGTAGACTGGCTGGTGCAATCTTATTTCTTGTAACTCTTTTAGGAATAGATGTATTTGCTGTATTTTTGTATTGTATGTAGTTTTGGGAGAGATTTCTGTCTCACATCTCATGGCACCATCTTTCTTTCCCTTGAATAAAGATTATCTTTATGAAAAGAAGAGTTACTATAAACTGATCTTTTTATATCCTGTTTCTTCATTTGGGGACCTGTCTCTAATGCAGCTGCCTTTTAAGACAGGTATTTCAGACAATCTGATGGGGGAATGCCAGGCTTGCTGAACCTTCAGTCTTCTGGCTATTTGTTTTCTGCTTCTCTCCATCCAACCCTCCACTTCAGGGGCTGCTTCCCTTGCCAGTGCTCCGACAGCTCATTCTCACATTCTTTGATAATTTGCTTCAGATAGAATTTATTTTCTTTGATAGTACAAAATTTTCATTAATTTTAAGATTTAGTCCAACTTCTTCCTCCTCAAAGCTTTCCGTACCCTTATCCAGAACTCTCTTTTTATTCATTAAATTCTGGGAAGAATGTTAGTCAAATTAGCACTTGGTCAATTTCTAGTCTTATAAAAATATTAGTGATAACAAAAACAAGAACAATAACTTTTATTTTAAAAAATTTTTTATTAAGGTATAATTGATATACACTCAAGGTTTCACATGAAAAAACAATGTGGTTACCACATTTACCCATATTATCAAGTCCCCACCCATACCCCAATGCAGTCACTGTCCATCAGTGCAGCAAGTTTCCAGAGATCCACTATGTCCCTTCTCTGTGATACACTGTTCTCCCCATGATCCCCCACACCATGTGTACTAAACATAATACCCCTCAGTCCCCTTCTCCCTCCCTCCCCACCCACGCTCCCACACCACTCCCCTTTGGTAACCACTAGTTCATTCTTGGAGTCTGAGTCTGCTGCCGTTTTGTTCCTTCAGTTTTGCTTCATTGTTATACTCCAATGAGGGAAATCATTTGGCATTTGTCTTTCTTTGCCTGGCTTATTTCATTGAGCATAATGTCCTTCAGCTCTATCCATTTTGTTGCAAATGGTAGGATTTGTTTCTTTCTTATGGCTGAATAGCATTCCATTGTATATATGTACCACATCTTCTTTATTCATTCATCTACAGATGGACACTTAGGTTGCTTCCATATCTTGGCTATTGTAAAAAGTGCTACGATAAACATATGGGTGCATGTGTCTTTTTGAATCTGAGAAGTTGTATTCTTTGGGTATATTCCACGGAGTGGGATTCCTGGGTCAAATGGTATTTCTATTTTTAGTTTTTTGAGGAACCTCCATATTGCTTTCCACAATGGTTGAACTAGCTTACATTACCACCAGCAGTGTAGGAGGAAGAACAAATAACCTTTGCTAAGTGCTTACTGGGTACCAATGTTACAACCACTTAACATGCAGGTACTATTGTTAGCTTCATTTTATAGATGAGAACATTAAAGCCCAGAGGACTTCAGTAACTTAAATCAGTCACACAGCTGGAAAGTGGTGGAGCTAGGAGTTAAGCCTAAACTACTTGGCTCTTGAGCCTGAGCTCCTGTCTCCTGGTGTTCCTCAATGTGTGGTCTCATGACCATGTGCATTAGTTAGAATCACCAATGTGCTTGCTATTAAAAAGGCAGATTACTGAACACACCCCTAATCTACTGTCTTGGAATCCATGGTTCTATGTGTGGAACCAAGAATCTGAATCTGAATCCTTAACAAGCTTCTGGAGTGATTCTTACAAACTATATTTTGAGAACCATTGTACACATTTACTGACTTTTCATTTTTATATTCACCTATCTAATCAGACTAAACTTTTGGAGGTTGGGGATTATGTTATCTATTACTTTCTGAACCCCAAAGTCTTCAATAAATATTTAGACATTTACTCTATGCCTACTCAATACTTACATTTTTTATGTAGTCAGCAAAATTAAATGTATTCATGTAACAGTGGGAGAGATTTGGTATGATGGAACTTCCAATTCAAGTATCTGCTAATAATCAAAGGCACAAAATTAGGAGGCAATCTCATTAATACTTCTTTAGGTTCTAACACTAACTCACTCTATCCATCTTCATTTCCTGCTTCAGTTTGCCTGCCTTTATATGTGAGGAGATTTTAATAATAAAGCAGCAGAGATATTGGTGGGAGTAATAATTATAATTAGAATACAGAATTTTAAAAGTGTTAAGACTATCATATCATTTAGAAATTTAAGCATTAAATGAAATTGGCTTATTACTGAAGTAATATAGGGGCCAGAAAAGCCCATTTCCAATCCATTGTGACAAAACTTCCATGTTAGTTCAACTGGATAGGTATTAAGCAGCTACTCAGAGCTTTCCTATACCTGTCACTCTCCTGACAATCGTTGTGCAAGCCACTAGAGGCCCATCACTGTTGTGTGGTGACAGAATGTGTTCCTTGCCCACACATTCCAGTCCATCACATTAGACACAATCCAGTCCAGCCCACTGGTTTTAGAGATGAGCTATGTCATTTCCCAAGGTCAAATAAGAATTTTAATCCAGAACTGAATATTCCAAATTCAGTATTCTCTCACATCAGGCTGCCTTCTTTGTATTACATGTTATTGAACATGAGCCAAAAAGCAGCCTAGGTAATATGCAAAAAAGGCCAATAATCAGAAAAGAGAAGATTAATTTTGTTCCTCATTTGTTTTTGCTAACCAGTCACTTATGTGGCATCAGCTCCTGCAGGACCATTTGACAGTGTATTAGCCATTTAAATCTCATCCATTTCCACTCAAAATTATGACAATCCAAACCTTTATTTTTAATCTGCATGCTGACTATATCACTACGTACTTGTTACCATTACTTCTTAGCAATTGGCTAATGTCCAGTTAATGATTTAAACCTTGTGAAATCTTATAGCCTGCTATTCTGCCTAAGTGTGTTGCAAATTCTATAGAATTTTTGTTTATAGAATAGTTTTGGAAACAACAAATGAAAAATATTAACATCATCTACCATATTCTATTGAGGATAGAAAACATCTAATATTTATGTAGGGACCCAATGGACTGGTGACAGGCTGTCAGCAGAGTCAGCACCTACATATGTGCCCTTTGTCTTTCTGGAAGTTATTTGTATGGTTTTGCCATGACATGTCTGTCCATTACCTGCCTGTAAATGTGTTTTTAGGTTGCCCTGAAAGGAGTAGTTTAAACATTGTAAAATATATAATTAAATAATTTCTTAAGGAAATACTCCAAAAGCTTTTCTTCTTCTTAGCGACATCTTAGGATGAGTTAGCCAGTGTACATGTCTTGTTGAAGCTCATCCAAATGAAAGATAAATTCGACAGTCTCATTCCTTTAATGGCCTCCTGCCCAAAATGAAACTGGCCAGAAAGCAGTATTTATCTTAGTGATACTGCCATTTCATATCACAAAGTGACCGTGTAGTCTCATAAACATAGTCCCAAAGTGCTGACTTTTAAAGGCAGTTGATTTTTTTTTACTTGCCACTGTTTTATAGCATGGCATAAAATGCTAATGCTGTGACATTTGTAGAACTATTAAATCATTTTAATGAAAGAGTAACAGTTATACAACTAATTCATTTGAGTGCATTTGCCTTGCAGAATCCTTTAGTAGTTGATTGTAATGGGAAGGAGCTGTTTTAGCTCCATAATTTTGTTCTCACATAGAACCATGTTCCATTATTTTGGTGTAGTTTGTACCCAAGTCTAATGGAGCCAAATCCATCGACACAATTTGTTGTCCCAAGTCCGGGCTCATTTGCCTCATGGCCCTCACTTAATTTGATCTATATTTTAGGCAAGCTAAGTCTGCTTTTCTTGAGAAATACAGCTTTCTGTTTCCTTTTTAAGTGTTTAGGGGTAAATATATAATCATGCATTTTTGGCTACTGAGAAATGAGCTCAACTGCCATAAGACCAAATTAAGGCAAATATTTGGGCTTTAAATAATTGTCTTGTGATCACATAAGAAGACAATTGGGATTGATTCTTGTCCTGGGCCTACATTTCCTTGTTAATGGCTGTCTCACTCAGCATACACTGTCATGCCAGGGACTCTATAGAAGGAAATGGCTAGAAATTCCTGGAGACATTAATCCCTGTGAGCAGTAGAATTAGATCTGCACTCCCAAATTGATCACCACTGTAAAAACCTGCAGATTTCTTCTGGAATAGAAATGATTCTTGTCTGTCACTCTCTCTTTGTCTTATTAGACAAAGGCTCCATTTATAGATAATCTTATTTCTTAAACAGAAATTTTCTTTCATAAAATTGTATTCCCTCATATCTTCAAATGCTTCAGATAGCTGACTTCTTTGTCAACATACTTTTTACCCCTTATTAACATGTATATTCTTGTGAAACATGGCAACCTGCATTTTGCTTAAACTGTCCATTTTTCTTTATTCTCCATAGTTCTGATTTTCTTCTGAACCAGCTAATCTCATCATCATTCTATGAGTTAGAATTTTGCTGATAAAATGTTCAGTGACTCAGTTATACCTTTCTCTTCACCTCAGCCTCTTCTTTAGCATAGATGTAAATACTGCAGAGAGATGTGGAAACTAGAACATATTCCCTTAGGATGAGCTGATTCTTTATGAAACCTAGTATCTGGAACAACAGTGATTTTCTGCATTTTATTTAGCTTTGATTAATCATTTGGGGACAGAATTTTCCTCTAAAATAATTCCTATACAATATCACTTCAAGAATGTAACAATGAAATTGATGTCTTTTTGATTCACTGATGTTCAGTAGTTTTACCATTCACACAGTGTTATTGATTAGGTGAAACACATCTGTTTAGGCTATTGTTGGCAGCCTAGTTTACTCTCCCATTATTCACAGTGAAAGAGCTAGAGTTTCTGTTTGTGTTTGTGTAGGTGCTAAACTGAATGTGTACAATTTTATGCATGTTTTTCAGCTAGCTCATTAGAATACAAATTCTGTTAAAATATCACATATTTCTTGGGACTAATGTCTTAATCTTTTACTATTTTTTATGAGCTATAGTAAAAAAAATAAAAATTGCTTTGTGATTTAGTCTTCTATGTGTCATTAACTATACATTAAACTCCAGGGGTCTGATACTTCCAATAACAACTAACAATTATATAGTAATTGGAAGTTTATAAGACACTTCCACAAATATTTGACCCTCACAACAACTCTGTAAGGTACATTTATAACCCCAGTTTATTATTAAGAATACTGAGGTTTCTAAGTATGTAATAAACTGGATATTTATTTCTTTTTTCTTTTCCAGCACTAATGAGGTATAACTGATAAATAAAATTGACTATATTTAAAGTGTACAATGTGATGATTTGATATACATATATTTTGTGAAATGATAGCCACAATCAAGTTAATTGCCATGGATATTTATTTCTGATAAGTGTAATAGAAGAGGTCATTTAGAACAGAAATATCTTTTAAGGGACTTACACTGCATTTCAGACTGCCTCACATGTTCCTGACTGAACTGAAAAATTACATCTAGATTGTTTGTTACCAGGAAATAAGGATGAATATAAAGACTTAATTTTGGCCACAACAGGACTAGAAAGTTGTTATCAAGGTTGGTTGTGCAATATCAATGGCAGACTTGGTTGCCATGAACTCAGGTGCATTTTAGATGGTGACTGTACCACTTCCAGTCCAGTATCAGCCCAGAAAAAGACCAGACTCTGTAGACAAGATTCAAGTTAAGCAAGTGTTTCTGAGAGGAGAGCATTATAAGACTACAGATTCAGAGACTAGAAAGGACCCCACAGACCATTTTCACTTTCTCATTCTTTCAAGAGGGTTTAAATAGAGCAGCTGGCTGTCAGTGTAGGAGTATTTGAGTACAAAAAATGTTCCTGCTTTTCAGTACTTCCCCTTAATACCTACTCTATTGGGTAATATCTATTCGGTTTCAGTGTCTGCACAGTTACTTTTGTAGTCATGACAGCTTTTTATGTACAGATAGATACATTTAATTTTTTGCAGATTCTGTCTCATCCTCCTTCCTTTCTCCTAGGTATTTTCCCTGGGTGATTTTGTACATTCCTAAGTATTCAAATATTACTGATCTATCAGATTCTCCGTTTTATAGCACAACCTCAATCTGATGTTCCAGCTTTTCTGTTTTTTCAAGTTTAAATTCAATTCACAATCTTGCCCTCCAGATCCTTTCTTAATTCTTTATCTTTATTAATGGTGTTTCTATCTTATCCATTTCCAGTTGTATAAGTTAGGAACCTCAATGTTTCTCTTCCTCTATGTAAAATAGGTTATTAAGTTGTGTTAATTCTACCTCTCAAAGACTCCTGAAGCAGCCTTTTCCTCTTGATCCCCATGACTACTGTCCTGCTTAGCTCCTTGTCATCTCTTGCATGGATTGTCATAACTGACCTTTGGTGGATCTGGTCTCTGTGCTGTGGTTCTCTTCTTCCAATCCATGCTTTGCATTCTTATCACTGATTACAGAACTGATTATGCTTTTCTGCTTGATTAAAATTTTTGAATAGTTTCCCTTAAGGGCAAATTCTATCCCCTAAGGGCTCTAGTCAAAGACTTTCACAATCTGATTATAGTTTAACAACAAAAACAATATATGTATATATATGTTCACATATTTATATATATATACATATATGGACATGTATATACACACATATGTGTGTGTATGTGTATAGTCTAGCTTAGTTTTTTGCTATTACTAATCATGTTGCTTATATGCTAATCACCCTACATAGCCCACAAGCCCTCAAATACAATGTATATTTTCAAGCCTCCTTTCCTTTGCTCTTGCTGTACCCCCTGTTTGGAATGTCCTTCTTCCTATATGATAATATGCTATTTATTCTCCCTAATCAAGCTCAAATGTAATCTCCTTTGTGAAACCTCTCTTGACTATTTCTTCTCAATTACCTGTCCAAGGTGAAATTAATCTTTGTGAGTCTCCCCCCTGTACCCCCTGCTATAGCATGAACTTGAGCATTGCATTTAGAATGGATTCAGTCATTGCAATTCCCCCTATACATAAATGTGCCCTTTCTTGAAGGAGGGGAGTAATCAAGATTTATTCATGAGGCTTGATCACTGGTCTTACTAACCTTAGTCCCTCAGGTACTGTGTAGTTTCTCCTCATCTGAATCTATCATATCCCTTTCATTCTTAGACATCTGTGGTTTCTCTTACCAGGACAAAACCGTGCCAAAGCTGGGGAGGGAAATGGTTCAGTAATCCAGGCTTTTCAGGTAAAATTATTCAATTTCTAAGAATTCCTTATTTCTCAGACTTATTATTACAGGTTTTCTGACCCTGTGCCTGACCTAACTTTAGATGACTGAGCTTGTGCCATTAGCCACCTGCCTGGTTATTTTCTTCTGTCAATTAGCTGCCATCTGAATCCCTGGGTATCAGACTGCTGCCATCTGTACCTGTCATAGCCTTTGGCCATTTGCCAACTGTCCAACCTTTTGTGCTTTTCTGGTCATCTGAAATCCTTTAACCCTCGTTGTTCTGACCAGTAACCTCTAGCTTTCAATCTTGGGAACCAAACATAATTTCTTACCTTTGAGGGGAGATATGCTAAGATACTTAGAATTAGGATATATCATGCATTTGTTTTTTATTGCTGTTGTTGGAAATAGAGAATATGACAGAGAAAATGAGACCCTGGACAATTTTGATAGGGACAAAATTGGAAATGGAAAAGGCATGGGGTTCAGGGGACTCTGGAGGAGACATGACAGTATTAAGGTGTCTAGAGAGAGGTACCACAAAAGGAGTGAAGAAATATCAAAAACAACTTCAACTCTTTCAGCATTTGGCATAGGCCCAGACTGAGTTCTACCTGTATATTCCTCATTATGCAAACATAAAACAAGATCTTATAGTTGTGGTACTTATAAATTTGCTAGGCAGTTTAGTCAAACTTTTGGAGTTGAAACTAGCTCTAATACTTCAAATACATAATAAAAGCTTCAAGTATCTTTGCACATACCATTACACCTTCCAGGACTTGAAAACTATTATTGAAAACATAATTTCATTATAATGTTCCATGTTATAGAAAAATTGAAATTTAATTGCATAAATTCATTATTATGCAATTTATTTTTAAAGGGTTGCTTAAAGAAGGACAGGGTCCTTTTCATTGGTAGGCTAAACATTCAGATTTACAATGAAATAATGTGACTGGAGTAGACATGGTTTGGGGTTCTAGGTCTAGAAATACTGGGTGGTAGGAGAGGGAGTCGGGTATGTTTACCAGGACAGGTGATACGAGCTGAAGAGAAGTTGTCCAGTAATATAGGTTTGGGCTGCTCAAACATAATAGTCTCAGGTTCATTATGGAAGGAAAAGGTGGGCAAAGCTCCAGGTAATTCAAAGTTAATATCCACTGACAAGTGATCACTCTTTTGGGAAATCCTTCCTTATCTATATGGAGACATTGGAGATGAAATCAGACTCCAGGGGATGAGGCTGGAAAGAACTAGAATCCAGGAGGTGCAATGGAAGGAACACCACCTCTTACCACCAGTGTGAACTTGAGTAAGTTTCTTAAACTCCCTAAGCCTCGGTTTTCTTATCTCTAAGATGACGATAATAGCACCTAATATGTGGTACTGTTGAGAGGTTAAAAGCAAAATACAAGATACATATTAAATATATATGAATTGCTTAGTCTAGTGCCTTACTAATAGTAGATGCTCTTAGTAAGTCATTCATTCTCCATAATGCCTAGCCATCCTCAAGTCTTTTTATTGAGCCTGGAAATCAAAGTCACCTTCATTTAATAGGACTCTAGTCAAAAATAATGGAAATGTGGGCAGAGCTCCAGTCCCAGAAGAGAGGCTGCAGCAACAGAAAGGGTAAAAAGTCAGAATGAATGGGACAAGGGGGTGGGCTACACTTTCTGAGGCTTTCATAATGTACTGGTTTCTGTTTCTGAGTAGTGAAATGAAGAATCAGAAAATATTTGGTCACAAAAAGACAATTCCTATGATTTACTGATGCCAAATGTGTATAGGAGATGATCTTAATAAAAAGAACAATTGTCAAAAATGGCCAGGTCTTTCTTTGAAGTCATGTTTCTGAGCCCTAGAATGATAAGAACCATCATTTTTTTGCATTCTGTAAGTAATGTCCTTTTTGCCAGGAATGACAAAGCAATTTTTTCTGTTCAATAACATTTATTATTATCATTTTGCAATCTCATGTCCCATTAACTTCTGTATAAAAGAGGACACTGGAAATCTCTAGTGGCCAGACTAAACTCAAGGAAGAATCAACATCAGGCCAATCAAAGAATGCCTTCCTTTATTATCCATCAGAATGCTTATGTGACATGGGAAAAACAGCCATGATGGGATGATCTCTGGGGGAAGATAACAGGGATGAGTACATAGATCAATGGGGTACTCCTCTGTGCTGTGGATACAGCTTCCATGGGGATTATCAGTTGGCAGTGGAAAAGTGATTTCAGATCGTAATGCATTCACTGTAATGCTGCCTATTGCTATGCAACAGGGCTGATCTCCCCCATATAAATGAAAACAGGAATTAAGAAATCTAGAATCACTCATTTCTAAAGCGGTGCACATTGGAGATTCTTTTGAATACTGTATTATGAAGAACTACGCATGAAACATTAGTGAGGTTTTGAAAGTTTCCATTTGCTTATTCTGTGAAGCATGATCGGATGACTGAAGCATTCAGGGCCAAACAACAGGTTTTGTTTAGTGATGGCTTGTGGGCCAGATCTGGCTTGCTGACTGTTTTGTATGGCCCTCAAGCTAAGGATAGTTTTTACATTTTTATATGGTTGGAAAAAACATCAGAAAGAATATTTCATGACACTGGAAAATTGTATGAAATGCAAATTTCAGTGTCCATAAATAAAGTTTTACTGCAACATAGTCACACTATTTCATTTTTATGTTGTCTATGGTTGTTTTTGTGCTGCAGTGACAGAGCTCAGGAGTTGCAATGGGGACCTTACAGCCTAAATATTTACTATCTGGCCCTTTACAGAGCAAGGTTGCTAATCCCTAATCTAAATTTCAGTATAGCTAAAATATCATGACAAATATAACTATTTTACTCTCTCCCAGGTATAAGAAAATATAGATCCTTAGCATTTGAAACACACTGGATGACAAGGATTGACAAGTACATGCACTAACCAGTTGAGAAAATGTGAAATAACAGTATCTGACACGTAGTAGGTCTTTTGACTATTAAATGAACGAATGAAATGACTGTGACTTTTGAGGCAGATAACATACTTAAGCTAAATATTTAACTGTGGTTTTTGGTAAAAGCTAAGAGACTATGAAGGAAGGGTCAGAGCCAAAAGGGAAATTGAACATAGCAAGCACCTGCTGACTTAGATACCAGTGATAGTTACTTCAGAGACTATTGTCCATGCTCATTTCCAAATTATCCAAAAACATCATATTTTCTATATTGTTCAAGCATAGTTAATAGTTATATTCATTTGGAGAGGAAGGAGGCATTAAATCATCTTTGTGACTACTACAAAGCAATGAAATATTTTTGTGCAGAAACATTTCACATGAAACTAGGACTGGGTGTGAAAAATGTTCATCTGTTTCCTTTTAAATTCTCATTCTACAATAAAAATGCAAATCACAGAATGTTGGAGCAAGTAGGAAGGCCTTCACAGACCATTTAGTGCAAAGCCCTCATTTGTGATTCAAAATGGGCCTCATCATGCCAGCCCTGTGGGAAGGTGTCTGTGTCTTACCCAGGATGACAGGAGAGAACTGCCTGCTTTGTTATTGTTGCCTTAACGACCCCCCTGAGTTCATATCCAATATACAGGTCAGTACTTTCCCTTTCCTGGGAACCTTCAAATGTACAGCAGATGGAAACTTATCAAGTGCCAGATATTCTTTCTGATTTCATCTCTTCTGTGTATACATTTGAATGCTGAGTGATTTAATTGTGTCCAGATGCAAGTCCTACTGCTGCTCTGGAATCAGTTTTTAAGGAAGGAGACTTTTTGGGTTACCTCTAATCTGATTCATAGGAAATCATAGATGCTAAGAACTGAAGAGATTATTCAGTGCAGTCTCATTTTCTGGATGAAAAATCAGGAGTCTAATGTTTGAGTCATGTGCTCAGGGACACACAGATATTTAGTGCCACAATAAAAACTTGGCTCTTATTTCTAAACCAGTGCTCTTCCTGCTATAGCATGTTGTGGAGAAGACTGTATTGTTTGAGGTGGGACATGGAAGCAAAGGCAAAACAATACAAAATGAAAAGGATTTCGAGATTTGAGACCAAGATGCAAATTTATGCTCTTGTGTTTGACCTGCCCTTTTAAAAACAGCTTTATTGAAGTATCATTGACAAACAACCAACTGCAATTATTCCAGTGTACAATTTGATTAGCTTTGACATACTTACAGAAAAACACACACTGAGATACAGATGTATATAAGTACAATGTGAAACAATAGCCAGAATCAAGATAATGAACATGCCCATCACCCTCAAGTTTCCTAGTGCATCTTTATAATCTCTCTCTCTCTTTTGAATATAATGTGTCTTTTTTTTTTTTACTGGCTACTGTTAAAATTTATCTTTCTCACTTTTTTTGTGCCATTTTATATAGTTGCACCTTGGTGTAACTTGATCATTTCCTTTATTGAGTTTCATGGATCTGTGGGTTGATAGTTTTTATCAAACTTGGAAAAATTTCAGCTATAATTTTTTCAAATATTTTTGTCCTCTTTTACTACTCCTTTTTCAAGGCCCATGAAAACACATATATTAAGCCACTTGAATGTGTCCCATAGCTGACTGATACTATGTTATTTAAAAAATTTCTCTTTTCTCTTTTTCCTTTTGGATATTGCTTTGTCTGCAAGTTCACTGATGCTTTATTCTGCGATTTCTTTTCTTCCATTAATCCCATCAATGTATTTCATTTTATGCATTGTAGTTATAATCTTTAGAAATTTATTTTGGGGCTTTAAAATATCTTCTCTATGTCAGTTTTTTGAATTTATGGATTACAGCTACACCTCTTTTTAATATCCTTGTCTACTAATATTAACCTTTGTGTCAATTCTGATTGATTTTTCTTCTCACTATAGATCCTAGTTTCCTGGTTTTTGTAGGCATGGTAATCTTTGATTGGATTTCAGATATTGTAAGTTTTATTTTGCAGGCTCGGGATATGCAGTGTATAATTTATGGAGTTTTACTGGCTAAAGAAGCAGTGAAACCATCAAAACTTAAATATCATTTACATGCAGAATTAAACTTGTGCATTCATCAAGTATATGTACAATTTGCACATGATGGTGATATAAAGGAAGAATTAGCATAGTTTTTCAGCTTAGTTGCCATCAGACATAATGAACTCTAAAATGTATAAAACTATGGATAATCATCAAAAATGCTTTAAAGTTTTGTGTAAGTATTTTCTGGTGCAGCTACAGTGAAAATATTCTGCAGTAAAATATTCTTCAGTAGTTCACTCATATATGAATTTATATATTATATGTATATTTATTCATTTTTCAGATAAACATGTTGACATGACACTGTACCTACAGTTTTTAGTCTTCTTTATTAACTACCAAGATAATAGTTATTTACCAATATTTTATTGGCATATTTTTCTGTCATCACAGTTTATTATTGGAGGAGGTTATTGAGTGGACATGACTGATGGTCGACATGTGAGCTTAATCTGGGCACTCATAGGCTCATCATGTACTCCCCTGTCCTTGGAATGTATGGTCCACCCACCGTTACCATAGCTGGAGCTGTTTCAAGACCTGGCCTTGAGAGAGTGAAGTGCTGTTGATCCATCTGCACTGAATACATGACTGAACCCTGTGGAAACCTTTATATAAACTCTTTTTTGATTTTTGATATCATTAATGTACAATTACTTGAACAACATTAAGGTTACTAGACTCCCTCTTTTATCAAGTCCTCCCCACATACCCCATTACAGTCACTGTCCATCAGCATAGTAAGATGCTGTAGAACCATTACTTGTCTTCTGTGTATATACTGCCTTTCCCGTGTCCCTGCCGCTACATTATGTGTGCTAATTGTAATACCCCTTTTACCCCTTACACCTACCTTCCCACCCATCCTCCGCAGTCCCTTTTCCTTTGGTAACTGTTAGTCCATTCTTGGGTTCTGTGAGTCTGCTGCTGTTTTGTTCCTTCAGTTTTTGCTTTCTTCTTGTACTGCACAGGTGAGTGAAATCATTTAATACTTGTCTTTCTCCACCTGGCTTATTTCACTGAGCATAATACCCTCTAGCTCCATCCATGTTGTGGCAAATGGTAGGATTTGTTTTCTTCTTATGGCTGAATAATATTCCATTGTGTATATGTATCACATCTTCTTTATCCAGTCATCTCCTGATGGACACTTAGGTTGCTTCCATGTCTTGGCTATTGTATATAGAGCTACAATAAATATAGGGGTGCATATGTCTTTTTGAATCTGAGATCTTGTTGTATTTGGGTAAATTCCTAGGAGTGGAATTCCTGGGTCAAATGATATTTCTATTTTTAGTTTTTTGAGGAACCTCCATGTTGCTTTCCACATGGTTTAACTAATTTACATTCCCATCAGCAGTGTAGAAGGGTTCCCCTCTCTTTGCATCCTCGCCAGCACTTGCTGTTGCTTGTCTTTTGGATGTTGGCCATCGTGTGAGGTGATATCTCATTGTGGTTTTAATTTGCATTTCTCTGATGATTAGCGATATGGAGCATCTTTTCATGTGCCTATTGGCCATCTGATTTCTTCTTTGGAGAAGTGTCTGTTCAGCTCCTATGCCCATTTTTTAATTGGGTTATTTGCTTTCTGTTTGTTGAGGTGCACGGGCTCTTTATATAATTAGGATGTCAACTGCTTATTGGATATGTCATTTATGAATATATTCTCCCATACTGTAGGATGTCGTTTTGCTCTACTGATGATGTCCTTTGCTGTACAGACACTTTTTGGTTTGATATAGTCCCACTTGTTCATTTTTGCTTTTGTTTCCCTTGCCCAGGGAGATACGTTCATGAAGAAGTTGCTCATGTTTATGTTCAAGAGAGTTTTGCCTATGTTGTCTTCCAAGAGTTTATGGTTTCATGACTTACATTCAGGTCTTTGATCTGTTTTGAGTTTACTTTTGTGTATGGGGTTAGACAGTAATCCAGTTTCATTCTCGTACATTTCACTGCCCAGTTTTGCCAACACCAGCTGTTGAAGAGGCTGTCATTTCCCCATTGTATATCCATGGCTCCTTTATCATATATTAATTGACCATATATCCTTGGGTTTATATCTGGACTCTCTAGTCTCTTCCATTGGTCTATGGGTCTATTCTTGTGCCAGTACCAAATTGTCTTGATTACTGTGGCTTTGTAGTAGAGCTTGAAGTCAGGGAGCATAATTCCCCCCTCTTTATTCTTCCTTCTTAGGATTGCTTTGGCTTTTCAGGGTCTTTTGTGGTTCCATATGAATTTTTGGAATTGAAGTTCATTGAAGAATGCTTTTGGTATTTTTATAGGGATTGCAATGAATCTGTAGATTGCTTTAGGCAGGATAGCCATTTTGACAATATTAATTCTTCCTATCCATAAGCATGGGATGAATTTCTATTTATTAGTGTCCTCTTTAATTTCTCTTAAGAGTGTCTTGTAGTTTTCAGGGTATAGGTCTTTCACTTCCTTGGTTAGGTTTATTCCTAGGTATTTTATTCTTTTTGATGCAATTGTGAATGGAATTGTTTTCCTGATTTTTCTTTCTGCTAGTTCATCATTTGTGTATAGGAAAGCAACAGATTTCTGTGTATTAATTTTGTATCCTGCAACTTTGCTGAATTCAGATATTAGTTCTAGTAGTATTGGAGTGGAGTCTTTAGGGTTTTTCATATACAATATCATGTCATCTGCAAATAGTGACAGCTTGACTTCTTCTTTACCAATCTGGATTCCTTGTATTTCTTTGTTTTGTCTGATTGCTGTGGCTAGGACCTCCAGTACTATGTTGAATAACAGTGGGGAGAGTGGGCATCCCTGTCTTGTTCCTGATCTTAAAGTAAAAGCTTTCAGCTTCTCGCTGTTAGGTATAATGTTGGCTATGTGTTTATCATATATGGCCTTTATTATGTTGAGGTACTTGCCGTCTATACCCATTTTGTTGAGAGTATTTATCATGAATGGATGTTGAATTTTGTCAAATATTTTTTCAGCATCTATGGAGATGATCATGTGGTTTTTGTCCTTTTTGTTGATGTAGTGGATGATGTTGATGAATTTTCAAATGTTGTACCATCCTTGCAATCATCCCAGTTGATCATGATAGGTGATCTTTTTGATGTATATTTGAATTTGGTTTGCTAATATTTTGTTGAGTATTTTTGCATCTATGTTCATTAGAGTTATTGGTCTGTAATTTTCTTTTTTTGTGTTGTCTTTGCCTTTTTTTGGTATTAGAGTGATGTTGCCCTCATAGAATGAGTTTGAGAGTATTCCCTCCTCTTCTACTTTTTGGAAAACTTTAAGGAGAGTGTGTATTAGGTCTTCTCTAAATGTTAGATAAAATTCAGTGGTGAAACCAGCTGGTCCAGGAATTTTGTTCTTAGGTAGTTTTTTGATTACCAATTCAATTTCATTGCTGGTAATTGGTCTATTCAGATTTTCTGTTTCTTCCTGGGTCAGTCTTGAAAGTTTGTATTTTTCTAGAAAGTTGTCCGTTTCTTCTAGGCTATCCAGTTTGTTATCATAGTGATTTTCATTGTATTCTCTAATAATTCTTTGTATTTATGTAGGGTCCATCATGATTTTTCCATTCTCATTTCTGATTGTTTATGTGTGTAGACTGTTTTTTTCTTGATAAGTCTGGTTAGGCATTTATCTATTTTATTTATTTTCTCGAAGAACTAGCTCCTGCTTTCATTGATTCTTTATATTGTTTTATTCTTCTCAATTTTGTTTATTTCTGCTTTAATCTTTATTATGTCCCTCCTTCTGCTGACTTTGGGCCTCTGATACTTTGGGCTTGCTTTTCACGTTTATTAAGCATTTGTTTTCACTCTTTTGTGAGATGTCTGATCGTGTTTCACTCACTTTACAAATGGAGTCAGTGAGGCTGGTAGGCAGGAGGGGGAGAAACCAACCAATAAAGAAAGTAGTCATCATCCTTTTCATTTTGATTTGTATGAGTTCTTAAATTATCTCTTGATCATGTATATTGCAAATATTTTCTAGTGTGTCAGTTTCACCTTGTCTTTCTTAAATTTGTACCAGTTTCTATTTTTCATTAAATCAATATTTTCCTTTGTGATTTCTGCCTTTGCTCTCATGTTAGAAATATCTTTGCTATTTAAATTTCAAAAGTGTTACATACATTTAATAGTTTTGTCATTTTAGTTTTTAAGTTTTTATACATTTGGAATTTTTAAAATGTAAGATGTAACATATGAATCCATTTATTTTTCATTAGTGTCTGTCCAGTTTTCTAATATCATTTACTGAATATTGTATAATTTCTCTCACTAATTCAAAATTACATCTTATCATTTAATATATTATCGGTTAGATTTTATGTAGTAGATATTTTTTAGGAGCAATCACATTGTTACCAATGTATTTTCTCACCATTTCTTCCCAATTTCTAGCTGGGATTGCCTGCTTTCTGATGAAGTACATACTGTAGAGTTCTCAAAAACTTTCATTCTTTGAATGTAAACTACAAGTGTTGTTATATGTAGAACTCCTTTGTTTTGGAATAATAGTTCCACTGGTTTTATATTACTTGAAACTGCAATTCTTTTCTCTTAGCACATTGTAATTATTTTCTGTATCCCATTGTTGTTATTGAAAAGTCAGTTGTCAATCTAATTTTCTTTTTTCTTTTTGGTGATTTGTCCTTTCTTTTTGGCTCTGTTTAATTAGTTTATCCCTCTTAATTTTCTGCAGTTTCACTGTGATGTGTCTGGGAGTATATGTGAACATGGAATACCCTGGGGCTTTTGGATCTCAGAGGTGAAGTCTTTTATCAATTCCAGAAAAATATTAGCCATTTCCTATTGAAAATGAAACTCTGAACATATATTAGATCCTCTCACTCTATACTCCATGGCTCTTAACCTTTAAAAATTTTAATTTTCTTGGAAAGATTCTTTTGTTGTATTTTTTCCAACTATATTGAGATATAGTTGAAATATAACATTGTGTATGTTTAAGGTATGCAACAAGATGATTTAATATATGCATATACTGCAAAATGATTACCATAATTAAGTTAGCACATCTATCACCTCACATAGTTACCATTTTTTCTTTTTTGGAGAGACCTTTTAAGATGTGAGGACTTCTAAGATTCTCTTAGTAACTTTAAAGTATACCGTACAGTATTGTTAAGTATGGGGGTCATATTATACATTAGATCTCCAGAACTTATTTATCTTATAAATGGAAGTTTGTACTCTCTGACCTATTTCATTCACCCTCCTATTGCTGGTAAGTACCAATCTACTGTCTGTTTCTATGAGTTCATATAAATGAGATCCTATAGTATTTTTTTTCTGACTTACTTCACTTAACATAATGCCCTCAAGGTTCATCTATGTTGTCCCAAATGGCAGTATTTCCTTCTTTCTTATGGATGAATAATATTCCATTGTATATATATTCCACATATTCTTAATCTCTTCATCTGTGTGACAAGATATTTAGGTTTATTCTGAGTCTTGGCTGTTATGAATAATGATGTAATGAACATGGGAACACAGATAATCTCTTAAGAGATAGTAATTTCATTTCCATTGGTTACATAACCAGAAGTGGAATTGCTGGATCTTATGGTAGTTCTATTTTAATTTTTGAGGAGCCTCTATACTGTTTCCCATAGTGGATGTACCAGTTCAAATTCCCACCAACAGTGCACAACAGTTCCGTTTTCTCTACATTCTTGCCGATATTTGTTATCTCTTATCTTTTTCAGGTAGTCATTTTAACAGGTGTAGTGAGGTAATATCTCATTGTGGTTATGATTTATATTTTTCTGATGATTAATGATGTTGAGCCCCTTTTCATGTACCCATTGAATATTTGTGTATCTTCTTTGGAAAATTATCTATTCAAGTCCTTCACACATTTTAAAATTGGGTTATTATTATTATTATTTTGCTATTGTGTTGTATGAGTTACTTCCATATTTTAGATAACTCCTTGTCAGATATATGGTTCACAATTATTTTCTCCTATTCTATAGGTTATCTTTTCATTTAGTTGATGTTTCCTTTGCTGTGAAGAAGCTTTTTAGTTTGGTGTAGTCTCGTTTGTTTATTTTTGCTTTCGTTGCCTGTGCTTTATGATTGATATCCGAAAAATCCTTGCTAAGACCACTGTCAAGAGCTTTTTCCCTGTTTTCTCTAGGAGCTTTTATGTCTCAGGTCTTACATTTAAGTCTTTAACCCATTTAGAGTAAATTTTTTTGAGTGGTGTAAGATAGGAGCCCAGTTTCATTCTTTTGCATGTGGCTATACAATTTTTCCAGCACCATTTATATTTAAGAGCCACTCTTTTCCCCATTGCATATTCTTGGCTCTCTTGTCAAATGTTAGTTGACTGCATATACATGTTAATTTACTTCTGGCCTCCTAATTCTGTTCTATGTATCTGTTTTTATTCTAGTACTAAGTTGTTTCGGTTATTATGGCTTTGTAATATAGTTTGAAATAAGGAAGTGTGATGCCTCCAGATTTGTTCTTTCTTAGGACTGCTTTACCTATCCATGGTCTTTTGAGGTTTTCAAGAACATTGGGATTTTTTTTCTATTTTTGTGAAAAATGCCATTGAATTTTGATAGGGGTGGCATTGAATCTATAGATAGCTCTGGGTATTATGGACATTTTAACAGTATTTACTCTTCTGATTCATGAACATGGGATATCTTTTCATTTATTTATGACTTCTTCAATTTTTTTCGTTTATGTTTTCAAGTTTTTAGTGTAGTGATCTTTTACCTCCTTAGCTAACTTTGTTCTTAAGTATTTTATTGTTTTTGGTGCTATTGCAATGGGATTGTTTTCTTTATTTTTTTCAGATAATTTGTTAGTATAAGAAGCAATTGATTTTGTATTTTTGTTTTGTGTCTTGCAACTTTATTAGTTCGAACAGTTTTTTGGTGGAGTCTGTAGGGTTTTCTATCTGTAAGATTATATCAACTGCAAACAGAGACAATTTTACTTTTTCTGTTTCTTTTTCTTGCCTGATTGCTTTGACTAGGACTTCCAGTATTATGTTAAATAGGAGTGGTGAGAGTGGGCACCCTTGTCTTGTTCCTGATCTTAGAGGAAAGACTTTCAACCTTTCACTGCTAAGTATGATGTTAACTATGGGCTTTTCATATATCACCTTTATTATGTTTAAATATATCCTTCTCTACCCAATTAATTGAGTTATTAATCATGAAAGGATGTTGAATTGTGTCAGATGCTCTTTCTGCATCTATTGAAATGATCATTTGATTTTTATCTCTCATTCTATTAGTGTGATATAGCACATTTATTGATTCATGTGTGTTGAATCATCCTTGATCTCAGGGATGTGTCCCACTTGATCACATTGTATGATCTTTTTAATGTGTTGTTGAATTCAGTCTGATAGTATTTTGTTGAGAATTTTTGCATCTGTGTTCATCAGGGGCATTGCCCTGTAGTTTTCCTTATCTGGCTTTGCTATCAGGGTAATGCTGGGCTTGTAAAATGAATTGGAAGTATTCCTTCCTTTTCAGATTTTTGGAAGAGTTTAAGAAGGATTGGTATTCAGTCTTCTTTAAGTGTTTGGTAGAAATCACCAGTGAAATGTTCTGATTCTGGGATTTTCTGTGCTGGGAGCTTTTTGATTATGGATTCAGTTCCTTACTCATTAGTGGTCCATTCAGATTTTCTATTTCTTCATGATTCAGTCTTGGTAGGTTGTTTGTTTCTATGAATTTTTCCATTTCTTTTAGGTTGTCCAATTTGTTGGCACATAATTGTTCATAGGTAGTATCTTATGGTCCTTTGTATTTCTGTAGTATCAGATCTGAATGTTGGTTGCTATAAGCCCCATTCCCTTCTCTGTCTCTGTCTGATCCCCAGTGGTGGGCCCAGCAGATATTCCCAGTGATATCGTGGGGTGAAACCTGAGTCCTAAGTGGGCTTCTTGGAAAGTGTCCTTCAAAGCTGAGGAAGCTGAATGTCCACCTTGGGATCTCTTTCAACCACTGGAGAAACCATAGGCCCAGTGGTACCCTCTCAGTGCAGTGCTATGCCAGGCTTGGGGAGGGACAATGCATTCAAAGTGAAACCTCTCCTCTTATCCTTCTAATGTGATCATTCTTGGTCTCTGTGGTCCAGGGGGTATTTCAGCATTACCTTCAGAGTTCTGGGATTTTCATCCTATTTTATCTATGGATAGTTGCTAGCTGGTCTTCTCGTGAGAGGAACTGAGGTCAAGAACAACCTATGTAGCCATCTTGATTATGTCATTAACCTGTTTTTCATTATTTTCATCTTTTTACCTCTCTGGATTTTATTTTGGGTAATTTTTTTAGTGTCTATTTTGTAGTCTACTAATTCTCTTTTTAGTTGTATCTTTTCTATCTTATCCCTCCATTGAGGTATTAATTTCACTTATTATCTGTTTCTAGGATTCTTCTTGGCTCCAATTCCATATGTTTAATTATTCTTTATGGGCTCTTGTTTTTTTGCTCATACTTGCAAGCCTGTCTTTTATTTCTTAAATCACATCCAATGTGATTATTTTGTTTTTGGTGCCTGAGAATTCCATTTGTAGATCTTTCATGTTTGGGTCTGTTATATGTTTCTCATTCATTTTGCCTTATTTTCCTTATCTGTTTGGTAATTATTTTTTAATTGTGCGCTCTTTTTTCTTTGGGATTCTATCTCTGGGAAATACTTGAGCTCTGGATTGAAGCTGAGCTCTTCTAAGCAGGATTAACATTGGTTTTTGCCAGTTGCTTAATGTAACTACCATACTGGGACCACTTTGAATTAAATTCTCTGCTTGAGGATTTTTGTCCTCATAGGTAGTATGAATTTAGACTACAAATTCATGGTTAAACCAGCTTGTTATTAATTATCATGGGATTCCCCCATCTCCCCTTACACCTAGTGCTCTTTTTGTGCAGTGGGGTTCATTTTGAATCTGAGCCTGACATGTTCCAGCTTATGTGCAGTTTTGTATTAGTTTATTCATTTTGAGTAAATCCTAGGAAAGCTCTCTTCTTTGAGATCCATGCAGCTTTCAAAGTAGAAGCCTAAGATCCATTGGGTTCAGCAGAAACCTTAGGGTAAAAGCCAGCTTTGGTGCTTGTTTACCTGAATGGGTACCTGTTTCCATTTCATTTTTGGGCTCTATGTGTATCTTACTCTTATCTACTCAGTTTTGCATTGAATTGCATTAAAAATATTTTGTAACTTTATCCAACATATTATTGTTTCAACCTTGACGACTGTTCATCCACTCTCATTCACCATGCTGGCATAATGAAAATCTTGGTAATCTTTATTTGTTCTTTAATCTTTACCCCCCATGTTTTTGGCATTCCCTTCGGTTATCAGAAACTTCAGTACAACTAAAAATGAGACTTTTTGGTGTTTAAATGTTAAGTGGGATATATTGTATTGAATCTTATAGTTCTTATATGAACTATGATAATTTTCTTAGTATAAATGAGTTTCCAGCTACCCTTGCACTCTTGGTAAACTTGGCACGATGTTGACTTCTATATACTCTTTTATTTCCATGTAATGTTCTATTTCTTGTAATATTAACAAATGATTTTTAATGAAAGATAGCCAGTCTTTATAAACTTGATGAACTTCTGTTTTATCCTTGTTTCAATCCTTAATGAACTTTTTTTTTTCCTGCTCCATAGTTATACTTAAGGCTTTAACGCTAGGGATATTTATTATTTATTTAGCAACATTAAAAAGCACCAGTTCCCTTCAAAAGACCTCATTTAATCAAGTTTTTTAGTAACCTAATACAGTAATAGATTAATTGAACAAAAAAAGCAAACCAGTACATTATGCTGGTTAAAATATTGGAATCTATTGAGCTTGATGGGAAAATACAATTAAATTATGCAATCTTTGTTATAAACTCCACTTCAGTTTTTTTCTTCCTCAGTTGGAGAGTATCGGTATTATGGCATCATTATTATGTAAAATACTTGATGGTGCTTGTAAGTGTGCAAAATTGCATTTACAGTATTTTTATTCATGCCGTACTCATTTATTCATGGCATATTCATTCTGGCATAAAAAGAATTATCTGTATTTAGAAACATATTAAAGATTGTTTTAGATAGGAAATCAGAAGGAAAGTAAGCTGATGAGATTCTTCTTTTGCAAGAATTTTTTTTCAGATTATATTGGGAGAAAGTGTACTTGATCTTTTTCCTCTAAACCTTCGAGTTATTTTAACTGCCCCTTCAATTCTGGATACTTGATGCATGGGACACTGAATATTCTACTCTGAGACATAAAAAGGGTAAAAATTAGACTCTTAGCATGTTTTAGATCTAATGCACAGGAAGTGGTTGAAGTTAGAGAGCCAACCAGAGCCAAGGCTGTCAAGAAAAATGGCCATGTGTTTGTTATTAACCTGTTATAATTGAAGCATTAGGTAGGGGCAGATTCTCTCTCTAGGAAATTCCTAGCTTTGTTGTGTTCATTTGTTTACCTATTCAACAAATACTTTTTGAGCATCTGCGCTGTTCCAGGGACTATGTTTGGGACTTGGAATTGGCACATTTGCAGTTATTTTCTCACTGCCAGGGATGGGCAGAATTTGTTAGCACAGAGGCTGGCATATGGTAGTAACTCCATAAACATTATTGTGTTTATTAGTATTAAACTAGTCCCCCAGTGTGGGAGTGCACAGACCAACAATGTCAGTTGCACTGTGATTACATCTCAGAGGATTGGACACAAGATAACCAGATTTCAAGAAGAAAATGTAATAGAAGATGGACAGCCTTCACTTGTTGAGTCAATGCAGGAACTTAAGGGGAAACCCAGTAAAATTCAGTCAGAGGGTCCTTGGGGGCCAATGCACTGCAGGAAATGTAGTAAGGATCTTAATGGGCAGCATCATCCAGGCCTCCACATCACTGTTCAACTGTCTAGGGTCCTTCATCCATTCATTGCAGGCGACTCCAGCATGTGCCCTGGCTCTCTGTCCTTTTCCCTCTTTCATTCTGTACCCCTTATAGTAGCTCATACTTAATTCAGGTAGTCTAATATTCTTTAGTATACTATCTGTCATGTTTTCATTAATTTCTCTTTCAGAAGGTGCCCTTGCTTCTTTTGGGAGATCTTTCCTTTTACATCCTAACTGCAAATTGGAATTGCAAGACTTAATTTGGGTTATGATATTGGTTGTTACCTAGAGTCTTAATTTATGAGCCTCCCTCTGTAATAGGAGCATTTTGTTCAGTTTATGAGGCTGCCATTTTAATAGGAATATTTTAGTTCTGAGATTCAGCCTTGAAAATCATCCCAGTGTGCTAAACTGTTGGTGATGTTTTAGGTATGTTAATCTTGACTTATGAATCATTGTCACAGGAAAGGAGTGAGACAGATTCCTGTCATCACTTCTTCATGCCCAGAGTACCTCCTGTGTAGTGTTTCCCTCAGATGTGACTTTTAAAATTTTCATTGTGAACTTTCACAATAATACTGCATTTTTTCTATTTGAAGTAAACTAGAAAACCAATTACTAGAGAAGAAACTTTATTAATCACATGAATATTTTTCAGAAGGCTAAATAAGCAAAACTCTGTAAGATACATACCAACTATAGCAATGTTGTATCAAAAAACAAAATGAATTAGAATTATGATCATGTTTTTGGCATATTATCAGATATGTCACCTGTAGGGTTTCCCATGTGCAGTGCTGATACTAATAAAATATGTTACTTTAATGTATTTTTATATTAAGTCAAAACCTATTTAAAAGAAAAGATGCATGTAATCTCTCAGCATTTTCCTGTACATTTCCAGATTATCAAATGTTCATGTCATTCCACCTGTTTTATTTTCATTATTAAATGCCCTGATTCAATTTATTTCAATCAGATTGATTGCACATTACTATGTGTCAGTTATATTTTTCTCCCTATAAAACTTGCTGTCTAAACCACTTATATGGCATTGATTGATATATTATGTTTTTTTGTGTGTAAATCTTATTTACTCACCTACATTTCAAGGTCATGAAATTTAGGGAATTATGCTTCCATGTTCCTTTTTTAGTGTCTAATACCTAGGTATACAGTTAGCAGTAAGTATTAGCTGATTGGATTAGATGAGTTAATCTATGTAATGGCATTTACTGGAACATGGTAAATAACATGTGATGGGTAAGTAAAGGGGACAGTACATTTTGATAAATGATCCAAATAAATCTATATAGTAGTAATTTTACTAAGCATAGATCTGTTGGAACTCAATTAGACAGGGTTGTAGTCAGTTGGTAGAAAACATGGGCCGAGGAGAAAGCATAGTGGGGATTAAATAGAAGGTGATAGGATAAAGAATAATCTATCCTTGGCTGAGCATGTGTTGATAAGAGTGGGGAATGCTGGAATGAAAAAGAGACAAGGACTTGGTTTCCCTCCTGGCTGGGGTGGGTGGGTGGATATAGAATCAAGTGCTGGGAGGAAGTCTAGTTCTACTTATTGTGTTCAATCTTAGATTCTATCAAGTAAGTGATTCTCAGTTGACTTTGTGGAGATGCAGGTAAGGAATCTAATGCAGAGCAGACTAGGGCCAGATGATCAATGATTCCCACCAGGGCAGTTATACCAAAGTATGAGTCCAACATATGCTCACTTAAGAGTGTTCAGATTTAAGTAACATGGCATATCAGAGAAAGGTAGCAGCATTTCTGTCCAGATTGAGCTGTGCTAAGCCCAGTTTAATTTTTTTATTGAAGTATCATTGATATACAATCTTACATTGGTTTCAAGAATGCAACACAGTGGTTCAACAGTCAATGCATGTTATTAGATCTTCACCCTGACTAGTTCCTTTACTGTCAACCTAGGAATATGTTACAGAACTGTTGGCTATATTCTCCATGCTGTAAAGCAGTTGAAGATCATGCCTGCTTGTCTTTCTGCCATCGTGGGAGTTCTCATATCCATATCTACATAAGCAGCTCTCAATATATCTGCCTTTTCCTACCCCTTGAACTCACCCATTTCCATGTGAAAAACAATTATTTAAATCCAGAGAAGAAATAGCACTTTAAAGACAAACAGTAAGTCTTAGAGACACAATCCTAGCAAAGACATTTTTACAGTAATTTGTATCACTAATAGAAATTGTATCTTCTTAAGCTAAACATCTGCATTGCATCACTGCACCATTTTCCACAAGAGTGATGAATGAGAACATTTGATTAACCTAAGGGCTCATCTGAGATTATTTTTCTTTGAAAAAGGTAGGCTCAGTCACAAAGGTGAATTCAAGTCTTCTCCTTTAGAGAGACCAAAGTGACCTGCAGCTACTTGACCATTTGTGGTCAGCTATTGTATTTTCCTTCCTCCTTCTTACTTCTTTTTTCTCTTTTTGTTCACTTTCCCCTCTGTGAACATTCTGTCTGTTCATGTAATCCATGTTAATGGAACTAAACTAAGGGAATAAATTACTACAGCAATTCTCTCTCTCAAATCTTTTCATTATGGAATATTCTAAACATACACAATAGTAGAATCGTAAAACACTCCTTCATATACCCATTAATCAGTTTCAGCAGTTATCAAATTTTGCCAATCTTATTTTGTCTGTTCCTTCCCCACATTTTTATTTTTTGGTGGCATATTTAAAGCAAATCCATGACATTACATTATTTCACCCATAAATATCTCAGTATGTTTGTAATAGATAAGGACTTAAAAACATCACTATACATTAATGAAGAGTCCATACATCTGATTAAACAATCCCTTTGAAAATTTTCACATTTACACCCAAAATGCCTTTTTACAGTTGTTTTCTTTGAAATAGCACCCAAACGAGGTCCACATGCAGCACTTGGCTGCTATTTTTCTGAAGTCTCTTTCAGTTGCTTACAGCTTCCCTACCCCACTTTTTCCTGCTGTTTATTTCTTAAACTGGGACAATGAGTTTTTCTCATTTTAAAGTTGAGTAATTGCATCCTCATGGTGTCATTTAACATCATCCTCAAATTTATATGTTTCTTGTAGATTGGTAACTTGATCTACATGCTCAGCTAGATTTAGATTAAACTATTTTGGCAAGAATAATTGACAGGTGGAGAACCACAGAATGTTCCACTTTTTATGGTATTTTAAGACTGATTAGTGGGTTCAGGTGGTTTAAGTCAGATTGTATATTATAAAGTTCACCATCAACTTGTCACTTCATAGTTTTAGCTTACATTGGTAATTGAGGCCCAGACCCTTTACTCACTAGGGCTTACATGAAGGGTGATTTTTCTAATTTTTGTATTTCTTTTGCATTACTAGCAGGAATTTTTCTGTGAAGAAGAACTTTCCTTCATCATATATTAGGCTTAAAGAAACATTTAATAATCTATGTGGAGCATATTACTTTTTGCTCTTGGCAGGCTACTTCTCCCAGAATCAGCTCTGAAGGCCCTTCCCAGCTCATGAGCCTACAGGAACATGCCAACTGCTTCATCACATCTCAGGGCTGATAGTAGCTTCCCTCTTACCATCACATCCTATTTGCTGCCAGTCTATTTTCATAACCAAATGGTGCTCAAAGGGAAGCAGAGCCTTTTGACAAGAGTCTCTCCTAGCCAAACCTATAAGGTAGGACTTATCAGAATACTCTCATACCTTTGAAAATTGCTTGCATTCATTTAGTTGTCCCCCAGTTTTCATGTGTGTGTTGCAGTCTGCAGCATTTGATATTTTCGTGAATCTTCAGGGTGTTACTGGAGTAGACAGGCATGACATGAACTTTGCAACGTTGTTTAATACTGTCTGAAAAGTTCAGAAACAGTGGAGCCAGGCCTGTCAGCCTTCTGCTTTGTGATTTCTCTATGTGGGAGGATTCCCTTTGCTTAGGCTTATAAAAATGCCTTGATCTGTACTTAAAGAGAAAATTCATTGCTGTATTATTTAGAAATGTGACTCATAAACTCATATTCTGTGTGGTGCAAATAAAAAGAGAACAAAGAATCTGTAGCTTCAAATTCAGGTGCTAATTTAGAAATTCCTTGAAAAATATAAATTTTTTTCCTTTCTAGAATGAAGCAATTAACAAGTAGTTCTCTCAAAAACTTGTTCTTATCCAAATTCCCAGTTCACTAGAAAGCTCTAGTGTATCTCATTACAATTCTAGATACTTTGACATTAAACTCCTTTCTTAGAGTTTCCCCCTTAACTGGAGGTGAGTTGAATAAAGTGGTTGAAAGACTTGCTCTACAGAGACAAAAGCCTCTCTCCTACCACTGAATCAGTTTTTTATACAGTTTGCTCTGTGGTCAAATTGAGTTTCATCTCTGCCTGTTCTAGGTCACCTTTTTTTTATTTTTAAATTTCTTTTATTCTGTAACAGCTTTATTGAGATATAATTCACTGTCATTCAGTTCACTCACTTAAAGTATACAATTCAGTTTGAATAATTTTTGGTCTATTCATGGAGCTATACAATCATCACTACAATCCATTTAGAACATTTTCATCACCGCCAAAAGAAGCAATCACCCCTACTTTTTGGTCCCAACCTCCATTCCTAGGCATCCATTCATCTTCTTTCTGTCTCTATAGATTTGCCTATTCTGGACATTTCAAATAAATGGAGTCATACAATGTCTGTTTTTCTGCATCTGGCTTCTTTCACAGAGGACAATAGTTTCAAAGGTTTATCCTGTTGTAGCACATATTGGTACTTGATTCCTTTTTATTGTTGACTCGTACTCCAGTGTGTGTACGCCACATTTTGTTTATCCATTTAGCAGTTGATTGATATTTGATTGTCTCCATTATTTGGCAATTACAAGTAATGCTGCTATGAACATTCATACACAAGTTTTATGTGGGCACACCTTTTCATTTCAGTTCTGTAGTGTATATACCTGGGAGTGGAACTGCTGGGTGGTATGGTAACTATGTTTAACCTTTGAGAATTGCCAACCTGTTTGCCAAAGTGGTTGTGCCATATTACATTCCCACCAGTAATGTATGAAGATTCCAACTTCTCCACATTCTTAACTTAGGATAGCTTTTAAAATGTGAGCCCTAAGGGATTCAGTACCTTCAGCCCTTGCATTGCTATAATTGAATTCAATTGAAAAAATTCCAAGGATTTTGATTTCTGCTTTTGTATTTCCCTATGAATTTCTTAGGTTAACATCTAGTATGGGATTAAGGGTTGATAGCATTGCCATTATTTGACCAATAATTGCATACATTAAAAGCCTTTGAGGGGGATTCTCAAGATGGTAGCATGAGTAGGGTGGTGGAAATCTCCTCCCAAAAACATGTCTATTTTGAAAATACAGCAGATACAACTATTCCTAAAAGAGTGACCAAAAGATACAGTACATGAGCCAGGCTACATCTATGAGAACCCAACATCTCACAGAAATGGGTAAGATACAAAGCTGTTACTCAGTGGGGTCCAAGCACTCCCCTCATCCCAGCTCACTGGTGGGAGGAGAAGAATCAGAGTGGGGAGGGAGTGGAAGCCCAGGACTGCTAAATAACCAGCCCTAGTTATCTGCTCTGGGAGCACAGACACACATTGCATGGTGCACTGGATATTAGAGGAGCGGGAAAGCAAAATCCGAGATTAAATCTGTGAATGGGTTCCCACGGCCGGCTGCCCTGGGACAAAAGAAAAGCAGTCGCTTTAAAAGTCTTAAAGGAATAAGGGTTTAACAGATGGACAAAATCGTCCTTGCACACTCAGCCCAGCAGGCTGGGAACTTTAAGGAACTTGAGGTACCCTAACCACCTGGGTGGCAGAGCAGCTCTGAACCCCCCATGGTGATAAGCAGCCTGCTGTTCCTTCCCCACTGCCCGCACTGCAAGCAAACAGGCTGACCCGCCATTGCTGCAGAACAGCCAGGGAGCAGCCATGCCTTCAGCAACCACACAGCTTAAAACAGAGGATTCTCTCTGTGTGTGGCTAACTGGCCCAGACCTGGAGGGTGCTCCCTGCATGCATTTGACTGGCATGGACAGCAGAGACAGTCACAGAGTCCGGGAAGCACGAAGGGGCTCTGTTCTCACAGCAGAACATGTGCCACTGGACTGTGATGCCTGCCAGTGCCCTAGGCCATCTTGAGGGGCTGCCATGCCCATGGCAGCTCAGGGGATTAACCCAGAGGCTGCTCCCTGCACACAGTTGACCTGCACAGACACAGACCTGCACAGCAGAGATGGACACAGAGACCGGGAGGCACAAAGGGGCTTTGCTCTTGTGGCAGACACACACACACACATGCTGCTGGCTTGCAACATCCGCCATTGCCCTAGGCCACCACAAAGGCCGCCCTGCCCATGGTACCCTAGGGGATTAACCAAGAGGCTGCTCCCTGTGTGTGGTTAACTGGCAAAGACCCCAAAGACAGACAGGGTGACTGGCAAGCAGGAAGGGACTTTGCTTTCCCAGCTGATACACATGCCACTCCCCAGCAACCACTCCCATCACCATGAAAAGGCAGAAGAACCTGTTCAGACAAAATCCCTCAAACACCATAGAGAGGGCTGGGTGAGACTGAAATCACCAATCTTCCTGAAAAATAATTCAAAATAATAGTCATAAGCATGCTGATGGAGCTACAGAGAAGTATTCAACAGCTAAGGGATGAATTCAGGGGAGAGATAACAGAAATGAAACAAACAATGGAAGGATTAAAGAGCAGACTGGATGAGGTGGAAGAGACTATTAATGGAATAGAAATCAAAGAACAGGAATACAGAGAAGCTGAGGCAGAGAGAGAGAAAAGGATCTCTAGGAATTAAAGAATATTAAGAGAACTTTGTGATGAATCTGAACAGAACAATATTTGCATTATAGGGGTACAAGAAGAAGAAGAAGAGAGAAAAAGGGATAGAAAGTATCTTTGAATAAATAATTGCTGAAAACCTCCCCAATCTGGGGAAGGAAATAGTCTCTCAGACCATGGAAGTCCACAGATCTCTTAACACAAAGGACCCAAGGAGGAAAACACCAAGACATATAATAATTAAAATGGCAAAGATCAAAGATCAGAACAGAGTATTAAAAGCAGCCAGAGAAAGAAAAGAGATCACCTACAAAGGAAAACCCATCAGGCTATCATCAGACTTTTCAGCAGAAACCTTACAGGTCAGAAGGGAATGGCATGATATATTCAATGCAATGAAATGTAAGGGCCTCAAACGAAGAATACTGTATTCAGCAAGATTATCACTTAAATTTGAAGGAGGGGTTAAACAATTTTCAGATAAGCAAAAGTTGAGGGAATTTACCTCCCACAAACTATTTCTACACTGTATTTAAAAGGGACTGCTCTAAATGGAAGTATGGCTAAGGCTAAATAGCTGTCACCAGAGAAAATAAAACCACAGCAAAGAAAGTAGACCAACCAAATACTACCTAATGCAAAATAAAATAAACTATCCACAAAGTCAGTCAAAGGAAACACAAAAAGTACAGAATAAAACACCTTACATATAAAGAGTGGAGGAGAAAAAAAGGAAGGGAGAGAAATAAAGAATCATCAGACTGTGTTTATAATTGAAGGGCCCCCACCCATAAGATGGCGAACTCACCCCTTGCCCCCCTAATCCCAGCACCTAGCCAATAGCCACCAGCCCCGTAGAAGTGACACCTCAATCAGCTCATGCCCCTTCCTATATAACACAGCACCTTTCCCTAATAAAGCAGAATTCTCTGGTGAATTGCTGCTGTGTGTCACTCCTTTCCTTTCATTGGTGCCGAAACCCGGGAGACGGGACACCCTAACTGGGCCCCGTCTTCCCCCTGACACCAGCAGCAGCTTGCCCTCATCCTCTTTTTCTGGCACTGGCTCCTCACACTCACCACTCCTCTTTGGCCTTTGGGTAAGTTTTCCCCTGGAGTGGACCGCTCTTCCCTGAGCTATTGCAGTGCCATTGACCGTGATCGTCTGGCAAGGCCCTGAAGCTCGGGGACGAGGAGGGAACTCTCCCCCCCTCAGGCCTTCACGGCTGCAGCAGACCCTCAGGCCCCTCCTTCAACAGCCATAAATGAGGTGACTCCTTTGCGGATGAGAACGCTCCCTTTCCCCCCCCCCCTCCTTTCGGTTCCATCTGCCAAAATCCGTTCTGTCAGCCGAAAATTCCTAGTACTAGGTACCTTGTGACTCCAGCACTCTGCCTTCTTAGAGAAGTCTGGGTGATGACCCACACTTCCTAAGAAATTCCGACTCTTACACGAGTTTCCGCAGACCTCCAAGGATCATTGGGGACGCCCTTTGTCTCCTTGCGGTCTGCTCCCAGTCTGAGGATCTCCGTTCGTCTTCCCCTGTTTGTCTCCTTCTCTGTCCTTTAGCCATGGGAGCCTCCTCATCCCTCCCTAAAGATTCACCTCTTGAATGCCTGCTCAAGTATCTAGCCACCCTCTCCCTGACACCTGATATAAAACCAAAACTTCTCCATAAATACTGCTCCCAAGATTGGCCGACATACCCCCTAGACAATAACAACCAATGGCACGCAGGGGGAATTCTTGATCCTAACATCACTCGTGATCTCTTTAACTACTGCCAGTGCCTGAAAAAATGGAAGGAGATTCCCTATATCGAAGCTTTCCACCTCCTCCTCCCACCTCCCTCGCCACCACCGCCTCCTCCTCCCCCTGCCTCCCCCCAAGTTCTCCTAGCCTGCAAGCCGTCTCCTCCGCAGAAGCCTCCCATTCACTCCCTTCCCCCTCCTCCTCTCGCCTCCCTCACCACCGCTGTCTCCTCCTCCCGCCGCCTCCCCCCAAGTTCTCCTAGCCTACAAGCCATCTCTCCCGCAGAAGCCTCCCGCCCACCCCCTTCCCCCTCCTCTCCTACAACAGCTCCTCCCCCTTCCTCCACCACCACCGCTGCCGCTGTTGCCGCCACCTCCACCCCCGCAGAAGCCTCCCGTTCACTCCCTTTCCCTTCTTCTCCTACAACAGCCCTTCTCTCTTCCTCCCCCACCATCTCCTCCCCCATCTCACCTCCTCCGCCTTCATCCTCCTCACCTGCCCCTCCCCCGTGGATTGAGCCTGAGCCTTTCAGCCCCCCTTTAACTAGGTTCTGGGGGCCTCCTCCGTCTTTGCCCTCATCACCTGTTTCTCCCCCACAGACTGAGCCAGAACCCTTCAGTCCCCCTCAGACTCAGTCCTGAGGGCCTCCCAAAATTATCGCACGATCCGAATGCATCGTGTGCGTTCACGTCCCTTTCTCCTTACGAGATTTAGCCCAACTTGAGAAACGCCTACGTTCCTTTTCCACTGATCCCACGACATATATCAGGGAGTTTAAATTGACCCTTCAGTCATACACCCTCACACATCATGACATTTTCATGCTCCTGGCCAATACCCTCCTTCCTGAAGAGTGTAGACGAGTTTGGGACTTCACCCAAACACACACTACCGAAACCCACAGGACTGACCCCACCTACTCCCCTGGCCCCACCACTGTCCCCGAACAAGACCCACACTGGGATTATAACACCGCCATGCGTCTCCGCTCTTGACATATTTTCGCCTCCTGCCTAATAGCAGGTCTGAAAAAGGCAGCTGGTAAAGTAGTCAATTTTCAAAAGCTCCAAGACATAATTCAAAGGAGGGAGGAAAGTCCCTCCAAGTTCTTAGACAGACTCACTCAAGCTCTATTACAGTATACCAGCCTGGACCCAGAAACGCCTGATGGAAGACATGTCGTTATGACATACTTCCTAGCTCAAAGGTACCCCGACATTAAAGCTAAACTCAAAAAGTTAGAACAGGGCCCCGCTACCCCACAGACTGAGATCCTAACAGTGGCCTTTAAAGTCTTCCATAACTGGGAGGAGGAGAAAGAATGCCATAAACAAAAGGCTGATCAGGCCAATTTCCAAATGTTGGCCCAGCTGATAAAACCACAACCTGGGCGCCCTTCTACAAACAAGCCCCCCCCAGGAGCTTGTTTCAAGTGTGGACAAGAATGACATTGGTCAAGGGTGTGCCCCCTCCCCCAGATCTCCTACCACCCCATGCCCCAGATGCCACAAAAAGGGCCACTGGGGGTCTGATTGCCCAGCCACCCAAAGGGGAGGCTGGACGAACAACCCCCATCCTAAGCCCGCCGTAGTGGGGCTGGCAGAAGAAGATTGACGGGGCCCGGGGGCTTCTCGCCCGACCATTTCCATCACCAAACAGGAGCCCAGGGTTACTTTAATAGTAGACGGTCGCCCCATCTCCTTCCTCCTAGATACAGGAGCCACCTTCTCAGTCTTGCGAGAATACCGGGGCCCTACCACAACCGCCATTACTCCTACAGTTGGGGTAGGAGGTAAACAGATTTTCCCATTAACCCCCCCCCCTTTTATGCACAATCCAAGACAATCCCATACCTTTCTCCCACTCCTTCCTGGTTATGCCCCAGTGTCCCATCCCTTTACTAGGATGGGACATCCTTTCCTCCACGTTTCCATAACTATATCCACTCCCACAGCCCCCAGTACTCCCTTTCTGATAGCCCTCATAGCCGACGACCCCCCTCTACCCAATGAAAGCTCCGGTTCCACCCTCATATACCCTGTAAATCCCAAAGTTTGGGACATTACAAGCCCCTCCATGGCTCTGTGTCCTCCTGCCTCTATCAAATTACATGACCCCTCTCAGTATATCTGTCAGGCCCAATACCCCCTAACCACTTCAGCCCTCATAGGCCTCCAACCCATCATTGAAGATCTCTTAAACAAAAATTACCTCAAACCCACTCACTCCCCATTTAATACCCCCATATTAGCTGTAAAAAAAAAGCACCAACAGATCTTTCCGCCTTGTCCAAGACCTTCGCCTCATCAACATGGCTGTTGTCCCTATCCATCCCTTAGTTCCAAATCCATACACCCTCTTATCGCAGATCCCTGCCTCGGCATCCCACTTCTCAGTCCTAGATCTCAAGGATGCATTTTTTCTATCCCTCTGGACCCCTCCTCCCAAAATTTTTTCGCCTTCACCTGGACAGACCCATACACAAGACATTCTGAACAACTCACTTGGACAGTTTTGCCACAAGGCTTCTGAGATAGTCCCCATATTTTTGGACAGGTCCTAGCTCAGGACCTCAAACAGTTTAATCATGATCACTCTGAGTCCACCTTATTACAATATGTGGATGATCTTCTACTCTGCAGTCCCTCGTGGGAACAGTCTCAACTTGACACTGCCTTCCTACTTAACCTTCTAGCTTCCAGAAGTTACCTGGTATCCCCCGTCAAAGCTCAAATCTCTTCCCCTTCTGTCACTTACCTCAGATTCCTTCTATCTCAACAAAGAAAGTCCATTACCTTAGACAGAAAACGGCTCCTCTCTGACCTGCCCGTTCCCAATACCAAGACAGAAATCCTTTCCTTTCTAGGCCTGGCTGGGTATTTTAGAGCGTGGATCCCTAACTTCTCCCTGTTGGCAAGACCCCTATACAACCTCAGCAAGGGCCCCCCTGAAGAACCATTATCATCCTCACCCCGACACTCCTTCATTAAGCTCTGTCAAGCTCTTGTGGAAGCCCCAACTCTCCATCTTCCTGGTTTGTTGAAGCCCTTCTCATTATACATCCATGAGAGGTCCAGTCAAGCTCTAGGAGTCCTAGGCCAATATTATGGCCCATCCTTTGCCCCAGCAGCTTATCTCTACAAGCAATTAGACCCCACAGTTTGGGGATGGGCCCCCTGCCTACGGGCATTAGCTGCTGGACAGCTCTTGCAGAAGGAAGCTCATAAACTGACACTCAGGGTGCCCCTTACCATTCTGTCCCCACATCACCTAAAAGATCTCTTAACCTACAAAAGTTTACAGACTCTCCCTCCCTCCAGACTCCTGACCTTACTGTCCTCTTTCCTCCAAAATCCCGTTCACCCCCTTTGCCATCCATACCCGAATCATGACTTTTTCCTCCTTTACTGCTCTCTCGCTTTTTTTCCTCATTCCTATTGTCTTCCCTGCCACTCCAGCCTCCTTTGTATAGCGATTCAAAGTCAGACAGACTTACACACAGCATCAAACAAAAGTTACTGCCCTCATTGCCACATCAGACTGCCCTCTGAAAGGCTGCTCTGAGCCTTTATACCTCCACTTTCCTCCCTCCAACGATGTGTTCACTAGCAGCTACCCTTATTCTCCCTACCTCTGCTTCCTCTATGACCAAAAACAAGCCTATTGCAGGTGATGGCCAGACACCTAGGGGGGATGTCCCTACTGGTCTTACGCCATTCACTACATGGGTAACTCCCGGTACCCACAGTATTGCTCCTCCAACTGTTTCATAAAATATCCCAACAGCTCATTCTCCTTATCAATCCCAGATCCCTGGGACTCTCGATGGGCCGCCAGAGTCACAGCCTCAGTTTACTATGGGGGATCCTTGACCCGCCATGGTACCCTTCATATCTCTCGAGAGTATGTTCCCTCTCACTCCCAGATCTCTCAAGTTGCATCAGATATCAGACATTCCGAAAAAGTCATTATCCAAACTCTTGATGGCACCTCTTCATCTTCTTATCCCCGCCCCTCTTCCAATGTCTCCTACTCTAAGTTACAGCTCATTCAAGACACCACCATCTTTCTCAACCACACCCTCAACACCGCCAATTATTTCTTGTGCGCATCACTACAGCGCCCACTGCTGGCCGCCGTGCCCCTTAATATTTACAACTACTCGTTCCATGCAGAAGGACAACCCCTCCACCCCCTGGCAGACATACCCCTGTGGGAACCAGAATACACAGATAACCTCACCATCCACCACTGTGTAAGCCCAACTCCACCCCCCTCCAGCGCACTTCACTGCCTCTCTATCTACACCCCTACCTCCGGCTCTAAGACCTTTATGCAACCGGGATGCTTCTTTTGGTGTAATGGCAGTCTTTTCAATTCACTGCCTCCCAACTCCAGCACACCCTGCATTCTCATCACCCTAATCCCACAGTTTACACTTTACAACATGGCAGAATTCCTTGAGCTCCAACCTCCCTTGCCCTCGTGCACAAAAGGGGCTGCTTTCCTTCCCATCATGGTCAGTATTGCTTTGACCACCTCAGCCATTGGGGCAGGGTTTTCGGGAGGAGCCTTGGGTCACTCTCTATGGGCAATTAGAGATCTGAACGCCAAACTTGAGGGAGCCCTGACATCCACTGCCGATTCCCTGGCCTCTCTCCAAAGACAGATCACTTTGCTAGCTAAGGTCACCCTTCAAAACCGGCGGGCCTTAGATCTGCTTACAGCCGAAAAGGGTGGCACCTGCGTCTTCCTCCGGGAAGAGTGCTGCTATTACATCAATGAATCTGGCATTGTAGAAACTGACATTACCAAACTCACCGACCTTGCCTCCAGCCTCCACTCTGGTTCCAATTCCAACCCATTCTCTTCAATACTAACAAACCTCCTCCTTACCTGGCTCTGGCCCATTGCAGGCCCCATAATAATCATTCTTTTCACCTGTCTCTTCTTACCCTGTATAATAAAGTTCATCAAATCCCAAGTCAGAAAAATCTCTAATCAAACCTTCAACAAGCTTTTACTCAGGAACTACCAGCTTTTAGCCACAGAAGATCCCTCACCCTCATGTAACCTCCTCACCACACACTGAGATGGACCCCTCTCTCTGCTGGAAACTGTTCCTAGAAACAATGGCCGCAGACGCCTGGCTTCTGGCACCTGTATCCTCTTGGCACCATTAGAATCAACAAGTCCTCGACCTATGGTTACAGGGAACCTTCATTGATTTCCAACCTGAAGAAGTCCACACCTACTTGTCCTTACTGTGGGGAGTCCTATCAACCCTTTCCTTCCAGTCCTCAAGCCCTCACTCCCTTCTCCACCCCCATTCAGCAGGAAGCAGTCAGAGAGAAAACAACATCCACAACCCCATAGAGGAGAAAGGGGGGAATGAAGGGCCCCCACCCATAAGATGGCGAACTCACCCCTTGCCCCCCCTAATCCCAGCACCTAGCCAATAGCCACCAGCCCCATAGAAGTGACACCTCAATCAGCTCATGCCCCTTCCTATATAACCCAGCACCTTTCCCTAATAAAGCAGAATTCTCTGGTGAATTGCTGCTGTATGTCACTCCTTTCCTTTCAATAATAGCGTAATAAGTGAGTTAAGTTATATGGTTAGATAGTAAAGAAGCTGCCCTTGAACCTTTGGTAACCATGAATCCAAGGCCTACAGAGGCAATAAGTACATATCTATCAATAATCACCCTAAATGTAAGTAGACTGAATGTACCAATCAAAACACAGAGTAATAGAATCTATAAAAAAGCAAGACCCATCTATATGCTGCCTACAAAAGACTCACTTCAAACCCAAAGATATACACATACTAAGAGTGAAGGGATGGAAAAAGATATTTCATGCAAACAATAGGGAGAAAAAAGCAGTATTGTAGTTCTTGTATCAGGCAAAATAGACTTCAAAACAAAGAAAGTAACAAGAAATAAAGAAGGACATTACATAATGATAAAGGGTCAGTCCAACAAGAGGATATAACCCTTATAAATATCTATGCACCCAACACAGGAGCACCTACATATGTGAAACAAATACTAACAGAATTAAAGGAGGAAACAGATTGCAATGCATTTATTTTAGGAGACTTCAACACACCACTCACTTCAAAGGACAGATCAACCAGCCAGAAAATAAGTAAGGATACAGAGGCACTGAACAACACATTAGAACAGATGGATCTAACAGATATCTACAGAACTGTACAGCCAAAATCAGCAGGGTACACATTCTTCTCAAGTGCCCATGGAACATTCTCTAGAATAGACCACATACTAGGCCACAAAAAGAGCCTCAGTAAATTCAAAAATATTGAAATTGTACCAACCAATTTATTAGATCACTAAGGTATAAAACTAGAAATAAATTGTACCAAGAAGATAAAAAAGGCCCACAAACAGATGGAGGCTTAGCAAGATCCTCCTAAATAATCAATGGATCGATGACCAAATTGAAACAGAGATCAAGCAATATATGGAGACAAATGAAAACAACAGCACAATGCCTCAACTTCTGTGGGACACATGGAGGCAGTTTAAGAGGAAAGTATATAGTAATCCAGGCCTGTTTAAAGAAGGGAGAACAATACCAAATGCATAGTCTAAATTCACAATTACTGAAATGGAAAAAGAAGAACAAATAAGGCCTAAAGTCAGCAGAAGGAGGGACATAATAAAGATCAGAGAAGAAATAAATAAAATTGAGAACAATAAAACAATAGAAAAAAGTAATGAAACCAAGTGTTGGTTCTTTGAGAAAATAAACGAAATGGATAAACCCCTAGCCAGACTTATTAAGAGAAAAAGAGGATCTACACACATAAACAGAATCAGAAATGACAAAGGAAAAATCACTATGGATACCACAGAAATACAAAGAATTATTAGAAAATACTATGAAAATCTATATGCTAACAAACTGGATAATCTAGAAGAAATGGACAACTTTCTAGAAAAATACAACCCTCTAAGACTGACCCAGGATGAAAAAGAAAATCTAAACACTCCAATTATCAGCAATGAAATTGAATTGGTAATCAAAAATGACCATAGAACAAAATCTCTGGACCAGATGGATTCACTGCTGAATTTTATCAGACATTTATAGAAGGCATAATATCCATTTTCTTAAAGTTTTCCAAAAAATAGAAGAGGAGGAAAAATTCCAAGCTCATTCTATGAAGCCAGCATCACTCTAATACTAAAGCCAGGCAAAGACACCACAAAAAAAGAAAACCAGAGACCAATATTCCTGATGAACACAGATGCAAAAATACTCAACAAAATATTAGCAAACCAAATTCAAAAATACATCAAGAGATTCATACACCATGATCAAGTGGGACTCATCCCAGGATTGCAAGAATGGTACAACATTAAAAAATCCATCAACATCATCCACCACACCAACAAAAAGAAGGGTGAAAACCACATGATCATGTCCATAGATGCTGAAAAGGTATTCAACAAAATTCAACATCTATTCATGATAAAAACTCTCAACAAAATGGGTATAGAGGGCAAGTACCTCAACATAATAAAGGCTATATATGACAAATTCACAGCCAATATCATTCTTGATAGGAAGAAGCTGAAAGCTTTTCCTCTAAGATCAGGAACAAGACAAAGATGCCCACTCTCCCTACTTTTATTCAGTTTAGTTCTGGAGGTCTTAGCCATGGCAATCAGACAACACAGAGAAATAAAAGGCATCCAGATTGGCAAGGAAGAAGTTAAACTGTCCCTGTGTTCAAATGACATGATATTTTACATAAAAAACCCTAAAGAATCCACTCCAAAACTACTAGAACTAATATCTGAATACAGTAAAGTTGCAGTATACAAAATTAATACACAGAAATCTGTTGCTTTCCTGTACACTAATGATGAACTATCAGAAAGAGAAATCACGAAAGCAGTCCCATTCACAACTGCATCAAAAAGAATAAAATACCTAGGAATAAACCTAAGGAAGTGAAATACCTATACCCTCAAAAGTAGAAGACACTCTTAAGAGAAATTAAAGAGGACACCAATAAAGGGAAATTCATCCCATGCTCTTGGGTAGGTAGAGTTAATATTGTCAAAATGGCCATCCTGCCTAAAGCAATCTACAGATTCAATGCAATATCTATCAAAATACCAACAGCATTCTTCAATAAACTGGAAAAAATATTTCTAAAATTCATATGGAAAAACAAAAGACCCCAACTAGCCAAAGCAATCCTGAGAAGGAAGAGTTAAGCAGGGGGATCTCACTTCCCAACTTCAAGCTTTACTGCAAAGCCACAGTAATCAAGACAATTTGGTACTGGTACAAGAACAGACCCATAGACCAGTGGAACAGAATAGAGACTCCAGATATTAACCCAAGCGTACCTGGTCAATTAATATATGATAAAGGAGTCATGGTTATACAGTTGGGAAATAACAGCCTCTTAAACAGCTGATGTTGGCAAAACTGGCCAGCTACGTGTAAGAGAATAAAACTGGATGACTGTCTAACTCCATTCACAAAAGTAAACTCAAAATGGATCAAAGACCTGAATGTAAGTCATGAAACCATATAACTCTTAGAAGAAAACATAGGCATAATTCTCTTGAATATAAACATGAACAACTTCTTCATGAACATATCTCCATGGGCAAGGGAACAAAAGCAAAAATGAACAAGTGGGACTGTATCAAACTAGAAAGCTTCTGTACAGCAAAGGACACCATCAGTAGAACAAAAAGGTATCCTACAGTATGGAAGAATATATTCATAAATGACAGATCCGATAAGGGGCTGCCATCCAAAGTACACAAAGAGCTCACACACCTCAATAAAGAAAAAGCAAGTAACCCAATTAAAAAATGGGCATAGGATCTGAATAGACACTTCTCCAAAGAAGAAATTCAGATGGCCAACAGACACATGAAAAGATGCTCCATATCGCTAATCATCAGATAAATGCAAATTAAAACCACAGTGAGATATCACCTCACACCAGTAAGGATTGCCACCATCCAAAAGACAAACAACAACAAATGTTGGCGAGGTTGTGGAGAAAGGGGAACCCTCCTAAACTGGTGGTGGGAATGTAAATTAGTTCAACCATTGGGAAAAGCAGTATGAAGGTTCCTCAAAAAACTTAAAATAGAAATACCATTTGACCCAGGAATTCCACTTCTAGGAATTTACCCTAAGAATGCAGCAGCCCAATTTGAAAAAGACAGATGTACCCCTGTGTTTATCGCAGCACTATTTACAATAGCCAAGAAATCGAAGCAACCTAAGTGTCCAACAGGAGATGACTGGATAAAGAAGATGTGGTACATATACACAATGGAATATTATTCAGCCATAAGAAGAAAACAAATCATATAATTTGCAACAACATGGATGGAGCTAGAGGGTATTATGCTCAGTGAAATAAGCCAGGCTGAGAAAGACAAGTATCATATGATTTCACCTATCTGTGGAGTATAAGAAGAAAGCAAAAACTGAAGGAACAAAACAGCAGCAGACTCACAGAACCCAAGAATGGACTAACAGTTATCAAAGGGAAAAAGACTGAGGAGGATGGGTGAGAAGGTAGGGAAACGGGAATAAGGGGCATTATGATTAGCACACATAATGTAAGGGGAGGGGCACGGGGAAGGCAGTGTAGAACAGAGAAGACAAGTAGTGACTCTATAGCATCTTACTATGCTGATGGACAGTGACTATAGTAGGGTGTGTGGTGGGGACTTGATAATGGGGGAATCTAGTAACTACAATGTTGCGCATATAATTGTATATTAGTGATACCAAAAAAAAGCCTTTGAGCAAGGAAGTATCTTCTTTTCCAGTTCCTTTTTTTCCAGAGTCTCCTTATCTGGGACAGTAGGAAAAGTCATGAAAAATAGATGTGACAGGAAGTGGCTTTACCTCCCTGAAGTCGATATTCTGGAACTGTTTTGGATTTAATGAAGCAGAATTTGTCACAAAATGTGCTCAGTGCTGCCGACATATCCAATGGGCTGGCAGCCTATACATGTATGAAATAAAGAGCTGCCTCACAGTATTTTTCACCTGTTTATTAACTCATAGAAAAGAGGCTTGGTTGCCATGGCAACATGAGAGTCAAGACAGGAAATAGTCCGCAGGTGGTTACAAACATAAAACTTGTTTTACTCCTTCCCATGTTTAAAAACTTTCTATTTTGTGGGTTTGTGGCTCTATTGGTGTCAGTGTATTTTTGAAATAAGCTTTTTTTTTGTAATTTATTTTTATTTTGGTGTCATTAATCTACAATTACATGAGGAACATTATGTTTACTAGACTCCTCCCATCACCAAGTCCCCCCCGCAAAGCCCATTACAGTCACTATCCATCAGTGTAGTAAGATGCTATAGAATCACTACCTGTCCTCTCCGTGCTGTACAACCCTCATTGTGCCCCCTACACACATTATATACATGCTAATCATAATACCCCCTGTCTTTCCCCACCCCCCCTTATCCCTCCCTTGCCACCCATCCTCCCCAGTCCCTTTCCCTTTGGTAACTGTTAGTCCATTCTTGGGTTCTGTGAGTCTGCTGCTGTTTTGTTCCTTCAGTTTTTGCTTTCTTCTTATACTGCACAGATGAGTGAAATCATTTAATACTTGTCTTTCTCCGCCTGGCTTATTTCACTGAGCATAATACCCTCTAGCTCCATCCATGTTGTGGCAAATGGTAGGATTTGTTTTCTTCTTATGGCTGAATAATATTCCATTGTGTATATGTACCACACCTTCTTTATCCAGTCATCTCCTTTTGGACACTTAGGTTGCTTCCATTTCTTGGCTATTGTAAATAGTGCTGCGATAAACATAGGGGTGCATCTGTCTTTTTCAAATTGGACTGCTACATTCTTAGGGTAAATTCCTAGAAGTGGAATTCCTGGGTCAAATGGTATTTCTGTTTTGACCTTTTTGAGGAACCTCCATACTGCTTTCCCCAGTGGCTAAACTAGTTTACATTCCCACCAGGAGTGTAGGAGGGTTCCCTTTTCTCTACAACCTCGCCAACATTTGTTGTTGTTTGTCTTTTGGATGGTGGCAATCCTTACTGGTGTGAGGTGGTATCTCATTGTGGTTTTAATTTGCATTTCTCTGATGATTGCTGATGTGAAGCATCTTTTCATGTGTCTGTTGGCCATCTGAATTTCTTCTTTGGAGAAGTGTCTATTCAGATCCTATGCCCATTTTTTAATTGGGTTATTTGCTCTTTGTTTGTTGAGGTGCTTGAGCTCTTTCTCTATTTTGGATGTCATCCCTTTATGGGATCTGTCATTTATGAATATATTTTCCCATACCATAGGAGTCCTTTTTGTTCTACTGGTGGCATCCTTTGCTGTACAGAAGCTTTTCAGCTGGATATAGTCCCACTTGTTCATTTTTGTTGTTGTTTCCCTTGCCTGTGGAGTTATGTTCATGAAGAAGTCGCTCATGTTTATGTCCAAGAGATTTTTGTAGGAGTTATATGGTTTCATGACTTACATTCAGGTCTTTGATCCATTTCGAATTTACTTTTGTGTTTGGGGTTAGATAGTCATCCAGTTTCATTGTGTTACATGCAGTCCAGTTTTGTCAACAGCAGCTGTTAAAGAGGCTGTCATTTCCCCATTGTATGTCCAAAATAAGCTTTTTAAAAGAATTCTTGATTGTCATTTATGGCATCCAAGCAGCTCTACGGAATGCCCCTAAAGACCCAAGTTCTTACCTTAGAGGAGCTCACAGTGAAAGCCACTGAGAGTTGACCACTCACAAAACAGAGGGACTTGGAAGGATTATTTAGGGATAAAAGTAATTTTCCTTTGAAAATTGTCATTTGATTAATAAAAGAAGTGAATTTTCTGTACCGAGACTGAATACCTAATTGGATTGTCCTAGTACATTGTAATTAGAACTATAGTATATAATAAGCATGTTCATGTACCCTTTTCAAAGAACTTTCTCATCCTCCTCCAAACTAAGCTTTCTTAATTCCATTATGATAAAGGCAAGCCTTATCTCTGGTTCCCAGACAGAGATGCTGAAGCAGTAAGTGTAGATGACTTGAATAGATAGAGGCAGTTACAACCATTATTAGTGTTTTCTGTATCTTGACCTTTGGGCCATACCATTAGAACTTTTCTTGTTCCCTTTCCCCAACCAGGATATGCTGAGTATAAATTTTCATTGATTATGCTGAATAAATTTTGAATGGTTTATACAGGGTATAACTTTCTTTGAATATCCTGTCACAGTCTAGTTTCATTTCCTTTTGAATCACTGTAAAATATTGAATGCACTTGTAATCTTACAGTGTTTTGTTTTCTTAAATCAAGGTTCAACAGCTCAAATGCTTACAGGGCTGAGGTACTGTTATGGAGTATAATGGATTTTGTGTAACAGTAGATTGTTGTGTATCTTGTGGCTAATTGAGATGTTCACTGTAACTCTGGGGGAAAATCCTGGGGTAAAATACCTTTGAACCTGAAATCAGTCAAAGGGAGAAATAAGGTGGGAGAAAGTCATTTATTGCTTACAATCAGTGGTCCACTTTTGCTCTCCTTTGTCTCTCATGACCCAGCTGCAGAAAAAAGGGACCCGACCCAACCTGTCTGGTCCAGATATGCCCTGGCTAGCCCTTGTAATTACCTGTTGATATGGTGATGGACTAAGGTCAGGTGAGAGATTTTGGAAATACTGCAATTTTACCCACATCAGTTAGGCTTCAAATTAAAAAAAAATTTAGAGCAATGCTCAAATAAGACCTTCATCTGGATTGAATTAAGCCAGCAGATTCAGCCTTTCAAATTATGAAAGTTAGTTGAGAAAATACAAGGTACTATTAAGTCTTGTGTTCTCACAATTTTCCTAGTCTCCCTCCCTCCCTCTCTGCCTCTTCTTTTTTTTCTTTTTTGTAGTGTTTTTCAAATTGGTACAATCCACTGACAGTTTTCCAGTTTCACTAGTTTTTTTTTTTTTTTTTACTGGTACTCATTTGTATTTGTGTGTGTGTATGTATTTAGTTCTGTGAAGTTTTATCACATATGTAGGTTCATGTTTATACCCCCATAGTTAAATACAGAAGTTGTATTGCCAGAAGAATTCCTTGTGCTTTTTTACAACCATAGCCATGTAGATCTTTATTATTCATTTTCTTTCAAATTATTCATGAACCCATCAAAATAATATGTATAAAAAATGGGTTGAAAATAAAATACTTATATGAAAGTTTATAATATCATAAGCAGTTCTCTATTGCTCTTACCCTGAGTCTCCATTCCTAAACTATTAATGGCTATTGCTATACTTCTACTACACATTTCTTGATTTGCCAGTGTTAGACATGATCTATTGACTTCCTGTTTTGGGATTTGAGGATTTCCACTTTTGAACCATTCCATGTCAGCACTTTCCCTTTTAACATGTATCAGTATAATTAACCAAATTTTTTTGCTTAAACCAGTATTCAGATTTTACCTTGTTGTTATTATCTAAGTTTTATTCATAGCTGAACCAGATAATGTACTATGATTTCATTTCCTTTCTTGTACACATAGACCTTCTATTTTTCCTTAAGTTCATTGTTAATTGATTCATTGCCTTATTTCCTTAGTTTTGAATATAACTACCCTTAGGTTTTCCCAAATTTGTTAAATGGAGTAGTAAAACTCCTTTAAATACCATTTTTCACAAAGACACATCAGGTCTTCTGAAGTATCTTTCTTGGAGCCATCCACTTTAGTTAGTTTCCCCAGTAATCTTGCAGCAAGCTTTAGACAGTGGACAGATATCATCCTGGAACATTTCTTTATCATTCTTATGTCAGAATCCCTATTTTGTTCATCTCACCCTTCTTATTTTTTTGGCTAACTTCCTTATTTTGCTGGAATAATTTCTTCAGTAACTTCTTGAGAAAAAGCTGGTTAGAAAGTAACTTTAAATATATTTTTATATATTTGAAAGTGCTTATATTATATCATCACTCTTAACTGATACTTTGGCTACATGTAGAATTTTAGTTTGGAAGTAATTTTCCCTCAGAATTTGGAAGGCATTATTATGCTTCATTAACATCTAGCTTCCAATATTGCTCTGCAGAATGCATTCTGATTTTTGAGGTTTCATGTGACATATTTTTTCAGTGTTCTAAATAGTGTACTTTGTTGTGGGTCTCTTTCATTTATTGTGTTGAGAAGACCTTCTGTGGGTTCATTCACTATTAGAAATTCTCTCATATCATTTATTTGATAATTTCCTCTCCTTAATTTTCCTTTTTTTTCCACCTGGAAAAGTGTTAAATGTTGTACTTCCTAGAATGATACTTTCCTTATGCTTTCTTCCTGGTACCCACTTCCTCCTTTCCCTGCCACTGCTTTTTGAGAGATCTTCTTGACTCCATCTTCCATATTTTCTACAGCATTTTCCACTTCTGCTCTATTATTTTTATTTATTTATTTATTTATTATTTATTTTGGTATCATTAATCTACAATTACATGAAGAACATTATGTTTACTAGGCTCACCCCTTCACCAAGTCCCCGCCCAAATACCCCTTCACAGTCACTGTCCATCAGCGTAGTAAGATGCTGTAAAATCACTACTTGTCTTCTCTGTGTTGCACAGCCCTCCCTGTGCCCCCCCCACACTATACAAGCTAATCATATTTTTAGGTTCTTAGAATTCTTTCTAGTTCTCTGTTCTTTTATTTGGTTACAGCATCTTTATTTGGTTTATTCATGGATGTAATAATTTAACCTTTGTAACATACTTGAGGATATTAGCTATAATTTTTTCCCAAAGATTTTTAATGATCTCACAATTTTTCTATTTCTTCTATATTCCTTTTGTTTGTTTGTGGTCTTCCCTTTTGTGTTAGAATAGCATTTCTCAATCTTTCTTCTGTGATGAAATCCTTGAAATAATTTCCAGGTTTCAGGGAACTTCTATATAAAATTATTACATCTTCAGCTAAAGTTATATAACATGACCACTAAGTTTTAGATATAATAATTCAATAATAATTTCCAGTGCTCTTTTGAGTAGTGAATAATGTTTTTCTGTAGATCTGTTTACTTTGTCCAACATACTAGCTGAATCTTTGTGCTACTTTGTCTAACATATTAGCTGAGTCTTAGTGCACATTTCCCCTCTCCATATAGGATATCTACTCTAATGTAAATCAGTAATATAGGTTATTGTAACTTCAGATTTTTTTCTTTAAATATTTCCTATTTGATTTTTGAAACTTAATCCAAGTAGCCCAAAGCTTCCCTACAAATTTCTACTCTATAAAATGCTAACAAGTTATAGCACGTGGTAAAATGTGTGTGCAAGAGCAGTTTTCCCTGTACTTTAAAGTAAAAATGACTCTTTATCTTTTATTGAAACAACCAGGTAATTAAACTGAGCTTTTCTTTCTTGAAGTTAATCTTTTCCTCTATTTTTAAAATAAATTTTAAAAAGGCATGAAATAAACATAATAAAATTCTGTTCACTAACTGTTTTAAGCCAAAATGGAATTTGATTTTTCTAATTACAGGCTTGGTAGACTTAACAAGAGGTTATAAATTGATTTTAATTATTTATGATATAATTATTAATAATTAATGTTATTTATGATTTGAAAATTTATTGACAGCATTGGATAGTAATGTTCTTACAACCATAAGCAAAAGCAATATGAATAAAATTGGATTATGAGATATGGTTTTATACAAGACTTTGAAAAAACATTTTCTTACTATATTCATGACCAGGGTTAATTTTAATTTTAGCAGTTACAGTTTATTATAAATATGTGCTGGTTTCTCTGTTTCTCTTAGGGAAGTATATACGCATAAAAGAGTATTGATTCATAAAGAATGAAATTTATCTCATTAACTTGAAACCTGTTCTGATTTTTCCTGCATAGATATTTAAGTCTGGGTCAAATTTGACATAAGCACACATGTATCTCATATTCAATCAAATTGAGATCAGTTCTCTTAATGATTGCTAAATGAGAAAAGTTTGCATAGAATTGTTGAAAGTTGAAAACTGCAGCAAAATATTCATTGTTTTTCTGTGAGTGGCTGTATTTTTTTTTGATCACCTGTTGGGCTAGTGCAGTGAAATGACATGAAATTCTTCAGCCCTGACTTTATTGAAAGTCTTCATTGACTTAGATTTAGAACTCCTTTTCCAACTCATACTTCATCTTAAAAATAACCATTTAGACCCATCAGACATGTTTGTAAATATAATGCCTGCAAAATATAAAACAGAAGGACCTAACAAGTAACTATATAAAATAACACAATAGGTGAGAGCTTCAGAATACAATTTACTCTTACCTTCTATAGCCCACATCATGCATGTTTAAAATAATAGCAAAATCGCAGAGATAATTAAACATAGCACATAAAAATTCTTTAAAATGATAATTTCCCTCCATTTTTTTTTAAATTTTAGCAGCAGAACTTATTTACTAACATAAGCAAAGCATAGATAAAAGTAGGGTGAAGTAATTTGGGGAGGGAGACTGATGTCATCAGCTGACCACAGTCACCTCCATGCAGTAGTATAACACTCACCAATTATCACCAAGCCTCCTCTATTTCACATAAAAAATGGAGATTGAGGTTATCTGCCTGCCTTCCAGTGCTCTTGGATCTAAGCAGTGCAAAGAAGCTATGTAAGAACCTCACTGTTCAGAATGTAGGCTTTTCACTTACTACTCCTGTTCTTAGCCTACTACCTCTTCCCCATTTTCCACTATGTCTAGTGTCTTTGGGTTTGAGGAATTTGGGTTTAATTTCTGCACAGATTTATTTCCTATCTGATTGCTATTATATAGATGTTCAGCCAGTGCTCATATTTTCAGTCCCATGCTTCATCTATGAATTTGTATACCTGGTGCTGCCAATTCCAAAGTTTTTATGGGGCTTATGATATGGATTGGTGTACTTCTCTTCTCCTTATCAGCCTCCCTTGCAGCTTTTGATACTCAGTTTTCCCAGCTAGGGTAAATCCTCTGTTCATTTTCCAACTTCCAAAAGTTTGTTGGTGATTCTCATGTGTTATCTCCTTTCCTGTTATCTTTACTATTTGGGTTTCTCTGCTGTTCTCTTAGTCCTTATGGAATTTCTACCTCTTTTTTTCTTTATTCTCATTAGTGGAGTTTCAGGAAGGAATGGAGAGAAGCATATGAGTTCAATATGCCATGGTTAACCAGATGTCCTCCTTGGAAGTCTTAATCCCTTTTGTGTTGAGGAACAGCTCAGCATGGTGAGGGATGCTTATGAAAAGTGTTGAAACTCGCATGAATGATGTTCAGGCTTAGTCTCAACCCAGAAATAGAAAACTGGCAGCCTGCGGGTCCAAAATAGTTTCCAGATATAGTTTGAATATACAAAGTTTGTTCTTTCTTTAATTAGCACTATTTTAAAAATGGGAGAGAGTTCACATTATAACCAAGAATTCAGACATCTTCAAAACAAATCAGAAGATAAAGTTGTGTACTGTTGCATGGTAACAATTGGCTAGATATGAGGGGTGACTTTGTATGTGCTCACTGGTGTGCCACAGTTGTCCCCAGATTGGCTCCATTCACAGCTCTGAAGCATTTGACTTTGCACTGCCCCACCCCAGAAGAGTGTTTCCTGTGTTTAGGAATTCACAACAGGTAATACAATTGCTGTGCTATCTTCTGTCCACCAAAAGATGTCATCACTAACCCTTTTTTAGTAAAATATATCATTTCCTCCCTCATTTATTTTAATACACATGCATTTTCATTCTTTATTTTACCTCCTTTTGAAATAATTGGCTGTAACTGTTTTCCTGTAATAACAAGACAATGATAATAACATTTACACAAGACAAAATATAGTAGTCAACAAATATAGGTAGTAAACAAATTCATGGAAAATGCTTAATCATCTTGATAATCAACAATGTGTCATTTTGTGCCTTATTAGACACTTCTTCCCCCTAAAAACCCAAAGAATAATAAAACAAAAAGTCAATGCAATACTGATAAGATTATGATAAAACTACACTTCTATATTGCTGAGGTTAATATAAAGTGGTGCCTACCTTTGGGAAAACAATTAGGTAACATTTTTAAAAAATGTGTAAATTATGTGCATGAAGGTAGTTTTGAAGGTTACCTATATAGCAAGTGGAAGGTAAATTTAAACACCCTTTGAAAGAGAATTATTGGCTAGATTGTGGTCCAGCAACACAATGGGGATACTATGGGCTTATTTAAAACATAAACAAAAAATTTGTTATATGTTAGATTATAATACCATGCTTAGTGAAATTGTATTTAATTGCATATTTATACTTTTTACAAATTATGCAAAAATGAAAGCATATAGACCAAGCCCAGAAAGTTATTTTTATGATTTTAAATGTGATGCTTATTTATAAAAGTCATGAAATAAAATGAAGTATATAAAATACATTAAAAACCAGTCTTAATTCTACCACCCCAAAATAACCACTGTCAACATTATGTGCTATATATGTGTATGTATATTCATCTGTTACAGCTTATTGAGTCATAATTAAATACAAGCTGTATATATTTAAGGTGTACAGTTTCATAAGTTTTGATATATATATATATATCTACAAACTATATATGTATCTACAAACAATATATATATATATATACACATATATATATATATGCTAACATAATCAAGATAATGAACATGCCTCTCACTCCCAAAACTTCTTGTTCTTCTATAATCTTTTCTTCTATCCCATCTTTTAGAGGCAACTGTTGATTTCTGTCACTACAGATTGGTTTGAATTTTTAAAAGTTTATATAAATGAAATCATGCATGAACAGTTTTTGTCTGGCTTATTTCAGTCAGCATAATTATTTTGGGGATTTATTCATGTTATGATATGTGTCAATAGTTCATTCCTTTTGTTACTGAATAGTAGTCCATCGTATAGATTTACCACAATTTGTTTATCTGTTGATCTGCTGTAAGTCATTCAGATTGTCTGTAGCCTGGATATTACAAGACAAGTTGAAAATTCAAATGACTGGAAGAAGCTGATGAGCATCCAGGTATATGACACCTTTCAGGAGGGCTTTAGAGTCTTCCACAATCAGAACCTAATTCCAGGACTCTCCAGCCAGTAGTGTGTCCTGTGCCCACCCTCGTATCACTGCTGGTGAGAGACCTATGAATCAGAGTAGCTGAGCAGGATAATTCTCCCCAAAATTTCCTCAAATGACAAAGATAGATATATGTCAGAAAAGTAATATTAGTAATGGAATTGAAATTCAAATATTTCAAGAGAAATTCTATTGAAATTTTGAAATTTTAATAGAAAAGAAAGAATGAGGAAGGAAATTCTTAAGAAAAAAAAAGAGAAAATAATCCCAAAGCTGAAGAAAGAAATGATTTTTCAGCTTTTGAGACACACTTAGTATCAAGCAGAATGTATGCAATAATTTCATTTCATGGGTGAAACTTTAAAAACCTTGAGGAGGGTAAAGAGAAAATTTAAAGTTTCCAGAAAAATAAAACCAGGTTTTCTACAAAGAAATGAAAATCAAATCGACATCATACTTCTCATCAAAAAACACTGGAACAAATGTTCACTATTTTGAAGAAAAATGATTTTGACCCCCCAAATTCTATACTCAGTGAAAGTGGCTCAATTTGAATGGCCTACCAAAGACATTTAAGATTAAAATGTCTCAAAAGATTTATCACTCATAAACGCTGAAAATATTGTTAGAAAAAGACCTCCATAAGTAAATAAATACACATACCTACATGTAGCAAACCAATGAAATAAAAAAAGCAAACTAGAAAATTAGTAAGTAAAATTTCAGCATAAAGAAAAACATAAAACATTTAGTTAATTCTAAATAATTATTTATGCAGGATCTAAAAAGAGTAACCATCTGGATCTCAAATTCCAGATGGCTTCATCATGTAATGTGATGGGGATTGGGGATGAGGAAGATGTGATAGAGAAAAGTTTCCAAGAATGGAGGGAAAAGACAAAATAATGGAAAATATGAGAGGAGAGGTAGGACACATAAATAGCTATCCTAGATATCCAGTGTACAAATAACAGAAATCACAGGATGAGAGAAACTAGATGATGTAAGGAAAAAAAATGATTAAATAACAGAGGAGAGAATATTCCAGTGCTGAAGCATGACGGAGAAAGAAACCAGATAGCTATTCCAGAAATGTTCCATAAAAAAAAGTCGCTAACAACATTTGCTTACAAGTCTTTGTATAGAAATATGCTTTCATTTTCTTGGATAAATATTTAGGAATAAAATAACTGGATTACATAGTAAATGTGTATTTGACTTTTTAGGAAATTACCAAAATTTTTTCCGAAGTGTTTGTACCATTTCACTTCCTATCTCCAATGTTTGAAACTTTACTTATTCTAAAAAGTGTGTAGTGTTTATCCATTGTGATTTTAATTTGCATTTCGCAAGTGACTACTACTAGTTGGACATCTTTTCACTTGTTCATTTGCCATCTATCTTTTTTGACAATGTGTCTGTTCAAATCTTTTGCTGACTATTATCTTATTATTGAGCCTTCAGAGTTCTTTATGTGGTCTGGAAGCAAGTCCTTTATTGGAGATGTGATATGCAAATATTTTCTCCCAGTCTGCAGTTTGGCTTTTTGTTCTGTTGACAATGTCTTCTGAAGAGCCAAAGCTTTATCTTTGATGAAGTCCAGTTTATCAATTTTTTCTTATATGGAGTGTGCTTTTGGCAATGTATCAAAATTATTTTCATATAACCCAAATATTTTCTTGTACAAATTTTATAGTATTAGGTTTTACATTTAGGGTCATTAATGAGTTAATTTTTGTGTGTGGTGTGAGTTATGGATTGAAGTTGATTTGTTTTCATATGGATATTGTTCCAGCACCATTTGTTAAATTTGTATATTATTTTCTGGATTGCTTTTGAATCTTTGTCAAAAATTAACTGACCACATATGCATGCATTTATTACTTACTAGACTCTCAATTCTGTTTCATCTGTTTATCTTGATGCCCATATGCCAGTGTCTTGAGTACTGTGGCTTTATAATAAGTCTTGAAGTCAGGTAGTATAAATCTTCTAACTTTGTTCTTCTTAAAAAGTTGCTTTGGCTATTCTAGGCCATTTGCATTTCCATATGAATTACATAAGTGGCTTGTCAAGTTTGGCAAAAAGTCTCCTGGAATTTTGGTCTGGATTGCATTAAATGTATAGATCAATTTGGGGAGAGTTAACATCTTAACATTATTGAGTCTCCTGATACAGACATACAATATATCTATTTACTTAAATCTTTTTTCGTTTCTCTTAGTAATGTTTAGTAGTTTTCAGTATTCAAGTACATCTTTCATTAGATTTATCCCTGTATCACATATGTATATATATACAAATGCAGTTGTTTTTTGTGTGTTGATCTTGATAAATTCACTTAGTAGTAGCATGCTTTCTCTTTTCTTAGTAGTAGGTGCATTAGGATCTCCTACACAGACAATTATGTGGAGTAAATCAATTACTGATTTTTCTCAATAAATTATTTTGAGTTATAAAATAAAGGCAGTTTTACTTTGGTTAGAACCTCTAGTATAGTGTTAATAGTTGGGTGTAAAAGCAGACATCCTCGTTTTATTCCTAGTTGTAGGGGGTCAGTAATTGTTTGACTTGTCATATAATTTGCCAAAATCGCTTATCCCTAGAGGTCAACAATTATGTCACATTTTAAGCAATAAATATATTTTATTTAATAAAAAATAAAATTTCAAATCAATTTTACTATAATTTATATGAATGATTGTTGGAGTTTGTTTTCTCTCAGGATGAACAGAATACATATAAATATCAAAGGTTGGGAAGGTGTCATAGTAACGACTTCCCAATAATAAGTATCTTTCCTTTTTAAAATTTAAGCAATGTTTGAAGGGGCTAGTAGCAGTAAAGTGGTGTTTGTAGTGGCTGAGGAGTAACTAGAGTTGGGCCAAAGGGGTGGTTCTTAGGAGATCAGCAAAAATATTTGCTTTTTAACATTTCTAATTCTCCTGGACAAAAGGTAGTAAGATTTTCCAAATCTATAAAGCTGCGCTTTACTAGGCTACATACTTTAAATGTTGACCATGGTGGCAGACACTGATTTGAGCCTTAAAAAACGTAGTCATGAGCCTTGATGGGAAAAGCCTACATCATAAAATTCATCTTTGTCCTTGGGGCTTTGCAGTCAGACCCAGCAGAGTTCAAACATTTACTGAAGAGCAAAACAGTATTTTTTTCATATGCCTTTCTCATCCTTGGTAACCACGGGGGTTGTCATCTCACAGCTAGGATTGCTGGAGCAGTCCTTGAAAGGGGTTTCAGCCCCAGAGGATAAAGAGGCTCTTAAAAACACTTTGCCCAGAATTCATGGTATCTACTTGAAACTTGTTCGTTTCAAAAGGATTATTTGGAGTGCTGTCAGAGATTACCAAGGAGCTATGAAACACTGCATGTAACATGATATTTGTACCAGCTAAAACTGTTTCAATTCTTAGAAGCTCACCTATTGCGTCCGACGATGTTGAGGGTGTGGCTGCTGTCTTTCATGCTGGAAATGAATAAAATGAGACATGGCCCTTTCATCTCCCCATCTCAACTCTCTGTTTTGCCTTTCAGCTCTTACTGTCCTTCGGGTTTCCCTGCATCTCTCTCATCAGTCTGGGTTAGATGACCACCCTTCCCATTCTATCAGTGCCCCATGCTTCCCCCAGTACATGTGTACTAAGTGATTGCCTCTCAGTGTGTTTGAATCGCCCACTAGATTATAAACCCTGTGAGGGTCCTTACTATATCCAGTTTATTCATCTTGTGCCACCAGCAAGCAGCAACAGTGTTTAGCCCATAGTTAGAACTGAAGAGACATTTGTGTGATGAATGTATGAATGAATAATTGTAAAGGGCAGACTCTGTGTGGGTAGTAGTAATTTCAAAGAAAAAGTAATAAGATAAGGTTTTCCTTATTCATGGACTGAAGAGGGATCAGCATTTGAAAAGTAAAAGAAGGAACGAACCTAGAGATTTAGGAAGAGATTACGACAACCATTGCTGTATAGATTAGAGGGGACCTCCAGGGGAACCTGTGAAGGAATGGTAGGGAGTCTACCTATTTGTGACTGGGGCTCTGGAACATGACTTAGGAATGGCTTCTGTGACCTCAAGTTTATATATAGTTGTGCTTTTATCAGTAGGTTGATAAATGGATGTTAGACATTATGGTAAAGACTCAATCTGTTAGGAAACTTTAGAATTTTTTTGACAAAAATGGGAAAGAATACGTTTATGTTTGTTTCCATTTGTATTGATCCTTGAAATGTTTCTCACATTTTATACCATTGCAATTTGGGATGTTATAAGACACAGAACGGCATCCTTTTGGTATCTTTATGCTTCCTGAAATGTTCTTGTGTCTCACTGTCTTTTACCCTCCTTTTCTGTTGGGTTTTCTCAACATCAGTGGGTGCTTGTTGGGGAGAAAATGTATATAATTGGCTTATAAAAAAATTATCATTTGAAATATATATTTGCTTTTTAAATAGCCATATTATCGAACTCTCCTGTTAATTTTAATATTTATTTCAATTTATTGTCTTGGAGTATTTTCAGATAAATATTTTATTATGTGCAAATAAGGATAAAATTTTCTCTCTTCCCTGATATTTATACTTCTTTTTATTTCTAGTGGACTTATTTGCCTAGAACCACCAGAAGGATATTAAAATATTAGTTGTGATAGTAGGCATTTTGGTCTGATTCTTTATGTTAATAAAAATCTCCATAATGTTTTATATTTAAGTATTCTTTTGCCAATTAATTTGATTATATATATATAGTCCATATCATATTAAGAAATACCATGCTATTTCTTCTATTTCTCTGTCATAGGTCTAAAAGTTTATCAATTGCTTTTTAGAAAACATCTATTGAGGAAATCAGATAGTTTTTTTCCTTTGACCTATTATATTAATATGATGAATTATAGATCTCCTAATATTGGTCCATAATAGTGTTTATTCCTGGAATAAATTCTATTTCGTCATGGTGTATTATTCTTTAAATATTCTGACAGATGTGATTTTTCTAATGTTTTATTAATGATATATGTATTTATACTTAAAATTGAGATCACCTGGGAGATAGAATTTGCCTCAAAGTCACCAGTCCCTGGCCAGCTCTTGCTTCTAGCCCCTGTAGCTCTGAGCTGCGGTCTGGAGGCTGTTTGTGACCTTATCCTTGGGTTCTGGTCATGCTCTTTGCAGACAGATTGTGCTTGTGTCCTTCTTTTATTTTGTCTTCATCTATTGTCTATGTAGCAGAATTCTTTTGAATCTTCTCTCTTGGTTTCTCTTAATTCACATTGCTACTTTTCCTCTTTTCTATTTTCCTTTGGCTTTTATTCATCAGAAATTGGAGATGGGTCAGGTATGCAAGCCCATTTTTATGACCTTCTGATCTTGTGCTTCAAAGATAGGAGCAATGAGCATATAAATCAACACAGTATTTCCATTGAATTCACATTTCAGACTATGGCATTTCTAAAAATCAGGTATTAGCTTTCAAAATTTTCATTGTGGTAAAGTCTCTGCTTCAGGGAAGAGATCACTGAACTACTTCTCTTGGAGTTGAGACTGTCTCAGTGGTGGGCCCAAGATCGCAACTGAGAAATCTGGTATTGCAAGTCTCAAGTGATAAGCTTTGTTCCTTGAGAAGTATCTTTAATTGTGAAGACTTTTGTGAAGGTGTAGAGGAACCTTTGTTAACTTTGGTAATTGGAATGACTCTCACTTTTCTACCTGCTTATATGCTGTATAGTATTGTGCTTTAGGAGAAACATTGTGAATCTTGTGTATACTAGTTATTAAGCCCTAAAGTGTCTGGAAGGACATACAAGCCCAGTCCTCATAAAAACCAACAGCCAATTGCAAACACCAAGGATATGCAGAGCTTGTGCTAACCCACACTTCACTCCCTGGATGATTCAACTTGGGGATGGCCCGTACAGTGGATGTTCCAGTTGAGGGTCTCTACTCTGCAGGGTCTCCTTCCCTTTCCCTTTTCTCTCTCTTTGCCATCCCTTAGGGTCCTACTTTCTTCAGTTGGTGCTCCTTTTAGTCAAGCTGAGAAGTTCTAATTCTAGGTTCCATCATGGGAAAGGATTGAGGTTCTTCTTGGCTCCAGGATTTGAGGTTCTTTGGGTTAGACCATCAAAGTGATAAACGTTTCTTTCATAGACTGATTCTTTTTCAATAATGCAAATGTTCTGTTTATCAAAGAAAGGTCCCCTCTCCACCAGGAGTGACTGTTTGGAAGTATGAAGGAAACAGAGGCCTTTCCTGTTGCCTATTTCCAGTAGTATGGGCCATTTTACAGGGCATAGCCAGGCTGACTAAATGCATATTTCACTCATGGGTCTCTGAGCCCAGGAGTTGAGTTTGTATTCTCACAGCCAGTAGGTAAGCAGTCTGGACATGAGTCCCAGAGCTACCATCTCTCCAAGCCTCTGTGACCGTGAATGACCTTGGGCAAATGTGTTAGCCTCTCCCTCTGTAAAAGGAGCATGACTGTGCTGTCTTCTCCATTCCAGAGCTGTTGGGAAGATGAATGTGGATGTGTCTGCAAAGAGCTCTGAGCTTCCCGAGAAGGGCCTGGTGTAATTACAAGGTGTTCCTGTCATCACTCCTGTTAGGCACTTTTGAGATTGTGATGGGTGCCACTCGATCAGCTATGCCTGCCTGTCTTTTATGTTCAGCTTTAGTGCTTCCTGTCTCCCACACAGCCTGGAAACAAAAAGTAACTATTTTCTAAGTCAGGAATCAGGGCTGACTCTTTTGCCTTATACTCCTGAGTCTCACCTCTTTGGTGGTGAAGGTGATTCTTTTCATGGCCAGGCAGCTGCAGACTCACTGCTGTCTAGCAGGGTGATCTTGGACTTATTACTTAACCTCTCTAAGGCTCTGTGTATTCATCAGTAAAATTGGGTTACTTATAATTACTGCCCATACAATGAGATTAATTAAGTTAAAATGAGATTAGTTAAGTAAAAATGAGATTAAATGAGATTAGTTCTCCAAAACTCCTTGCAAACAGAAGGTGCTTAATAAGTGTTAGGGATTTCAAATTTTCTATTCTTTTTTTCTCTTCCTTTTTTGGCCCTGGCATTAATGTGACATGTGCATTTCTATCCCAGCATCTTGTTTTTGGTAGCAATTGGGTGCTTTGAGATATGGCATCATTATCCTGGAATATTTCATATGAAGCCATGTGTCTTCATTCTCAACGTCCTCAAAGCAATTTAAACAAACTAAATATATAAAAGCATGTACTTTGTGACACTTATTTTCAATAGCTTGTGAGCCCTCACAAACTCTTGATAGAGAGCAAAAGCTATCAAAGCTTGCCTGCCTAGTAGGAGGTGCTATTTAAAGCCTCTGTAGGCCAAAAATGACAATTTTGAAATTGACTGTGGAATGTGACAGTGCCAAGTACTAGCAGATGCCCAGGAAACCTGTCACATTAGCCATGTGCTACCAAGAATCTCAAGAGTCTATGGAGGTTTTAGAAGAGTTTTTCTCTGAGGAAGCTTTGCCATCTTAATCTCTAGATTCTCTTTTGCTGTGCTTGGAGCACACTACAGAGAAGGAACCTCGGACTACAAGCTGAGGCTCTGTGGATAGAGAGGGTTCCCCCTATGCAGAGATATTTTGAGGCTTCTGGTGATCTTCCTGTCCTCCCAACACCTTGCTTTAGTCCAGTGACACCTGTGTCAGACTTCTGACTTATAGAACTGTGAGAGAATAAATTTGTGTCATTTTAAGTCACCAAATTTGTGATAATTTATATAGCAACAATGGAAAAGTGATACACGATTAAAGAGAATGTCAAGGATTCATGCAGTTGCAGGAAGGATGCGGCTCATGATGCTCTGTGTTTGGACAAGCTGTTAGGGTGTGCTAATTTCCAGTCCCCTTGAGCTTGGTAAGAGTGTTTGAAATCCTACCAGTTCTCTTCTGGGCCGGAGATTGTGGCTCACTTCACAAGAATTGAAATGCTTTATTATACCCCCAAATGATTTAAATCTAAACAGAAAAATTTGTATTACTTATATTTGAAATTTTGGAATTACTGTAATTGCAAAAATCCCTGTTTCCTCTCTGAATAAACAGCAATTGAATTTTGCTATATATTATCATTCTGCAGATGAAAGAACTTAAAAGTCAGAGTCAGAAGATGTGGGTCTGAGTTCTACTATTCTGGAAAAATAAACCATGTAATCTCCAAAATGGATCTGAAGCACTGAGATGATACTGTTGTGTTTTACCTACTCATTGTGTGGGTCAAAGAGATAATGTGAGTAAAGATGCACTGAGAATTGGCCCACTACAAATTTTATATTTGTTATTGCTGTTATCATGTTGTGATAAAACCATGGAATGTTAGATCAAGAAAGGACACTAAAGATGGTTTAGTCCACTAATCTCGGAACTGGGGCCAAGAGAGACTAAATAACGGAAATGTTCTCTCTTGGTTCCAACATGGCCTGGCTAACCACTGGAAGATGGGCTGTACTGGGAACTTGATCTCACTTGAATGGTACAGGTTAGGGTCAGGAGGGATACAGCTGTAAGAAATGAGAGGAGGAGAAGGGATCCAGCCATAAGATTGGTGATGAGTTGTGAGGGATTAGCAATGGGTGAGGTTTTCCAGATGGGCCCTGTGAATTTGCAGAAATAACAGGGCAGAGTGGGCTGAAGTGGCGCCATGCTGAGCTGGTGGTCAGAGATGGCCTTGTAGCTAGTGAAAGTGGAATATAACTTCAGGCTTCTAACTAAAGTCTTTTGCTCTTCCAACTATTCATATTGGCTTTTTTTGGAGAGTGTTGGAGAGGAGACTGCATTGTATGTGAGTCTTCTAGTGATTCCTCTCCCAGCTTTTGGAAGGAACTCAAGATGGACCTATTTTGAATTCTGCTCAAAGATTAAGGTATTGCAGTTAGGTTCCAGTGAGTGACCCTCTTCAGCATGTGATAGGTACACATCCCCAGAATGTAAATCTGTCATCTTTGGTCCTGGAGGTTTCTGCTTTAATATCCAGCTTCACCATGGATAGAGCAGGCAAAACAAAACAAAACGGAACCCTTTATAAGGCAATAGCAATTCTGAATTCATCTCTGGCTCTCAAGGTCTTGAGGAGACACACCTACAGTGTACACCTACATAAACACACCTCACACACCAAACATAGACACACACACACTCATACCACATTCATACACACAACTCCCACCACACTCACTGCATATGTGCACAGATTCACACTCACACACACACATACCATGTATAAATACACTCTGTTAAAGAGAATTATGGTGCCACTGGTTTCAGACCTTTTGTGAATTTTGTTTTCAACATAATATACTGAATTTTATGAGTTTTATCACAATATGTGCTATATACAACTGTGACCTATATACGATACTGTTTATAGTATATTTTCATAGATTATATAAAGTGGCTATTTGCAAAAGAAGAATGGATTGTAAGATTGAAGGATGAAGTGACTACCCTTAGATTTAATCTAATAATAACAATCTTTTATAACTTTATAAAGGTGTAAACATTCAGAGGGCTTTCATATTTACCAATGCATTGTGTCCTGCAACAATCCTGTGAGAGAGGCAGGGAGGTATCTTTATTCTGTTCCACAGATGGCACTCAGAAAGGTGAGGTGAATTAACCAAGGACAGAGTTGCAGCTAGAAAGGACAGCTACCTACTCTTCTATAACTGAAACTGCTTCCCTCATTTAGTTGCTGAAGAACCAGAACAATAAAAACATTTAATAAGTGCAATACAAAGCATTGATTTAATAAAAAGCAATACATTTCATTAAATTGCATTTAATAAAAAGCAATAAAGATGTTTAAATATAGATCATTTATGTTTCCCCATTCTAAGTGTTAAACATGTTTGCTATGTAAAATTTCAAAAACTTGGAAAATTAGGAGAAAATTACCCATAGAGATGATGATTATTAACATTATTGTATTTCTTTAAAAATGTTTTCTATGCATAGGACTTCTGTCATTTTATTTGTTTACTTAAAGGTTGATATTGAATTATAATTTTTAATTTTCTAGTTACAATAGATGTCCTAAGGAGGGAGTAGCTTGGATATCTACTCCAGAGAGTAGGCTGGAGTAGCAGGAAGTAAGAGTTCTCTGCTACTGGAGATGTCCAAGCAGAGGCTGACCACTTGTCAGGACAATTATAAATGGAATTCAATCAATTCTAGCTGACCATTGAACTAGGATAGGTGTCTTTGAAGATTATAATATTGGAAGTCCATAAGTCCACAGTTTGCATCTTACTCTTTAAATATTAAAGCACTTATTTATTTATTTATTATTAAGGTATCATTGATATGCAGTCTTATGAAGGTTTCACATGAGCAACATTGTAGTTTCAACATTCACCCATATTATCAAGTCTCTCCGCACCCCATTGCAATTACTGTCCATCAGCGTAGTAAGATGCTATAGAGTCATTGCTTGTTTTCTCCATTAAAGCACTTATTTATTAATGATTCATTTTTAAGGCCTTTCTCTTTATGAACAGGCAGGTATAAAGTCTTGGGCTAATGGGTCAGATACCCATGTCATGTTGCTTCCTCACCTGCGACTCAATGTGATCAGCTCCCTCTGGCAAGGTTTCTCCCAGTGGAATCTTCTTAGGTAATTTTTCTGCCTTTGAGACATTTCAGCCCTTTCACTGTTTTAGGAACACACTTCAAAATTATACAAGGTTTTGCTGACACAATGGCCATAACACCTTGCCAAGAGGAATTCTCCTTGACTGGAATAAATTAAGAGAGAAAGCCTGTAAAATTTGTGTCACTGCAGCTATTCTGACTTCCTCAAGTTCAACACAGTTGGAGGCTGAGAATTCCTGACACCGAGGGCCAGATGATGCTTTTCATGTCTAGAGTTAGTTATATCAGAACAGTGCTGATACCTCAAAAAGCCCGGGCTTGGAGATGCAGGTAGGGTAGCCAGTCTATGTTCACCACCAAGTCACCGTCACTGGATACTCAGCATCTACTCCTTTTGTTTCAACATCACGTCGCTGTTCAGAGTAGTGAAGGAGTATACTTCCCTAACTTAATTTTTCCACTTTGATCAGAAACAATTTCCTAGGCCCATTTCACAATAAGCCAAATGTAAAATATTGCAAAGAACTCTGGGTGATGTAAATCCTGGGACCTAAAATGTACTAAAAGGCTTAAAAGTGAATATATCCTTTATCCCCAAAGCTTTATTCTTTCCAAAGAAATAATGAGAGAAATGTTCAAGCATGCCTAGTTGTAACACTTTATAATATCCAAAATCTGGAACTCTCCTAAATATCCCCAAATAGGAGACTATGTCAAATAAGGTATATCAACACTATTAAGAATAATGTTCAAAGGAATGAAGATGTTTATTATGTATTACTCAGTAAAATAACCAGACTACTAAATAATTATCATTTTTTTGTTAAAAATACATATGTACTTTTAAAGAGTGTGTTTAATGTAGATACAATAATAGGATTTATTGAATGTATATAGGTGTCAGGTACTGTCCAAATTGCTTTGTAAGTATTAACTTATTTTATACTTAACAAAACTCTGTGAGGTACTCTTAATGTCCCCATTTTACAGATGAGGAAACTGAGGCACAGAAAGCTTAGATAACTTGCTTAAGGTTACTAGCCAGAACAGAGATTCACCTGGGGAAAAACTTTGCTCCAAAGCCCGAGCTGTTAACCACAGTGAACACTGCCTCCAACAGCCTAAAAAGAAAACCTCTGAAAGCTACATGTCATTACATACGGTTGTTAAGATTATAGGTGTTATTTTTCTTTTGCACATTTATAAAGAAAATAAAAGTGCATATTGTAAGGTAACATAAAAAATAAAGTATCCTGAGCCATAAGTAGCAGTTCTCTAACGTGTCTGCTCAACTAACATTAACTTGGCCAGCAAAAGAAAGAAAAACATAGTTTTGCTGTATGAATCAGTCACCACTTGGGATTCAGTATTTAGCTTTGGACCCATTAGCTCACTGTCCCAGAGAGAGGCCAGGAGAGGAGAACCAAAGCTCCTGATTTTCACTATTGGTATAGTTCTTAATGGACCTCAGATAAAAGTTGATTTAGGCTCTGTATATTTAATAATCATATTGCTTTCTGTTGTTGAAGGTCTCAGAATTGCAGAAGGTTGGCCCTCAAGTAGTGTTTCTCAGCCAGGGGTGGTTTTATTCCTTAGTGAACATTGAACAATGGAGACATTTTTGGTTGTCTGGGGTGGTGGTGTCACTACTGGCATCTAGTGGGTAGTGGGAGGCCAGGGATGCTAAATTCCTTGCAGTGCACAGGATGCCCCTTCACCACAGAGGGTATCTGGCCCAAAATGTCTACAGTGCAGAAATTCAGAAACCCTGCCTTGTAAGAGGTGATTTTGTCCTACTTCCTATTTTGGAGGTTCTAAGCTAACTCCCAGAAGCTTCAATTTCCACAAATTCACTCTCTTCTTTCTGGAAGAATTCAGGAAGATGAGTCTCTGCACACTTATTCTGGGTCTGTGAGGAGACGTGGGCAATGAAAAGAACATGGGTACTGTGGTCAGACAGACTAGACAGACCAGACTTGTGAACCCAGCTTGGCCACTTACTAATCTGTGTGGCTCTGGGCAAATTATTGAACCTCCCCAAACTTCAGTTTTCTCATCTAAAAATGGAGATGGGGGGCAACAATACCAGCTTCTCAGGGGTATTGTGAAGACTTTATGTGAAATACTATTTGTAAATTATCTGACATAATACCATTACAGAGTAGGTACTCAATGAATGTTTATTTCCTTTCCACTTTATCCTGAGGAAGAGCATCAGTGATCAAGTTAAATAGACTATAAACAAAACATGAAGTGATCCATTGAGCACTGTTAGGTTCTTCAAAGTTGATAGTGCACAACATCAACTTTTATGTGTCTGGCAGAATGAGGAATCAGTGTCTTTTCGTCTGTTTGCCTGGAAAATTACCAGCATCATATGTGATTCATTGGGGGAGGGGGCACGGCAATGGGCTTTACCTGCTTATTTCTAAGAGCAAATTCAGCACTGACTGTAGCAACTTATTGCAGAACTACATTTTCCTTCTGCTGTCCTTCATCCTTCATCTCTATTAGCTAACTGGCTTGGACAGGACTCAACGCTGTGATGATGATGATGGTGATGGTGGTGATAATAGTCACAACAACACTCGCTAACACTTGCATAGTATAATGTTTTCTATACGCCAGGCACTGTTTTAAATACATATGCTAACTCATATTGTCTTTACCATAACTATATGAGGAAGACTATGGTAGGCTGAATAATGGAGCCCAAAGATGTCCACATCCTAATCCCTGGAACCTGTGAACATGTTACCTTACATGGTGAAAGGAACTTTACAAAGGTGATTAGATTAAGGACCTTGAGATGGGGAGATCATCCTGGATTCTTAAGGGTCATCATGGGTCCTTAAAAGTGTAAAACTTTTCCCTTCTGTGGTCAGAGAAAAGATGTATGAGGATAGAAACAAGATACCATGTTACTAGCTTTGAAGATGAAGGGAGGGGGACCATGAGTCAAAGAATGCAAGCAGCATCTAGAGTCTGGGAAACACAAGGTAATGGATTTTTCTAGAACCTCCAGAAGGACCTAACTGCCTACCTCTTGATGTCAGTCCAGTGAGACCCATTTTGGATTTCTGACCTCCAGAACTATAATTATAATAAAGTTGAGGTGTTTTAAGCCACTAAATTTGTAGTGACTTGTTACAGCAGCTATAGAAAACTAATACATAGGATGATCCCCATTTTGTAGTTGAGGAGACTAAGGTTGGTGAAGGGAGAACACTTGCCAGGGTTTGCACAATATAGCTGGGAGCCTGATCTAGATTACCCTGGTAATCTAATTCTGGAGCTCATGCTCCTAACCACTGTACTATATTGCTATGAGGAAAGGACAAAAGGATGCCTGGCAGTGACTGTCTGCACCTACCTGTGCTGATATGACAAAAACGGAACTTGGTGAGCTACCAGTAGATAGTAGCTCAAAAAGGAAATACTCATTTAGCTCCGGGATCATACCAAATTTTTAAATCCTGCTGAGAACTTTTCAACCTGCATTAAAAGTTAATAATCCTGCCAGTTTTGAGCTTAAATTCCTATCAACTTACCTTTTCCAATAGGTATTTTTTTTGTCATTCTTTTAAATTTTATAATCGTTTTATGGTTTACAAAAACACATCAGTATTTGTTATTTATGTGATTCTCATCATAATCCTGTGTAATAGATAAAGTAGATGACACTGAAGCTCAGAACATTTGTTTTGCAGTGAAGCCCACACAACTAAAAGGAGCAAAGCAGGACTTTCTGGAGTTTCATTCCAAATCTAGAACCATCTCCAATTTATCTTGTTTTTGTTTTTCATAGCTTTTATTCAAAACTAGAAATCTACTGTTTTATTTTCACTTATATGGAGGCCAACCGCCACCTCCTCTTTCAGAAAATTGTTCCTTACAGAGTCTGATAATGATGCATGAGTGACTCTAAGAGTGTATTTATTACTCCTAGATACAAACGCTACAAAATGGATCTCAGCATCAGAAAAATAAAATCCAATTTCTCTTTTGGCTTTTATTTGTCATTTTCCAGTGATTTATTCATTATTTTCAGTCATTAGTTTGTGGTTATTGCATAGAGTCACTGTATTTGGAATAACATTCAAGCAACTGGGTCAGAATTGGTTTTGAATGTGTATGACAGGTAAACCCAGAGCATTAAGAAAGGAAAATTATGTGTAAGATGTAGTTTTTTTTATTTGAATATCTAGCCTAAGGGTATTAAAACTTCAGTGATGGGAGATTTTAGTATCATAGCTTGCTTTCACTCCATGAACAGTCACAGGAACCCTGGTCATAAAATAACTGTACCTGCATCAGCTACTTAATATATTAAAAATCTTTTACACAGGCTTGCAATGTGCCAGGAACTGTGAAAGGTGTAAGAGAGAATCCAAAAATGAATTCTACACAGTTCCCACTCTCAAAAGCTCAAGGAATTTCAGTGGAATACAGACGCATAAAATATAAATCTCAAGGCAATTGGGTCTTAAAGGATACATAAGTCTTTTCCAGGTGGAAAGTAGATTAGAGATAATAGAGGTACAGCATAAGCCAAGGTTTTGAAGCATGAGAAGGCAAAGAATTTTCAGGATTGCAAACGGAGGCTAAGAAATTGTGTGTGTGTGTGTGTGTGTGTGTGTGTGTGTGTGTGTGTGTGTGTGTGATATGTTGTGTGGTTATATTGGGCAGTGTGGGTGTGTTCCAGTAGGTAATATGAACCATTGAAATGTTTTAAAGCAGAAACAGATAAAATCTTTAAAAAAATATTTAAAGGTAACACTTTGGTTGCTATGTGAAGATCCACCTAAGCATCAATTATTTTTTTCCTGTGCCTCATCAATGGCAACCTAAGAGGTAAAAAATTATCTCACTGTAATTTACTTTTAAGTAAGGCTGGGCATATTAATGTATATTTAAGAACTATTTTATTTCCTGTACTGTGAATTGATTACTTGAATTATGTAAAGTTATGAGAATTAAATGAGATCCGTGTGAAACTCTTTTCTACAGAGCTGGACACATAGTATGTATTCAATAAATGTTAGCTATGATTATTCATAGTTTTGGTAACTGAAAGGGCTTTCTAAACTTTTATTTATTTTTTATTATCATTTTTATTGAGGTGTAATTGAAAGAACATTATATTAGTTTCACATGTACAACATAATGATACAGTATTTATATGTATTGTGAAATGATCACCATGGTAAGTCTAGTTAATTAACATCCATGACCACACATAGTTACAGAATTTCTTTTTCTTGTGGTAAGAAATTTTAAGATTTACCCTCTTAGCAACTTTCATATATGCAATACAGTATTATTAACTGTAGTCACCAGGCTGTACATTACATCCTCTTGACTTATTTTATAACTGGAAGCTTGTAAGTTTGGACTTCTTTTACCCATTTCACCCACCCCGCACCCCTTGCCTCTGGCAACCATCAGTCTGTTTCTGTATCTGTGAAGTAATGTGGTATTTTTCTTCCTCTGATTTATTTCACTTAGCATAATGCCCTCAAGGTCCGTTTCTGTTGTTGCAAACGGCAAGGTTTCATTCTTTTTTATGGCTGAATAGTTTTCCATTGTATATATGCCACATTTTCTTTATTCATCTGTTGATAGACATTTAGATTGTTTCCATGTCTTGGCTATTGTAAATAATGCTGCAGTGAATCTGGGGGTGCATATATCTTCTTGAGTTAATATTTTCATTTTCTTTGGATATGTATTTAGAAGTGGAATTACTGGATCATGTAGTAGTTTTATTTTTTTATTTTTTGAGCAATGTGTTTTCCATAGTGGCTGTACCAATTTACATTCCTACTGACAGTTACCTTTCCTCTATATTCTTGACAACATTTAAAATTTCCTGTGTGTTTGATAATAGTCATACTAATAGGCATGAGGTATCTTACTGTGATTTGGATTTGTATTTTCCTGATATTTAGTGATGTTGGGCATCTTTTCATGTACCTGTTGGCCATGTGTATATCTTCTTTGGAAAAATGTCTATTCAAATCTTCTACCCATTTTTTAATCTTTATTTTTATTTTTTTTTATTTTGATATCATTAATATATACAATTATATTAGTAACATTGTGGTTACTAGATTCCCCCCATTATCAGGTCTCCACCACATACACCATTAAAATCACTGTCCATCAGCATAGTAAGATGCTGTAGAGTCACTACTTGTCTTCTCTGTGCTATACTGCCCTCCCCATGAACCCCCCTACATTATGTGCACTAATCGTAATGACCCTCATTCCCCTTACCCCTCCCTTCCCACCCATCCTCCCCAGTCCCTTTTCCTTTGGTAACTGTTAGTCCATTCTTGGGTTCTGTGAGTCTGCTGCTGTTTTGTTCCTTCAGTTTTTGCTTTGTTCCTATGTTCCACAGATGAGTGAAATCATTTGGTACTTGTTTTTCTCTGCCTGGCTTATTTCACTGAGCATAATACCCTCTAGCTCCATCTATGTTGTTGCAAATGGTAGGATTTGTTTTCTTCTTATGGCTGAATAATATTCCATTGTGTGTAAGTACCACATCTTCTTTATCCATTCATTGCCTGATGGGCACTTAGGTTGCTTCCATTTCTTGGCTATCATAAATAGTGCTGTGAGAAACATAGGGGTGCACATGTCTTATTGAATCTGGGATCCTGCATTCTTAGGGTAAATTCACAGAGTGGAATTCCTGGATCAAATGGTATTTCTATTTTTAGTATTTTGAGGAACCTCCATACTGCTTTCCCCAGTGGTTAAACTAGTTTACATTCCCACCAGCAGTGTAAGAGAGTTCCCCTTTCTCCACAACCTCGCCAACATTTGTTGTTGTTTGTCTTTTCGGTGATGGCAATCCTTACTGGTGTGAGGTGATATCTCATTGTGGTTTTAATTCGCATTTCTCTGATGATTGCTGATGTGGAGCATCTTTTCATGTGTCTGTTGGCCATCTGAATTTCTTCCTTGGAGAAGTGTCTATTCAGATCCTATGCCCATTTTTTAATTGGATTATTTGCTTTTTGTTTGTTGAGGTGCGTGAACTCTTTATATATTTTGGATGTCAACCCTTTATCAGGTATGTCATTTATGAATATATTCTCCCATACTGTAGGATGCTTTTTTGTTCTACTGATGGTGTCCTTTGCTGTACAGAAGCTTGATATAGTCCCACTTGTTCATTTTTGCTTTGTTTCCCTTGCCTGGAGAGATATATTCATGAAGAAGTTGCTACTCTTTATGTTCAAGATAGTTTTGCCCATGTTTTCTTCTAAGAGTTTTATGGTTTCATGACTTACATTCAGGTCTTTGATCTTTTGTGATTTGGGATCTTTTGTGTTTCCATATGAATTTTACAAATATTTTGAGTTTACTTTTGAGTATGGGGTTAGATAATAATCCATTTTCATTCTCTTGTATGTAGCTGCCAGTTTTGCCAACACCAGCTGTTGAAGAGACTGTCATTTCCCTACTGTATATCCATGGCTCCTTTATTGTATATATTAATTGACCATATATGCTTGGGTTAATATCTGGAGTCTCTATTCTGTTCCACTGGTCTATGGGTCTGTTCCTGTGTCAGTACCAAATTGTCAGGATTACTGTGACTTTGTAGTAGAGCTTGAAGTTGGGAAGTGAGATACCTCCTGCTTTAGTCTCCTTCTCTGGATTGCTTTGGGTATTTGGGATCTTTTGTGTTTCCATATGAATTTTAGAAATATTTGTTCCAATTCGTTGAAGAATGCTGTTGGTATTTTGAGAGGATTGCATTGAATCTATAGATTGCTTAGGCAGGATGGCCATTTTGACAATATTAATTCTTCCTACCCAAAAGCATGGGATGAATTTCCATTTATTAGTGTATTCTTTAATTTCTCTTAAAAGTGTCTTGTAGTTTTGAGGGTATAGGTCTTTCACTTCCTTAGTTAGGTTTATTTCTAGGTATTTTATTCTTTTTGATGCAATTGTGAATGGAATTGTTTTCCTGATTTCTCTTTCTGCTGGTTCATTGTTAGTATATAGGAGTGCAACAGATTTCTGCATATTAATTTTGTATCCTGCAACTTTGCGAAATTCAGATATTAGTTCTAGTAGTTTTGGAGTGGATTCTTTAGGGTTTTTTAAATGTACAATATCATGTCATCTGCAAACAGGGACAGTTTGATTTCTTCCTTATAATCTGTATGCCTTTTATTTGTTTGTGTTGTCTGATTGCTGTGGCTAGGATCTCCAGTACTATGTTGAGTAGAAGTGGGGAGAATGGGTATCCTTCTAAAATTCATATGGAAACACAAAAGATCCCAAATCACAAAAGATCAAATAGTTTCAGCTTCTCACTTTTAAGTATGATATTGGCTCTGAGCTTGTCATATATTGCCTTTATTATGTTGAGATACTTGCCCTCTATACCCATTTTGTTGATAGTTTTTATCATGAATGGATGTTGAATTTTGTCAAATACTTTCTCAGCATCTATGGGGATGATCATGTGATTTTTGTCCTTCTTTTTGTTGTTGTGGTGGATGATGTTGATGGGTTTTCAAATGTTGTACCATACTTGCATCCTTGGGATGAGTCCCACTTGGTCATGGGATGTATTTTTGAATTCAGTTTACTAATATTTTGTTGAGTATTTTTGCATCTATGTTCATCAGGAATATTGGTCTGTAATTTTCTTTTTTTTTGTGGTGTCTTTGCCTGGTTTTGGTATTAGAGTGATGCTGGCCTCACAGAAATAGTTTCGAAGTATTCCATCTTCTTCTATTTTTTGGAAAACTTTAAGAAGAATGGGTATTATGTCTTCTCTAAATGTCTGATAAAATTCAGCGGTGAATCCATCTGGACCAGGAGTTTTGCTCTTGGGTAGTTTTTTGATTACCTTTTTCAATTTCATTGCTGATAATTGGTCTGTTTAGATTTTCTGTTTCTTCCTGGGTCAGTCTTGGAAGGTTGTATTTTTCTAGAAAGTTGTCCATTTTTTCTAGGTTATCCTGCTTGTTAGGGTATAGTTTTTTATAGTATTCTCTAATAATTCTTTGTGTATCTGTGGTGTCTGTAGTGATTTTTTCTTTGTCATTTCTGATTCTGTTTATGTGTGTGGATTCTCTTTTTTTCTTAATAAATCTGGCAAGTGGTTTACCTATATTGTTTATTTTCTCAAAGAACCAGCTCTTGGTTTCTTTAATTTTTTCTGTTGTTTTATTGTTCTCAATTGTATTTATTTCTTCTCTGATCTTTATTATGTCTCTCCTGCTACTGACTTTGGACCTCATTTGTTCTCTTTCCAGTTTCGATAATTGTGAATTTAGACTATTCATTTGGGATTGTTCTTCCTTCTTTAAATAGGCCTGGATTGCTATTTACTTTCTTCTCAGAACTGTTTTCACTGCATCCCACAGAAGTTGGGGCTTTATGCTGTTGGTGTCATTTGTCTTCATATATTGTTTGATCTCTGTTTTAATTTGGTCATTGATCCATTGATTATATAGAAGCATGTTCTTAAGCCTCCATGTGTTTGTGAGCCTTTTTGTTTTCTTTGTACAATTTATTTCTAGTTTTATACCTTTGTGATCTGAGAAGTTGGTTGGTAGAATTTCAATCTTTTGAAATTTACTGAGGCTCTTTTTGTGGCCTAGTATGTGGTCTAATTTGGAAAATATTCTGTGTGCACTTGAGAAGAATGTGTATTCTGCTGCTTTTTGTTGGATTGTTCTATAGTTGTCCATTAGGTCCATCTGTTCTACTGTGTTGTTCAGTGCCTCTGTATACTTACTTGTTTTCTGTCTGGTTGTTCTGTCCTTTGGAGTGAGTGGTGTGTTGAAGTCTCCTCAAATGAATGCATTGCATTCTATTTCCTCCTTTAATTCTGTTAGTATTTGTTTCACATATGTAGGTTCTCCTGTGTTGGGTGCATAGGTATTTATAATGGTTATATACTTTTGTTTGATTGACCCCTTTATCATTATGTAATGTCCTTATTTATCTCTTGTTACTTTCTTTGTTTTGAAGTCTATTTTGTCTGATACAAGTACTGCAACTCCTGCTTTTTTCTCCCTATTGTTTGCATGAAATATCTTTTTCCATCCCTTTACTTTTAGTCTGTGTATGTCTTTAGGTTTGAAGTGAGTCTCTTGTAGGCAGCATATACATGGATCTTGCTTTTTTATAGATTCTATTACTCTGTGTTTTTTGATTGGTGCATTTAGTCCATTTACATTTAGGATGATTATCTATAGATATATACTTATTGCCATTGTGTGCTTTGGATTCGTGGTTACGAAAGGTTCAAGGGCACCTTCTTTTCTATCTAACCATCTAACTTAAATCACTTATTACACTGTTATAAACACAGTCTGATGATTCTTTATTTCTCTCCCTTCTTTTTTTCCTCCTCCACTCTTTGTATGTTATGTGTTTTATTTTGTACTACCTCTATTTCCTTTGACTGACTTTGTGGATAGTTGATTTTATTTTGCATTTAGTTAGTATTTGGTTGGTCTACTTTCTTTGCTGTGGTTTTATTTTCTATGGTGACAGCTATTTAGCCTTAGGCATACTTCCATTTAGAGCAGTCCTTTTTTAAAACAGTGTAGAAATAGTTTGCGGGAGGAAAATTCCCTCAACTTTTGCTTATCTTAGAATTGTTTAATACCTCCTTCAAATTTAAATGATAGTCTTGCTGGATAGAGTATTCTTGGTTCAAGGCCTTTCTGTTTCATTGTGTTGTATATATCATGTCATTCCCTTCTGGCCTGTAAGGTTTCTGCTGAAAAGTCTGATGATAGCCTGATGGATTTCCCTTTGTAGGTGATCTTTTTTCTCTCTCTGGCTACTTTTAATGCTCTGTTGTTGTTTTTGATTTTTGCCATTTTAATTATTATGTGTCTTGGTGTTGTCCTCCTTGGGTTCCTTGTGTTGGAAGATAAATGGACTTGTATGGCCTGAGAGACTATTTCCTTCCCCAGATTGGGGAAGTTTTCAGCAAATATTTCTTCTGAGACACTTTCTATCCCTTTTTCTATCTCTTCTTCTTCTTGTACCCCTGTAATGCAAATATTGTTCTGTTTGGATTGGTCTCATAGTTCTCTTAATGTTCTTTCATTCCTAGATCCTTTTTTCTCTTTCTGCTTCATTTTCTTTGTATTCCCGTTCTCTGATTTCTATTCCAGCAAGTCTCTTCCACGTCATCCAGTCTGCTCTTAAATCCTTCCATTGTTTGTTTCATTTCTGTAATTTCCATTCTGAATTCATCCCTTAGTTCTTGACTATTTCTCTGTGGCTCCATCAGCATGCTTATGACTTTTATTTTGAATTCTTTTTAAGGAAGATTGGTGATTTCAGTCCCACCAAGCCCTCTTTCTTGTGTTTGTGGGATTTTAGAGTGAACAAGGTTCTTCTGCCTTTTCATGGTGATGGGAGTGGCTGCCAGTGAGTGGTGCATGTGTCAGATGGGAGAACAAAGTCCCTTCCTGGTTGCCGTTCACCTTGCCTGTGTCCACTGTTGTGCTGGTCAACCGTGCACAGAGAGTAGCCTCTGAGTTAATCCCCTAGGCTGCTGTGGGCAGGTTGGCCCTCTAGATGGCATAGGGCACTGACGGGGTTTACTTTGTCTCTGGAGTGTGTGTCTCTGCTGCAAGGACAAGAACCCTTCGAGCCTCCTGGTCTCTGCACCCATCTCTTCTGTCTGTGCCAGTCAACCCCACGCAGTGAGCAGCCTCTGGGTTAATCCCCTAAGCTCCCATGGGTGGGGCTGCCTTCATGATGGCCTAGAGCACTGGCGGGGGTTGAAGGTGGGCAGCATGTGTTCTACAATGAGAACAGAGTCCCTTCAGGCCTCCTGGACTCTGTGCCCATCTCCTCTGTGCCAGTCAACTGTGCTCTGGGAGCAGCCTCTTGGTTAATCCCATGAGGTGCCATGGGCGGGGCAGCCCTCAGGTGGCCTTGGGCACTGGTGCCGGTTGCAGGTGAGTGGCATGTGTTCTGTTGCCAGAAGAAAGCCCCTTTGTGCTTCCCTGGCTCTGCACCAGTCTCCTCTATCTGTGCCTGTCAACTGCATGCAGGGAGCAGCCTCTGGGTTAATCCCCTAAGCTGCCATGGATGGTATAGCTCTTGGTATGGCCTATGGCACTGTCTGGTGTCACTGGTGAGTGGCGCATGCTGCAAGAATAAAGCCCCTTCATTCCTCCCCATCTCTGCGCCTCTCTCCGCCATCTGTGCCAGTCATCCATGTGCAAACAGCAGCCTCTGTGTTAAGCTGTGTGGTTCCTGTAGGTGGATCTGCTCTCTGGCTGGGCTGCAGCAATAGTGGGGACAGCTGGCTTGTTTGCAGGTGCCTGCAGGGAAGAAGGAATGGCAGGCTGCTTATCACCGTGAGGGGCCTCAGAGCTGCATTGCCACCCAGGAGGAGAGGGTGCCAGAAGTTCCTTAAAGTTCCCAGCCTGCTGGCTGAGTGTGCCAGGATGGTTTTGTCTACCTGTTTTACCCTTGTCCCTTTAAGACTTTTAAAGTGCCTGCTCTTCTTTTGTTCCAGGGCATCCCGTTGTGGAACCTGTTCACAGTCTTAGTCTCGGATTTTGCTTTTTCACTCCTCTAATATCCAGAGCACCATGCAGTGTTTGTGCTCTTGGGGCAGATTACTAGGGCTTGTTATTAAGCAGTCTGGTGCTTCCAGTACCTCCCCACTCAGATTCTTTTCCTCCCGCCAGTGAGCTGGGGTGGCGGAGCGCTCGGGTCCTACTGGGTCACCACTCCTCACCTTACCGTTTTCTGTGAGATGTTGGGTTCTTGCAGATGTAGCCTGGTTTGTGTACTGTTTCTTCTAGTCGCTCTTTTAGGAATAGTTGTATTTGCTGTATTTTCAAAATATATTTGGTTTTGTGAGGACATTTCCACTACACTACTCACACCACCTCCCTACTCACACCGCCATCTTTGGGTGGAGTCTCTTCTAACCATTTTTTAATCGGACTTGCAAACAAAAGTTTTCTTTTTTGGTATTGAGTTGTTTGAATTTATGTATTTTGGATATTAACCCCTTATCAGATACATGAGTTGCAAGTATTTTCTCCCATTCAGTAAGTTGCCTTTTTGCTTTGTTGATGATCTGCTTTGCTGTGCAGAATCTTCTTGCACACAGGACTAAAGAATAAAACAATATTTCCAGGATCCGAAAATAAGTTCTTTAAGGGACAAGTTATATAATACATGTATAAAATACATAGTTCCACTGTGTATCAGGTTTTTCTTAAGGCAGTTAGTCAATAAATGCTTGTTGAATGAATAACTGGATGAAAAGCTAATGATGTGGGCACTAAATACACTATCTTATATAAAGCAGTTTTTCAGGTAATGACACAAATGGAAAATAATTCCTTCAATACTGTATTCATTCAATTATTCACAAATGTCCATTTTTTAAATTCCTCAGAGTCCCTCAATTCTACCTCTTTCTCTGCATTCTTACTTCTATGATCTCAGTTCAGGACTTTAGCCTCAGTCATCCTAACTATAGCAATGAATCTAATAATTGATGCTCAGCCATGCATGTATGGCTAATTAATTTACAACAAAGGACCCAATAATATTCAGTGGGGTAAGGGCAGTCTCTTCAATAAATGGTGTTGGGAGAACTAGAAAGCTGCTTGCAAATGAAGGAAAATGAATAATTATCTTATATCATACACAAAATTAACTCAAAATGGAGTAGAGACTTGAATGCCAGACCTGAAACCATAAAACTCTTAGAAGAAAACAGCTAGTAAGTTCCTTAACCTTGATCTTGGTAATTGTTTGTGGATAGGACACTAAAAGCAAAGGCACCAAAAGCACAAATAAACCAGTAAGACTATATTAAATCAATAAGATTCTCCTTAGATTTTGAAACTTAAACAGGTGGCACAGAACTAATGGGAGGTAGTCTCCTGTCAACTGTGACCTTAGGACTTCTTCTCTCCACAGGATGGACCAACGTTCCTGAATCTTTACCCTATGGAGTTCCATTGGTTCCTCTCTATTTCCAAACCTATTTTTTCAGCTTTTTCTTGATTCTGTGAGTCCCTAGAAATCCTTAAAAACCATTCCCTTTTCCTTATATAGACAGAGTCAGTTTCTTTGGCTTGCCTTCCACATATGCTCATATGTTCTGTTTTCAAATCTGTGTTTCCACCCTCTGCATATTTATGGAAACTTAAAAGTTTTGTCTTCTGTATAGTTGATTCAGTTTTCAAAAGTATCAATTCTGCCCTTAACTGTCTCCAAAGTTGCTTTTAATCTCTTTGTTGCACTTTGCTCCTTCTATATCCTTTTCCATTGTAGTCTCATTCTTCCTATTTTAAGATTTAGATTGTTCTCTTCATATGGGTATCTTTTCCTATTTGCCTCCCTTCTTACACTTAAGATTGCTAAGACATTTATTCCCATCAATTACCAAATATCAAATATTTTCTGACCATATAAATACTACCTTATTTCCTTGAATATAGAAAAATTATGTAATTCCTTTAATCAATTGCATTCTTAGACAGCCCAAAGTACAGAAATGCTGCCTTGAAGATTGTATCACCATGAAACTCAAATACATTCCTTCCGACTTTCCACATCAAAATGTCTTGGCTTCAGATAAAAACAAAATAAAACAAAACAAAAACATAGATACCACTAGATCTGTGGCTGCCAGATGGGGGTGTTTAATCACCCCCAAATCCCAATGCTGTATATGGACTTTACTTCCCTAGGATTCACAAAAGTCATTTCTTCCAAAAAGCAAGGCTCATCACAGCACAGTTTTGCCCCTGCTGGCCATGTTCAGATCTCACTGCATCATAGTATTTTCATGGGCTAGAAGTACTTCATATCATTACTAACTGAAACTCTTCTCTCCCCTGAAACATCATTTTGTTAATGTGTGAGGTTTAACTTGCCTTCCAGGTTCTACTCCGTTCACTAAAGATGTCATGGCTCAGACCCAATTCCTGCTGGCCTAAGCATTTCTATCATTTTCTACAAAATAGGGAAGACTTTTTTCTTGCTCTCTAAAGAATATGTTGCCCTATTTTTCTTGTCATTTTTCTATCCTTTCAGAGGCTGAGAATAGGCTGACTGTAAGAGATAGTACAGACTTGTTCTTTTACATATGTTTGAAGGAGACTGAGAAATGGAGACAGGAAAAGCTTGTTGTGTAGTGCTATTTTATTACTCTTCTCATGTGCCTTATCTGTCCAACTGCCTATGACATTTCCAGGTGGCTATCTCACAAGGTCCTCAGACTCACTGTGTTCAAAATTCTGCTCTTCCTGCCCCCCCCCGTTTACCCCCCAGCCAGCCGAATCCAGCCTAAAGCCTGCTCCTGCTTCAATGGCCGGAATTCAGGAAATATCACCACTCTTCACCACCCACGAACCGATCAGTCATCCTCGACACCTCTTTCCCTCTCAAACTTTTCATGACCAATTCTGTTGGGTTTCTCTCTGAAATAAATCTCAAATTCATCACATTTATCCAAGTTTACTGCTATAATAACCCTAGCACATGCCAGTGATATCTCCATCATGGAGTACAGCTTCCTAAGAGATGTCTCTGTAAGGAAGTTTTTTGGAGGCAAATAATAGAAAGCAGTATTAAAAAGGAAACAAGCTTAACAAATAAAAGAGTTTTATTGGCTTATATGATTGAAACGGCCAAAGCTAGGGTCAGCTTTGGGTAAGACTTGACTGAGAATGTCAACAATATCACCGAAATCCTGTTTCTTTCCATTTCCCCCCTCTGCTTTCTGCTGTACTATCTTCCTGCTCAAACTGGATCACCCTGTTAAATAAGGGGGCTGCCAGGAGGTGCTAGCTCCTCATGCTTCTTTTTCACAATCTTCAGGAAAAACATCTCATCTTTTACCCAATTTGGGTCATGTGTCCTTTTCTGAACTAATCATGGGTAGTGAGAAGGATGGATTTTACTGATTGGAGGCTTATCCTTAAAGTTAAGGAGAGAGAAATCACATTCAAAGTACATGGCTAAGAATGTCACAGGGGAAATAACGTGGAGGGATTTTGGGGAATTATAACTGAGAAGGAAAGTACAAGCCAGCACACATGGGTTATCCACTACACCACATTTACTTTTGCCTCTCTTCAGTCTTTTCTCCACAGAGTAGGGAGTGCAGTGTTTTAAAAAAAGAAATTGTGTCGTACCACTCCCTTATTTTAAAACCACTCTTTGGCTTCAATTTGCTCCTTGGATAAAGACAAATGTAATCCTTAATACTGCTTACAAGTTCCATGTGGCCCTGCCTACCCCTGCAGCCTTACCTCTTGCCACTCTCTGCTCTTGGTCACTATCCACTCCCACTGGCTGGTTCTAGGTCATTCTCTTGGATTATCAAGGCTTTTTCCTGTCGCAAGTCTGCAAATGTGCTATGCCATTTACCTGGAATTGTCTTACCTTCATTCTCCATCCAGGCAATTCCTCTTCACCTATGTTTCTTTGTTATAGTCCTTTTCAGGATTTAAAATAAGTTCCAATGAGATTGTTGACCTAATGCTTGTTTTTTCCAACTGTAAGCACCCTGAAGGTAAAAGCAGGGCTTGTCCGTTGTAAAAACGGCCATGTCCCTGGTATTCAGCATAGTTCTTGAGCCCTGTTTAGTAAAGACACTTAACACTTCCATTCTAACATCAAGTAATACCTCTCATCTGGTATCAACAGCAGCTCCCCTTCCTGCCTCTATTTTTTCATTTGTTAGATGGAACAGCATTACCCACATTGCTCTTTATGAGGAACAAGACCCTTTACTTAAAGAGCCAAGTGTTCTCGTATTTAACCTGGGAAAAAAGATATTTAATTCTTAAGATGTTATGAAATTAAATTCGCTCAAGTATGTATAAATGCCTAGAGCACTTGGTGAGGTCTGACAAATATTTACTAATTTAAAATTAGAATCTATATTTGGAAAACTTTATACCTAAGTGCCTGTCCTAATGTTAACTATGGAAAATAGCTGAATGACCCTTGGAAAGTTATTTTACCTTTTTTCTCTATAAATATTTATTGAACACTCAGGATGTAAAGCATTTTGCAGCCTATTCAGGGACAAGTGAGAAAAAGAATCTAGAAGACAGAAGAGATATCTGATCATATTTACACTTAACCTCAACTTGACATTAATACAGACATTTTACACTGAAATTGTTTTCTATTATTTAAAGTCAAGTCTCATTGTATACCAACCTACAAGGTCTTTGTGAAGGATGTTAGTCCTTTGCTCTTGTTTTCATTTTTCAGGTTGTACTTATACTTGGCTGGGTTTATTCTTCAGATGTGCTTTGTTAAAGACTCTATCTGGAAAACTAAATAATCATTTTTACATGAATTATAATTTCAAAAATGGCTTTCTTAAAGTATTCCTAAACATTCACTAAGGTGAATAAGAAAGGAGTGACTACTGTAGCTGAACACTTTAGTATTCATTATGTCATTTCATCATTTAAAAACTTATCTTTTTATTATAAAAATAATGGTTGTTCACTAGAGAAAATTTGGAAAATATAGATTAGGAGGAAACAGGCATTTGTAGCCTTATCATCCAAAGACATAATCCTGTTGATGTTTTTATAATCTCATCCCATGCACACACTCATATGCACACACATGTACACATACACACATGCACATATGCACAGACACTATTTCAGATAATGAAAAGAAAGCCAGTACTCATGCAGTTTTTAAATGTGTTCCATTCAATAGTAAATTACAATCTCAGTTAACTCTTTCTTTAGTTCCTATAATTTTACCATTGATTTTCTTGCATTTGTTAGGTACACCTATCAGACACAAGTAGTATTTTGACCTTATTTTTGCAAAGATTTATACCATGGGTATTGTTTTCCTGCCTAATTGCATTGACTATCCTGAAAAACAGCAACTAGTTGTGATAATATATGCCTATCATGTTACTGATTTTATTGGAATTGTATGTAACTGTGTGTATTTTGAGTGTGTGCATGTGTGTGTGTGGTGTATGTGTGTGTCAGCATTGATGGTATTGCATGAAAGGGGTCCTGAGAGTCTGTGACTGGTTGGTGGGGTGAGATAAGTAACCATCAATAAAGATTAGGGGACTGAATGTATTTAGAATAAGCAAATCATTCTAGCTTTGAGAGTTAAGAAAGGATTAAAGTTAAGGAAAAACTAAAGGCTGACTCACCACTACTCTTCTTGAGACTGAAAGAGCTGGTAGAAATTCTTTTGTTTGGAGAGGAAAGGGTGAGCTGGGACATAGAAAGGGAGCAAACCAGTTAGAATCCCTTTTGCTGTATCAGAGCAACAACACTTGAAAGCAGCCCCAAGATCCATGCAGTAGCTAACTCAAGCAAAAGCCTGCAGCACAGCAGAGCTTTTGCACCCAGCAAAGAGTCCAGGAGGGAGGACTGTGAGGGCCAAACCATGGAACAGGTGCAGAGGTGAGGCTAAGCATAAAGCTCTCAAGAGAAAGCTGGCCTCTGTCACAGCTGTGTAGCCAAACACAAGGAAGAAATGACACATAAAGTTTCCTTGCTACAGCGCCACTGGTTTACCGAACTGTGATGGAAAGCTGTATGCAGCAGAGTTCATGCTTAAGATGGAAGAAGTTCCAACAACAGTCAGATCGGCAGTGAGGGAAAACCTAGTCTATCAAGATAGACCTCTTCTAACTCTAGTGTGAACAGATAAGAAAAACCAATGTGGGATTCTTCAGAAAGTAGGATGACAAAACAAATGTACTAAAAATTCAGAAGAATCACAAACTTTCTGATGAAGATTTGCTATGGGAATTATAAAGTATTTTGATAGCATCTCTTTATGAGTTTAGCTAAATCCATAGTGTTTCATCAACTCTATGATGAAAGGTCAAAGATAATATAATGAGACAACCAATGGAGATGAACAAAAGAGCTTTTTGAAAGACATACAGAAATAAAGACCTGCGTTAGGTTTAATTAAATTAAAAATGTAACCTCAGATTTAAAAATCAGAATTAGGTGTACATAGGGCAAAAGAGATTTTAGGAAATTATGTAAGATAGGCATAAGACAATTTTGGCAAAGCTTTTTTGAGAATAGAGAAAAAGAATACAGGAATGTAAAGATGATAGGAATGGAAAACAGAAGATATCAGAAATATGAATAAATGCTATGTGAAGAGGTCAGGACAAATAGAAAATAAATTTCTTAAAAAATTTCTTACTCACTGGAAAACACCTGAGTTTGCACATGGAAAGGACTCAATATGCCTAAAGTGAGAATCCTGGTACAATGAATAAATTTCATAAATACAGGAAGAATCAGTAGAGAAGGCTCCTTTTTATCACCTGGAGCTCCTTTTTATCACTATAGATTAGTAATATTTGGAAATGCCTCTGATGGGGCTCAAAGAGTAATATGGTCATACCAAATAGGAAGTCAGCAGGCATTAGGCTTTTGCGTGGCCTGACTTCTCACTAATAAGATGGGGTCACCCCCAAAATGGTGGACAGTAATATTCAAAGAGTTCAAGCAGAAAATCAAAAGCAGAAAGGTGGTATGGCTTCTCAACAGAAGAGGTTACCAAGAGACAACTTTTGAGATTTCCCACAGTCCTAGGTTCTGTTGTCAGGTTGTTAGATTATGCAACTTTCCTTCATTTTAGGATTTAAGTGGAATTTAATGATGTCCAGAGAAGGTACTTGGAGAAATTAACCAAGTCATTTTAGGGTAAATAACAGTTCCGGTTAAAACTGTCCTCATTCAAGGATGAAAATTAATGTCTGTGTTAACCATGATTCTTTCTAAGTTGTGGAAGTACTGCTCGTAATTTTTTTATTTCCTAATTTTTAGAAATTAACATTATTAATTAATATTTTATATTACAAACAATAAACAAAATGTAATTTAAAAAACCAACTCATAAACACTGAGAAGGGACTAGTGGTTACCAAAGGGGAGGGGTTGGGGAGGGTGGGTAGGGAGGGAGAAGGGGATGAAGGGGCACTATAATTCGGAGTCACAATATAGGTAGGTCACAGGGACAGTAGTACAGCACGGAGAATACAATTAATGACTCTATAACATCTTACTACGTTGATAGAGAGTGGCTGCAAAGGAGAGGGTTGAGGATTGTATATCAATGATACTTTATTTTTATTTTGGTATCATTAATATGCAATTACATGAGCAACATTGTGGTTACTAGATTCCTCCCATTATCAAGTTCCCACCATATACCCCATTACAGTCACTATCCAGTGTGATACTTTAATTAAAAAAAAATCAATGAATCTGAATCCAAGTGTTTTTTTGCCTACATAATCTTGAAGGAGAATTTCTTTGAATTCTTTTGTTTTTATTCCAACTAAAAAAGCATAAATTAAATAATCTGCCTAGGATTGAGAAGCCATTTTTTATAGGTTTTTAAGTGACTGACTCATACAAAAATTCAGTTATCTTTATATAATTAAATGAGAGAAACTTGCAATTAAGCTTCTAAAGGGACTGTGAGGTCATGCTAATTGGCTTTTTAACAACTCGTTGCTTATTTAATAGTTAGCAAGCATCTGGTGAGCAGTGCTCTGGTATCAAATGGTTTCAGACTTTTCTCCATAAAGTGAAGAGTTCAAGGTGACCTTCTATGACAATGATCCCCCCAAGGAGTCAAGACTGTAAATATGCATAATAGAAAGGACTTGCCCCTGAAGGACCATTGAAAGCATGCAGGAAATGCACTGCCGTGCAGTAGTAGTTTTGTATATGACTAATAACATTATTTACAGGTGAATTCATTTTTAATTTCATTATAAATTTCATTATTGTCAGCAAGTTATAAAAGCTGTTTATTCATTTGTCTAGTCTGTGTGTTTTTATATAGTACCTAACCCCTGACTTTTCTTAATGACTGTTGACACTGCTATAAACTGGGTCACTTAATCAGTGGATAGCATAAAATGGAAAATCACTCTTCATGCTGCATTTCATTTCATTTCATGATTATATAACTTTAGGGTCTTTCAGGGCAAATAAGAAAGCCAAAGGGAGGGGGATTATCAAGCATATATTATGAATATGAAATAAATCCTTCAATTTCCTTCAGTGATAGTGCTCTTTGGATTGCTGTTTGGATAAGCTGTACTGAGCCTTCTGCTTATACCATCTTGTTAACAATATATTTTACTATATCACCTTTGGTTTTAGTATTATTTTGAATGCTCCTCTGTTATAAGATAGTAGTTATAGAATACACTGTCATTACATATATTTAGATTGAATTGCATGTATTTATTTACACCTGCACTTTCATTGACATACCCTTGTAAATATCAGCATTACTGCTTGATTCTTCCTGTTCTGAAGCATTGGAAAAAAGTATGGGGTTTAAAGAGCTCTGTTCTCATCTTAAACCAACCAATTGCCAGCCATGACTGGGTATATCAACCTGCCCTTAATTTTAGATCCCGGAGAGGGGATTTGATCACCATACAGATGTATGGTGAATAAAGTCAGAGAGATCCGAAAAGCCCTGTCTGTTGACCAGCATTATGTCTGGGCAGACGGCTCCTCATTTGAGGATGACAGCAACCTCCACCACACCTGCCGCAAAACAGGAACCAAAGGAAAAACTGGGGCCAAGCCTCGGAAAGTAAGAAAGGAACTAGCTTGACTCAGGCTGAGGCAAAAAATTATGTGTAAATGTAAACTATGAGGCTAAAAATTGTATATATATATATACACACACACACATATATTTTAAATCTATGTTCATAAGTTATAGCTGTTTTGAAAAATAGAGGAATAGCGTAAGGATAGACAGAGAAATAGATTCAGAAGTACAACAGATAAAAAAGCAAAAAGTTTCCTGAAAGAAATCCATAAAAATGAAAAAGAGAATTAAAAATTAAATAGAGAGAAATTAAAGAAGATTCCAATAAATGGAACACGTCCCATGCTCATGGATAGGAAGAATTAATGATGTCAAATTTGCCATCCTGCCTAAAGCAATCTACAGATGCAACTCAATCCCTATCAGAATACTAACAGCATTCTTTAACGAACTAGAGCAAATCGTTCAAAAATTCATATGGAACCACCAAAGACCCTGAATAGCCAATGCAATCCTGAGAAGGGAGAATAAAGCAGGGGGGAATTACACTCCCCAACTTCAAGCTCTCCTACAAAGCCACAGTAATCAAGATAATTTGATTGGCACAAGAACAGACCCATAGACCAATGGAAGAGACTAGAGAGCCCAGATGTAAACCCAAGCATATATGGTCAATATATGACAAAGGAGCCATGGGTATACAATGGGGAAATGACAGCATCTTAAACAGCTGGTGTTGGCAAAACTGGAAAGCTACATGCAAGAGAATTAAACTGGATTATAATCTAACCCCACACACTAAAGTAAACTCAAAATAGATCAAAGACCTGAATGTAAGTCATGAAACCATAAAACTCTCAGAAGACAACATAGGCAAAAATCTCCTGAATATAGACATGAGCAACTTTTTCCTGAATGCATCTCCTCAAGCCAGGGAAACAAAAGTAAAAATGAACACATGGGACTACATCAAGCTAAAAAGCTTCTATATAGCAAAGGACACCATCAGTAGAACAAAAAGGCATCCTACAGTATGGGAAAATATATTTGTAAGTGAAATATCTGACAAGGGGTTAACATCCAAAATATATAAAGAACTCACATGCTTCAACAACCAAAAAGCAAATAACCTGATTAAAAAGTGGGCAGAGACAATTCTCCAAAGTAGAAATTCAGATGGCCTACAGGCACATGAAAAGATGCTCCACATCACTAATTATCAGGGAAATGCAAAGAAAAACCACAATGAGCACAATGAGATAACACTTCACACCAGTTAGGATGGCCAGTATCAAAAAGACTAAGAACAACAAATTCTGGTGAGGATGCGGAGAAAGGGGAAACCTCCTACACTGCTGGTGGGAATGTAAGCTTGTTCAACCATTGTGGAAAGCAATATAGAGGTTCCTCAAAAAACTAAAAATAGAAATACCTTTTGACCCAGGAATTCCACTCTTAGGCATTTACGCAAAGAATATACTTTCTCAGATTCAAAAGACACATGCACCCCTATGTTTATTGCAGCACTATTTACAATAGCCAAGATATGGAGCAACCTAAGTGTCCATCAGTAGATGTATGGATAATGAAGATGTGGTACATATACACAGTGGAATGTTATTCAGCCATGAGAAGAAAACAAATCCTACTATTTGCAACAACATGGATGGAGCTAGAGGGTATAATGCTCAGTGAAATAAGCCAGGTGGAGAAAGACAAGTACCAAGTGATTTCCCTCATTTGTGTAGTATATCAGCAACACAAAACTGAAGGAACAAAACAGCAGCAGACTCACAGACTCCAAGAAGGGACTAGCAGTTACCAAAGGGGAGGGGTATGGGAGGGCGGGTGGGGAGGGAGGGAGAAGGGGATTGAGGGGTATTATGATTGGCACACATGGTGTGGGGGAGATCATGGAAGATACTGTAGTACAGAGAAGACAAATAGTGGCTCTGTGGCATCTTACTACATTGATGGGCAGTGACTGCAATGGGGTATAGAGGGGACTTGATAATATGGGTGAATGTGGTAACCACACTGTTTTTTCATGTGAAACCTTCATAAGAGTGTATATCAATACCTTAATTAAAAATTTTTTATAAAGTAAAGAGAGAGAATTACACCTAGATATTTTTGGTAAAATGTACTCAGATGCAGAGAAAAATCTCAATGCATGTAATGTTTATGTGCAAAGGAATAAAAATCTGGCTTAGAATTCTCCTTAGGAATGATAAATGCCGGAGAACAATGGGGCACTGATTTGAAGTTTCCATGAGGGAACTTTTGAGAACTCACAAATTTAAAACCTATTTAAATTAGATCATACATGTAAAGGCAAGAAAAACTCATTCTTACTATGCAAGGCAAGGAGAAACACTTAAATCTATTAGGTGTTTTACTTCAATGTCCCAAGAATGAACAAAACATAGTATAAAAGAATCTATGGTTGTTTGAAACCAGTCAAACATAGGATTAAGCCAAATAGTTATAATAAAATGAACTTTTAAATAAAAAATTAAAATTTTTTTCTTGAAAAAAAAAGCACATAATCTTGTAATGTTACCGACAATAAATTGAACCTAAAATGTCATATATGGTGGGGGTATATGTGGTTAAAAACATCTCGTATGTTTTAACATACACATATGCACACACACCCAGTCACACACTGTTCTTATGCACTCAGGTGCTGCATGCAGGGATAGGTGGCCAGCACACTTGCACCAGCGGACACCCCATGCCATGACAGCATTTTACAGCTGGTATATCCTTTGATTGGCTAAACTGTACATTCTGACTGGTTGGGCCATTCTATTGTTAAATATTTTGGATATCATCCAGATGGAATGAATGAGTGGGTAAATGGATTATTAAAATTGGCCTCTTTTATCCTTACTATCCGTATTCTTTGGGATGTTTGTTCCATCACATGTAAGAATCTCTGAGCAGGTGATTATGTTATTTATACTCAATAAAATTCTGCCTCTCTTTCCTTTACATAAAGCACAATATTCCATTTCTGTGCAGCTACCTACCAAGTCTGAGGACAATAATAATGTTGCATTTGTCTTTTTTTTAAAAACAATATCAGATGTCTTTGTTCTGTATCCATATTCTCCATAATGGTGTATAATTATTTGAGACTGTGCCTATTTTTCTGACTATTTTTACTGTCTTGCAGACACCACTGAGTACCTTGGGCATTATTGTAATTCCTTCCATGTCAGGTCTGCTAGGTCTCAGTAGTGGATACATACCTTAATTTTTAATTTTCTCCCCTGCCTTTAGAAATACATTGGATATTAAGATTACAAGGGCTCATAGACATTATGTTGTCATTTAAAAAGTGACTAGGATGAAAGTAGTTCAATAATTTGGCTTAGTTATGCTTTGTTGAGGCAAAAATTCCACCAGTGTCCAGATCTCCTGCTCCATTTTTGGGACCTTTTAATCAAGTTAGTTCATTTGTGGACAAACATATGCTTCCCTGGACTAGTAACATGTGGTACATTTCTAGTCCAAAGTTTATCGTTTTGGTATTTTAGATTGTAACCCAGAAATCTAAATTTCCTTCTTTGACACCATCTGCATAGCCAGCCTTTCACCTCCCAAAGCCTCCTTTCTCTTTGAAATGCCCAACTGTTCGTTGGAAGAAGCAATGACAACACCACCTGTGCCCCCTCAGATGTTTGGAACTCACTAGTTCCAAAAGACATTTTTACTTTATTTTCTTATTAATTAATTTACTAATTAATATTTAGTAAGCAGCTATTGTGTGCCAGAAAATGCACTAGTTGGTTCTTTCCCAACTGAATGGTAACTCAACTGATAGTGAACTTAAGGGGTATTTCTATTGCAATATGCAAACAAATAAGTTTCCATTCTTCCCACTAAGGGTATTTCTGTCTTGCTTTCCCCCTAAAATTCTAGAGATACACTTTAAGATATCTTGGGATAAAATATCTATTTCATTTTCTTTAAGTTTTTATTTTTTTCTTTTTGGGTAAGCAATGTGTGTTTATTCAGATGCATTAGGCAATTCAGGTAAGCAGAAAGGAGGAAAGTGTTTTATATGTACATGCATTAAGAAAATCTGGAAGAGTATAATGGAATCTCTTGTGACATGGGGATTTGAGGTGGGTAGAGGAGGAGGCTGGAAAAGATACTTAGTTTTATCTATATCTGAATGAATTTTTATGGTCATATATTGTTTTAATAACTAAAGGAAAGATCTAAGTATATAATATTAAACAAAAATATCAAGGTCATCTAGAGTTGGCAATCCTTTCACTTGAGTGCCTCATGGGGAGAAAACTAAAGGAACTTAACTATGCAGCTGACCCTTGAACAGCACGGAGGTTAGGGGCACCAATGCCCCGTGCAGTCAAAAATCCATGTAAAACATTTGACTCCTCCAAACCTTAACTCTAATAGTTTATTGTTGACCAGAAGCCTTACTGATAACATAAACTGTCAAATAACACATATTTTGTATTATATGTAATTACATACTATATATATTTTTTGGGGTGGTACGACCATCTGTTTTTTTTAATTTTGGTATCATTAATCTACAATTACAGAAAGAACATTATGTTTACTAGGTTCCCCCCTTCACCAAGTCCCCCCCACATAACCCTTCACAGTCACTGTCCATCTGTGTAGTAAGATGCTGTAATATCACTACTTGTCTTCTCTGTGTTGCGCAGCCCTCCCCGTGTCCCCCACACACTATACATGCTAATTGTAATGCCCTCTTTCTTTTTCCCCGCCCTTATCCCTCTCTTCCCACCCATCATCCCCAGTCCCTTTCCCTTTGGTAACTATTAGTCCATTCTTGGGTTCTGTCATTCTGCTGCTGTTTTGTTCCTTCAGTTTTTGCTTTGTTCTTATACTCCACATATGAGTGAAATCATTTGGTACTTGTCCTTCTCCGCTTGGCTCATTTCACTGAGCACAATACCCTCTAGCTCCATCCATGTTGTTGCGAATGGTAGGATCTGTTTTTTTCTTATGGCTCCGTAATATTCCATTGTGTATATGTACCACATCTTCTTTATCCATTCATCTACTGGTGGATGTTTAGGTTGCTTCCATTTCTTGGCTATTGTAAACAGTGCAGCGATAAACATAGGGGTGCATCTGTCTTTTTCAAACTGGGCTGCTGCATTCTTAGGGTAAATTCCTAGAAGTGGAATTCCTGGGTCAAATGGTATTTCTATTTTGAGCATTCTGAGGAACCTCCATACTGCTTTCCACAATGGTTGAACTAGTTTACATTCCCACCAGCAGTGTAAGAGGGTTCCCCTTTCTCCACAACCTGGCCAACATTTGTTGTTGTTTGTCTTTTCAATGATGGCAATCCTTACTGGTGTGAGGTGATATCTCATTGTGGTTTTAATTTGCATTTCTCTGATGATTAGCGATGTGGAACATCTTTTCATGTGCCTGTTGGCCATCTGGATTTCTTCTTTAGAGAACTGTCTATTCAGCTCCTCTGCCTATTTTTTAATTGGATTATTTGCTTTTTGTTTGTTGAAGCATGTGAGCTCTTTATATGTTTTGGATGTCAATCCTTTATCGGATCTGTCATTTATGAATATGTTCTCCCATGCTGTAGGATACCTTTTTGTTCTATTGATGGTGTCCTTTGCTGTACAGAAGCTTTTTAGCTTGATATAGTCCCACTTGTTCATTTTTGCCTTTGTTTCCCTTGCCCGGGGAGATATGTTCATGAAGAAGTCACTTGTGTTTATGTCCATGAGATTTTTGCCTATGTTTTTTTCTAAGAGTTTTATGGTTTCATGACTGACATTCAGGTCTTTGATCAATTTGGAGTTTACTTTTGTGTATGGGGTTACACAGTGATCCAGTTTCATTCTCTTACATGTAGCTGTCCAGTTTTACCAGCACCATCTGTTGAAGAGACTGTCATTTTCCCATTGTATGTCCATGGCTCCTTTATCAAATTAATTGACCATTTATTTTATTAATTGGCCATTTATTACTGTTTGGGTTAATGTCTGGAGTCTCTATTCTGTTCCACTGGTCTGTGGCTCTGTTCTTGTGCTAGTACCAAATTGTCTTGATTACTGTGGCTTTGTAGTAGAGTTTGAAGTTGGGGAGCGAGATCCCCCCCCCCCACTTTATTCTTCCTTCTCAGGATTGCATTGGCTATTCGGGGTCTTTGGTGCTTCCATATGAATTTTTGAACTATTTGTTCAGGTTCATTGAAGAATGCTGTTGGTAATTTGATAGGGATTGCATCGAATCTGTATATTGCTTTGGGCAGGATGGCCATTTTGATGATATTAATTCTTTCTAGCCAGGAGCATGGGATGAGTTTCCATTTGTTAGTGACCTCTTTAATTTCTCTTAAGAGTGTCTTGTAGTTTTCAGGGTATAGGTCTTTCACTTCCTTGTTTAGGTTTATTCCTAGGTATTTTATTCTTTTTGATGCTATTGTGAATGGAATTGTCTTCCTGATTTCTCTTTCTATTAGTTCATTGTTAGTGTATAGGAAACCTACAGATTTCTGTGTGTTAATTTTGTATCCTGCAACTTTGCTAAATTCTGATATTAGTTCTAGTAGTTTTGCAGTGGAGTCTTTAGGGTTTTTTATGTACAATATCATGTCATCTGCAAATAGTGACAGTTTAACTTCTTCTTTACCAATCTGAATTCCTTGTATTTCTTTGTTTTGTCTGTTTGCCATGGCTAGGACCTCCAGTATCACGTTGAATAACAGTGGGGAGAGTGGGCATCCCTTTCTTGTTCCCGATCTCAGAGGAAAAGCTTTCAGTCTCTCGCTGTTCAGTATTATGTTAGCTGTGGGTTTATCATATGTGGCCTTTATTATGTTGAGGTACTTGCCCTCTGTGCCCATTTTGTTGAGTTTTTATCATGAATGGATGTTGAATTTTGTCAAATGCTTTTTCAGCATCTATGGAGATGATCATGTGGTTTTTGTCCTTCTTTTTGTTGATGTGGTGGATCATGCTGATGGATTTTCGAATGTTGTACCATCCTTGCATCCCTGGGATGAATCCCACTTGGTCATGGTGTATGATCCTCTTGATGTATTTTTGAATTCGGTTTGCTAGTATTTTGTTGAGTATTTTTGCATCTACGTTCATCAGGGATATTGGTCTGTAGTTTTCTTTTTTGGTGGGGTCTTTGCCTGGTTTTGGCATTAGGGTGATGTTGGCTTCATAGAATGAGTTTGGGAGTATTCCCTCCTCCTCTATTTTTTGAAAAACTTTAAGGAGAATGGGTGTTATGTCTTCTCTGTATGTTTGATAAAATTCCAAGGTAAATCCATCTGGCCCAGGGGTTTTGTTCTTGGGTAGTTTTTTGATTACTGATTCAATTTCGTTGCTGGTAATTGGTCTGTTTAGATTTTCTGTTTCTTTTTGGGTCAGTCTTGGAAGGTTGTATTTTTCTAAGAAGTTGTCCATTTCTCCTAGATTTTCCAGCTTGTTAGCATATATGTTTTCATAGTATTCTCTAATAATTCTTTGTATTTCTGTGGGGTCTGTCGTGATTTTTCCTTTCTCGTTTCTAATTCTGTTGATGTGTGTTGACTCTCTTTTTCTCTTAATAAGTCTGGCTTGTGGCTTATCTATTTTGTTTATTTTCTTGTAGAACCAGTTCTTGGTTTCATTGATTTTTTTCTATTGTTTTATTCTTCTCAATTTAATTTATTTCTTCTCTGATCTTTATTATGTCCCTCTGTCTGCTGACCTTAGGCCTCATTTGTTCTTCTTTTTCCAATTTCGATAATTGTGACATTAGACTATTCATTTGGGATTGTTCTTCCTTCTTTAAATATGCCTGCATTGCTATATGTTTCCTCTTAAGACTGCTTTCGCTGCGTCCCACAGAATTTGGGGCTTTGTGTTATTAGTGTCATTTGTTTCCATATATTGCTGGATCTCCATTTTAATTTGGCCATTGATCCATTGATTATTTAGGAGCATGTTGTTAAGCCTCCATGTGTTTGTGAGCCTTTTTGCTTTCTTTGTACAATTTATTTCTAGTTTTATACCTTTGTGGTCTGAAAAGTTGGTTGGTAGGATTTCAATATTTTTGAATTTACTGTGGCTCTTTCTGTGAGCTAGTATGTGGTCTATTCTGGAGAATGTTCCATGTGCACTTGAGAAGAATGTGTATCCTGTTGCTTTTGAATGTAGAGTTCTTGGATATCTACTAGGCCCATCTGTTCTAGCGTGTTGTTCAGTGCCTTTGCGTCTTTACTTATTTTCTGTCTGGTGGATCTGTCCTTTGGGGTGAGTGGTGTGTTAACGTCTCCCAAAATGAATGCATTGCATTCTATTTCTTCCTTTAATTCTGTTAGTATTTGTTTTACATATATTGGTGCTCCTGTATTGGGTGCATATATGTTTATAATGGTTATATCCTCTTGTTGGACTGAGCCCTTTATCATTATGTAATGTCCTTCTTTATGTCTTGTTACTTTCTTTATTTTGAGGTCTATTTTGACTGATACTAGTATTGCAACACCTGCTTTTTTCTCTCTGTTGTTTGCATGAAATGTCTTTCTCCAACCCTTGACTTTTAATCTGTGTATGTCCTTGGATTTGAGGTGAGTCTCTTGTAAGCAACATATAGATGGGTCTTGCCTTTTTATCCATTCTATTACTCTGTGTCTTTTGATTGGTGCATTCATTCCATTTACATTTAGGGTGATTACTGAGAGATACGTACTTATTGCCATTGCAGGCTTTAGATTTGTGGTTACCAAAGGTTCAAGGTTAGCTTGTGTACTACCTTACTGTCTGACCTCACTTGCTTATTGAGCTGTTATAAACACAGTGTGATGATTATTTCTTTCCCTTCTTTTTCCTCCTCCTCCATTCTTCATATGTTGGGTGTTTTGTTTTGTGCTCTTTTTAGGAGTGCCCCCATCTAGAGCAGTCCATCTAAGATGCCCTGTATAGGTGGTTTGTGGGAGGCAAATTCCCTCAACTTTTGCTTGTCTAGGAATTGTTTAATCCCTCCTTCATATTTAAATGATAATCGTGCTGGATACAGTATCCTTGGTTCAAGGCCCTTCTGTTTCATTGCATTAAATATATCATGCCATTCTCTTCTGGCCTGTAAGGTTTCTGTTGAGAAGTCTGATGATAGCCTGATGGGTTTTCCTTTGTAGGTGACCTTTTTACTCTCTCTGGCTGCCTTCAATACTCTGTCCCTGTCCTTGATTTTTGCCATTTTAATTATTATGTGTCTTGGTGTTGACCTCTTTGGATCCCATCTCTCAGGAGTTCTGTGTGCCTCCATAGTCTGAGCAACTATTTCCTCCTCCAGTTTGGGGAAGTTCTCAGCAATTATTTCTTCAAAGACACTTTCTATTCCTTTTTCTCTCTCTTCTTCCTCTGGTACCCCTTTATGCAGATATTGTTCCTTTTGGATTGGTCACACAGTTCTCTTAATATTGTTTCATTCCTGGAGATCCTTTTATCTCTCTCTGCATCAGCTTTTATGCACTCCTGTTCTCTGGTTTCTATTCCATCAATGGCCTCTTGCATCTTATCCATTCTGCTTATAAATTCTCCCAGAGTTTGTTTCACTTCTGTAATCTCCCTCCGGACTTCATCCCTTAGCTCTTGCATATTTCTCTGCATCTCTGTCACCATGTTTATAATTTTTATTTTGAATTCTTTTTCAGGGAGACTGGTTAGGTCTGCCTCTGCAGATCCTTTCTCAGGTGTATCTATCTTGGTCTGGACCAGATTTTTTTGCCTTTTCATGGTGATTGCAGTGGCTGTAGGCAGGTTGCGGGTGTGTCAGCTGGGAGAAGAAAGTCCTTTCCTGCTTGCTGGATGCCTTGCCCTTCTCTGCTGCCTGTGACAGCTACCTGCACTCCTGGAGCAGCCACCGGGTTAATCTCCTAAGCTGCTGTGGATGGGGTGTCCTGTGGGGAGTGGCCCTGTGGGGAGTGGCAGGCATGCCAGGTGTGCTTCTCCGTGCTAGCAGTGACCCTGCCAGGCAGCTGTGTGGCAGCAGCGGCCTTTGGGTCTGGCTTGGGTGGCTGTGCGTTGGGCTGGGACTCTGGTCGTCTCCTGGGAGTGCGCCTGCTCCCTCTGGCTCCACTGCTGGTGCATGCAGGGCTTTTCCGCACAGGCTTCTACTGGGCTCTGGCTTCACTGCTGTTGGTGTGCGCGAGCCGTGCCTGGGCTCTTTGGTGACGCCGCTGTGGGCTAGCCCTGCAGCACACAGATCTGCTTTCGGTTCCTTCTAGCGCTTCTGCCCCCGGTGCACGCTCCCACTCTCCTGCTACTGGGCCCGTGTGTTGGGTTCCACGCCAGTTGGAGGAACGACTGGCAGGCTGCCTAGTCCTGTGATGGGCTTCAGAGCTGCACTGCCTCCATTTAGGGCATCTAAGTTTCCCTGGTATTTCCAGCTGCCGGGACATCTTTGTCTAGCTATGGCATCCCTGTCTCTTTAAGACTTGCAGAAAGTACTCGCTTTTCTTTTGTCTCAGGCGTGCCGGTTGCGGGGACCTGCCCACAGGTTTTGCTTTTTTGTTTCTCTAATATCCAGCAGTCCGTGCAGCTCGTGTCTGTTTTCCTGGTATGGATTTCTAGAGCTGGTTGTTTAGCAGTCCTGGGCTTTCACTCCCTCCCTATTCTGACTCTTTTCTTCCCACCAGGTTTTGGGGTGGGGGAGTGTTCTGGTCCCACCTGACCATAGCTTGTATCTTACTCCCTTCATGTGATGCTGAGTTCTCACAGATGTAGATGTATCCTGGCTGTTGTACTGCATCCACTAGTGTCTCTCTTAGGAATAGTTGTATTTATTGTGTTTTCATAAAGATATATGTTTTGGGGAGGATATTTCCTCTGAACTACTCATGCCGCCATCTTCCCGTGATCACATACTATATTTTTTAAGGATTAAAACAGAGAAGCTCCTTTTATTTATTTATTTTATTTTCAGTCTTTTTATTAAGGTATTATTGATATTCAATCTTATAAAGGTTTCACATGGGCAACATTGTGGTTATTACATTCACCTTATTATCAAGCCCCCACCCCCAACTCATGCAGTCACTGTCCATCTGCATAGTAAGATTCTGTAGAGTCACTACTTGTCTTCTCTGTACTATACTGCCTTCCATATGACCCCCATACATTATGTGTGCTAATCATAGTACCCCTTAAAGCCCTTCTTCCTCCCTCCCTGCCCACCCTCCCCCACCCTTTCCCTTTGGTAATCACTAGTCCCTTCTTGGAGTCTGTGAGTCTGCTGCTGTTTTGTTCCTTCAGTGTTGATTCTTTATACTCCACACAAGAGTGAAATCATTTGGTAATTGTCTTTCTCCACCTGGCTTATTTCACTGAGCATTATACCCTCTAGCTCCATCCATGTCATTTGAAATTGTAAGATTTGTTTTCTTCTTATGGCTGAATAACATTCCACTGGGTATATGTACCACATCTTTTTTATCCATGCATCTGCTGATGGACACTTAGGTTGCTCCATATCTTAGCTGTTGTAAATAGTGCTGTGATAAATGTAGGAGTGCATATGTCTTTTTGAATCCAGGATCTTGTTTTCTTTGGGTAAATTCCTTGGAGTGGAATTCCTGGGTAAAATGGTATTTCTATTTCTAGTTTCTTGAGGAACCTCCATATTGCCTTCCACAATGGTTGAACTAATTTATATTCCCACTAACAGTGTCAGAGGAATCCCTTTTCTCTGCATTCTCGACAGCATTTGTTGTTCCTTGTCTTTCAGAGGTTGCCTAACTGGTGTGAGATGATATCGCATTGTGGTTTTAATTTGCATTTCCCTGATAATTAGCAATGCAGCACATCTTCTCATGTGCCTATTGCCATCTAAATATCTTCTTTGGAGAAGTGTTTGTTCACATCCTTTGCCCATTTTCTAATAGGGTTATTTGCTTTTTGGGTTTTGAGGTGTGTGAGTTCTTTACATATTTTGGATGTTACCACCTTATTGGATATGTCATTTATGAATGTATTCTCCCATACTGTAGGATGCCTTTTTGTCTGCTGAAGGTGTCTTTTGCTGTACAGTAGCTTTTTAGTTTGATGTAGTCCCACTTGCTCATTTTTGCTTTTGTTTCCCTTGCCAAGGAGATATGTTCAGGAAAAAATTGTTCATGTTTATATTCAAGAGATTTTTGCTTGTTTTTTTTGAAGAGTTTTATGATTTCATTATGTACATTCAAGGTCTTTGATCCATTTTGAGTTTACTTTTGTGTATAGAGTTAGACAGTAATTCAATTTCTTTCTCTTACATGTAGCTGTCCAGTGTTGCCAGCACCAACTGTTGAAGATGCTGTCATTTCTCCATTGTATATCCATTGCTCCTTTATCATATATCATATATTAATTGGCCATTTATGCTTGGGTTTATAATGGGGATCTCTGTTGTGTTCCATTGATCTATGGATCTGTCCTTGTGCCGGTACCAAATTGTTTTGATTCCTGTGACTTTGTAGTAGAGCTTGAGGTCAGGGAGTGTAATCCCCCCAGCTTTTTTCTTCTGTCTCAGGATTGCTTTGGCTATTTGGGGTCTTTTGTGTTCCATATGAATTTTAAAACTATTTGTTCTAGTTTGTTGAAGAATGCTGTTGATATTTTGATAGGGATTGCATTGAATCTGTACATTGGCTTAGACAGGATGGCAATTTTAACAACATTAATTCTTCCTAACCATGAGCATGGGATATACTTCCATTTACTGGTGTCTTTTAAATTTCTCTCCTGAGTATCTTGTAGTTTTCAGAGTATAGGTCTTTCACCTCCTTGGTTATGTTTATTCCTAGGTATTTTATTCTTTTCGATACAATTGTGAAAGGGATTGTTTCCTGATTTATCTTTCTGCTAGTTCATTGTTAGTTTATATGAATGCCACAGACTTTTGTGTATTAATTTTGTATCCTGCAACTTTGCTAAATTCAGATATTAGTTCTAATAGTTTTGATGTGGATTCTTTAGGGATTTTCATGTACAACATCATGTCATCTGTACATACTGACAGTTTCACTTCTTCCTTATGAATCTGGATGCTTTTATTTTTCTGTGTTGTCTGATTGCTGTGGGTAGGACCTCCAGTACTGTGTTGAATAAAAGTGGAGAGTGGGCATCCTGTCTTGTTCCTGATCTTAGAGGAAAAGCCTTCAGCTTTTTGCTGTTAAGTATGATGTTGGCTGTGGGTTTGTGATATATGGCCTTTAATATGTTGAGTTGACCTCTCTACCCATTTTGTTGCGAGTTTTTATCATGAATGGATGTTGAATTTTGTTAAATGCTTTTTCAGTATCTATGGAGATGATTGTGTGGTTTTTGCCCTTCTTTTTGTTGATGTGGCATATGATGTTGATAGATTTTTGAATATGGTACTATCCTTGCATCCCTGGAATAAATTCCACTTCATCATGATGGATGATCATTTTCATGTATTTTTGAATTTGGTTTGCTAATATTTTGTTGAATATTTTTGCATCTATGCTCATCAGGGTTATTGGTCTGTAATTTTGTTTTTTTTGTGTGGGGTCTTTGCCTGGCTTTGGGATTAGAGTGATGCTGGCCTCATAGAATGAGTCTGGAAGTCTTCCCTCTTCTACTTTTTGGAAAATTTTAAGGAGGATGGGTATTATGTCTTCTCTAAATGTTTGATAAAATTGAGCAGTGAAGCCATATGGTCCAGAGATTTTGTTTTCATGTAGTTTTTTTGATTACTAATTCAATTTCATTGCTGTTAATTGGTTTGTTTATATTTTCTGTTTCTTCCTGTGTCAGTCTTGGAAGGTTGTATTTTTCTAGAAAGTTGTCCTCCATTTCTTCTAGGTTATCCAATTTGTGAGCATATAATTTTTCATAGTATTCTCTAATAATTATTTGTACTTCAGTGATGCAGATAGTGAATTTTCCTTTCTCCTTTCTGATTCTGTTTATGTGTGTAGACTCTCTTTTTTTCTTGATAAGTCTGGTATGGAGTTTATCTATTTGTTTATTTTCTCAAAGAACCAGCCCCTGGTTTCAGTGATTCTTTCTACTGCTTTATTCTTGTTGATATTATTTATTTCTGCTCTGATCTTTATTATGTCCCTCCTTGTACTGACTTTGGGCCTCATTTGTTCTTCTTTTTCTAGTTTCATTAACTGTGAATTTAGATTTTTCACTTGAGATTCTCCTTTCTTAAGGTAGCCTGTGTGGCAATATACTTCCCTCTTAGTGTGGCCTTCATTGCATCCCACAGATTTTTGCAGTGTTGAGTTATTTTTCATTTTTTTGCAAAATGTATTGTCTCAATATATTGCCTGATCTCTGTTTCTATTTGGTCATTGCTCCATTGATTATTTAGGGGCATGTTGTTAAGCCTCCATGTGTTTGTGGGATTTTTTGTTTTCTTTGCATAATCTTTTCCTAGTTTCATATCTTTGTGGTCTGAGAAGCTGGTTGGTATAATTTCAATCTTTTTGAATTTACTGAGATTCTTTTTGTGGCCTAGTATGTGGTCTATTCTGAAGAATGTTCCATGTGCACTTGAGAAGAATGTGTATCCTGCTGCTTTTGGTGGAGTGTTCTGTGTCTGTTAGGTCCATCTGTTCTAATGTGTTGTTCAGTGCCTCTGTGTCCTTACTTATTTTCTGGCTGGTTGATCTGCCCTTTGGAGTGAGTGGTATGTTGAAGTCTTCTAAAATGAATGCATTGCATTCTATTTCCTCCTTTAATTCTGTTAGTATTTGTTGCACATATTTGGGTGCTCCTTTGTTGGGTGTGTAGATATTTATAATGGTTGTATCCTCTTGTTGGACTGACCCCTTTATCATTATGTAATGTCCTTCTTTATCTCTTGTTACTTTATTTGTTTTGAATTCTATTTTGTCTGACACAAGTACTCCAACTCCTGCTTTTTACTCCCTATTGTTTGCATGCAATATCTTTTTCCATCCCTTCACTTTTAGTCTATGTATATCTTTGGGTTTGAAATTAGTCTCTTGTAGGTGCTGTGTAGATGGGTCTTGTTGTTTATTCATTCTGTAATCTATGTCTTTTGATTGATGCATTCAGTCCATTTACATTTAGGGTGATTATCGATATACATGTACCTGTTGCCTTTGTAGGCTTTGGGTTTGTGGTTACCAAGTGGCTGAGGGCAGCTTCTTTACACTCTACAGTTTATCTTAACTCGCTTGTTCCACTATTACAAACACAATCTTAAAGTTCTCTTTTTTCCCCTTCCTTCTTTTCTTCCTCCTCCACTCTTTGTGTATTAGGTGTCATATTCTCTACTTTTTGTGTATCCCTTGTGGGTAGTTGATTTAATTTTACATTTGCTTAGTAATTAATTGGTCCACTTCCTTTACTGTGGTTTTATTTTCTCTGATGACTGCTATTTAACCTTAGGAGCACTTCTATCTATAACAATCCCTCTAAAATATACTGTAGAGATAATTTGTGGGAGATAAGTTCCCTCAACTTTTGCTTATCTGGAAATTGTTTAATCCCTGCTTCAAATTTAAATGATAATCTTGCTGGGTGGGGTATTCCTGGTTCAAGGCCCTTCTGTTTCATTTGCATTAAATATATCATGCCATTCCCTTCTGGCTTGTAAGGTTTCTGCTGAGAAGTCTGATAGCCTGATGGGTTTTCCTTTGTATGTGATCTTTTTTCTGTATCTGGCTGATTTAATACTCTGCCCTTGCCCTTGATCTTTGCCAACTTTATTAATATATGTCTTGGTGTTGTCTTCCTGGATCCCTTGTGTTGGGAGATCTGTGGACTTCCATGGCCTGAGAGATTATTTCCTTCCCCAGATTCGGTTAGCTTTCAGCAAGTGTTTCCTCAAAGGCACTTTTTATCCCTTTTTCTCTCCTTCTTCTGGTATCCCTATAATGCAAATATTGTTCCGTTTGAATGGGTCACACAGTTCTCTTAATATTCTTGCATTTCTAGAGTTCCTTTTTTCTCTCCGTGCCTCAGCTTATTTGTATTCCTGTTCTCTAATTTCTATTTCATTTACTGTCTCCTGTGCCTCACCTAATCTGATTTTAAATCCTTCCATTTTATGTTTCACTTCAGGTATTGCATTTTTCAAAGTTTCTGTCTCTTGATTTCTTCCATGAGGTTGTGCATATTTTTCTGTAGCTCCATGAGCATGTTTATTATTTTTATTTTGAAATCTTTTCAGGAAGATTGGTGATTTCAGTTCCACTTAGCCCTGTTTCTGATATTTGAGGTATTTTGGTTTGTATCAGGTTCTTTTGCCCTTTCATTTTCCTAAGAATTACTCTGGAATAATAACTGTGTTGTAGGCACCCTCTAGTGCCCAGAAGCTCTACTCTCTGTCACTGCTCAGCCCCTGGAGCGATGGTGGTTGTTGCAGGTGTGTGGTACTGGTGTCTGCCAGGAAGAAAGGGCTCTTTCATGCTTCCCTGCTGCAGTACCTGCCTCCACTGCCAGGACCAGTGGGCTGAGTGTACAGGGAAGAGCCTCTATGGTATGCCCTTGTAGCTGCCATAGGCAAGGCCACCCTCAGACTGGTCTCACACAATGGTGGGGGCAGTAGATTTGTGGACCAGTAATAGCTGGGCGGAAGAAGTGGCAGGCTGTGTATCACAGTGGGGGGCCTTGGTGCTGTGTTGCTAGCAACAGGTGTAGAGTGTGGGAAGCTCCTGAAAGTTCCCAACCTGCTGGGCTGAGTGTGCCAGGACCATTTTGTCCACCTGTCTTTTCTTTTGGGCAGGAAGCTCTGTGTAATCCTTGCTCCTTTAGCAGCCCTCTTGCTTTTCAGAAGTCTTTCAAAGTGCCCACCTTTCTTTTTTCCCCAACTGGCCGAGTGTCGGTACCTGTTTTCCACAAGTGGCTGGAATCTAAGTCTTTCTAAGTATTCTGCCTGTCTTTGCTTTCTAAGCCCTCTAATCTCCAGAGCACCATGTAATGTGGGTTTGTGCCCCCAGAGTAGATCTCCAGGGGTGGGTATTTAGCAGTCCTGGGCTTCTACTCCTTCCCTGTTCTGTTTCTCCTCCTTCTGCTGGTATGCTGGGGTGATGGAGGGGGAGGGCTTGGGTCCTGCTGGATCACAGCTTTACTGATTTACCCTTTTCTGTGAGGTCTTCTATTTTTCCCAGATGTAGACTGTCTTTTGCAGTCTTCTGTTGGGTCGCTCTTTCAGTATTAGTTGTATTTTCTGTATTTTTTGTGTTTTATGTGGTTTTGGGAGGAGGTTTCTGCCTCCCTTCTCATTCCACTCTCGTTTAATTCCCCCCTACATAATGTATTTTTACAATAAAATAAGCTACAGAAAAAATTTTTCAAATTGTTGCAGATCTCCAAAAAATTTTCCGATATATTTCTGTAAAACATTTGCATATTAGTGGACTTGCACTGTTCAAACTCATGTTCTTCAAGGGTCAGCTGTACTTATACTTAATTATTAGGATTTTATTACATCCAGAATGTGGCTTGTAATCTATTGGTGATATCTAGAAAGAGCTAGACAAGTATCCTTGAGGACACTATTGAGAGATAATATTGAAAGATGCTGGTATGGGTTGAACTGTGTTCTCCCCAGAAGATGAGCCCTAACTCCCAGTACCTCAGAAATGTGATCTTATTTGGAAATAGGGTCCTTACAGAGATAATGAAGTTAAAATGAAGTAACAGTTCAGGTGAGACCAGTGTGACTGGTGTTCTTACCAAAGGGGAAATTTGGGCACAGAGACACACACAGGGAAAACACCATGTGAATATGATGGCAGAGACTGGGGTGGTAATCTATGAGTCAGGTAGCAATAGAGGTTCCCATAAAACCACCAGAAACTAGGAGAGAGGCCAGGAACAGAAGTTTCCCTAGTGGCTTTGTGCTCCTGTCAGATGGAGCATGGCCCTTCTGACACTGAACTCAGGCAATAAATTTCTGTTGTTTAAGCCACTTGTTTGTGGTACATAGTTGTCAGGCCTAGCAAATGAATACAGATATTCAATTGTAAGGCATGTATTGGATATTCAGTAAACTGGCCTTTAGTAGAAACATGACCTTTAAAGTTTAACAAATTTAATTACCTGATCAGATGTTCACAATGCATAATTCTCAAAAAGGCCATCTTTCTTAGTATTTACACATACATATTTATGATAGGAGTTCCTACATACTGTGAAAATTTTAAGGCCACAATAATAATGAAATAAAATGTAAATTCTAATGGTGATGTTTGTTTTTTCTCTATTTCAAAGGATCTATTGGGCTCCCAATAAATTTCCTTAATGTTTAGGTTTTCTGGGGTTTCAGGCCTCCAGTTGAGGAACCCCAGTGGAAGGTGGTCTCCTCTTCTGGGTTTGAAGCCTATCAATCAAATTAATCATGACTTGGGTATTTAGAAACAAGGAAAGAGGCAAAAGGAAATTGAATGGGATTCTGTGTTATTCAAGGTTTAGTTTGGAAAAGAGAAATCATTCTAGATGTTTCGAGCAAAAGGGGAACTTAATATAGGTAATTAGGTGCTTTCAAAACAATTAGAAAAGCTGGAGGTATAGAAGTTAAGAGAGGTCATTGCTAGATCTCAGGTTCATCACCAAATTTCAGGAAATCAAAACCTCATAAACCTGTAGCACCAAGTGAGGAGATTCATGAGGAAACATGTAGAGGTGCTTGCAAACTCTTATACACTCAGGGGCCCATGCTCACTGTAACGGGGACTGCTTCTCTGACTTTCTTATGATGAATGACACTCCTCATTTGTATTCTTCATCTCAGAACTCTCTTGTAGGGATTTGGGGAAATCTAGTTCCCAGGCTGTCATCCCTTGAGATACAGTTGAGCTTAAAGGGGGGATTTGGGGCTAACTTGTAAATGGATAATCTGCACAGAAACTTGATGTAATATTATATATGGGATATTTTTTTCTATCTTGGTTTCAGCTTTTGAGCTTTCCCAAGATGCAGTTTCCATAGTTATCCAAAGACACTATGGTTTAATATTTTTCTGATAAATCCTAAGTGTAAGGTCTAAATTTGCCATTAGAGTGACAAGATATTTCAAGTAAGAAAAAGCTCATTGTTTTTTGAGAAAAGCAAGGGCCTTGATGCCTTTGTTAATATGATTATGTATTACAACATAATCAATGTTGTGGGCTTCTGCCAAGCTCAGAGAGATACTTAATTGAAACAACTTGCTCTGTATGTGAAGAAGTGTGCATTTACAGCTCACTGGCGTCCTGCTTACTGCTCTAAGCTAGTAGCTCTCCTAGGATGAAATCCTCAAGGCTAAACATAACTCTAGCTTCAGTTTTCTGACAGCATCTGCAAAGATGTCAGTGCCATAGCAGAACAGGCAGTGTAAAATACCTGAGTCAGAAAAGCTAGGGGTCCCAGAGTAGAAACGAAGGAGGAAGACAAGAAGAAGGAATACTAGGAATTTTATCCATGTATTGCTTATTTTCTTTCTCCCTGTGCATCTGAACCACAAAATGTCACAGGTATTTTGTTTGTTTTATTTACTTCTGTATTTTCAGGTTCAGAACAGAACCTGGCCTATAAAAGTTACTCAAGTATTTGTTGAAAAAAATATGGACTGCAAGTTAGCATTTTAAAAATAATTAGCTGATTCTGATTTAGGTGGTACTAGAAATACCCAAATACTCATTAAAATTATGGAATCCTTTAAAGGAAATTAAATTATACAATTGGCAAAGACAAATAATTAATAGATCAGAGAAGGATTTCTTATCTGTTTTGCTTTAGAGGTGGGTATATCTTAAAACATAAAAATTATTAACCACAAAAGAAAAGACTGAGAAATTCATCTACATTAAGATGAAGAACTTGTATTCAGCAAAAGGAGGATGAGCAGAAAAGCCACAAACCAGGAGATGTAATTTGCAACACATGTAACTGACAAAGACTACTGTCTGCAAATCAATAAGATATTACTTATTAATAAATAATACCTAAAAATCAATAAGAAAAGTCAGGCTTATATAAAATGAACAAAAAGCTTGAATAGACACTTCACAAAATAAATCCAAATGGTCAGTAAACATGATAGTGTGCTCAATTTTATTGATAATCAAGAAAATGCAAATTAAAACCACAATGATATAATATTACACATTCACTAAATTGAGAAAATTTAAAAGACAAACCAGCCAATATTAACTGTTTGAGTAGACATGGATCTATTGAAAACTATACCTTGCTGAGGGAAGTATAAATTGGTATGGCTATTTTTGTTATTGTAATATAGTTGGTGTATAATATTGTATGGGTTTTAAGTATACAACATAGTGATTCAACAATTATATATATTATTATATCCTTATTCCCACTAGTGTAGTTACTCTTTGTCAACACAGAAAGATGTTACAGAATTATTGACTGTATTGTCTATGCTGTACTTTCATCCCCGTAACTAATTGATATTATGATTGAGATTTTGTGCTTCTTTATCCCCTTCACCTATTTCACCCAGGTACCCCTTCCTCTCCCCCATTAAAACCACCAGTCACTTCTCAGTGTCTGTGAGTCTACTGCTGTTTTGTTTGTTTGTTTTGTTTTTAGATTCCACATGTAAATGAAATCTTACCATATTTGTCTTTCTCTGCCTGCTTTACTTCACTTAGCAGAATACCCTCTAGATTCATCCATGTTGTTGCAAATGGCAAGATTTCTTTCTTCCTTATGGCTGAATAATATTCCATTATATATATGTACTGCATCTTCTTTGTCCATTCATCTATTAATGTACACTTTGGTTGCTTCCATATCTTGGCTATTGTAAGTAATGGGACAATAAACATAGGAGTGTATGTATCTTTTCAAATCAGAGAGTTTGTTTTCTTTGGGTAAATTCCTAGAAGTGGAATAACTGGCTCTATGGTATTTCTATTTTTAGTTTTTGAGTCACCTCCATACTGCTCTTCATTTTGGCTGCACCAGTTGACATTCCCACCAACAGTGGAGGAGGGTTCCTGTTTCTCGTATCCTCGCCAACACTTGTTATTTCTTGTCTCTTGGATAGTGGCCATTCTAACTGGTGTGAGGTGGTATCTCATTGTGGTTTTGATTTGTATTTCCCTGATGATTAGCACCCAATCTGACTGTTGGCCGTCTGTATTTCTTCTCTGGAAAAATGTCTATTCTGGCTCTCTGCTTATTTTTTAATCAGACAATTAATTTTGTTTGTGTTAAGGTGTACGAGTTCTTTATATATTTTTGATAGTAGCTCCTTATAAGATAAATCACTTGTGAATATATTCTCCCATATATTAGATTGCCTTTCCATTTGTTGGTGACTTCCTTTGCTGTACAAAAGCTTTTTAGTTTGATGTAGTCCCAGTTGTTTATTTTTGTTTTTATTTCCCTTGTCTGGGGAGATGTATTCAGAAAAAAAATTATTCATGCTATATTCAAGAGGTTCTTGGTTATGGATACTTTGATATGATTTTTAGCATTGTCTTGTAAGCTTGAATATAGTTCAGCACTCAGCATTCCCTTTCTTAGGTACATCCTAGAGAAACTCTTGCATATAAACACCATACACATGCAATAACGTTCATAGCAGTGTTAACGGTGTTACTTGTAATAGGACATTATTGGAAATAGGCCAAATGTCTATCACCATGACAATAGATAAATAAAATGGAATATTATATGGTAGTGAAGACGAGCAAATCACAGCTATACAGCTATAACATGGACCAGTCTTAGAAACATAATATTGACTGAGAAAAAACAGGTCACAAGAGTCCATATAGTTCAGTACCATTTTAAAAAACATTTATTAAAAACCAAACCTTAATGTAGCATTTAAGAATATATACTCATGGCTTAATACTATAAGAAAAGCAAAGGAATAATAGATATGAATTACAGGATGGTGGTTAGTTCTTCTTGGGGTGAGGGCAGATGCAGGTGAGGGAATAAGAAAAGGGCATTCAGGTTAATGCAGGAATGTTGGGAGTGTTCTAGTTCTGAGGCTAGATGGCAAAGTCATAGGTATTAATTGTTATGCTTCACAATTTATGTATATGTGACTTTCTTCTGTATGCCTCCAGTATTAAAGGATTAAAAAAATATAGTCATAAGAATGATTTCTAAGTGGGGAAATTTGTAGTTTGTAGTTACCACATTGTAAATTCCTTGAGGGTAGCTGTTTGGCACAAAGAAAATAACAATAATGATTTGATGGACAAACAACTTTGTGATATAATGTGTATTCTGATGCTTTTGGAGTTCTTGAAAAAAATGTTTTTTTTTAACAAAGCATTGAGGATTAATGTCATATGTAGTCCTCTTATCACTTTGTTTTAATTGGCCTAACATCACAATTTTTTTCACAATATAGCTAAACCACAGGCCTACTTCATGAGAAATATCAAATTAATGGGATCTGAATGAATGTGCTTTTACTAATCTGTATAAAATTGATGACTATCTCATGTAGAAAGTCATCATTTGATCTATGTATATATAATTGATGTCTTAGAGCTGATAGACTTAGAAGATTTAATTTATGCTGTGAAAATATTTTCTGAGCCCTACTCACCTGTTCTAAATATAAAGTCAAAGTTATACCCCGATATAGAAAAAAGAATTTCTAAAGAATAGTCTCTCTCACTTTTTATCCCAGAGATTTTTTTTGTACCCCAAACAATAGGACTGGTGTAAGTAACATTGATATGCCTGCTGATAGAGTTGAGTACTTCACAACAGACTTAGAAGAGAATGACAAGGAGACACATTCGTATCACCTTATGTGAGCTTTTGAGGTCAGAAATATTTAACAACCTGAAAACATTGTTGGTCCTACGACTAGACTGGTTGGTGGATTTGATGGTAAAAAACCAGAAGGGATCTAGAACCAATGAAGTCTCAGATTTCATGGCCAGTGGGCTAAGGGTGGGCTCTCTTAGAGGACCTGAAGTGTGGCTAGTGAGGTCTTATCCTAGGATGATATCCCCAAAGGTGAGGTTGCTTAGAGCCTTAGAGAATCATGAGGTCTTTTTTGGTGCTGCAGGTGAGGCAAAGGTAATAGATAACAAATAAGAAAGAGGAGCCTTTCTGGGAGGCGGAGAGATGTGGCACTAAGAGAGGGCCAAGAAAGACAGAGTTCAGGGTAGGCAAATGAGTAGAGGCCAGTAAAGCCCACAGCCAGTGCCACTGAAGTGACAGGGTGGCAAACGTGTGTGATACAAAGACATTTCTTTAAGAATGTTCTGATTTTTCTCAGCCTTGAGAGTCAAGTGTAAGGTGGGGGGAGTCATAAATAGTTAAAGATGTTTAGGATTGGAATGAAAATAAGAAGATAACTATTCTGCACCTCATCAAATGCATCTCTTTGTTTTTTTTTTTTTGAGAGGGCATCTCTCATATTGATTGATCAAATGGTTGTTAACAACAATAAAATTCTGTATAGGGGGGTCAATGCTCAATGCACAATCATTAATCCATCTCAAGCCTAGTTCTTGTCATCTCCAATCTTCTGAAGCATAACGAACAAGTTCTTACATAGTGAACGAATTCTTACATAGTGAATAAGTTCTTACATGGTGAACAGTACAAGGGCATTCATCACAGAAACTTTCGGTTCTGATCATGCATTATGAACTATAAACAATCAGGTCAAATATGAATATTCGTTTGATTTTTATACTTGATTTATATGTGGATCCCACATTTCTCCCTTTATTATTATTATTATTTTTATTTTTAATAAACTGCTGAAGTGGTAGGTAGATGCAAGATAAAGGTAGAAAACATAGTTTAGTGTTGTAAGAGAGCAATTGTGGATGATCAGGTGTGTGCCTGTAGACTATGTGCTAATCCGAGCTAGACAAGGGCAATAAAACATCCATGGATGCAGAAGCTTTCTCTCAACACAAGGGGGGGTGAGGTTCTAAGCTTCACCACTGTTGTTCCCCAATTTCTCACCTGATGGCCCCCCTGCGACTGTGCCTGTCTTAGGTTGTTCCTCCCTTGAGGAATCTTACCCGTGTCTGGCTAACCAGTCATCTTCCGGGGCCATACAGGGAAATGTAAAGTTGGTAAGTGAGAGAGAAGCCATATTGTTTGAAAAGGTTAGCTTTTTTACTTCTTTGCAGATTTATGCCCTGTGGCTTCTATGCCCAGCACTTGTCTCGAGGTATCTTTACCACCTGGAGGAATTATGATACTCGGTAAATTCGATATGAGGCACGAATTCTATTTATGGGTTGTAATTAGGAAGGAAGAAGAAAAGCTATAGAGGTAGCATATGGAAGAAAACATGGGAAGATTGATTATTTCTTTGACATATCTTCTTGCAGAGTACCTTAAGTATGTATAGGTTTTAAACTACTAACTAACTTGCGCACATATTAACATAATAGGAATATGGTGACATAAACAAAGCAACTCTGTAATTACCAGCCATCTCCAGTGAAGCCAAGAAAACCATTTAGGCACCCTAGGCATTTGTGAAAATTAGTCTATGATATGATGGATATTGTCCAACTGTACTTGAACAGTCTGAGAGAAATCAGACAAATTAAAGCAACCCATTTCTGGGATCTGTTCACATCCCATATGTTCTTTTAACCGTAGATAGTCTATAGTCATAAGATTTTGGAGCACTACAACTTGCACCCCTCCCAACTCCTGATTGAGTTCTAACAGTACAGATCCGGTCAAATTCGTTGTCTCACTGTATGCACATGCCAGCCTAGACATCTCCCTCCTCATTCCAATGGCAAGTCCAGGAAACGATGGAGTGGACGCAGCCACAACCGCAGCATCGCCCAGATCTCTGTGGAGGCTTTTTGATGATCATCCCCCGGAATGAGTCCTCCAGAGAGTGCTGATGCCGGAAGCTCCTCCTCATATCGTATCTTAGTTCATTTTCTGGGTAGCCAAGCTAGGCCTTGATCTTCTGCATAGAAACCAACAGACCCTTTGCCCACACTTTGACATGCCCTCTATACCACTGTGTAGAACTCATTGCAGGTCAGCACACAGGAACTGCTTTTTTTAAAATTTATTTTTATTTTTATTTTTTTTTAATTTTTATTTTTATTAAGAGAAAGGAATATTATCAGAAAAGAGTACCTCCATAGCTGATCATCTGACACCCTTTAAGTGATCAACATTAAGGATATTTAAAGCATGCATTAATCCTTGATTTACCAATTGTTTTATCCATTCAAGGAGTATTCCCCTTTTCTTTCTTTCTTTCTTTTTTTAATCTTTAATCTACACTTACATGAAGAATACTATGTTTTCTATACTCTCCCCTATATCAGGTCCCCCCTAAAAGCCACCTTACGGTCACTGTCCATCAGCATAGCAAAATGTAGAATCACTACTTGTCCTCTCTGTGTTGTAGAGCCCTCCCTCCCCTTTCTCCCTCCCCCCCTATGCATGCTAATCTTAATACCCCCCTTCTTCTTCCCCCCAACTTATCCCCCCTTGCCCACCCATCCTCCCCAGTTCCTTTCCCTTTGGTACATGTTAGTCCATTTTTGGGTTCTGTAATTCCGCTGCTGTTTTGTTCCTTCAGTTTTTCCTTTGTTCTTATACTCCTCAGATGAAGGAAATCATTTGGTATTTCTCTTTCTCCACTTGGCTTATTTCACTGAGCATAGTACTCTCCAGCTCCATCCATGTTGTTGCAAATGGTAGGATTTTTCCTCTTCTTATGGCTGAGTAGTATTCCATTGTGTATATGTACCACATCTTCTATATCCATTCATCTACCGATGGACATTTAGGTTGCTTCCAATTCTTGGCTATTGTAAATAGTGCTGCGATAAACATAGGGGTGCATCTGTCTTTCTCAAACTTGATTGCTGCGTTCTTAGGATAAATTCCTAGGAGTGGAATTCCTGTGTCAAATGGTAAGTCTGTTTTGAGCATTTTTATGAACCTCCATACTGCTTTCCACAATGGTTGAACTAATTTACATTCCCACCAGCAGTGTAGGAGGGTTCCCCTTTCTCCACAGCCTCGCTAACATTTGTTGTTGTTTGTCTTTTGGATGGCAGCTGTCCTTACTGGTGTGAGGTGATACCTCATTGTAGTTTTAATTTGCATTTCTATGATAATTAGTGATATGGAGCATCTTTTCATGTGTCTGTTGGCCATCTGTATTTTTTTTTAGAGAACTGTCTGTTCAGTTCCTCTGCCCATTTTTTAATTGGGTTATTTGTTTTTTGTTTGTTGAGGTGTTGTAGCTCTTTATATATTCTGGACGTCAAGCCTTTATCGGATCTGTCATTTTCAAATATATTCTCCCATACTATAGGGTTCCTTTTTGTTCTATTGATGGTGTCTTTCGCTGTACAGAAGCTTTTCAGCTTAATGTAGTCCCACTTGCTCATTTTTGCTGTTGTTTTCCATGCCCGGGGAGATATGTTCAAGAAGAGGTCACTCATGTTTATGTCTAAGAGGTTTTTGCCTATGTTTTTTTCCAAGAGTTTAATGGTTTCATGACTTACATTCAGGTCTTTGATCCATTTTGAGTTTACCTTTGTATATGGGGTTAGACAATGGTCCAGTTTCATTCTCCTACATGTAGCTGTCCAGTTTTGCCAGCACCATCTGTTGAAGAGACTGTCATTTTGCCATTGTATGTCCATGGCTTCTTTATCAAATATTAATTGACCATATATGTTTGGGTTAATGTCTGGAGTCTCTAATCTGTTCCACTGGTCTGTGGCTCTGTTCTTGTGCCAGTCCCAAATTGTCTTGATTACTATGGCTTTGTAGTAGAGCTTGAAGTTGGGGAGTGAGATCCCCCCTACTTTATTCTTCTTTCTCAGGATTGCTTTGGCTATTCAGGGTCTTTGGCTATTCAGGTCATATGGTGTTTCCATATGAATTTTTGAATTATTTGTTCCAATTCATTGAAGAATGTTGCTGGTAATTTGATAGGGATTGCATCAAATCTGTATGTTGTTTTGGGCAGGAAGGCCATTTTGACGATATTAATTCTTCCTAGCCATGAGCAGGGGATGAGTTTCCATTTGTTAGTGTCCCCTTTAATTTCTCTTAAGAGTGACTTGTAGTTTTCAGAGTATAAGTCTTTCACTTCTTTGGTTAGGTTTATTCCTAGGTATTTTATTCTTTTTGATGCATTTGTGAATGGGATTGTTTTCCTGATTTCTCTTTCTATTGGTTCATTGTTAGTGTATAGGAAAGCTACAGATTTCTGTGTGTTAATTTTGTATCCTGCAACTTTGCTGTACTCCGATATCAGTTCTAGTAGTTTTGGAGTGGAGTCTTTAGGGTTTTTTATGTACAGTATCATATCATCTGCAAATAGTGACAGTTTAACTTCTTCTTTACCAATCTGAATTCCTTGTATTTCTTGTTTTGTCTAATTGCTGTGGCTAGGACCTCCAGTACTATGTTAAATAACAGTGGGGAGAGTGGGCATCCCTGTCTGGTTCCCGATCTCAGAGGAAATGCTTTCAGCTTCTTGCTGTTCAGTATTATGTTGGCTGTGGGTTTATCATATATGGCCTTTATTATGTTGAGGTACTTGCCCTCTATTCCCATTTTGCTGAGAGTTTTTATCATGAATGGATGTTGAATTTTGTCAAATGCTTTTTCAGCATCTATGGAGATGATCATGTGGTTTTTGTCCTTCTTTTTGTTGATGTGGTGGATGATGTTGATGGATTTTCGAATGTTGTACCATCCTTGCATCCCTGGGATGTATCCCACTTGGTCATGGTGTATGATCCTTTTGATCATACTGTTGAATTCTGTTTGCTAATATTTTATTGAGTATTTTTGCATCTACATTCATCAGGGATATTGGTCTGTAGTTTTCTTTTTTGGTGGGGTCTTTGCCTGGTTTTGGTATTAGGGTGATGTTGGCTTCATAGAATGAGTTTGGGAGTATTCCCTCCTCTTAAGTTTTTTGCAACACTTTAAGGAGAATGGGTATTATGTCTTCTCTGTGTGTCTGATAAAATTCCGAGGTAAATCCGTCCGGCCCCGGGGTTTTGTTCTTGGGTAGTTTTTTGATTACCATTGCAATTTCTTTGCTCGTAATTGGTTTGTTTAACTTTTGTGTTTCTTCCTTGGTCAGTCTTAGGAGGTTGTATTTTTCTAGGAAGTTGTCCATTTCTTCTAGGTTTTCCAGCTTGTTAGCATATAGGTTTTCATAGTAGTCTTTAATAATTCTTTGTGTTTCTGTGGGGTCTGTTGTGATTTTTCCATTCTCATTTCTGATGCTGTTGATTTGTGTTGATTCTCTTTTTCTCTTAATAAGTTTGGCTAGAGGCTTATCTATTTTGTTTATTTTCTCAAAGAACCAGCTCTTGGTTTCGTTGATTTTTGCTATTGTTTTATTCTTCTCAATTTTGTTTATTTCTTCTCTGATCTTTATTATATCCCTCCTTCTGTTGACTGTAGGCCTCTTTTGGTCTTCTTTTTCCAGTTTCAATAGTTGTGATGTTAGACTATTCATTTGGGATTGTTCTTCCTTCTTCAGGTGTGCCTGGATCACTATATACTTTCCTCTTAAGACTGCTTTCACTGCATCCCACAGAAGTTGGGGCTTTGTGTTGTTGTTGTCATTTGTTTCTATATATTCCTTGATCTCTATTTTGATTTTTTCATTGATCCATTGATTATTACGAGCATGTTGTTAAGCCTTCATGTGTTTGTGAGCCTTTTTGTTTTCTTTGTAGAATTTATTTCTAGTTTTATACCTTTGTGGTCTGAAAAATTGGTTGGTAGAATTTCAATATTTTGGAATTTACTGAGGCTCTTTTTGTGAGCTAGTATGTGGTCTATTCTGTAGAATGTTCCATGTGCACTTGAGAAGAATGTATATCCTCTTGCTTTTGGATGTAAAGTTCTATAGATGTCTGTTAGGTCCATCTGTTCTAGTGTGTTGTTCAATGCCTGTGTGTCCTTACCTATTTTCTGCATTGTGAATCTATCCTTTGGGGTGAGTGGTGTGTTGAAGTCTCCTAAGATAATGCATTGCAGTCTATTTCACTCTTTAGTTCTGTTAGTATTTGTTTCACAAAATGCTGGTGCTCCTGTGTTGGGTGCATATATATTTAGCATGGTTATATCCTCTTGTTGGACTGAGCCCTTTATCATTATGTAGTGTCCTTCTTTATCTCTTGTTGCTTTCTTTGTTTTGAAGTCTATTTTGTCTGATATTAGTACTGCAACCCCTGCTTTCTTCTCACTGTTGTTTGCCTGAAATATGTTTTTCCATCCTTTGACTTTTAGTCTGTGCTTGTCTTTGGGTTTGAGGTGAGTTTCTTGTAAGCAACATATAGATGGGTCTTGCTTTTTTATCCATTCTATTACTCTATGTCTTTTGATTGGTGCATTAAGTTCATTTACATTTAGGGTGACTATTGAGAGATATGTACTTATTGCCATTGCAGGCTTTAGATTCGTGGTTACCAAAGGTTCAAGGTTAGCCTCTTTAGTATCTTACTGCCTAACTTAGCTCGCTTATTGAGCTGTTATATACACTGTCTGGAGATTCTTTTCTTCTCTCCCTTCTTATTTCTCCTCCTCCATTCTTTGTATGTTGTATGTTTTGTTCTGTGCTCTTTTTAGGAGTGCTCCCATCTAGAGCAGTCCCTGTAAGATGCCCTGTAGAGGTGGTTTGTGGGAAGCAAATTCCCTCATGTCTGGGAATTGTTTAATCCCGCCATCATATTTAAATGATAGTTGTGCTGGATACAGTATCCTTGGTTCAAGGCCCTTCTGTTTCATTGCATTAAATATATCATGCCATGCTCTTCTGGCCTGTAGGTTTTCTGTCGAGAAGTCTGATGTTAGCCTGATGGGTTTTCCTTTGTAGGTGACTTTTTTCTCTCTAGCTGCCTTTAAAACTCTTTCCTTGTCCTTGATCCTTGCCATTTTAATTATTATATGTCTTGGTGTTATCCTCCTTGGATCCTTTGTGTTGGGGGTTCTGTGTAATTCCATGGTCTGTTCGATTATTTCCTTCCCCAGTTTGGGGAAGTTTTCAGCAATTATTTTTTGAAAGAGACTTTCTATCCTTTTTCCTCTTTCTTCTTCTCCTGGTACCCCTATAATACGAATATTATTTCTTTTGGATTGGTCACATAGTTCTCTTAGTGTTGTTTCATTCCTGGAGATCCTTTTATCTCTCTCTATGTCAGCTTCTATACGTTCCTGTTCTCTGGTTTCTATTCCTTCAATGGCCTCTTGCATCTTCTCCATTCTGCTTATAAATCCTTCCAGGGATTGTTTCATTTCTGTGATCTCCTTCCTGACATCTGTGATCTCCCTCCGGACTTCATCCCATTGCTCTTGCATTTTTCTCTGCATCTCATCCCATTGCTCTTGCATTTTTCTCTGCATCTCTGTCAGCATGTTCATGATTTTTATTTTGAATTCTTTTTCAGGAGGACTGGTTAGGTCTGTCTCCTTCTCAGGTGTTGTCTCTGTGATCTTTGTCTGCCTATAGTTTTGCCTTTTCATGGTGATATAGATAGTTTGCAGAGCTGGTACGAGTGACAGTTGGAAGAGCTTTCCTTCTTGTTGGTTTGTGGCCTTCCTCTCCTGGGAGAATAGCGACCTCTAGTGGCTTGTGCTTGGCAGCTGTGTGCAGACAGGGCTTCTGCTTCCTGCCCAGTTGCCATGGAGTTTATCTCTGCTGTTGCTGTGGGTGTGGCCTGGCTGGGGCTGCTGCTCCAAAATGGTGGAGCCCTGTTGGAGGGGGAGCGGCCGGGAGGCTATTTATCTCCATAATGGGCCTCTGTTCTCCCTGTTGCCCAGGGGGTTAGAGTGCTCACAGATCCCTAGATTCCCTGACTCTGGGCCAAGTGTCCTGTCCTGCCCCTTTAAGACTTCCAAAAAACACTCTCCAGACCAAAACAACAACAGCAACAATGAAAGAGGAAAGAAAAAAGAAAGAGGAAAAAATGTGCGATTTTCTTTGTCCTCAGGTGCTAGTCTCAGGTACCCGCTCACTGGTTTTGCTGCCGTGTTTCCCTAGTATTGGGTCCCTGTCCCTTTAAGGCTCCCAAAAAGCATTCGCCAAAAAAAAAAAAAAAAAAAAGGGAGAAACGCGCGATATTTGTTTGTTTTCAGGCGCCGGTCTCAGGTACCCGCTCACCGGTCTTGCTGCCCTGTTTCCCTATTATTGGGGTCCCTGTCCCCTTAAGGCTTCCAAAAAGCACTTGCCAACAATGAAGGAAAAATGTGTGATTTTCTTTGTTTTCAGGCGCCGGTCTCAGGCACCCGCTCACCAGTCTTGCTGCCCTGTTTCCCTAGTATTGGGGTCCCTGTCCCTTTAAGGCTTCCGGAAAGCACTTGCCAAAAAAAAAGGGAAAAACGCGTGATTTTCTTTGTCCTCAGGTGCTGGTCTCAGGCACCCACTCACCGGTCTTGCTGCCCTGTTTCCATGGTATTGGGGTTCCTGTCCCTTTAAGGCTTCCAAAAAGCACTCGCCAAAAAAAAAAAAAAAAAAAAAAAAAAGGGATAAACACGCAAAATTGTTTGTCCTCAGGCGCTGGTCTCAGGCACCCGCTCACCGGTCTTGCTGCCCTGTTTCCCTAGTATTGGGGTCCCTGTCCCTTTAAGGCTTCCAAAAAGCACTTGCCAAAGAAAAAGGGAAAAACGTGCGATTTTCTTTGTCCTCAGGCGCCGGTCTCAGGCACCCGCTCACCAGTCTTGCTGCCCTGTTACCCTAGTATTGGGGTCCCTGTCCCTTTAAGGCTTCCAAAAAGCATTCACCAAAAAAAAAAGGAAAAAACACGCGATATTCTTTGTCCTTAGGTGCCAGTCTCAGGCACCCACTCACTGGTCTTGCTGCCCTGTTTCCCTAGTATTGGGGTCCCTGTCCCTTTAAGGCTTCCAAAAAGCACTCGCAAAAAAGAAAGGGAAAAATGCGCTATTTTCTTTGTCCTCAGGTGCCCACTCACCGGTCTTACTGCCCTGTTTCCCTGGTATTGGGGTCCCTGTCCCTTTAAGGCTTCCAAAAAGCACTCGCCAAAAAAGAAAAAAAAACTGCTCCGGTTTCTTTCCACCCGCCGGGAGCCGGGGGGGAGGGGCACTTGGGTCCCGCCAGGCCAGGGCTTGTATCTTACCCCCTTCGCGAGGCGCTGGGTTCTCGCATGTGTGGATGTGGTCTGGATGTTGTCCTGTGTCCTCTGGTCTCTATTTTAGGAAGAGTTGTCTTTGTTATATTTTCATAATTCTATGTGGTTTTGGGAGGAGAGTTCTGCTCCTCTACTCACGCCGCTATCCTGGCTCCGCACCCCCTCATTGTTTTTATGTTTGGAGTATTTCCTTCACTAGGTAGTAGAAAACAACTAAACTAATATGAAGAAAGCCCTGGCTTCTGGTGGTTGTCTTAGGAGGGAATATGGTATTGAGAAAAGGAATCCTATTCATGCTTTCTAGGTTGATGATGCTGAGACTTGAAAGCACCCTGGATGAGCTCCTGAAGTTGGGGACCTAATGGCAGTCAGCCTTGGTTCTAGAAGGGTCATCACCATCGTGTGCACCACAGCTCATCCACTCCCAGGAGGATGCTTGACTCACAGAGTGGGCTGCTATGGGTTTGGTGGAGATAGATCCTTCAAGGCATTATTCCTTTTTTTGATGAGCATCTTGCATTGTATAGGCCTTTGCTTCAAGATCTTGGGTGTTTCAGGTATTCAGTTGGCTCTTGTGGGTCAATTAAAGAGGCTTGGTAGAAAATGTTCCCCATTCCTTCTAGGTGCCACTCAGTAACCAGCAATGTGACTATAAGCATTAGATATCAGGAATGAACAGTCTGAAGGACTCTGACACAATCACTGGCATCCCCAGATTAGTCAGAAGCAGAAGACAAAGATAAAGAAAAATAACCAGATCTAAAAGGAAACTTAAAACCCTAGTTGTAAGGTATTAATCTAATCTTATTTGATTTCTTTTTGAAACAGAAAGATAGTGATTGAAAATTGATTCTAGGTAAGTATTAAACCTTTGTCTTAAGTACAAGATGTGTAATTTTTAGAATGTAGGTTGTCATGTCAGGAAATTTCAGTATTCCAGTCTTGGGGAAAATGATTGTCTTTTCCTAGAGTTAATCTTTTCTATTGAAGACTGAAATTAAATGCACGGTTCCCAATCCTTAGGATGCAATGATGGTTTTATAATCTCATTCCACTTGGTCACAGTGCCTCTGCAGTGGACTCAACAAAGCACTGAATAGACTTAAATAAAGTTCTGCTGACTGCACCATAGAGAAATGATTAATAGCAAAACAGCCAGATCAGCCCAAAGTGATTGCACTGTAGCTCATCTCAGTTTCACACATTTTTTATTAAAACAGTAGATTGATTTTTCTGCTTTCACAGCTTCTTCGGTATAAAGTGATACATTTCTTGTCTGGCATTATCAGCAGCCTGCAGTTGTAAAGCTGAGTTCCCATTACCATGTGTGTGCATGTGTGTGTATGCATGTGCATGCTCATGCATGTGCTATACTGCAAAAGTTCTGGACTGAGTGCTAGGAAACCCAGATTTTATAGTTGCTTTCTGCATTTACAATCCAGGTGACTGAGTGAGACCACAGCCTCTTTGAACTTTGAAATTTTGCAACAGTAATGTTTCCTTTTTGTTCCTCAAAGGCATATGAGAGTACTTTGTCAGTGTTGTTGCGTGAGACCTCAGGACACTACAGTGTGATGGTTAGGATTACTGGTGATCAATGCAAACTGATCCTATTTGAATCCTGGTCCTGCCATTTACTTTCTGTGTGACTGTTGAGAAATTATTTTGCTTCTCAGATTGTGTTTCCTCAATAGCTTGAATATAGTTATTGTGAGCTTCAAATGAGACTGTGTCTGTACTAGAAAACTAACATCTTCCAACTTCTGACAATTATAAGTCTTTATGTCAACATAAGATAATACCTGGTAATATTTGACATTAATCTTTAATCATTGTCTTTCTGGTTCAAGAGGGAATTCAGAAGAGATCAGTTAAACTTACGAAAGGTAGGGTTTAAAGCATATGTAAGTGATTCTGGTCCTTTCTTTACACTTCTTCTGCCGTCTCCCAATTTCTTGAGGTCTACAGTGGGCCTCAGTGACTGTTATTGGAAGCTTTCAGAGGGACCCTGCATTTGTTGAGTGAATAGGTAAATTCATTAATATTGTCACCATATTATCAGTCAATAGTAAGACCTTAATAAACCATCTGATCTCCAAGACATATTCCAAATGGCATTTATTCTGTCTTTGTTTCAAACCAACCATGGAAAATATTTGAAATATTCTCTGTCATTGTAACTGGCCCCTGTTTTATGGAGACTGCTTGTCCCCCCTAAAAACTTCCATTGCTGTTTTGAGGAATTATGTTTTCCACAGTCTACCATAAAATAAGGAAAATGTACATCAGAGTTGTCTATTATTCTTTTTCTAAAATGTAGCAGGGTTTTTTGTACTTTGGAAAAAAAGCTTCACTAAGCTGCTTTTTTTTCTTGTAATCATGGAAAGCAGTAAAAACCTGACAGAGAGTAAGTGTGATTTGTTTTCTCAACAGTGTCTATTATTCAGTTAAGGACATTTCATCATTATCAACGCATTTGTAATATGGTGCTTGATGCTTGGAATTCGGTTAACAAAGGAAATACCAGGTGTGAATAAAGTCAGTAAAGAGAAGGTGTTCACCATGAGGAAACTAATTATCTAATACAAATGTGTCTCAAGTCTAATAGGGTTTCCTAGAGATCTCACTGCAAGGACCATTTTGGAGTTCATACCAGGAAAAAAGACCACATTATGAGAGACAAAATAAACAAACACTTTATATATGATCATATTTTGATGCTATTTATATTCTGCCAGATTCTTAAAATGATTTAAGGTACCTTATAAAGATACATGTACTGTAGCAAGATAAAATTAATTGAAAATAGGAATGAAAAATGGAGCAAAGGAAAAATAGAGATAGGGAAGTACAGTGGAGCATGGAATTACTTTAGTACAAAAAGAGAAGCTATGAAGTCCTATGCTCTTGTCAGGGAAGGGTGAAAAGTTGGCTTAAACCTTCCTGTTGGCCAGTGTTAAAGGGAAACATGACCCACTTTGCAATTCATAATATTTGTAATATAGTAAGGGATTCCTCCCGTGGGTATTTATAGAGAGAGCATTTTGAAATCTAGTTGACAACATCCTCGACATCAAAATAAACAAACACATTAAAAATCATGTTAAAATACACATAAAATTTACCATTTTAACAATTTTAAAGTGTACAGTTCAGTGGCATTAAGCATATTTACATTGTTGTGCAACTATTACCACTACTAGTTACAGAATTTTTCATGAAATGGAAACTCCATACCCCTGAGTAGTCTCTCCTCTGGCAACCACCAAATCATCTCCTTTCTGTCTTAGTAAGGTTATTATAATAAACATGATAAACACTTTCATAACCTTATATATTATAATGCCACAGATAGAAGTGGGTGACAGCATACCATTTTCATATTCATGATCAAGTCTTCTATAATTTTGATAGTCAAGAAAACCTGACTTGGCAAAAGAGTGGATTGCTTCCCTCTCTCTGAAACCGCTAGGAAGAATACCTAATTGTTCCACCTAAGTAACTGAATTGGAAGAATTTCGACAAGAGACATTCACTAGGGTACTATGGAGGTTAGTTTGGAGAATAAGAAAGACTTGGGTCAAGTTTGTTGAAGAGTGACCTATAGCCAAGAATTACTGAACCATCTTTGCAGATATCACAATTCAGGGTGAACTGAATTCCCACTGTTGGTGATGCTAATCCAGCATGAGGGAGTGAGGGAGGCCACACTGGTTGCCCTAAAGGGAAAAGAAGCAGAAATAAAGATTTGGAAAACTGGAGGTGAAGCAAGTTGTATTCAGCCCACTGAGGTAAATTCCATAAAGGCAATATTTTGGGGCAGGGAGGTGGGATAGGTGGGATCAGGAACCTTTACAATCAGTATGGGATTCAATTTATAGATTGGGGGTCCTTAATTTTTGCTTCGGATGTGTTAAGAAGAAAGACTGGTTGATTTTGCCTTGTTCCAATATTTGTGTTTTGAATAAGTGAGTCAGAGTGGACATTTGAGAATGAAGAAGCAACATGAGTCACGATATGAAGGCATTACACTTTGGGTTATGGACACAGTCACCTTTGATTCCTTCCCCCTTTTTTTTTTCAGCCACACACCCAGTCATTTTGTGAGTTTTGCTTACTTGGTATCTTCAGTGTTTTTCTTAGCCACGACTTCTCTTCTCTTCCATTCTTAGTGTCATGACCCTAATTCAAACCCTTGGCATCTTTTGTCAGGATGACTACTGCACTTTCCAACTGGTCTTCCACCTTTCAGCTCTTGACTATTTAATTCTTTCTTCAAACTGTTGCCAGAATAAATGTCCTAAAAGACTCTTTAGGTCATTCCATTCATATCATTCTTTTCCTCATAAGCCTTCAATATAAAAAATAAGTCTATGATATTGGTGCCACCAAAATTAGAGAAAAAAGGATTATTCAGAATGTGCTCAGGCATAAATTAGTTACTTAGGGAAAAAAACACCACTTAAATCTTCTTTGTATATCATAATAAACTGGAGGCATTTCTGAAATAATAAAAGTGATCCAAGAAAATATAGATAAACTTTTTCTTATTGAAACCTAGATAAAAGACTTTCTAATAGGAGAAACCAAAAGGAAAAAACCTGATGATTTGGCAACATAAAAATTTAAACTATTTAGGTCAAGAATATGATAAATGAAAAGATATGCACAAAGCTAGACAAAGTACATAATGAATGTGAGAGATCCTTGCCTGTGGTCCTTATTCTCAAGTCCAGGCATACTTACCTGCTGTAGTTTCTAGAAAGAAATGTTCAGACTTTTCCCTTGCATGTGCTGTTCCCTCTGCCTGAAATGCTTTTTCTGCACACCCTCTCATGATTGATGCATCCTTGTTCTTTAGGGCTTGGATCAAATATTCTATTCTTAGAAATGCCTTCCCTGTTAACATTCTCTAAAGTAGACAGCACTCTCTCTCTTGCCCTTTGTGACCTTCACTCTGTCACATTACTTGTTTTGTGTTCTTCACAGCTCTTATCACTAACAAAAATCATTTTTTTGTTAGTTTTCTCTTCTGTCCCATAGAATGTAAACTGCATTAATGCATGGATTCCATCTCTCCTGTTCGACAGCATCTAGACTTCTTTTTGAAACATAATAGGTACTTATCAAGTGTTGAATGAATGAGTGATAAATATGTATATGTGTAGATAAAAAGATTGGAAGGATACATAACAAGATGCAATAATAGGGTTATTTCTAGGTGGAATTTTGCAGATGGTTATTTTTTTTCTTTTCTTTTTTTACTTTCTTACCCAAATTTTCTAAAATGAGTATGTATTACTTTGTTGGAATTAAAGTTAAATAGTATTTAATAGAAGCCATGTTTTATTAAGCAATTGCATCTATAGTGTGGGATCATTAATCTCAATTAGTGTTGACAAAAGATGATAAACTATGCAGACCACAAAGAACAAATTTCCTAGAAACAAGAGTGTCAGCTTGCATCCTTTTAAAGTATTCCCACATTTAAGAGCTCCATTTAGCTGTACTGAATGATGAAGAAATCAGTTCAAAAGCACCACCCAAATTGGATCTTCCTTTAAGATGCTAAAATAAAACTCTTCAAATAGGAGAAAAATAATTTTAAATAATCAAATATTGACACCTGGTTTCAAGAAATGGTTACTAGGGGTTTAATCTCCCTAAGTCTACCAGTCATTAAAAAAGGCAGTTGAGGAAAAGGCCTGGCTATAAAACAGTTTGAAAAATATCACAGGGAAACTATTGGCATTGCCATCTTCAATAGAGACATTATGACTCTGGAAAGGTCTGTCATAGACTTATATCCACTCTGAGCATTTCTTTGTCACATATTAATCTGTTTAAACTGATCAGTTGAACATGAGGAAAAAAGCATCTGTTTTTTCCCCAGAATACAAATTTGTTTTTGGTCATAGCTAATACTTGGTTAGGTTTTAGATATAAAGCGATGATACTTTGTCATCTCAAAAGGTCAAGTTTTTAGGGAGAAAAAAACCCAAGGTGTAGCAGCCCTATGTTTCATTTATTCATTCACTCATGCAATCTTTATTCTGCAACCAACTATGACTGCCAGCTTGCATCCTCTTGAAGTATTTGGTACTAGGGTCACTGATGGGTGCCTGGGGTGCAACAGTAAGACATAAGATCATTGTTCTCAAGGTTACCTTCTTTGGAGGGAACACAATAAAACAGTCAAAATAGGAATGAACTGTGGTAAGTGCTAAAGAAGAAATATTTTCATAAACAATAAAAGGGCAAAGAGTAATAGAGTGATAAGGGAAGACTTCTTCAAGGAGATGATGCCTTGCATGAGACCTAAAAGGATGAGAAAGAGCCAGCCATGTGAACAGTGAGGATTAAAGGTTTCCATTCTCAGGGCATAGATGTCTAGGAAATGTCAGAAGCCTGTATGATCCAGCAAAATGAACAGTGGAAATGTGAGATGAAGTAGGAAGGGTAGACAGATGCCAGATCACATAGGACATTGCAGTATTTAATTATTTTTATTAAGGTATCATATAGTCTTACAAAGGTTTCACATGAGCAACATTGTGGTTACAACATTCACCCATATCATCAAATCCCCCTACGCCTTTGCAGTCACTGTCCATCAGCATAGTAATGCTGTAGAGTCACTTGCACTATTTAGTTTTAAATGCCAAGGGAAGTCTCTAAAGTATTTGTCTTGCCAATGGGTTTCAGCTCTGGGCAAGTTCATTTTGGATTCAATGTGACCAAAGAAATGACAGTAGAATGTTCTAGGGGTGAAAGGGTTATACCTAACTTTATTTCCACAGTGGCAGGTCAATCACTAAAATCTTCTCCATTCAGAGTGAGTCTGCATGCAGCAAGCCAGTCTCCACCTCTGGGCATCTCTACCTGCACAGCCATCCTCTGGGCCTCTCTGCCCACACAGCTGTCCTCTGGGCCTCTGTCCTTGGCGCTGCCACCACCCCAGCCTCTGCTCTGCTCTCCTGCAGCCATGCCACCGTGTCTCACAGAGCACTGGGCAGGGCTCTTTATGTAGAGTCAGTAACAACGTATTGCCCACACATGTGTAGTGAGCTAGTCAACCAGGGCCAGGTTTGAATACTGCCTATAGGAACCTTCATTTTATCCACATTCCACCCTTCCAGGATTCTCACCTCTCAATCTATGTGCCCTCAATCCTCTGCAATGGTCCCTTTGCAAGAAAACTGGAGCATTGTAACTAAATTCCATAATAACAACAGAGGCTATGACAATATACAAATAACAAAAATTACAACAAATTCTAATAACCCTCAAGCCTGAGGAGGTCCATTGCAACCAAGTGGTCATCGTGGCTGTATTCAAACCAGTTTTACTCAAATGAGTCAACCAAAGGGCCATGGGTGGGCCTTACAATACCCACCCTCTGCAGCAAAAAGTCTTGCAGATACACAGGCCGATCTTGTTGCTTTATCTCTGCCTTCTGTTTCATCCTTAGCAGCCAGACCTGCCACTCTAGTCCCAACTGCTGCCACAGCTCCAGTCATCCAATTTCTTTCCATCTGCTCCTGCATTTTCATACCAACCCACATCTGGGCCCTCGTGACCTTTGCAGGGCCCTCTAAACTCTTCCTCCGAAAAGCAGACTGTATCTCCTTTTGTGCTTGAGCCTCAGGGTAGAAACAGAGCATGGGGTGCTCCACAACCTGAGGAGAGGGCTGCACCTCTCCTGGAGGAACCCGTGGTTGCTGAGTCCTTCTGGCTTTCCACCAGCTTTCAACTAGGTGGGGTTTCAATTGAGGAAGGGCTAATGCCTTTGACACTGTCAGGGCCTCTATCCCCACCTGTTAGTGAAACTTCCGTCCCTCCATTTCTGGGGCTGACAGCTCCACTACACCCTTCACCTGCCCCATGGCACCTGGAAGCTTGCACTCTTGTGTGTCTTCCTCTCATGCTGCTCCTCCTCGGGTCACTGCTCCTTCTCATGCTGCTTACTCTCGGGCTACCATGACATCCTTTACTATTTCCACAGCACTTTATAGTGATGCCATTTCAGTCAGCAACAAATATTCTTTCTCTTGGGGTGGACCCCAGTCCTCCACCCTTTCACAGTACCACATGTCCACAGGGGGACACTTGACTGTCTTCCATCCATAGGTGCAACCCGCTGAAACACTCCTCCCGTGAGGGTAGCCTATTGTTTTTCCTTGGTCACCAGTGAATCCTGCCCACTACCCCAATTATCTTGCCAATGGGTTTCATCCTCAGGGAAGTTCACTGTGGATTCAATGTGACCAAAGAAACGACAGTAAAATGTTCTTGGCATGAAAGGGTTATACCCAACTTCATTTCCATGGCAGGTCAGTCACTAGAATCCCATTCACTCAGAATGAGTCTGCATGCAGCAAGCTGGTCTGTGCCTCTGGGCCACTCTACCCACACAGCCATCCTCTGGGTCTCTGTCCTCAGTGCTACCACCACTCCAGCCTCTGCTCTGCTCTCCTGCAGCCTTGCAGCCATGCCACTGTGTCATGCAGAGCACTGGGCAGGGCTCTTTATATAAAGTCTCTAACAGTGTATTGCCCACACATGTGTAGTGAGCTAGCCAACCAGGGCCAGGTGAGACTCCTAGCCACAGGAATCTTCATTTTATCCATAGTATTATAATCAGGGGGTTGACTGGATTTAAAATATCAAGCCAAAAAATAATTTTTAATGGAGAAATGGCAGAATTCAACTTTGCTATTATGTGGAAATTGAATTTTAAGAGGAATGGAGGGATACTAGTCAAGAGATGATTGTAGTCATCCAGATGAAAGACTAAGATTGAACCATGGTGTTAAGAGTGGAGATGGAGAGATGTGGATGGGCCCAGGGTATATTTTGGGAGCATAGCCTACATAGAGTGCTGTGGGATTGTATATAGGAATTTAGGAAAAATCAGGTTGAGTCCCAAGTGCTGGCTTGATCACCTGGGAGCAAAGTATAGAATGGGGAGATTGGAGGAGTGTGTGGGGAACTTTTTAAAGTGTGGTGGGTCATTAGGTGTTCTGATTTTAGTATTTTAAAATTGAGATGGTTTAAAAAATATCCATGTGAGGATACCAGTTAAGCAGTTGTATATATGAGGCTTAAGCTTGGAAGAGAGGTCGGGAATGGAGGTATAAAATGAGACTGCAGTGTTAGGGAAGTTATTTAAAGTTGTCATGAAGGAAATGGAGGAATGTAGAAGAGGGAGAGGCCTGGAAATCATCTCTGACGCCTAGATTCATGAGCAAATGAGGAGCCAGCAGAGGAGCCTGAGTGGGAGAAACCTTGGAGAGTGTGATGTTGGAGAAGCTGGGAGAGGAGAGACCATGTTTCAAAACGGAGAAAGTGTCTTAGCTAAGCTGGGGACAAAATATATGCATTAGATTTCTAACAACTGACATCATTGCTGATCCTCCAAAGAGCGAGTTTGCTAGACTAGTGGAAATAGAAGCCCCAGCAATCATTTTAATCAATTTCTTATTCAAGGTCAAACAACATTTTGAAATATTTGTAATATTTGTTGCAGACCCTGTTAGCCCTCTGTCATCTTCTCTTGGATTACCTTACCTTTTTAAGCACACTGGCTCCAGGTGTACTTTTCACTCCCAACAGCCAGCACCTGGATCCATTTGCTGGCGGGCTGACCTAAGGCTGCTGGAACCTGCTTTGCTTGCCCAGAAGAGCAGGAAGTGCTTTCAGGGCTCATGAGGGGCAGCCTTAACTAATAATTAAACCAGGTGGCAATATAAACATTTCTCAGAGTATAAAGAGTTTCTGCTTCTGCAGCTTTTATTTTCAAATTATTATTAATCCTCTGTTATGGATTATGATCAATAAAAAGCTTATGATTTTGTAAACATTTTGTGTTTGTATGTGATAGAAAGTGACCATAGTTGCCATTATTAATGCTATGAAGACCAGGAAAACTTAGTCTTTTGGGGAAAGCTTGTGAGTTTTTGGAGGTCTATACAGTAGATTAACATGTACATTAGCATGTAAAATGTAGGACCAGGGATGAACTGGGCATGGACTTTGAGATCAAAAGGTTTTAGACAGAATCTCATGAGGAGGGAATGAGATTTTCATGAGAGAATGAATCTGACTGCTCTGCTGAAATTCTCTCTTCAGCCCTCTGGCTAGGCAGGCAGTGAATAGACGCTTTTGGATTGGTGTGTGACCTATGAACATGTGTAACAAATGACTTTGTATATCTTGGGAACATTGCAATGCTTGAGTATCTGTGTGTGACATTTAAATATGAGTAACACTTGAGTAACTCCCAGGGTTAGCTGGAGTCAATATATGCCTTAATCAATATACCATAGCATTTATAACTTGTATCACCATTCCTCCTAAATCTCTAGGTGATTATATTCTGCAAAACACCATTTCCATGCTTTTGTTCACATGGTCCCAGCTGCTGCAAATCTCCTCATCTCTTAGCAGTTTCTTTCCACTCTGCATTTTCATGGTATTCAACTTGTATATTCCTTATGTATATCATGTCTTGCCTTTTGTGATGGGCAGTGATTTGTATGCATGCTATCTACCCTAGAAGGTGTAACAACTGTCAGACTCAGCCTGCACCCAGCCGAATTCCTGGGAGCCTATCTCTGGGTGGCCCATAAATTCTCACTGCCTGTTATTAGAGTCTTGTTTTGTAGCTGCTGGTGTCTGATCTCCACTTCATCACCTGGCAATCTTGATATCATGCTTCTCTTGCTCTAATATTAATCTAGCCACTCTTAGTAAGCTTATTGATTCCAAGGAGAGCTGTTCTACTCTCTCAGCCTTTTATAGCCCTCTTTGTGTGTCGGGAAGGTAAGGCTTGTTTTCCTGAGCCAGCACTGGGAGGTATTCTGTAAGCACCACACAGCATTTTACCTCTGGTAGTTCTTTCCAAGTCTGTGTCCCATGTCCTACAAATGGCTTCCAGATCCTTACATTCTCTCTTTCTTTTCTATTTTTAAAAATTGTATTAAAGTACACATAATATAAAGTTGATCATCTTAACCATTTTTGGGCATACAATTCTGTGGTTTTAAGTACATTCGTATTGTTGTGCAACCATCACCACCATCCGTCCCCAGAACTCTTTGCATCTTGCAAAACTGAAATTCTACACCACTTAAACAGTAACTCCATCCCCCTACTCCACACCAGTGCCTGGCAACCAACATTGTACTTTCTGTCTCTGTGTAGTTGAGTACTCTAAGGACCTCATATAATTGGGAGACTATTTGTCTTCTTTTGACTGGTTTATTTCACTTAGAATAATATCCTCAAGAGTCATCCATGTTGTAGCATGTATCAGAAATTCCTTTTTATGGTTGACTAACATTCCATTGTATGTATTTACCACATTTTGTTTATCTGTTTATCCATTGGTGGACACTTGGGTTACTTCCATGTTCCAAGTAGTGTGAATAATGCTGCTATGAATGTGGTGAAGCCTTATATTCTCTTTTATCTTAGATTTGCTTCTTTCTTATTCATGGTGTTTCCTAAGAGATTGAATTTATCCTATTTTGGTCTCTGTCAGTAAGACTCTGAAAAAGAGGATTTGTGTGTAAGTGACTGATTAAGGAAGTGCTTCAAGGAGAAATGAGTAAGGTATGGGGGAAGTGAAACTGGGAAGAGGACAAAGAAATTGATGTGTGAAATTTCAGGACGTCCCACAGAATGTAGCGTGATCTTGATGCCACAAAACTTTGGAATGCAGATTATATATACTTCAATGCTGCCTCTCCCCAAAGCTGCAGAGCTGAGCTTTCATACATCCGTACTTTTCAGTCATCCCTTTGGGGGTTGTGAACTCTCATGTCTTGCCTTTTTTGATAGGTGGTCACCTTCTCCAGTATGCCAGTGTTTCTGAGGGATGCTTCAGTGAACAGCACTACGCAAGCTGTCTGGGAATTGCAATGGTGTGTTTTCAGTTGAGTCTCCAATCTCTAGTAGAAAGCTTTGCAAATGACAGTATACTCTGAATTTTTGATTTTGTGGATGCAGGCCCAATGATATGGAATAGCACATGAAGGAAGCCTCAAACAAAAGCACAGTTAGGAAGACACACTAACTCAGGTGTGCTTAATGGACTGAAGCTCAGTGTTATCAGTTGTATCTCTTGCTTTGAGAGCAGGCATTCAGGAAAAAGTCTTTCTTAGGGGCTTTAGGCACATTTTGCTTCCCATGGTTAAGGTCTCCTTGAACAGATGATCTGGTATACTTGGGAATTCTCTGGATACACAGAACTGTGAAATCTTAGACCTGATTTTCCAGAACATTCCTTAGATATCCATTATTATCTTTGCAAACCTCCCTGTTCCCACTGACATTAGTTTTGAAGGTTGTTCACAAAGTTATAAGAATGATTTTCCTCTCACAAACTATGGAAGGAAAACACTTTGGGACAATATGGCAGACAAGGGATATTATTAATGTTATTTTACAAATTCATAAATACAACCTTGATTATAGGAGTACACTTTCATACCAGTGCTCATGTTCTAGGGATTTCCTGTTGCTGGCAATGTTGCATAGAGGGGAAGATGTTATTAAAATCCACAAATCTATCTCTCCCACTTTGAACATAACTTTTAATTTGACAGTCATAAAAGTCATTAACTATAACCATATCCACCATTTTAAAGATAGAGGAAGTGAGGCAGAGAAAGTTAATGGCATTTCACGGAAGTTATATTAATACAGTGATAGAGCTGCCATTAACAACTTGTTCATTTTCAGTAAAAAATAAATTTCTTTCATGGGAAATTATTACTATTGATTAGCAATATAGTTTAACTTTCTTCAAAACTTATCTTCTTTTTAACTTCCATTTCTTTTGTTTGTCCTATAAATTTCAGTTAATCTGAATAAGTTTTGAAACTCAATGGTTAGATTGTGCTTTATGCTATTTGGGCCTAAGAATCTTTGACATTTTGTAGTTCAGGACATTGAGATAGAAGTGCACTGAGTGTGGTTCACATCAGATTCAGAGCCAGCCATTAAGTGACTTCTATATGCTTTGATCTCTGTGGGGTGCTTTCTCAAGTATTATTCAACTTAATCCATACATCACTCTTATGAGGAGAGATTATTGATCCCACTTTTATAATTGAAGACAACATTTGATCCTGATAACAGATAGAATATATTATCATTTTATCACAGTATCCAGCAACATCATTTTCCTAAGTTCCATGATCACTGGAACTTCTCATTTAAGAACCAGGTAACTGGCATCCATTGATACTTTGCCAGAATTGCTAAAGGAGATTAAGAAAACTGATATTAAAAGTAGTCCTTGAATATTATGGATATTACAAGCACTATCTATAGGGTTGGAGAATTTCCTAAAATATACTGTGGAGAGCAAGGGAAGTAGGAAGAAGTAGAGATTATAGGAAAATATATCAGTCTGTGTCGGGCAACCTAGTTTGTGCTTGCCTATGTAACTGAAATTATCAATGGAATGTAAAAATAGTGTAAACATGACACTGAACTAGCACAGTGCATGGCATATAATAGTCAACTTCATTTTAAAGTCTTGTTGTATCTCTGAGTTTAATATATGAAGATAGATATCTTCCTTTCACTGGGTGAGTACCCTAACAGGACTCACCACTTTTCTACTAACTCTTCAGTAGTAGCATAATTCTAAAGTCAGTTTGAGCAATAAAGCACAGTTTTGATAATTAAAATAGCTAGTCCACTGTCATACTTGAAACTTCTATCTTGATTTAAATTAGAGATTTTCTCCTTACCCAACTGGGCCTCTTTAAGGAAGGAAAACTGCACTTGGGGAAGAGAGAAATGTGTTGAATTTCTCTCTTTCCTTACCTTGCACATGTACTCCTCTTCTCTTTTGCTAACTTTAGTTTCAGAGAACTGCAGATTGGACCACAAGGAGAGACATGAGGTAAAAGGAACAACAGAACAACAAAGTTTTTATGAACTAACACTGCCCTGGTGATCTAGTATAAGAACTCTGCAGACATAGCATGTGTCTAAAGTTGACTCTTACTTTCAAGGACACCTTTGATGATTCATCTTCCCCTATTGCAAGGAATTTCTCCTCTGTAATTCCCATGAGGATGGCGAATGCATCCATAGTATAGCTGATAGCTTACTTCTTTTATACCTAGGCATCCAGCAATACCTAGATCTCATATCAGCCCCGTTTCAGTAGGCATTGAAAATACATTAAGTATTTTAAGCAGAAAGGAATTTAATATAGGGAACAATTGTTGTAAAAATTGTTGCAGGGACCAAGGGAGCATGTTCTAGGCTGGACTTTTAGGAGTGGCTCTCAGAAAAATATAGAACTGACCACCACGAGTGCTACCACCTCTGAGACCACTACTGGGTCTGTGGCAGAATTAAGAACTTCCTGCTGCCATTGATAACCGCAGCTGTCTTTGGAAGCGCAGGGAGCTAGAACATGGACATTGTAGCTTTGATTCATGGATCAGCAAACTAAAGCATAATATCAGTGCTGTCACATCAGCCACCCACACAATTACTTTTCATCAGCCAGGGAACTGGAGAATGACACTGATGCAGAGAAAACTCATGTCCCCATGACCATGCTTCCAGCTGAAACAGCCAGTAAAGTATAGGAAAGTATTCTGCTGCACTCCTGCCTTCCAGATCTCAAACAAGCATTTTTAATTGTCAGAATTGAATTTATATGAAGAAATGTAGCTGTATGTAAATCTGGGAGGTGACTTTAGCTTCCCAATTTATCCAACCTAAATAAGCAAAGCCACAGGACAAGCTCAGTGGAAGCCAAATAATGACCACAAGGAAGGATCGGTCTATGTAACAATAACAATGGAGAAAACAGTGGAATGAGAAAAAGTATTTGGGTTTCTCAGGACATCATTGAGCCAATGATTAAAGTGCTTGGAGCCCATCTTGTTTCTGAACTTGAAGTTTTATAAAATAACAAATACCTCATTGTTTAAGCGTATAATCTGATACTCTATTATACTATTTGAAATTATCTATTTATTGTTTTTACCCCTAATAAGTTCAGGAAGGCAGAGAGTTTTTTTGTGTCCTTATTCACTACTCCCTTCTCAGAACCTGGACCAATGTCTAAAGTAGAGATGATCTCAACATTATTTGTTGAAATACTGCAGTGATAAATAAAACAAAAATAGAGAACAAAGTATGATAACTGTGGTTTAAAAGGATTAGTGATGACCAAGTAGTACTTATACCAAGAATGCAAAGTTGGTATAACATTCAAAATCAGGAATATTATTTAGCCATAAAAAAGAAAGAAACCCTGACATTTGTAACAACATGGATGGACCTACAGGGGTTATGCTAAGTGAAATAAACCAGGCAGAGAGGGAAATACCGTATGATTTCACTTATGTGTGGAGTCCAAAAACAAAACACAACGAAATAAACAAAATAGCAGTAGACTCATAGACATTGAGAAGTGACTGGTGGTTACTATGTTGGGGTGGGGTTGGTGTGGGTGAGTAGGGTGAATGAGGGGGATAAAGAAGCACAAAAATCTCAGTCATAATGTAAGTTGGTCATGGGCATGGAAGTACAGCATAGAGAATATAGTCAGTGGTTCTGTAACATCTTTTTATGTTAATAGTACTGCATTAGTTGGGGTGAGGATTTGATAATCTGTGTAACTGTTGAATTATTGTATTTATTGAAACCAATACAATATTGTATATCAATTATTCTTCCATAAAAAATACACTTAAAAGATCTTAATAAATCAGCATTCTTGACTAAAAAAATTCAAAATCAAACCAATATATCATTATTAGCAGATTAAAAAAGAAAAATCATACGGTCTTCAAAGTAGATGCAGAAAAGTTATTTGAAACAAAATTCAACATCCATTCTTGATAAGAACTCTCATGAAACTAGGACTAGAAGGGAAATTCCTCATCCTGATAAAGGACATTAATGGAAAATCTATAGCAAATATACTTCCTTTTTTATTTTATTTTTTTCCCCCAGCTTTATTGAGGTATGACTGACAAATAGAAACTATATATATTTAAGGTATACAACATGATGTTTTGACATACATATAAATTGTGAAATTATTACCACAATTAGCTAATTAACAAACACATCACCTCACATAGTAACATTTTTTATTTTGGTGTGATGTACTCACTTGGCTCTACTTGCTTTGCAAATTTCAAGTATACATTATTATTAACCATAGGCACCATGTTGTACATTAGGTGTCTAAACTTTATTTTTCCTATAACTTAAACTATATCCTTTGATCAACTGTTTCTTCTTTCCCCCTGCACTCAGCTTCTGGTAACCACCATTTTCTACTCACTAAAAACTAAAGAATATTGATGAAAGAAACTGAAGAAGACACAAGTAAATGGAGAGGTATCCAATGTTCATGGGTTAGAAGAATTAACATTGCTAAAATGTCTGTTCTGCCCAGAGTTCTACAGATGCAGTGCAATCCTACCAAAATTCCAATGGCATTTTTCAGAGCAATGGAAAAAAACAATCCTAAAATTTGTATGAAACCACAAGAGACCCCTAATCACTAAAGCAATCTTAAGAAAGAATAACAAACCTGGAGGCATCACACTTCTTGGTTTCAAATTATTTTATAAAGCTATAGTAATCAAGAGTATTGTACTGGCATAAGTAAATAAATATACTTAATGATGAAAGATACAATGCATTCCCCTTAAGAATGGAAACAAAGGAAGGATGTTTGTTCTTACCACTGCTAGTCAGTATTGTACTCTGGGTTCTAGTCAGTTTAATAAAGCAAGACAAAGAAATAAAAGACATGAATACTGGAGAGAAGAAAATAAAAATACATTTGATAACCTGATTGTCAATGTAGACAATCCTTCAAAATCTAAAAAAAGAAAAACGCTATTATTAACTTACATGCATTTAGCAAGGCAAGGTTAAAACATCAATATGTAAAAAAAACAACTGAATTACTATAATAATAACAATGAAATACTAAATTCTGAAGTAAAAAAGGTGCCATTGGCAATAGCATCATAAAATTAATATTTAGGAATAAACATAGCAGAATATATGTAATACTGAATGTTGAAAAGCAAAAAACTGTGATGAGGGAAATTAAAGAAGACCTAAACAAATGTAGAGAGATGCTCTTTTCATGGATTGGAAGACTCAGCATTGTAAAATGTCAGTTCTTCTCAAGTTAATCTATAAATTCAATACAATATTCATCAATATCCCATTGGATTTTTTTTTTAAATTGACAAGCTGAGTCTAAAATGTAATGGAAATACAAAGGACCTAGAGTTTTATAATTAAAGAAAAAAATTGGAGGACCGCTCAAGATTTACTATAAAATATATGTATAATCAAGACAGGATAGTGTTGGTGAAAAAATAGTCATATAGGTCAGTAGACCTAAATAGAGTCTAGAAATAGACACTCACAAATATGATCAATTGATTTTCAAGAAGGTGCCAAGGTAATTCAATAGAAGGATAATCTTTTCAACAGATAGTGCTGGAACAAGTTTATATCCACATGAAAAAAATAAATCATATCTCATATCATATTTAAAAATGAAAAATGGAACATATGGTTAATGTGAAACCTGAAGCTATGAAGACTTCTAGAAGAAAACTTAGAAGGAAATCTCTGTGACCTTGGTTAGGCAAAGCTTTCTTAGCTAGGACACCCAGAACACAAAGGACATCAATAGATAAATGGGTAAAGAAGATGTGGTGCATATACACAATGGAATATTATTCAGCCGCTAAAAAAACAAAATCCTGCCATTTGCAACAACACAGATGGATCTAAAGGGTATTATGCCAAGTGAAATAAGCCGAGTGGAGAAAGGCAAATACCATATGATCTCACGTATTTGTGGAATATAAGAACAAAACAAAACAAAATGAACAAAACAGCAATAGACTCATAGACACTGAGAAGTGACTCCCCTAACCATGGGGAAGGGGTTGGGATGGGTAGGTGGGGAGGGTGAGGAGGATAAAGGGGCACAAAAATTATCAATCATAATGTAAGTTGGTCATGGGGATAGTAGTACAGCATGGAGAATATAGCCAATGATTCTGTAACGTCTTCCTGTGTTGACAGTAACAGCCCTAGTGGGGGTGAGGATTTAATAATATGAGTAACTGTTGAACCACTGTGTTGTATATTTTGAAACCTATATAAGATTGTATGTCAATGATACTGAAGTTAAAAAAAACAAACACAAAGGACACATAAAGGAAAAAAATTGATAAATTGAACTTCATCAAAATGAAAAAATGCTGCTCTTTGAGCAATACTTTTTAAAAAATGGAAGTCAAGCCATAGCCTGAAAGAAAACATATGCAAAACACATATCAGGATTTGTATTTAGAATATATGAAGAGCTTTTGAAACTCAGCAGTAAAGTAACAAAATCCAATTTAAAAAGTGGGCAAAAGATTTGAACAGATACTTCACTGATGAAGAGATACTGATGGCTGATTGCAAATAAGCATGTGAAAAGATATTTAACATCATTACTTACTATGGAAATTTATGGAAATACAAACTAAAGCCATGAGATACCACTACACATTTATTAGAACAATGAAAAGTAAAAGAAAGAGAATAAACTCTGCCCCTTCACTCTTCTCCCACCCTAACCACAATCTGATATTTCCAGTGTTGATGTGTATACGAGAATGTGGAACATCTGGAACTTTTATACATTGCTAGTGGGAATGCAAAATAATGCATCCATTTTGGAAAACAGTTTGGCATTTTCTTCTAAAAATAAGCATACAGTTCCCATAGAGCAAGAGAAATGAAAACATATGTCCACACAAAGACTTGTTTGCAAATACTTATAGCAACCCAAATACCCATCAACTGCTGAATGGATCAACAAATTTTGGCACACCTATACAATGGAAAGTACTTTCAATTTATCAATGGTTGTTAGGCACTGGGAGTGATGGGGAGGGAATTGATTACAAAAGGGCAGGAGGGTACATTTTGATGGAAATAATCTATATCTTGATTGTGATGGTAGTTACAAAATATTGTCAACGTATCTCAAACTGTACACCTAAAAAAGATGTTTTATTGTATGGAAATTTAAAAAAATGAGTGGTGGGGAATAATAAAACAAGTTAAACATAGAAGTTTAAAAATTAGGTACAAATTTGGTTATGACATCATACTCAGAGTGATAAATAATTCTTGTAAAAAGTAAATATTTAAATATATAATATTAATCATTTAAAATAAGCTGGGTTCAAAATCAGTTTACACATTTTCCTTTTTAAATTGCTAAATTAGGAAAAACATAAACATATGTACCTCAACTTCCAATTCAATCAGCTGTAAAGAGAACAATAAAAAAGGCAAAGGAAACCAAGAGGAAGAAATTGATAAAGATAAAAGTATATTTTAGTGAATTAGAAAACAGAAATAAGAAGATTTGATTAATACATCCTAAAAACAGTTACTGAGAAAACTGTAAAATAAATTTCTGCCCTGCTAGTGAAGAAATTAAGTGACACTAGGAATTAGAATAGGATATAACCACAGATAAAAAGATACAAAATATAAGAGAAGAAGATGCAAAGTTTAATGCCATGTTAACTTTTCAATGTAATTTATTTAAAATAACATTTATTTTTCCTGATTACTTAGGTAACAATTTCATTGCAGAAATAAGTAGAAGGGAATACTTATAGTGAGCCACTCATAATCCTATCAGTAATAACTATCATTAATAATTTGTTGTATGTTATTACAGGTATAATTTGCTACCCATCTATCTTCTTGTTTATCTATATGTAGTAGTTTTTATAAAAATAGGATATTCTCTACACACTAAATTTCTAGAAGTGGAATTCCTGGATAGAAGTATATAAAAATTTTGAAGAATTTGATTTTTTTGTAAATTGGCCTCCAGAAATAACATAATCCTGTATTACTTTGTGAGCATAACTTAAGTGCCTACTTTCCTACCCATTTGCCAATACTGTATATTAGATTTTTTTTACTCTTTGTAGTTTAACATGTGGAAATTGGTACTTAATTTTTGAAATAAATTTTATTCTTTTTAATACCTGATATGTTACATGTTCATTTGAAATGAAATGAGGAAACCTTGAACTGACACAAAAAAACCTGATAGGGTAGGTGGTTGACCGCTTGAAAAAAGAAAATCTTTGATTGAAGAAACCTTAGAAAATTCAGATAAGAAAGGAAATTAAGGGGTAGAAAAAGGACCCATAATCCCATAACTAGAAGCTATGGTGTTTATCTGTAGTTTAAGCTTTGTTAAGACTTGAGGATGTTATTTGGTCATATTTTAGAGAATTTTCAGATCTCAACAGCTCTAAAGTCCTGCACCTTGTCTGCTTATATATGACATGGTTTCTCTTCCTAAATGTTTCTAAGAATCCCCATGTACAACATACACATGTAAAACAATTATCTCCTAGGTTCTCTCATCTGTGTCACTTTCTGAGATTCCCTGATAGAAGGAAAAATATTTTCTTACAGGTAATCAGAGATTCTGACGGGAGAGCTCTGCCTTCCTTTTGCTGCCACTTCCCTTGGTCTTTCTCGTTCCTCAGCTGTACCCAGAAACCTGCTGTTGTTCTGCTGCTCTTAGGTTATTTACTTCTCTGCATGCTTCTTACCAGAACCTCTGACCTCTGACTGCCTTAACTACTGCCACTTTCTCCAAACTAGTGAAGCTGGGCTGCCCTGGATTGTGGGCCTTCTCCAGCTGTCTCCAGCTCCTTCAGACCCATTGTCTGCTTATTTCTGCGGCTCACCACTCTTGCCAGCCAGGAGCGTGGTGCTTCACCTTTTCCTGCGTCCCACTCTTTTCAGAGTGTCATCTCTGTAGTGGAGTTGTTTAGATCCCCCCAAATATGTATCTTTTATTTCTAGTGGTCCATTCCTTCTAGAGAGTTGGGGAAGCTTGGGGGAAACTAATGGGAAAGAGGTCAGCAGTGGTTAGGTCCACCCTCCTGCCCTTCCTTCTTCCCTTGGCCCTCTGATCTCTAGGGTCTGCTGTTATTTCTGGTGTGATGAGCCAAATTTCTTCTTGCATGTTGATTTATTCTTTGGGCCTCCACATCCTTCCTGATGTTGAGGCTGGTCTGGCTTCTCTCAGGGCACCTCTGCCCACAGTTCCTCTCATTTATGTCTGTGTATCCAGTGTCCAGTGTGGTTAGGGTTGCAGTTGTTTTCTAGGGGCCCAAAGAAGAGCAGGGGACCTCTTTAGGGTGTCTAAACATTCTATGAAGTTTAAGCAGTTTCCCAAAGTCTTAGATTTTCCCAAATAGTTTGAGTAACTCTGAGATCTGGAAAAGGTATCCTAAGGGGTTGTCAAAAGCAGTAATGTGACTGTTTAAGTTTATGCTAAAGATCAACAGAAAAAGTAATTTTTAAAAATCCCTTTAAAAGAGGACATACAGTTCTTGAATATGTAGTCAGTGCTCATTGTGGAGATCAGATGAGTGTGCATAATACTCAGTTATTCACTCAGTTGAACATCAGCTATCAGTCATTATGGACTTGGCCATCACACAGCTGTAAATTATTTTTATTCACAGTCATAAGACTAAAGTTATTCTTAATGCTAGACAATTATTTAAGACCAGGACATAAGGAACACAGAAACTGATATACATCAAAGTAATGAGAAGTATAAAATGTTAATAATTCTCAAATTTGCTTTGATAGAAACTTCATGAAATCTGTAAGCTGCATCCATTTGATCAAAATTTTCATGTAGTACATCAGGAGGTTTAGGAAAGCTAAAAACCATTATTAAATGTATAATGTCAGAATGACTTTTCATATAAAGTCTTGAACATGTGTTACTAACATGTGTTACTATTAGAGGAATGTGAACAAGCAGGCAAATGAAACAAAATATGAATATACTAATTGCATTTTTTTGCATATAGTGTAAGAATTTTGAACATACATAATAAAATAGTCTTTAATCTACTTTATGCTATAGTTTATAGTTAAATTTAAAGTTTATTATATTCTTGGCTCCCAAGTATCAATATGGTTTGCTTTTAAAATTTTGCTTTTTCTTACATAATTAATTTACATTAGATACAATGTGTCTTCAACCTAAAATCACATCATTATAACATGTGGTGCAAAAAAATGGCAAACCTGTTGACACCTAAGGGTTTGAAGACATTCTATCTCTGTACTGTTCAATATGGTAGCCACTAGCTACATGCAGCTATTTAAATTAATTAAAATGAAATAAAATTAAAATCTTGGTTTCCCATTCACAGTAGCCACATCCAATTGCTCAGTAGTTGTGGGACTAGTGGCTGTCATACTGGACAGTGCAGATGTATGACATTTGCATTATTAATCACAGAAGATTCTCTCAGTACTGATCAATATTATTGTGAAAGGAATTTCTTAGTTAAAATAGTAATAAGAAAGGCTGTTTCAGCAGCAGACTCACAGAACCCAAGAATGGACTAACAGTTACCAAAGGGAAAGGGACTGGGGAGGATGGGTGGGAAGGGAGGGATAAGGGTGTGGGGGGAAGAAATGGGGCATTATGATTAGCATGTATAATGTGGGGGGCATGGGGAAGGCTGTACAACACAGAGAAGACAAGTAGTGATTCTACATCATCTTACTATGCTGATGGACAGTGACTGTAATGATGTATGTCGGGGGGACTTGGTGATGGGGGGAGTCTAGTAAACATAATGTTCCTCATGTACTTGTAGATTAATGATACCAAAATAAAAAAAAAAAGAAAGGCTATTGCATGTGTTAGTTATTCTTGCTAATGTCTTTTCTGTGATTACAAGCATTTAGACAGTAGGACTTATGTCTGACCAGGACTGGACCATGCTGGTTGCTAAAGACATGCAAATGTATTTATTGCACCCCAATGCCAATAATGAAGACAGCAGCAGAAGTAACAAAAATGCCACCATGTATCTTGATACATTTTATATTGTGAAAAGTGCTTTGGTATAAATACAATCCTTTGAATTTAAAAAGAGTTTCAGAATGTTGGCAGGGAATATTTCTCCAATTTTGCAATTGAGAATTCTGAAATTGAAGAAAGTGAAAAACTTTTCTAGATGAGAACAGCAATAGTATTAATAGAAAATGCTTATTGGTCATTAATTTGTAATGTTTGTTAATAGCTAGTTTAATGTCTATTGACATTTAATATTATTAGCTATTGTTTATTGGTACCTCAATCACTTATATAGTTTAATTATTCAAACCTCTGACTAGCTACTACTTTCACACTTTTTTCCTTTTACAGATGAAGAAACTGAGGCTTAGGGGTTAGGCAATTTGCTCAAATGGCCAGGGTTTGAACTCACGAAGTCAGTTACGCTTGTACATTGGCTCAGACTCATACTTTGGCTTTTCTTCTGCCCTGCATTGGGCTCTTGAAATCCAAAACTCGGCATGGACCCACTTGGAAACTTGGTGGTCCAATTCAACCATCTTGTAAAGAAAATTTAAACACTAACATACATGCCTAATAACCCCACAATACATGTATATACCCTGTATGTAGCCAACCTTGAGATGCAGTGTATTGATGACATGCTGATGGGACAAACTGAAGCTGTTGATCTAAGGAACAAAAGACACATAGTTCTACAGAGTCAGCCTTGTATGTTTTTGCAGCTGAAAATAATTATTATGAGTTTCTGCTACAATTGAACACCTGACAATATGCTGTCAGCCAAAGATTTAGAAATCACACAATTAAGCAGTCTCAACTTGACATTGATAAGGACGAAAGCCCCAGCTAAAACCAGATGCCTGTGTAGTTGTGGGTCAGGACCTTCAGGTTTTTACATCATTTTCAGCTTACATTTTGGAGGTTGGGTTATTCATGTGACTCCAATTCTGTGACAAATGTAACTTTTCCGAGTCTCAGAGCTGGGGTAGAAATGATGCTACTCAGAAGGAGGGCTGATGCATACTTTGAAGTATTGTCACATTTGTGTCAATGGTTAAAAAAGTTTCTGCAAGCAGTCAGGACGTGTTGCACATCAATCAGATAAAAGATTGCTGAATTCCAGCAAAATTCTGCAGGGCATGAAGGTGAAAACCATATTGTCAAGAGTGTTTTGTCATTATCTACAAGATAAATACCAGGCTTCTTTAGCACATTGTGTGTGTGTGTGATACATAGTGCTATAAGAAAAATTTCACAAACATAAGATAATGAATCTGTGGGTGTGAATGTATAATGGTTGTAGCTGTCTCAGTTGCAACAGTCAGCAACTTAGTTCAGGCCTGTTAAAACAAAGAAACACAAATTGGAATCCGTTGGTTCATGTAACTGGGATTTTCAAGGGGTCAAGCTATCTTTAGGCTGGATTGTAAGGCTAGACTGATGCCATTAATGAAGCTTTCTCTTTTTCTGCATCTTTCAAATCTACATTCCCTTTGGATTCATTCTCAAGGTTTCCTTCACATAGCCACAAAGCTGTCCTTAACCACATTAGCCTAAATGGTGCTTAGCCTCTATAATCCTGGAAGAAGGACTTTTATCCCATAGTTACAGAACATGCTCCATGGAGGGCTCTGGTAAGTCTGATTTGGGTCAATTGATCATCTCTGAACCAATCACTGTGTCTAGAAGGAGGGATACTGAGATTGACACGGCTTGGTCATGGGCTCACCTCTGGAAAGAGAAGGTAGAGGCCACTCTACTCACACCACATAGTCTGAGGGTAGCGGGGAGGTTCCTGAAATGAATAATGGGTTTCTAATAGCAGCCAAATAAACAGATGTTCACTGCGTATGTGTGTGTGTCTCTGTTGCTTTTGTTGTGTTAAGACCAAACTCAAGCCAGAGTTCATCAGTGACATTAATGATATCTGATTGATAATACCACTTATAACTTTGGTATAATTTTTATCTTTTGTTAGTTTATAAAGTTTATGCTTAGCTATAACTTCCAGTGTAAGAAATTAGTGACTGATCTTGGGTTGCTACTGAGCAGTGATAGGCATGAAATTCCAATACTTTTATGAATTCACATATGCCAGCAAGCACTGAAGTAAGTTATTCATTTTGTACACTGATTACTTAAAATATAATAAAATAATTAACTTTGATAATATTAGAATAAGGCCTGGGTGTTCCATAGATTTCAATAAATATTTGTTGACTTCTGAATGAATGTAGAAGCAAAATCCTAATTAGTTTTTCCATAATATTTCATGCCCTCAAAATAAATTGATTTATTTGGTAAAATATTCCAGATGTTTGTCAGAGTGAAATTAAACTAGACCAACGATCACTAGATAATAAATTTGGCTTACTTTATTTGACTCTCATGGCTTTTCAGTTACTGAATTCATGAGACAAAAGGCTAGTTTTCTAAATAAGAAAGGAATTCTTGGTTGATATAATTAGGATTCATGTAAATAATAAAATATGAACAAAGATAACTGATGATGATCTGAATGTTTAATTTTCTTTGAATATCTGCAAAATAAACAATTATTTTTGCAGAATAAGGAATTATTTTGTAGCATTCTTAAATCTAAATCCATAAAACGTCATGCTAATTATGCTTGAAATGTGAATTTTGATGTAATTGTAGGAGCTACTGCAGTTTTATTCTGTATCATGCTTCTTTCAAATGTCAATCGTAAAACCTTGGGGGATTTTCTATATAGGATCTTATTCAGAAATCAGCAGCATGCAGAACTATGGCTCATTGGAAAAGGAAATGCATATCATGCTATGATTTAGGTTACTGAATTGGAATTAAATAATGTTCACTCCCCCAAAATACAGAATTTATTATTAAAGAAAATAGAGTTTCAGAGTACACAGCCATTGAATTCTGTGTCTTTTAAAATTCTGTCTAACTATTCCTTTTAAAAGATCATGCCACTATGACCTGCTGCACTCCTTTCTATTGCTTTTGAATGTTGTTCTCCCCAAATTATTCTATGATTTGTAGTGAGATGAAGTTGCTAGTGTATAAAATTTGTCTCAAACGGTAAGTGAGCTGATAAAGCAGGGGTGTCTTTCAGAAGGTGGGGTCATACTTTTCCTCAGGCAGCATTCCACAGGAGCTCCACATGACTGTTTTATTTAGGCACTTCCAAAGGCTGATAACAGCATCCTTTCCACCTCGACTTCATCACATATGTGTACTTAAAATCTAAAAAAAAAAAAAAAAATCCCAGGGCCTCCCATTTCCTTACATAGGGAATGGTCTAGAGTGTGTTTTTTGTTCTTGCCTCTGCTCCTTTTGCAGCTCTGTTTATGAGCTGATATAGCTACTAGCCTTTTGACCTATTTTCCACTTTCAGCTCCATCATCAGCTCTTGGGTCTAAAAGTACATCTGCCTCTTTGGTTATGTTTTCTCCCTGCATTCTTTTCAGTCTCTTGTGGGATACCGCTAGAACTGTCCATGGTAGACAGCAGCCTTTGAAACCCATTAACAACCTTAGGGTATAACTGTTTTCATCTTAAGGCTATTCCAAGGCTTGTCAAAGACAGGGAGATCAAGGGGCAAAATCTAGAGATACTAAAAACTCAAAGCTTAAAGAAGAGGAATCGAAGCAGGGCCACTGCTGCAGCTGCATCATGCACCACCGCTCAGCTTCTCCTCTTGCCCAGGTCTCACAGGTGTCAATTTGTGAGATCTCTCTCTCCAATAAACCTAAATGCAAATCTTCACTCCAGACTGTGTTTCCAGGAAAGCAAAACTATGATGGTACAAGAAGTGGCTTTAGGGAGTTGACTTTATAATGCAATTTTGGAGCTAGATGACCTCATTGCCTGTGGTGGGTAGAGTATTAATAGTCTCTGTCATGCTGAAATTCTGCAATTTTTAAAATTTCTCACTAGTGGTAAAGTGCGATGGGCTAATATTGGAAGGGAATGCCTTGTATGGTGCAATATATCAGGCATTTGAGAATTACAAGAGAAGTGGTTGTTATGAGAATTATGAATTGGATGTCTATTGCTGGATAATATTCATGCATTGGAGAAGATAATGAAAGGCTGAAGGATGATTAAGGCAAAAGAAGAAAACCAGAGAGCCTGTTAGCAGTATTTCGAGACTCTTGTCTCTTGTAGCTGGATGAGTAGAAAAATCTGAGAATCAGATATAAGACTTAATTGTAAGAGTGGCAGAACTCCAGAGACATTTGAATCATCTGCTGTAAGAACCTGGCTGTGCCAAAGTCAGGGGCCTGATTGGAAAGGCGTGTGGCTCTGAGATTTAGAATGAGAACAGATGGATCATTGCACCTATACATTTGAAACCCAGATCCCACTGTACTCTCTGGGCCTGCATAAGTGATCCACTCCTGTCTGTTATTGCTGATGATCATTCTTGTTAAAAGACAAGGTGGAGGCCGCTGCCTGGCAGGTCAGTACCTGTCCCTATAAAGACATAGCTCTCCTCTCTGTGCACTGTACTCCTGGCTACCAGACCCATAGTTAGGACCAAATTTATCATTTAACTGGGGAATGTCCAGGCCTTCTAAGGGAGAAAAGAGACCATATTCTAAATAAAGGTGATTCAGACTCTACTCAAAACTTACCAGGGCATCTAGATAAACCTGATTAATTATAATACTCAGCTTGTCTATATCTTTGCTTATTTTTTGTTTGCTTGATCTGTGGAAGTCTCTCACTAGTGCCTTTGTCAATTTCTCAATATGTTTCCAACAGATTTTCCTTTAAAAACATTTTAAGATAGCATTATTTGGTATGTAAAGTTTTATTATGGATATATAATTTTCTCCTCATATCAGCAGCTTGGAGAGGTTGTACCTGACCAGAATTGCTGTTCCTTATTTAGATAAGCAACAAAATTGGCTTTGTGCCTTTTTATTTCTAATATTGAGCCCTGTTCTCACTCTTTAACAATACTTACCTCATTGGGTTGTTGGGAAAGTTAAAATGAAAGCAATAAACACTCAATAAATACTAGCTATGATATTTTCCATGCTATGCTACTTAATGCATAAATGTTTAACATAGTTTGAATCTTTGGTCAGTATAAAAAGACCATCTTTTCCCTTTCAGGGCTTCAAATTTTAGTTTTGATCTTACATCAGTATTACAACACTTTCTTTCTCCTTTCCTTTCTGAAATTGCCTGAAAAATGTTTCAAGCTTTACCAATTTGCTTGTCTTGAATCCCTTTGTTTCTGTTATTTTTGATCAGAGGAAATTTTGAGGCAGAGTCCATTTAGTAAATATTTTAATTGAATATTTTGTTACCACCAGAAAGAGTTACTTACTACATTCATGTCTACTCTCAGGTATTTCTAGGGAATTAATTCAGTTCACATCATTATAAAAAACCTAAATCTCCAAAGCCAGGGCCTCAATATTTTAATTTAGATATTTAGATATTTGAAATAGAAGGCAGAAATGGTGACAGATAGTGGCTGCAGTAGGAAGCAGGTAAAAGCTGGTGTGGACTCTAGTTATGTGTCTGAACTTAATATTCTATAGACCTGGGCCTTCACTGACCAGGGTTTGAGACTGCCTACATTTGGCTTAAAACCAAATGGGAGTGCTTTTTTACCTGAAATCCAAATAGACCACCAATTTGATGGTTTTTGCTACTTAGCAAGTGGAGCTTTTTCTCTTTGAAATAATCTACATATGAAACCAAATGGAGGTCTGAGAATTACTTGGTAAGTATACAGACTAAGAAATGAATTAGATGTGCAGGTCAGGTCAAGACCTGTCTTAAGCTATGATCATGGTCCATTTGGATATGAACTTTTCATCAAAACTGGTATTGGTGATGTATACCTTCCAAGATTCTCTCCCCGGTTTTCAGTATTTGAAGATAATTTCTCTCTCTCTCTTTTTTTTCCTGAGTGACTTCAAATGCCTTATGTAAACTCTTATTTCAAGCAGAGAAGATACTCTTTATTTTATACATATTCGATAGCTTTTTAAACAAAATCAAAACAGATAAGTTAAATCAGAGTTTTTCAACTTTGGCATTCTTGACATTTTGGGCCAGATAAGTCTTTGTTATTGGGGTTGTGGCACCTATGTACTTACGGCAGATGTGATCTTACCCTTTTCTAGCATCTCTCCTTATTTAGGAGCAAAGACAACATATATCAATTATGTCATATCTTGAAGTATCAGAGATGGCAGGAGGCCTCTCAGCGTTTTGAGCCCTTACAAAATGTACAAGGATCAAAGATACAGTTATGAACCCTTGGTCTTAACTCCCATTTTGCTGTGTGATCTTGGACACAGTACGTAGGCTTTTGGTACTTTCAGTTTAGTCATCTGTCATATGGTTGGTCTCTAACGTTGCTTCCTGCTATGTCAATCATTCAACTTTGTGTCCTTAGTAACTCCTATGCTATCTGGCACATAGTAGGCACTTGATAAAGTTTGTTGGAATGAACGAATATCCTGAATGTTTTGTGGATCTAAGATTGCACTTTCACCAACATTCGAAATTATAATATATGATTGTCTTATTCACCACTGTATTCCCAGAATCCACCACAGTGATAGGTAGTGTACATACTTAGTCAGTATTTATTTGATAAAAGAATGAACAAATATTATAGTACTCTTGGATTATACAATCACTATCAACAATATGAATCTCAAACCTTTACCATATTACTTTAATTTAAGCCTCTCTCCATGAAGGCCATTTACAAGTTGTATGTGTATTTCTACCGAAGTCACTGTCTTATTTCCACATGTCATGTTATCATGATACACTTGTCCAAAAAGTGAGAAATTCTTGCATTGAATTAGAACCTGTCCAGGCAAATTCTACCTCCTACACAAGCTCTGGGTGCTCAAAGAGTTTCCTTGGTCTTGGGGAGAGCCTCTGTTAGAAGCTAGTCAAATTTTGGTTCTCTTTAAGTCAACATAACACAGGAAAGCAAAGGGGAAAATCCCCAGGCTTTAGCGTTGGAAGGACCTAGTTTTTAGGTCCAGCTCTTCTGCCTACTATGGATGTGTGCTTCAGGAAGTTTTCATCCAGTGTGAGCCTCAGGATTTTCATCTGTTAATTGGGGTCCATCAGTAATACCTGCCTCAGTACTTGTGAAACAAAACACTCAGGGGCTGTCAATTGCCATTCCTTTTCTTAAAAAGACTTCTGGTTTACTTTGTGATACATTACAGATGTGTTCCAAAAATTTGTGTGTGTGCACACAAGCAACTTTCTGTGAATTGTATTTAATTTGTTATGAAACAGAGAAATTTTCCTTCTATAAGAATCCTGCTGCAGCTTTTTTCAAAATGGGAGTAGGATGGCCCTAGTTTGTTCTGCTTGAGGTTTCAGGTTTCAGTATATGTGGTTTTGCAGGATAATTCTCAGAATTCTCCATTAACAAATAATTGTTTTAGATTTGTTTTCACTTTAAATTGAAGTAAATATGGCTTTTTGACAGAACAACCCTGTGAGTTCAGGTGCCCGTATCTTTTTGTTGTGCATATTTAGACAAGTCAGTGTATCATGGAGATTAAGATCAGTGGAAGCACCCTCGCCCGGCTTTGGTCTTTACTAACTATGTGGCACTGGAAAACTCTTAACCTAGTTGTACTTCAGTTTCCTAATGTGCAAATAGAGATAAAAATAGCATCTATCTCATGTTGTTATTGTAATAACAGTATCTATAGGTATCTTACATATGATTGGTGGTAAAAATGTTTCATTTATTTATTTGTTTATTTATTTCCAAGACCAATCCTGGAACTTATGCTTGCAAATTATAAAGGTGGAGCTAGCAGAGGCATGTAAAAGCCTGGGTTTATTTTTTCAACTTAGAACATTGTTCATTGTTCACAAAGCAGGTGTTTAAAATGGGGCTCTTCATAGTGTTTTTTAAAATTCTCTGGTATATATTTAATTCTATTGCTCTTCCTAAGTGCTTCCAATACACTTAGATGGCTTCACAGTTGAGTTTTTCTCTCATCTGTTGTGGATTTTACTAAAGATAGTATATAGCTATAAATAAGCCTATCCATGCAATTGTAACCATGGCAACCAGCAGCCTTCAAATGGGGATAGTGGGGCTCATAAGGCTGGTCTCAAGTTCACAACAGCCTGATATATCCCCTTTCAAATTAGACAGCTCAGAATTATACTTTGCACACAGCACAGCCATTCATTGCTCTCTACAGAGTGTCTATCATTACTTCAGTGTAATACAATTCATTTATGACTTTTACACATTCTTTGAACGTACTGTATTAGGTTCTGTGAGGGTTTAAAAACAAAAGCTAAGTCCTTCCACCAACATTCACTGGGGGTCTTCCTATCTTTTATATTTCTTAGGATACTCCTTCATTAAAAACTCTTCAGTGGCTCCCTGGTAGATATAGAATCTGGATCTTGCCTACTTTTTATCACTTTCTTACCCATGACACCTTAAACTCCAGACTTTGTCTGAAAATTTCATATTCCCCAATGCTGTTCTCTTTCTGTAATCTCTCTCAACTCTTTTATTTGCCATTCAAATTTTTACTTTTTTTCCTCCAGTCTCAGCTGAAGTGCTTCCCCTTGTGAAATACTCTGTTATGTTGTGGTTTTAAGATGAATTTACATAGAGCACTTATCTTACTAGGTAACTGCCAGTGAAAAACATAACAAAACAAAAAATCCAGAACTTCATTTATCAAAAAGGATGGACATGGCAAATGTGACTTAGCCTACTCTCCACAAAGAGGATGTTCGTGATTTGATATTCATCTTGAATGAGTGTGGCTGGTGAGAACTGTGAATGCAGGTATTTGGTGAAGGGTATTGAGTGGGCCTTGGCATGACAGACACTAAAACAAAGAGAATGTATAGAATTTGACTGATTATAAGTAGGAGATAAAGAAAAAAGAAAAGTTAGGTAACTGTAAGGTCCAGGTGACTGTGAGAATAATGATCCATCAGTTGAGACAGGAAGCAGAGGAAGAATATATTTAGGGGTAGAGTTATGATTGATTTTTGAACCATTGCATTTGATGTACCATCAGAACAATCACATCTAGTATAAAGTTGGAAATTTCTGTTTAAATCTCTCAGGAGCAAGTCAGAAGTAGGGGTGTAGAAATACATCAAAGTACACATGGAAACTTAAGGCAATGTTATGAATGAAATTGCTCGAGGAGAATGTAGATCAAGAAGAGACATCTACATTAAAGAAGGAGACATCAGAGAAGGAGATTCAGAAGGAATCACTAAGAGAGGGACAAATAGCAAGGTGCAGAGACTGGCCTTGAGTAGGAGGAGGCATTCTTCCTTTGAGCAGGTGGGAAGGAGAGGAGTTGCATAGTAGGTAGTTCAGACAGTGTCTTCTCTCTTCTCTGGCCAAAGTAGGAGTCGAGGCATCTGTGGAGAGTGAAGGGGGCAGGATGGCCACCACTTCCAAGAACTGAGTTGGAAGTTGTGTTGTGGGAAATATTTAGGGAAGGGGGAAAATAACTAGGGCTGGATGAAAGCATCTGAGATTGGGCAATTAATGTAAAAGTTGAGTCCCTCAATTTATGATTTCATTCCTTGAGATTTAATAGCTTGGGAGTGGGAATGAAAGTGAATATAAGGAGATAGCTTCCTTTCTACTACTTTACATCTCTCTTGCTCCCTTCTAGTCATACTGATCTCTTTCATTCTCCATTAATACACCTGGTATACCAGCTGTTCCCTCTGCAGGCATGCTGTTCCTGCAGGCTTCTTTCCTTCCTATATTTACTCTTCTCTGGCTTTCTCAGTGTTGTCTATGCCTACCATCAAGTTTAATACTATAACATCAACCCTCTTCATTTCTGATCTCTCATCCCCCTTGCCCCTTCTTTTGGCCATAGCATTTACCTCCAAATATATTAAATAATTTACTCATTTACCTAGTTTACTACTTATTGTCTATCTTTCTTCAGCTTCTTTCTGAGCTCCATGTGGACAGGGATCTTCATTCTGTGAAGATATATCCTAAATGACCAGAACAGTGCCTGGTACCTCATAGTAGCTCAATAACTATTTGTTGAATAAATTAAGGTGTCTTAAGAAATGCATCAGTGGAGGCAAATATTGATTAGTATTTACTGAACCAGAAACAGAAAATCCATATGAAAACTGCACTTTTCATGGTTACTTTTTGGTTATAATTTGTAACAAATTTCTGAGGTTATAAAATTAAACTATCCTCCCTCCCTTTTCAGACATCCACTTCTCCATTTCCTTCCATATATGGTTGTAGTTATAACCTACTCTTGATAGATCATTAGCTCATATCTAAGAATAAAATCCTCTCAATATCATTATATCTCGTACAGGTATTTTGCATTCTAAATTTCTTTCTCATTTACTTATTTAAGGGAGCTAGGTTAGTTTCTGCTGTCTAAAAGTCTTTGAAAATTGGGGGAGATTTTTTTTTTGGTGGTACCTGTGGAGGGCCATGATGTGACATAACTAAGAGCTGTCTCTTCTGCCTCCAGGTGAAATGGCCCATTTATATCATGCTTCTCTGTGGAGTGCTCATGCTTACCCTAGAAAAAGATTCTCATTCTTGCCCAAAAACTGTTAGATAACCAAGTAACCAAACTCAGTTGAGAATCAATGAACTACTTTTATGTTTCATAGAGTTACTCTACACATTTGTCCACAAAGCAGCCTCAAGATTGTTAGATACTGTTATTTGCTTTTCCCTATATTTGAGGAACTGCTGAAAGTAGTAAAAACAACTTTAGATCAAAACAGATTTCTTACAATTAAAAAAGAGCAGTGATGTTAAATCATATCGAGAGATGGTGCCTCTGCTCGGATGAGCACAGCAGGCTTTCCTTCCCTCACCCGGCACATGTCACTTACTCAGGTGGAGAGTAGAGCAAGGGAGGTTTGCTCTCATTCTTCTCTTGACCCTCACTCTTTGGCAGCTCTTGTAGGTCTTTGCCCTGGAGGCAATCTTTCCGCTGTCCTCTCCTGCCCCCCATCCTTTTCATGAATGTCCAGGGGAGATCGGTGGAAAAGAGTTCGTGGATGGGCGCAAACTCCCTGGGCGTCTAGGCTCCCAGGCGTTTTCACCAGCCCGGTTTTGTCCTTTAACAGTTTATGAACATCACACATGATTTCTTCTTGCACACTTCTGTAGTGGCTGCCTCCTATTTCTACTACTCTGCCAAAGAGAAAACAGTCAGGGGCTCCGTTCTCCTTGGAAGGCATTGCCATCTTTTTGGATTTTAGTTCATTAGGTTACCATGTGACCTCGGCTGTCTGAGGGGCTTAAGCATGATGACTTTTATAGGTTATCTGGATTGTTCTCATTGTTAGAGAAGGAGCTACTTTCTGCTTACTTTCCACATCCTAGGTAGACCATATTTTTAGTATCTGAAAGAGTTATTTGGTTCTTTCCTTGATCTTTTTGGTTATTTCTAAATCTCTTGGTTTCCTATTCACATTTTAAAGCTTTTAAAAAAATTCATTTAAACATATCAGACATAGTTACTTTATATTCTGTGTCTAGTAATACCATAACCTAGAGTCTTTGCAGATGTGATTCTGCTGTTTATTGTTTTTGATATCTCTCAGTGATTGCTTTTGTGTACTTGTGTGTTTTGGGATTTTTGACTGTGAGCTCATGTTCTTTCAAACTTTATTTGTGGGAATTCTTTGAAGCCTGGACTGAAGTTGAGTTCCTTTAGAGAGGATTTGTATTTACATCTGTATGGAGCACAGCTAACCATTTTATTTAAATTATTTGCTTGAGGTTTTTCAAACCACACTGGTAGCATGAGTAGTAGTTTATAGTTATGAACTCTTAGGGAGAGTATCTTTTTTTCCTTTACCTAGCACTAAGGCAAGACAGTTTGATACCTACATCACACCATTTTGGAAGGAGAATTTATTGTCATTTACCATTATGCCTATGATAAAGTTCTTAGAGGTCCCAGCTTTATTTGAGGTGGAATGAGGAGGAAATTTGCCTCTTTTAAGCAGGTCTGTGACTTTTTCTATTTCCTCCAAGCCTGGGTAGACATGAAAAGAGAAGATTAACATATCTACAGAAACTTAAGGAGAAGCCAGCTTTTTTGTTTGTTTTCCTTTTATTTCTTCATTTGACTTCTGTGGATTCCTCACTTTGTACCTGCTCTACAAATGTATTATTTAAAAAAATATTGTATCAGTATTTAATTAAGAGGGCCATATAGGGTATCTAGGATGACTTGTAGCAATGGATAGAATTTCCCTTTTAAAATTTTTTTACTGTTAGTGAGGTCTCAGAAATGAGAAGGGATTTGTGTTTTCAGGTGGTATTGTTTAACTTCAGAAACTAAAGGCTTCTTCTCAAAGAATCACAGAGTTACAAAAATGGCTGCTTAAAGTTTTATTTAAGACCAGATGATATATTTTAGCCTGATTCCTAAATTTCCTGTTTTTAGAACATCTTTCCCCATAGGCTGATTTTTAGTTACTGATTATATGGCTAATTAGCATATTCCAGGCTTTTATCATCTAGGGTGTTGTTGTAAGATAGGATAATAAAAGAATGAAAATAGTCTTAATGTGTGCATGTCCCTAAATTCCAATCTTATTGTTTATATGAATCTGAATGGTTTATCCTTAAGGTAAAATGAGATTTGATAGTCTTTCTCCTTCTTCTTTGAACAATGCATGATTCTTCCAGACCTCTCACCTAACACTTGGGTTCTACCAGAGAATTAAGCCTTATAGAAATTTTAATAGCTATTTTCTCATTTTTCCCAAAGACGGTAAACAATACCAGTCTGGTTGCATAGAAATTAGTTATTTCATTATATACAATGTAGCTTAGGCTGGCATTTTGGCTTAATTTTCTCTTGAACCCTCACATAGATGGGCTGTTAAACACTTTTCTTCCACATGCCGTTTATTAGGGGATCCTTCAACTGACTCCAGTTCCAAAGGAAACAAGAAGCCTGGCTTTTGAGAGGGATTGCAAGAAAAGGGAAGAGAAGAGAAGAGAAGCCTTTCACTGTAGTTCATTGTGGTACCCCATTGCCACCTCCCATATCCCACCTCTGACTGGTAGGGTGACTGAACATAAACAACAGTTCAGTAAAAAGGAAATGATTTTCTCAATAAGCTATAGTTTTAGAAATGTCATTTGTTTCCATGGCTCAAGGAGAGTTTTCTTGATTGATGAAAAAGAATTGAGTCTAATTTAAAAAGGTGCATTTTCACTCTTACTGTCACCTTGTCCTGTCTTCACTGTGTGTAGGGTGAAATCCTCTTGATACCAAAAAGGGCTAGTGGATCACTTCAGTTCTATTAATATCTAAATGGTTGTTAAGTTTATTTTAAATCTCTCAAGTTCATGTACTTTGGAATAACAGCTGTAGTATAAAAATACCATGGAGAATTAACTCTGAATTAAATTATAAATACCTAATAGTATGATCTACTTTCTAGTAGGATGCTACAGAACAAACCCCTGGCCAATGTGAATTCTTCAGATTATTTTAATTAATCCTAACCATTTACTTATTTTTGTTCTTCCATTCCCCCACAGAACCATGATTCTAAAATAAATCATATTCTTGTTCACTCCCATACTTTAAAGACTAAAAAGTTCTCTATTGCATGATGAGTAAAATAAGACATTCTTCTTAGGGAACTGAAGGCCCTTCAGAATCTAGCTTTTGGTCTAGACACTGCACGTCCTTTGTATTAACATCCCACACTTTTGCTCCCGCTCCTTCTTCTGCCTGAATTATCACTCTGCTTCCTCATATGGTAAACGTATATTAACCCCTCAACTGTACATTCAACATCATCTTTACTCTTCTTCAGGATCAGAAAAATGGTGTGGTTCTCAAACTTGGTTATACATGGAATCACCTAGGTAACTTAAAAAAAAAAAAAAGAAAGAAATACCAGTTTCTGGGCCCCCATACCCAGAGATTCTGATTTAGCTTGTCTGGAGTACAGCCTGGGCATCAATATTGTTTTAAAGGTCCCCAGATGAATTTGATACACAGTCAAGTAGATCCCCAGGTAGTGTGACTAAGAACCCTGATGCTCTATCAGACTGTGGGTGAATTTTGATCTTACCACTGTGTTACTTTGTTGCTTACCTTCTCGACTGTCAGTTTTCTCATCTGTAAAAATAAGAAAATAATCACATTTAATTTTTATCGTTGTTGTGAACATTAGCTTGGATAATGCAGGTAAAGAGCTAAGCCTAAAACCTGCCACAGTAAATATTAGTCACTATCAATAGGCAAATTAGTTCTTCCCTCTGGGTTTTTTAAATGAAAAAGTAACTAAGTTGTAATCTTTATCACACTGCTGTGGTTCTGAAAGGTTTTTGTCTTTTTCTTTGTCCATTGTATCCTCCGTGGGAGCAGCCTGATCCTAGCAGTTCCTGCCTCCAGCTTTCTATTCCATCAGACTTATGTCTTCTTGACCTTATCTGTTGGACAAAGACCTCATATTCTCTTTGGAGGAAAATTGCAAGAACCTCTTAACTAACCTCCCTTCATCAGGTTCTTTCCTGTCATCTCTTGAACCAAAATTTCTTCTTTCTCTGTGCCACTAGGGACATTGTAAAAACTATTGCTATAGAACTTATTCAAGTTCACCTCTATTTTAGACATGAGCTCTTTGAGGGAAAGGTCTACATCTTATTTTATTTGCACATCTGGCTTCTTGCAGTGTCTGAGAACAGAGCAGGCACTCAGTTTGTAGGAAGACAAAAAAGGAGAAGAAATTTGGAGAGAGCTAGGTAAGAGTTTCTGAGCCTACTTTGAAAGTGTGACTGAAAATAGTCTCCAAAAATGTGTCTGTTTCAAAAATTTAGATAGAATAGAAGGCAGATGTGAATACTGAGATCTCAGACAATGTAAATTCATAAATCATGGTGTAGCTGTCATAGACTGTACTGGAGGAGTTTTTAAAGATTCAACATTAATACCATAATAATTTCCTAAGCTGTCTAATAAAATTTTCTAATTTTCTGCATGTTTCTTCTCCTTCCTTTACCCTTCCATGTTTGCTGTTAACCTAAGCAACTCTTATATCATGTCTTAAAATTGCAACACCACAATTGGGTTAATTTCTTACAACACAGACTATTGTATCACAATGTTCCTTGGAAAATGGAAAGTTGGCAAAGTAAACAGAGATGTTAAATTCTTTTTGCCAGAGTGCTGATGAAGAATGCTCCAGGGAATATAGTAGTAATTCCGGAAAGAGATATCACTGTATAAAAATGCTAAAAAGAAATCTGAGTTTAATCTGTATATTTTTATGATTAAATGGAAAATTTAAACCAGCTTATAATCCTGTAAAGAGATATCACTGTATAAAAATGCTAAAAAGAAATCTGAATTTAATCAGTATATTCTTTATGATTAAATGGAAAATTAAAACCAGCTTAATAGTCATGCTGATCAAGTATTTTGTGGCATCTTAACAGCATATTTCAAATTTTAGTACTGAATTTATACTATGTTTCAAATGTCAACATTTGCCATAACCACAGGACCATTAAAATGTACATTGTCCTTCTCCTGTGGGAATTATATACCACTTCCTACTTATTAGCTTTGGGCCATGTTTCAAAGTACTTAGTATTGCTATTTATGATCCAAAGTAGACAAAGTAAAAATGAACTACAGTCTCTTTTACTTGTAAAATTTAGATAATGTTATATTTTCTATTTCTATATCTTCATTTTCTTTTAGAAGAAACATTTATCTTGTTTTTGTTTGCAGAAGTGTTGCAGACTAATTGTTTAACATTTTGATAGCAAATAAGAGCAAAACAAACTAAATAAAAATCTCTATTATCTCATGATACAGTGATGATGAACAATAATATTTTGTTATTTTATCTTACTTATTACTTTATATTTTATTTCAGCTTTTTTTCCATGTAAAAGTACATTAATTTAATGGGAGTACATTAGTTTAATGGGAATATCTACAGATATTGTTACATACCTACAAGTTCAAATATTAAAAATATTTCTGCAGTTTAATGTTTAGTTTCAGTGGAAGTCAAGGAAAAGAGTTAAGACATGTATTATCCTAGCACCATCTTATCCAGAAATCTTCTATGACCGTTTTTGAATGAATGAGTTGAGAATGAGCTCAGAATCCAGTTGCCATATGAAAGCTAGGAGCTAGGAGTTTAGGTGGTGGTGGTGGTGGGTGGTCAGGGTGGCATATGTGAGAACAGCAGAATCGGAAGCGGGTATGAAGAATGGACACAGTGGTGAGGTCCATAGGTTGGAACAGACAGCCTGAGAAGCAGTCCTGGACAGATATGGGAGGCTGAGAAATCTTACATCTTTTCTTTTATCCTATCCTAGGATAACAAGAGACAAACTGTCATTCTCCTCTTTTTCTGTACAGATTAAAGTGCAAATACTTTAACCACTCACTCATCATCTCTATAATGTCTTTATTTCTGAAGGCCAAGTTTTGTTTTGCTGAGGTCCAAGAAAATAGGGGGGAATGGGTGTAGAAGGGTCAAACTCCGAGTGAGGATCAGGTGGAGGAGTGCGCACAGCAGGGATCACTGGTGCTTGACGCTCTTGTAGCTTTCAGGCAACACTGTTGCCTATTTTTCCTTTTGTATGAATGTCTCATCTCATAAACTAGAAACTCAATAAGAGCTCTGCTATGAACCTCACTTTACACCCAAGGAAAAGGAGATTCAGGGAAGTTATATCGTTTTTGAAGTTTACACATAAAATGAAGGAGCCCAGATTTAAATACAGGACTATTGACCATGAAGGACTGTCTATGAATTAAATCTTTGAAATCATTGGGATAAGTTCTGGAATGTTAAAATCATGGGAACTCAGTAGGCTTTAAGCATGTCAACAAAATCCCATAATGGGAAGAACAACTTCCTATCACAGACATGGAACTCATTTCATCAGGATTTGGTGTCTATCTTGGAAGATCAATCTGTTCAAGATTTTCAGAATTTCTTCTTCTTTTTTTTTGCCAGAAATTTGCCATAAGAAAATGATGGATTTTGGATAAATTTTCAACTTCTAAGTCTTTGTGTTCTTGGGAAAAAAATAAAATAGGAAGCTTTATCTTTTCTCAAAATAACTCTGTAAGGCAATAAACTAGGCCTGAGAAAGTGTGTGCCTTGGAGACGGAGGGTCAAATTTCATCAACACATTAATTATCTGTAGACATCGGGCACATGAATATTTCTGAGTCTGTTTGAATTTTAACATCCATACAAGGGGATAGTACTTCTCTCAAATTTGCTATGCTGATTAAATGAGATTATGGATTATGAAAAGCTGTCTAGAAATGTTGGCTGTTGTTAGATAACAACTGTTACTGTATGCTGAAAAAATCATTCTTCCAAAAAATGCCAGATGTTGTTCTTGGTTGTGATTCAAAGAGCATTAATGGTGGTTGCATCCTCAGGGTGATTGCTTTGTAAACCAGGTGTGAAAAGGAGGCACTTCACCTGAGAATTTCCACAGTCACACCAGCCAACTCATCTAATTCTAGACCAACTCAAGATACCATGTGGACCTGGTATCCACCTGCTGTTTGAATAAATCATAATTTGTATCTTATTTGCAGTTAAACAAAATAGACAAAAGCATCTACTATTGCTTACTCACTGACAATTTGTCTGTTCCCTGTGTAATTATAGCATCTCAGTTGAATGTCTCCACATGTCAGCTTGGAATAACCTGAAATGTATTTCGTTTACCTTGGCCAAATATGAAATGCTCAGTAGAAAACACAGATCCACTTTTACCTAGGTACTCAATTAACCAGGTATCGTATCTGGCTGACGTTTGCCTTCCTGAAAAGTTATTGACTCACAGAATAAAGTCTAAATTCTTTAAAGGTGTACGTAAAGGCCTTCACAAATTAATCTCTGCTATTTCCTCCTCTTCCTCTCTCCATGCTTTCTACTTTCTAGGCACAGTGATTTCTTAGTCTATAACCACCTCTTTCTTCTCTTGGTTGTCGCATCACCTGCATCAGGTCATCCCTTTACTTTCAAACTTGGATGAACATTACACCCCTGTGTATGATCTGATTCTTGATTAGCTGTCATGGGGCCATCTGACCCACCCTGGGAAGCACCTTGACTGATGGGAAAACAGATATAAATTATTTTCATGTCTTTTGCTTGTGGACTGCTCCCAGGTGTGGCCCATCTGGAGAGGTACTGGGTGAACATGCCTGCTGAGTGACATGCTCTGTGTCCTTGCTCTTGAAGCTGTCGCTGTCATGATGCATAGCATCGCCTGTCAGTTTCCTTTGCTTCCCTTCTCTTGTCACTTTTTGGCTCGGGGCTTGTACCTCCCAAATGAAGTGTTAGCTCCTTACTTCTTAATTCAGGTTCTGTTTTCTAGGGGACCCAGATTAAAACATGATCATTCCTCAGTTCACCACACTTTCCCACACTTCCATGTTTTAGGCATATTCTGCTTGGAATGTCCTCCACTCTCCATTATTTTTAAGATCCAGTTCAACTCCCCTAGTGTAAGGTCCAGCTGGTGTCAAAAAGACCTCTTAGGACTTTCCCAGACAAATAGTGTTGATCAATTATAATTTTAATATGATCCTATGCCCTCCAGAGGGGTACGGGCACTCAGAGAAGTGGGTCGTGGGAGGTGTTGGGGCAGGAGAATGAGCTCATGACTTGGAATCAGGAGGGCAATAAGAAGTAACATTTTTTGGGTGCATTATTGTAGCTTTTTCAATAACAGTGTTGTAGAATAGGCACTATGTCTTCGTTTTACATACAAGGAAACTGAGGATGCATGAGGTTTTCGGTAACTTATCCAGTGCTACACAATGCGGGAAGAACTGAACAATAGAGGTTGCTGTTTGTATATCTGCTGTCATCACCCTTTTCAGATGTGGTGTGGGGAGAACTCTCCAGGAGGAAGAATTTTGCACTTGAGATGTTTTCTCACCTCTGCCTCCATCTGTTTCCATTTTTGTTGACATACTCACTATGAATTTGACTATGTCAGGCCCAAGACCACTTCCTGAAAAGAAAACCATTTCTCACATTGCTCTTCTGGCTGGCTAAGACCATGCAAAGTCAACAGTGGTAGCTGAGATTGGCAGTTCAACAGTTAATGTCTGGTGGCATAAAGAATCCCATGGAGATGAACAACTGAGAATTTCAGCATATTTGACTTTGGCAGGCCTAGAGTGCAGCAAATGTGCCTCCTGGCATATGAAGACTTCCCACTTGATTGGACATCAACTGAAAAGGCTAAGAATGTTCCAAACTTTCCCAATCTCTTCTCCTGCAGAGATAATATCACATCATTTCTGAGGAGAGCAAAAAGTTTATTTTGTGCACTTTTCAAATTTGAGAACTCAGACACAATTTCTTATGATTTCAACAGTTCAACAGAATGTTCAGATAAAAGGTTGTGAAAGCTTTTTTCCCTCTTGTTGTCTCTTTTATTTATTACTGTTGAGAATCCACTTTGAGAGAAAGACCTTTCTTTTCTATTTTCATGATAAAGACTCAAGCCCCAAGAATGAATTATTTCACATAACAATTTATTTAGAAAAGAAGTGTATGTGAAAATTTCTTAATCTTTCGCAGAGCTCTTCTACAAAAAGGAAGTATTAAAATGTAATAATAAGGAATTGGGGCCCAATGAATTGTGGTTGTTAGGAGAAAAATATAAAAGCAGAGATTTACTTTAGACTGTTCTATTTTAGAGCTTCCTTCTTAATAGCACTGTTTTTCATGTCTCCTGATGGATTCACCAGAAGTCTTTTCTCCTCTTCTGTCGAGCAGCTATGTCCTGCTTTCTTTGTAAATTTAACAGGACTGAAATGGAATGCATACCTTCTCTGAAAGCCCACATTCCTTCTTGGCCCCACCTGTTTTTAAAGGACTGGCCTTTTCCTCACCCACTGCAGTCAGCCACCTTGAAGTTCTAATCTGTGAGATCACTTTTCCCAAGAGTTGCCCTTCTCAATAGCAGCTACTTTTCTCATGTGATTTTTTCCTTCTTCAAGCCATCATGCCCTTTCCGGCCATTTTCTGTTCACACATATGTCACTGACATGGTCTCTAAATTCACATCCTCTCATCCGATCCAACCTTCGTTGCTTCTCATAGCTTGTAGTAGGAGATCCAAAACTCTCTAATTTTAATTAACCAACCCCACTGCCTATGGAACTTCATGATCCCTCATTTCTGGATGAGCAGTTCTTTTCATGGGTCTCCCAAAGCGTGATGATATTCCAGATACTATATTAAGCACTTCTTCACATGCCTTGTAATTCAGTCCTCACAATGGTATAGTGAACAAGAGTGTTGGCTGGCTGTATTGGGTACTGAATTTGGGCAGGTAGTGTAACTTCTCCATGTGTTTGTTTCTTCATCTGTAAAATGAGATACTACTAGTAACTACCTTATTGAGTCATTGCAAAGATTTAATGCAGGCACATATTAACAGTGCCTAACCCATAAGGCATTCTCAGTAAGTATTGGCTGTTAAGATCATAAACACTGAGGTACAGACAGGTTAGGCAGTTGTCAAGTTTCTCTAACCAGTTAGTGACATCAGAATTTGAATCAAAGGTCTCTTCAGAATATATTAAACATTATATAGTCTAATGTTTAGTGCAGCTTCTCTTCACACCATTTACACCTGCAGTTGCATCTCTTTCCTTTTAGGAAAAGCTTAGACCTCTAGAACTCTTTGTAACTACCCTCATTGTGCTCTGAGATGCCATGTAAGCCACAGAGAGGGAGCAGGTGGCCCCAGTTTGTGTCCCTAGCCACTTCATCTTGACTCCTGGACAGGAGGCTGTGATTGCCAGCTGCTGACCCTTCCTGTACTCTGAACACTTGTTGTGAAAATGCCTGATTTGAGCAGAGAGTATAAATCTCTTGCTAGAAGTAGGATGGAAGTAGAATGTGTGAATTGAGGCCCTCACTGTGGGAAGCAGATTAATGCATTTTTTTCCACATCATCAAAAAGCTTCTAAAGAGGTACAACCTGTACTTTAGGATGCCAGAGCTGGCTGAGAGAACCCAGTGTCCCCCCAGGGATAACCCTCTGGTGAAAAGAGTCTATTTTCGGTGCATGGGTCATGTTCGTGGCTTGAAGATTTCTATTATACTTCTGACTAGTCATTTCCCAGACAGGAAGAATCTCTTGGGAATCATAACTATTAAATAGTACCAGGAAAAACTGTTTAGGCAGAGAAAGGTCCCTAGAATGCTGGAGGAAAGAAAAGGATGAAACTAATATTTTGTGTGAGGATCTCTTCTGTGCCATGCATTGTCATGTATTCCTTAATTCAGTTCATAAAAATGAGACGAGCACTTAATGTGCCAGGAGCCTGTGAGAGGTTCTGGGATGCTGGGATTCACATGGCAGGCATTCTCCTTTCCTTCCCCAGCTGTGGAGCTTAGAAGCTAGCAGAGGGAAAGGTGTAGAGCAAACATTTATATTTTCTTTTCCTCAATTCCTGAGAAACAAATGTATTTCCATTTACCAATGTGGAAACTGAGGCTCAGAGATATGAGCTATCTTGCTTAATATCTCAGGTCCATTAAGTTAAGAAGCAGAGTTTCATACCCAGTTCTTTCTAGACATTAACTTTGATAACCCACCGTTTGTCCCAGAATTTCTTCTGCCATTAATTCTATGGTTAGCTTTGTAGCTCACATTAAGTTAAACAATAAATTTCAAAGGCAAGCTTGTGAGATTTTGACTTATATTGGATTGTTTTTCAGGAAATAAGCCAAATCCTTTCATTCAGTCTACTGAACTTTCTCAACATCAGAGTTTTGAGTATTGACTCTCTTGCTAAAGCGCCAGCCATACTAGGCATAATTATTTCTGAATAACTCAATAACAATCAAAGTTTTTTTCTGTTTAGTCCTTTAAAGAGTATATATAGATTTAAAATAAAATTAGTTCTACATTAAAAAGTGGCTCAAATGCTAGTATTTAATGCCCCAGCAAATAGATTCCCATTAAAGTGCCTGAAAATACATAAAAATAGAGGACATTTATATCCTCCTTGGAAAAATAGGACGGGAATAGGCTTGAGAAAGCTTCTCTCAAGCTCCACATGTCTGTCACGACAGTTATTCCTCACTGCTCTCCTCCTTCAGGTGTTTTCTGGAATATTTCCTTTCCCTTGAGATCTAATATTCAAAATCTCCTAGTCCTCTTCCTCTGATGGTACAGTTTCTTTTTCTTCTCTGTTTTGTTTTTCTCCCTAGCTTAAAAAAAAAATCACCTGCCATGCTGTCAATTTGGCTTTGTTATTTGTTATTGTCCATCTTGTTTTGCACCACTAGACAGAAACTCCATGAAAGAAGAGTTTTCTTTTCCTTTCATTTTCCATTGCTATATCCCTATTGCCTAAAACCAGGCACTAAATCAATATTTCTTAAATGAATGAATCCATTTTACTGATGAAGAAACTGAGGTCAGAGGATACTGTACTCTCATTCTGCTTTACTTCAGGTTCATCATTATGTTTCTGAGATCTTTCCATGTTGCTATACATAGATCTAATTAATTCCTCTTAGCACAATGTTATGTAATTGGAACATGTTAGTGTTATTTTTCCATGTCCCTCCGCAGTAGATAGGCATTTGGGCTGTTTCCAGTACTGACGTGACAGCTTGGGGTTAGGAGCTGCATCGGTTATTTCCAGTTGGCCCAGAAGTGCAGAACTCAGCAAAGGCCTAAAGCTGAGGAGTAAAGGCACTGAGTCCACCTCATTCTATGTGCAGAATCCTCAGCTGCAGGTTCTACCTCCTTCTCTGCAGGGTTTGCTTCTCCCAAGTGGACATAAGGAGAAGTGTGGAGGAGAAGGGGAGGTGGCTCTTGGAGAGTGCTGTGTTCACAGAGAAGCTTGTCCTCACCTACCCTTGGGTGTGTATGAGGGGGTGTGCAGGTATCCTCTTCCTGAATCCAAGAGGAATCCACAGAGGTGCCCAAACTGTCCACCTACTACTGAAATGTAATCCACTATCTCAGTAACTTCTCTTCTGAAAATTGCCCCAACTCTGGGATGTTGGATTAAGGGCAGGAAGCCAAGGGCTGATGCAGGAGAAGGAGCATCAACTAAGCAATCTGAATCTCCTCTACTCTGCATGGCAAAACTAGCTTTTTTTCTGTCTTTCAGGTGAAGGGGACATTTCTTTGGCTGTTGTATTTAAAGATGTAAGTTGAAATTTGGTAAACTGTGTGTTGGTCTTTCATCTTTCATCATTGACTTGGAAGTTGTTTTCTTTCTTCTTACTTTAACCATATTCTCTTAAAGGCTCAAAGTTTCAAGCAAAAGGGCTGATATAAGTGATTTTGTGTGTGGTTATGTAACTTACTATGAGGGTACAATGTCCCTAAAATATAAAATGAGTAAAATCATGATGTATTCAGGAGCTCCAATGGGACAGAAATAAGTTTTGATCATTTATAATGAAACAGTTCTACTTGAGGGCTTGAATGAATTAGAGTAGACAACTAAATATAGTAACTTTTAGATACATTAAGAACAGCATCCATGTTGTCTTTAAAATGCTCTGAGTAGGATTTAGTATAATGTAAAAGATCAGACCCTATCAAACAGACTTATGTACCCCTATGTTTATCGCAGCACTATTTACAATAGCCAAGATATGGAAGCAGCCATCAGTAGATGAATGGATAAAGAAGATGTGGTACATATTCACAATGGAATATTATTCTGCCATAAAAATAAAAGAAATCCTGCCACTTCCAACAACATGGATAGAACTAGAGGGTAATATGTTCAGTGAAATAAGCCAGTAGAGAAAGACAAGTACCAAATGACTTCACTCATTTGTTGAGTATAGAAACAAAACAAAACTGAAGGAACAAAATAGCAGCAGACTCACAGACTCTGAGAAGGGACTCATGGTTACCAAAGGGGAGGGTGGGTGGAGAGGGAGGGAGAAAGGGATTAAGGGGCATTATAATTTGCAATCACAATATAGGTAGGTCATGGGGAAAGTAGTACAGCATGGAGAAAACAAGTAATGACTCTATAGCATCTTACTATGCTGATAGTGACTGCAATGGTGGGGGGGGTGGCGCTGGTGAGGACTTGATAATATGGGTGAATGTTGAAATCACAATGTTGTTCATGTGAAACCTTCGTAAGATTGAATATCAATGATACTTCAATAAAAAAAGTTTTAAAAAATCACACCTTAATATATATATATGAAGTGATTAAAAATATCAGCTCATAATGCAATATCAAGATCATTTATATATGATTTAGTTAATATTGCATTTCCCATTAGACCTTATTACTTGCTTCCATACACGAATGGTGCCATTTCAGATTTGATCATATCTTCTACCCAGAATCCCTTCATCTACAATTTCTTGTCATCATGTTTTCCGCTGGTGCTGGGGATGTTAATGTTTGTGAATGTTTGTTGAAAGACTATACAGTTTTTAGCAAAGTTTTACAGAACTGAAATCATGCATTTAAATGTTCTGATTCTTTACTGTCTGATTTCTCCTCACTCTTTTCCAAATCTGAATTGACTTTCATTGCCAAACTTTTGATTAAGTAAATGCCATAGCTGGAAATTAAATTAGAAGCACTTATCAAATTGCAGCCAAGTGATATCGATCTCTAAATGTAACCTGTATATTCATAGCAGTCCATGCAGGGTGTGGGCTTTCTGTCTATGAAATGAACTGTATTAATAAATTGGGTATGCTACGTTCTTCATCATGCTTTTAGCATCCATTAACCAATTACTAAAGAGTGGGGGTGGTGGTCAGAGAAAGATGATGTGAATGCTGCAGATTTTTAAATGTACACTATCAGTGAAGAGGAGAGGGTATTGCTCCATTCCTTTCTTCAGAGTTCCTGCTTAGGAATTCTTTCCTAAAGGTGTTTCTCTACTGCTCATCAGCAGTAAGTATCTTGAACTTACTCTATGCACTTGAAGTTGTTTCTTCTCTGGAGAAATGCTACTGTGGGCAGTTTCCTTTACATTACAGCTCCTTGTGTGTTTGTAGCCATTCACAAGGCATTAGAGGAGCTGCAGTCAATATTCCCCTACCAGCCCTTTGCCCATCACCTTCAATTATGGAGAACAGGTGTCCCACCAGACAGCTGTAATGCTGAGGGGGCATCTGCTACTCTCAGGTTAGTGCCCAGACTCTGCAAGTGAATGGTCAGATTGCTGCCTGTGGGCACCAAGGTTTAGAATTTCCTGTGCAGGGGCAACTACCTCCAACTCAGAAGGTGAAAAAGAACTTCTGTTGATGCTTTCTCTCTGAGGGGGAGGGACTGCTAACACACAGTGAAGCCCGAATTAATTGGATGTTAGCCCTGACTTTGCTGTCAGGAGCACCATGATAACTGGGTCATTCTTATTTTAATCTCAGCTAAGGAAATCGTGAGATTAAAATAATTGCCTGGATATTAGGGCAAACTAGAGAAGCATTGTGTTCCCGGATAAAGCTGATCTCTTGGCTAAATCTCGTCTTATTCTCACTTCATTCTCTTTCGAGCTCCTCCTCCCCCTCCCTGACTCTGCTCCTTCACTTATCTGAAATATTGGATGTAGTGATAAAGAGTTTTGGAGTTAGAAAGATTTGGCTCATATCCCCAATTTTCTGCTACTAGCTGTTGTGGATTTCTGACCAATTGCTTTATTTCTTGATCCTCCATTTTCTCATCTACCAAATTGGATGTTGTGAGAATTAAATAATGAGTTAAATGATACAAATAGTCTTGTACCTGGTACACTGTGGGCACATCATTAAGGACTAATCCCTTTATCTTTCCCAATGTCATATCTCCATTTTATTCATACTAGGGCTTCACAGTGCTAGTCAAAGCTTGTCCTGACACTCTGAGAACATCTTGGATAGTTAAAATAATAAACCACATCAAGCACTATTCAACTCCAGGCAAAATTAACTCTGTAGGTACTATGTCACTCAATGATTGGCTGACTAATTGGTCGATTGATCCACTCATTGAAAATGTATCTCATAAGTAACACTTTATGCACTTGAAGTGGGTTCTTCTCTGGAGAAATGCTATTTCTGGATTTATATTCTGGATGCTGGCTATATCAGAAGATGGGGAAGAAGAGTCTTTCAAGGAAATAAAGGAGAGTTAAGTCTGGGAAGGTAGAAAAATTTCTCAAAGGGAAAAAGACAAATGTGCCATACATATTTGTTACTTTATAACTAATTTCTGTAAAACAAAAATAAAATCTTACCCCAGATGATTTGTTTGGAAGTTGTATATTTTCATCTCTTTGTCTTTCTCAAGTTGGGTACCTTTATTCTCTAGGCATCAGGATGTAGAATTTAGGAGCACAGATACATAGAGTCTTGTCTAGAACCAGACTTACTGGTTTTATAATTTAGGCTTAGTCACTTACTGTCCATATTACCATGGGCAAGTAACTTGGCCTCTCTGGTAAATTGGGATCTACAAAAAGTAATCATAAGGGTTTTTGTGAATATTAAATGGGCTAATATAAGTAAAGCATTCAGAACAGTGGTGGGCATAAGTCCTAGAGTATTAATAGTTACCCTAGAGTATTAATAGCACTGTAAAACATGTCTAAAACCCATTAAACTGCACCTTTTCTAGATTCTCAGTAGTCTAGGTGATTTTGTTCAGATTTACTTTCATTGGTATTATGCAACAGGAGTACCTGAAATACTCTAATATACAGCTGGCCTTAAGATTCCTATATACCATCCCTACCCCTCTCTCCAGCTCTCCTCCATTAAGAATTGCAGAAAAAGTAAGTCGATAGAGAATAAGTATTGGGTAGGTATTTGGTGTGTTGTGAAGGGTGGCTAGTGATATATCTAAATGCTGAAATGATGGAATGAAATTGGCCAGATTATTCCCGTAAGATCTTTACCAGCACTAATGAAATGCAGTGTACCCATTTCCCTCTATAGGACACATTTGGTGCAATTTCCTCTTTGGCCATAAATATCCACAGCCACAGACAGCTGAGAAATAAACTCTTTGCTTAATTTCTCATAGTCCTCTGATAGGAAGGGGGGTTCTCTCACATGATTATACTTGATGTGAAAGAAAATGACAGTGCTCCTATTCAGTTTTAATCAGTTTCGTTTTTCTCTGTTATATATAATGCTTAGGTTATTTTTATTCACTTAAGCATAATAGGATAATTAACTAGAGTTCTAATGGGTTTAATTTTCCCTGTCTTTTTAAAATTGTGCTTTCTTTTAATAGTATTGAGTATGAGAAAATGAAGGCATGTATTTATGTAGTTACGTATTTTTATGATTTGTACTCATGACATTAGGTAGCCTTAACTCCCACAGACCCACTAATTGTGTTTTTTTCAAGTGTAATATTGCTCAGCATCAAGGGAAGGATGGAACTGCTGTGTCTTAGGATATCACATGCTCTCCCTGGATGACTGTCCACAGCAACAGGTTGGAGCTGATGGCATTACATGTTATTTTCCCAGTTCTCTCTTGCTTTATGTGGAATTAAAACTCCCACGCTAATCATTCTTCATCAGTTTTAGTTTTAATAATTTGAATCTACAATGCCTTAGTTTTCACAACTTCCAAGGATTCGTGTAGAATCCTTTACAGTAAGTAAGCTCTATACAGTGTACCAGTAAATGGATCTCTGGGGGGAAAATGCCCTGGTGTGTAGCGTATGTCCCCAAGATAAAAATGTTCCCATTGTGGCCAATTTCAAGATACCAGTGTGATGTCACATATGAACCTGGGGAGAGATCTGTATATTTGGTGCTTGAGAGCCAATGAGGCAGCACCAGTATGCTACTGCCTCTATAAGTAACAGCATATTTTAACCAAGAAAAGGAATTAGTATTCCAAAATTATTCTATTGCTAGTCGAAGAACACTATGTATGTATAAATGTGTGTATATGTATGTGTACATGTGTGCATATATATGTAAATACATATACTATATTTATCTACAGGATATATTTTATATCATTATATATGTCTATATGTCCTTTCTTTTTGTAGCCAGAATTTTAGGCATTTTGATTTTCTTGGCAACCGAGTATCATATGATTGCAAGTGAAATCCAGTATAACAGCTTTCCTCCTTGGAGAAAATCTAAATGAATAAGGAGATTAGGTATAAAAAATCTTCACAGTTGGAGAGTTGCCTTCTTCTCAGGTTGCTTTTTTAAGCCAGGTGTTCTTAGAGTAAAAAGAAGAAAACAGCATTGTCCTGGCCGCCTGGTTTTTAGTTTAACTGTATTTAAATGAATAAGGTCTAATCACTGAGGCATCTCCCTTTCCACTTCCTGAAAACAGACCCAGATTGCTGTGAACTGTGATTTTTTTTTTTTTTCTGAATCATTCAAGTACCACTCTCTAGGGAACTTCTCTTAGATTGACTGAGGTTATACCTGGGGCTGGACACAGCTTGGGAAGCCTTGACACTTCTGACTATCTTTATTATCCTGAATGTAGCTGTGCACGGTGTCTAGTGGTATTCAGCTGGCTGTGGTTATGCCTCTGTCCATAATCTTCCGGTGTAACGGTGCCCTTGGACTTCCCTGAAATTCGATTTACCAGGTATACATAATCATAGGCATTTTAGGAGGAGGAAACAAATTGGCTTAGCTCCACTGAAAAACTTGACCTTGATGGAACACTGAGGCTCATTCTTGTTATCCAAAGGGATTACAATGTGAGCAGCACTGGTTACCTGATTTACAGGACCCAGGGCAAGATGAGAATATGGGCTCCTTGTTAAAAAATATTAATAATCTTAAGGTAGTGACAGCTGAGTATTAATCCAAGTGTGGAGCCTTTCCAAGTGCAAGGCCTTGAGTGACTACACAGGTTGATGCTCAGGAAACTGGCTCTGGGGGTGGGCACGGGTCCTCTGCATCTTCTTCCCACCGTCCCATGGAGTCACCGTGATGTTGGAGCTGGACAGCTTCAGCAGGGACAAGATGTACCTGGGGTGTGGGAGGCTTCCGTCAACATGGACAAGAGAGTTCCCAGTCCTTAAATAAAAAATGGGATTCAGCATTTGTTTCCAGAAGACACTCTGGGCAGAGAATTATAAAAATGGCAGCAGAATGATCAGTCAGAAGAAATCCAATAAAAGGAAATTGCCATGATGTGAAGTCCGAGAGTCAGTCTTGGGGCTCCTCCAGCCAAGAGGAGTTAGAAACCTTAAGTCAAAAAGAGTCCGTGAGAACAATCTATCTGGTCTACCCTGTAAGCAAGAAAATAGCAAAAAACAGAGGCACGTTTTCTGCCAGGATTCCTATAAAGGCAGCACTCAAACAAAAGACTGTAAAATCTGTGAAACCGGCTGCTAACTGACTTCATGGAAAATGCTTAATTAGCAACATCGAGAGGTTAAAATACAGTTTAGACTCCTTTTTTTAAATTTTAAAATTAATTTTATTTTGAATTAATTATAAACTAAGTTTAAACATTTTTAATTGTAAATTTTAATTAAAAAATGAACATTTAACTTTGTAGCTATGTTTGTTGAGAAACCTTTTTTATTTTGTGTTGATTTTTTTACTAAAGTATGGTTGTTACACAGTGTTATACAGTCATATATACATTATTAAATGCTCACCCCAGCTAGTGTAGTTACTGTCTGTCAAGATGGAATGATGTTACAGAACTACGGACTGTATTCTCTATGCTTTACTTTCATCCCCATGATTAATTTATATTATGGTTGAGATCTTGCATCTTTTTATTCCCCTCATCTATTCCACCCACCCACCCCAGCACCTCCCCCATGGTAACCACCAGTCACTTAGTGTGTATGATAGACTCCCTTTTTAAAAACTGTCTACATCCTCTTATGACCCATGTATTACACATATCTGTTGGGAATGATTATTCCTACTGCAAAGGATTCTCCAGAGCAGGATTGTGTCTAAAGGCCAGCTGTCACATAAAAATGTAAAGAGTTGACAGTTCTTATTCTTCTACCTTGATATGAATGACAATTGGGGACAGCACTAGAAAATGTAGAAGCAGGAAATGGAAGCTGGCTGAGTGAGTCTGGATACCAGGGAGGATGGGGGAGGGGCGCCAGTGGTGATGCTCCTCTAGGGCTGACCAGCGTGTTGGGAAATCATCAGGTCCATTGCCTGTGTTGGTCCTTAGACTTGCTAAAAGATACACTGAGGCAGATTGAAAATTTTAAGCATTTATTGAGCAGAATTGATTTCACTCAGGCAATGTCAAGCAGTGTGAGGCAGCTTGGGAGCACTGCTGGCAGGAGCCAAGGGGAGACTTAAACAGATAAAGTGGGGAAGCAAAGAAAGGAAGTTATCTGACTGGCTGTGACTTAAAGTCTAGTTGGCTGCATGTGACTGGCTGTCCTCAGAATTTTGATTTCATAACCTGAGGCATTTGCAGACTTAGATTTGGGTTTGCTTGGGTAGGCTGGCATAGCATCAGCGCCCCATCAGTTAAATTCATTTAACAGACCGCCTCTCTCAGGCTGCACACCACGGCTCACACGGTTCTCTTCCACTGCCGCAATACGTCCTGGAGGCTGAGGCCTGGTGGAGGCTCTGGCTCTAGCTCGTGGCTCACTTCTGAGCTGCGGACTCAGACCTCATCTCTCATCACACTGCCAGTCACACTGAGCTGCTGTGGAACAGATCACACCGTGCCTTACCACTTGCTCTTCTTTCTACCTAGAACTCCACTGGACAAAAACCACCGACATGCCCATTCACTGCCTTTCTAACTTGCTAACTCCCTAGATCTTTCTAGACTCAGTGCCAGTGTAGTTCTTCTGGCTCTGTCCCTCATTTCTCTTTCTAATTTTTAAGCCCTTTCTCTAGTACCCTCTGCCACTGCCTTCTTTACTGCAGTACTTACAACCAACTGTCAAGATTGATTAATTTGTTTCTGTTTCCAAAACAAGAGCCCCTTGAAAGGCCAGGGCCAACCAGATCATGTTCTTGTTATGTTTTCAGTGCCTTAGCCCCATGCCTGTGGCACAGTGGTGCTCAATAATTATATGTTGGATAAATGAATACATAAATAATTAGATGGACACTAAAGTTCCAGAGGGCCAGTGAAGAAGTGGTCTCCCCATGCCAGACTCTTCCTCTGAGAAAAGTAGTTCAGGAGTGCTTAGTGGAGAGTTAAGCAGTGTAACCATTATTTATCTGCAGTTTAACTAGTTAGTTGACCTTTGGTGGAGTAAACCTGGAACTCTGTCTCTGTGAGGGGTGTGGGGAATGTTTCACATTCCTGTGCCAGCTGTATATCAATACAGCTTTTAATCATGACTCTGTTTTGGCCAGGAGTTCAGGGTACTCATGCCTGGGCCTTCTCATTCATTTGCTCTCTTGCACTTTCAACAGTGTCTCCTTCTGCACCACTTCCATAGCATTCAGGAAATTGCCAGGATGGCTGAATGGAGAGAATGGCTTCCTGCCATGCACCCTCACTGCCCCCAGGACCCTGACTGGGACTCTGGGAAGCAGTGTGGTGGTGACTCACTGGCTGAGGCTCCCTCTCCTCTCTCCTTCTTGTTTGACACTGACTTTGGCCACTCATATTTCTCCGGGGCAGCTGAGTCCTCAGTGTTCGGTTTACTTCCTGCTGAAATGACTCCAGAAAATGGGACCACCTGCCTCACCTGTGCAGTTGTCCTGTAAGGCTAGACCAAGAGGCCATGTGCTAGATAAATGAGAAAGTGAACAGAGTGAGTTAATTTAAATGACCCAGGGACCCACAGGTAACTCTTACTTATTGATTTCAGCACCTGAGTGAACATACAGGTGACTGGACAGCCAAGCATGTCTAATTTTCTAGTGTTCTTCCTACAGTGTGTTAGAAAGAAATGTATTTGCAAGGAAACAAGATTTATAAATCCCACAAGTTCTGAAAGAGGTAGATTGTGAAAGTCCTACATTTTAGACCCACGGATGGCACCAAAGATTGCTAGAATGAGGAAGAAACTTGAAGAAAGTCCAACCCCTTAATTTCTTAGATAATAAGAATAATTAGCATTCTTTGAGAATTTACTATGTACTGGTATAAGTATCATCTTTCCATTGCCTCATTTAATATTAAAAATAACTCGGGAGGTAGGTCTTATTTTTCTCTTCTTAAAGATGAGGAAATTGGTGTTCAGGAAGTGAAATAAATTACTTGATGTCATATGACTAGTGGGCAGTGGAGCCATAGCAGGATCTATAGGACTCATACTTTTACATTTGTATTAGCTGCTACTTATTTCAGAGTATGCCAGACACTGGGATGAACCCTTCACATGCACAAAACCATGAAATCTTCTTGACTTCGAGAGATAGATACTGTTTTTTCTCTGCTAGGTAGATTATGAAACTGAGTCTCAGAGAGGCCAAGGGACCTATTCAAGGTCACACAGTAGAATGGAACTAGAAATCAGGCCTTTTTTTTCAGGCAAGTGTTCCTTAGTTCTCTCACAGTATGTCAGTGTTTCTTAAAGTCTTAGGAGGTATATTTGACAGGTATTCATTTTCTAATCCTAGAAGGTGGGGGAAAGTTAAGGTGCCACTGTTATTTAGCACTTTTCCTATCCACTGCATGTTCTCTCCCAGGTATCACAGGGGTTCTGGAACTGCATCCCAGAATCCTTTGCCAGCAGGGTTCAGCTTTAGATTCCACAGATGAAAGGAATAAGCAGAAGATTTGGGAAAGGACGAGCAGCAGAAATCATTCTCTCTTTCATCCCATCTCCTACTACTCCCCCTCATTTACTCTAGTCTGCTTGTCCTCTTTGTTGTTTCTCAAACTCTCCAAGAATACTATACTGTCAGGAATTTTGCACTTGATCATCCTTCCACCTGGATTGGTCTTTCTCAGACATCCACATGGCTTTCTCCATCACATCTCCATAACGTCTTTCAAACCTTTGTTCATGTCCCCTACTTACTGAAGTCTTCTCAGAGTACCTTATTTAGAATTGTAAAATTCATCCACGCATATGCTGTCCCCCATTCCTTGCTTCAATTTCTTTCAGAGCATGCATCATCACTGATATATATTTTATGTTTTAATTCATTTCAATCTATTTCCACTGGAATTTAAGCCCCACAAAGGCAATTACTGTGACTTTTAATTGTTGATTCCCTAGTCCAGAAACATACTTGGCTCAAATTAGGCACTCAATAAATATTTCTTGAATGAATGGGAATAAATACTGCCCCTGACAGGTGACCACAGGTGGTGACTCTGTGAATGTGGCACTGGTGCACTCTTGAAAGTCAATCATAAAAATCTCATTTGTTTTGATCCAGAGCCTGCCGTTACTTGCCTTTATTCCTGCTCTTTCTTGACACTGATCTGTGAGGGCATCTGTGTTGGATAAGAGATCCAATTTTTCCATAAAAAAATGCAGATGGAGTTATCAGGAAGGCAGTTCACAGCAGGGCGACTCCTGCTGCCAAGCATTCATAAGATCCCCTTTGTCATGGCAGTCAGTGATGTGCCAAGGGGGAGGCGGTCAGGGCTGTCTGCCCTGATGGGGAGGAGCATTTCGTCACTGAAAATGTTTAGGATTGCCTGTGCATGGTGGTAATAGAAAGCAGACTGATTTGCAGTTGGTTTTAATTATAGTCTTTTAAATAAAATGCACTCCTTATTGCCTTCACATGTTGTGGACCACTCCTACTGTTGTACCCCCAGTGTACTACAGATAGCAGCAGAAAGGTGGCTGCGGGTCTGAAGCTGACCTCTAGGAGGTGTGACCACAGTGACTGGGTGCTCACAGTCCACTCTATCACTGGTCACTTGCAAGGAAGCCTAGTGTGGGTACTTATGCAGATCTTGAATTTCTTTAGTTTGTTCACTGCTCCTGATGACTCAGCCTTATTTCCAAGTCCTGAATTTCCATGTTGGGGGTCAGAGCAGTACTGGGTGTATTACCTATTGCTTTGTAACAAATTATTCTAAAATTTAATGGCTTAAAACATTTATTATCTCAGAGTATTTGAGTGCTAGGCAACCAGGGCCGCTTAACTGGGTCCTGTGCTTCAGGGTCTCTCACAGGCTGCAGTCAAAGGGTAGGTTGGAGCTGTGGTGTTCTCAGGTTTCAACTGGGGAAGCATCCACTTCCAAGCTCACTCACATGGTCGTTGGACAGCCTCTGTTCCTTAAGAGTTGTTGGACTGACAGCCTCAGTTCCTCACTGGCTACTGGCCAGAGACTACTGTCAGCTCCCTGCCACGTGGGCCTCTTCACAGAGCATCTCACAACATAGCAGAGTGAGCAAGTTTGAAGGCGAGAAAGAACACCTGCAAGGAGAGGGAACTAGCAAGACAGAAGTCACGGTTTTTATTACTGACCTCAGAAGTGATACCTCATTATTTTATTGTGTTCTGTTAGTGAGAAGCAAGTCACTAGGTCCAGTACACATACATACATGGGAAGGGATTACAGAAGGGTGTGAGTACCATAAGGCAGGGATTATTGGGAGTCATTTCAAATGCTGCCTACCATGTTGGACTTTGTTAGTTTTCTCCACATAGTTTAGCCGTGGATTGACCTTGGGAGTGGTACTTTCCTAAGCCAGACCCTATTTTTGCTATTTCTTGCAGGACTTCCTCAATACTTCTGGTTGATTAATGGGTTTATTTTCTGGGTTATGCAGAGGATGAAAATTTTTTCTGCTTTGAAATTTCAAAGTGAATTTGGAAGGGAAGGAAGTGGAATATGTAGGATCAAGCATTATTTTTATGTGGAAGTTTTTGATTGATTTTTAAGGAGATGGGCAATACAGTTCTTGAGGTCCTGCCTATGACTATGTCTTACTATTGCTTTTATGCATAAAAGATTTACATGAATATCAAATATTGATATGTATCAATCAACTCATTTCACTCAGAACTCTGCTGATTTTAGTTCACTACCTTCTACAATTGTTGTTATAGAGGAGAAGTCTGAGGCTAACTTGGTTGTTGGTCATTGCTAGTAGATGTTTTCATTGCCCTCCTCACATCACCTAACTATTCACCATTTCAGTATGTGCAGATAGCATCCTGCTACAGTTACCTTTGAGTTTCTGTCTGAGGGCTTCTGCCAGCATGTGGGCTGAAGATGGATGGTAGTTCAAGATAAATATGCCAGCTTCCTGATTCCTTGGGGGGATAATATGGAGGTGTGCTCTATATTCCTAGATTTCTCCATTAGTATTGAGCCCCTGTTGCCCATAGCTGTAATCAGTTCAGTGAAGATCCCTTTGATGATTCCTTTCTCTTCCTTGTCTCATATCCCCTGTCCCTGTAGGTGTCTCCTGGGATCACCAAACCCCTGTTTCAGAGCCTGCTCTTGGGAGAAACCACTGGAAGACAATTCTTTACAGGTGAGTTTGTTCAAGTATACATAACCTTGTTCAGATGTTTGAAAGATTTTTAAAAATCTGTCTTAATTACTCAAAATTTTGTCAGGTTAGCCTAGAGGATATATGTCTTTACCTCGTTCTTCCTGGACTTTAGAAACCCTTTTAACAAATACATGCACTGGCCTTCCCTCAGCTCAAGGATTTTATTAAACTATAGCTTTGATTATTCTTTGTCAACTTATTTTGATTTCCTATTCATAAAGTTCAACTTTTTTCTGCTCTCTCCTCTAATATCACTAAATACCTGAAAATTCTTTCTCCATTCTCTTCTTCCATATCTGTAATCATCTTTCATTACCTACATGCATTTGTCCTTATTCCCTGAATTTAAGAAGGCTTTTTCAAGTTTGTTACCCCATTACTCCTTTAGTGTTCTGCAGCATACGTTTTGCTTTTTTGCTCCCTCAGTATGGTCTAAAACTCTGCTATTATGTGTTCCCAATTCCTCATTATCTCAACCATCTCTCCCTTTCATCTCATCTCAGCTTTCAAAATGACTCATTTTGTTTCACATATGACATATATTTTACACTTCATTGAAATTTTCTGATATTTTTGTTTAGGTCCCACACTTTATGGTATTGTAGAGGTATGCTCCTCTCTGGGTCTTCTGAATGCTGCTTTTCCCTCTTGTTCTGTAGTTTTACGTTTGTTTTTTTTTCACGTTGACATTTCTCCTCTCATCCTTGGTAAAGATAACATCTATCTAGACTTAGTGTTTATCAACAAATAAGGTGATTGCTTTGGCCTATGTGCTTCTTCATATTTGTATAGTGATCAAATCCCTTTCTCAGATGCCATTTTGGAAGAGGGAAGATTCATGTACATAGGTCCTAGATAAGTTTCCATTTTCTAGCAAGCATGAACCTAGTGAGGACTTTTTGTTCCCTAATTTTTTGGGACGTGAAAAACCATAATTAAATTCCCTAGAGTGATCCATGGCTTTTTTAGTTGTGACTTTTAGCCCCTCCCCCATTTCTTGCCCATTTATTTTCTTGGATTTACAGACACTGCAAGGATGTAATAAAATCCCAGTGGAGGTGGGAAGGAGTAGTTTCAGGAGTTCAGAGATCTTCGCATTCCACAGTACAGTCTAAGTATGATAGAGGGATGATGTTTTCAGAGCAGGCCCTACATGTCGATTTAAGAAACATGTTATGTTGCAAGGGTTAGGGTAGATTTTTCTTTTTTCTTTTTGGTATCATCAATCTACAATTACATGAGTGACATTATGGTTACTAGACTGCCCCCATCATCAAGTCCCCACCACATATCCTACTACAGTCAGTCCATCATCCTAGTAAGATGCTATAGAGTCACTACTTGTCTTCTCTGTGTAGTACAGCCCTCCCCATTCTCCCCACCCCCAACATTATGTCTGCTAATTATAATGCACTTTTCCCCCCTTGTACCTCCCTTCCCACCCATCCTCCCCAGTCCCTTTCCCTTTGGTAACTGTTAGTCCATTCTTGGGTTCTGTGGGTTTGCTGCTGTTTTGTTCCTTTAGTTTTTTTTCTTTGTTCTTATACACCACATATGAGTGAAATCATTTCATACTTGTCTTCTTCCATCTGGCTTATTTCACTGAGCATAATACCCTCTAGCTCCATCCATGTTGTTGTAAATGGTAGGATTTGTTTTTTTCTTATGGCTGAATAATATTCCAATTGTGTATATGTACCACATCTTCTTTATCCATTCATCTACTGATGGACACTTAGGTTGCTTCCATTTCTTGGCTATTGTAAATAGTGCTGCAATAAACATAGGGGTACATATGTCCTTTTTGAACTGGGCTCCTGCATTCATAGGGTAAATTCCTAGGAGTGGAATTCCTGGGTCAAATGGTATTTCTATTTTTAGTATTTTGAGGAACCTTCATACTGCTTTCCACAATGGTTGAATTAGTTTACATTCCCACCAGCAGTGTAGGAGGGTTCCCCTTCCTCCGCATCCTCACCAGCATTTGTTGTTGTTTGTCTTTTGGATGTTGGCCATCCTTACTGGTGTGAGGTGATATCTCATTGTGGTTTTAATTTGCATTTCTCTGATGATTAGTGATGTGGAGCATCTTTTCATGTGTCTGTTGGCCATCTGAATTTCTTCTATGGAGAAGTGTCCGTTCAGATCCTATGCCCATTTTTTAATTGGATTATTTGCTTTTTGTTTGTTGAGGTGTGTGAGCTCTTTATATGTTTTGGATGTCAATCCTTTATCAGATCTGTCATTTATGAATATGTTCTCCCATACTGTAGGATGTCTTTTTGTTCTATCGATGGTGTCCTTTGCTGTACAGAAGCTTTTCAGCTTGATATAGTCCCACTTGTTCATCTTTGCTTTTGTTTCCCTTGCCCAGGGGATATGTTCATGAAGAAGTTGCTCATGTTTATGTCCAAGAGATTTTTGCCTATGTTTTTTTCTAAGAGTTTTATGGTTTCATGACTTACATTCATGTCTTTGATCCATTTTGAATTTACTTTTATGTATGGGGTTAGACAATGATTAAATTTCATTCTCTTACATGTAGCTGTCCAGTTTTGCCAATACCAATTGTTGAAGAGGCTGTCATTTCCCCATTGTATATCCATGGCTACTTTATCGTATATTAATTGACCATATATATTTGGGTTAATATCTGGACTCTCTATTCTTTTTCACTGGTCTGTGGGTCCTTTCTTGTGCCAGTACCAAATTATCTTGATTACTGTGGCTTTGTGGTAGAGCTTGATGTTGGGAAGTGAGATCCTCCCTGCTTTATTCTTCCTTCTCAGGATTGCTTTGGCTATTCAGGGTCTTTTGTTGTTCCATAAGAATTTTACAACTGTTTGTTCCAGTTCATTGAAGAATGCTGTTGGCATTTTGATAGGGATTGCATTAATCTGTAGATTGCTCTAGGCAGGATGGCCATTTTGACAATATTAATTCTTCCTAGCCAAAAGCATGGGATGAATTTCCATTTGTTAGTGTCCTCTTTACTTTCTCTTAGTAGTGTCTTGTAGTTTTCAGGGTATAGGTCTTTCACTTCCTTGGTTAGGTTTATTCCCAGGTATTTTATTCTTTTTGATACAATTGTTTATTCCTAGGTATTTTTTTCTTTTTGATGCAATTGTGAATGGAATTGTTTTCCTGATTTCTCTTTCTGCTAGCTCATTGTTAGTGTATAGGAAAGCAACAGATTTTTGTGTATTAATTTTGTATCCTGCAACTTGCTGAATTCAGATATTAGTTCTGGTAGTTTTGGAGTGTATTCTTTAGGGTTTTTTGTGTACAATATCATGTCATTTACAAATAGTTACAGTTTGACTTTTTCTTTACCAATCTGGATTCCTTGTACTTCTTTGTTTTGTCTGATAGCCATGGCTAGGGCATCCAGTACTGTGTTGAATGACAGTGGGGAGAGTGGACATCCCTGTCTTGTTTCTGGTCTTAAAGGAAAAGCTTTCAGCATCTTGCTGTTCAGTATGATGTTGGCTGTGGGCTTATCATATATGGCCTTTATTATGTTGAGGTACTTGCCCTCTATACCCATTTTGCTGAGAGTTTTATCATGAATGGATGTTGAATTTTGTTGAATGCTTTTTCAGCATCTATGGAGATGATCATGCATTTTTTTCTTTCTTTTTGTTTATGTGGTGGATGATGTTGATGGATTTTCGAATGTTGTACCATCCTTGCATCTCTGGGATGAATCCCACTTAGTCATGGTGTATGATCCTTTTGATGTATTTTTGAATTTGGTTTGCTAATATTTTGTTGAGTTTTTTGCATCTCTGTTCATCATGGATAGTCTGTAATTTTCTTTTTTTTGTGGTGTCTTTGCCTGGTTTTGGTATTAGAGTGATGCTGGCTTCATAGAATGAGTTTGGAAGTATTTCTTCCTCTTCTTTTTTTGGGAAAACTTTAAGGAGAATAGGTATTATGTCTTCTTTATATGTCTGATAAAATTCAGCAGTGAATCCATCTGGTCCAGAGGTTTTGTTTTTGGGTATTTTTAAATTACTGATTCAATTTCATTGCTGGTAATTGGTCTGTTTAGATTTTCTATTTCTTCCTTGGTCAGCAGTGGAAGGTTGTATTTTTCTAGGAAGCTGTCCATTTCTTATAGGTTTTCTAGCTTGTTAGCATATAGATTCTCATAGTATTCTCTAATGATTCTTTGTATTTCTGTGGGGTCCATTGTGATTTTTTCCTTTCTCCTTTCTGATTCTGTTTATGTGTGTAGATTCTCTTTTTCTCTTAATAAGTCTGGCTAGAGGCTTATCTATTTTGTTTATTTTCTCAAAGAACCAGCTCTTGGTTTCATTGATTTTTTTATTGTTTTATTCCTCTCAATTTTATTTATTTCTTCTCTGATCTTTATTATGTCCCTCCTTCTGCTGACTTTGGGCTTCACTTGTTATTCCTTCCCCATTTTCAATAATTATGACCTTAGACTATTCATTTGGAATTGTTCTTCCTTCTTTAAATATGCCTGGATTGCTATATACTTTCCTCTTAGAACTGCATTTGCTGCATCCCACAGAAGTTGGGGTTTTGTGCTGTTATTGCCATTTGTCTCCGTATATTGCTTGATCTCTGTTTTAATTTGGTCATTGATCCATTGATTATTTAGGAGCATGTTGTTAAGCCTCCATGTGTTTGTGAGCCTTTTTGCTTTCTTTGTACAATTTATTTCTAGTTTTATACCTTTCAGATCTGAGAAGCTGGTTGAATTTCAGTCTTTTTGAATTTACTGAGGTTCTTTTTGTGGCCTAGTATGTGGTCTATTTTGGAAAATGTTCCATGGGTACTTGAGAAGAATGTGTATCCTGATGCTTTTGGGTGTAGAGTTCTATAGATATCTGTTAGGTCATCTGTTCTAGTGTGTTGTTCAGTGCCTCTGTGTCCTTACTTATTTTCTGTCTGGTGGATCTGTCCTTTGGAGTGAGTGGTGTGTTGAAGTGTCCTAAAATGAATGCATTGCATTCTATTTCCTCCTTTAATTCTGTTAGTATTTGTTTCACATATGCTGGTGCTCCTGTGTTGGGTGCATATATATTTATAATGGTTATATCCTCTTGTTGGACTGCCCCCTTTATCATTATGTAATGTCCTTCTTTATCTCTTGTTACTTTCTTTGTTTTGAGGTCTATTTTGGATGATATAAGTACTGCAACACCTGTTTTTCTCCCCATTGTTTGCATGAAATATCTTTTTCTGTCCCTTCACTTTTAGTCTGTGTATGTCTTTGGGTTTGAGGTGAGTCTTTTGTAAGCAGCATATAGATGTATATTCCTTTTTTATCCATTCTATTACTGTGTGTCTTTTGAGTATTGCATTCAGTCCATTTACATTTAGGGTGATTACCAATACGTATGTACTTGTTGCCATTGCAGGCTTTGGATTTGTAGTTACCAAAGGTTCATGGCTAGCTTCTTTACTGTTTAACCATCTAATTTAACTCTCTTAAGCTATTATAAGCACAGTCTGATGATTCTTTATTTCTCTCCCTTCTTTTTCTTCCTCCTCCATTATTTATATGTTAGGTGTTTTATTCTGTGCTTTTTTGTGTTTCCTTTGACTGTTTTTGTGGATAGTTGATTTAATTTTTTGCCTTTAGTTAGTATTTGGTTGGTCTGCTTTCTTTGGTTTGATTTTATTTTCTCTGGTGACATTCATTTAGTGTTAAGTGTGCTTCCATCCAGAGCAGTTCCTTTAAAATACCCTGTAGAGGTGGTTTGTGGGAGGCAAATTCCCTCAACTTTTCCTTGTTTAAGCCCTCCATCAAATTTAAATGATAATCATGCTGGATACAGTATTTTTGGTTCAAGGCCCTTCTGTTTCATTGCATTAAATATATCATGCAATTCTCTTCTGGCCTGTAAGGTTTCTGTTGAGAAGTCTTGTGATAGCTTGATGGGTTTTCCTTTGTAGGTAATCTTTTTTCTCTCTCTGGCTGCCTTTAATACTCTGTCCTTGTCTTTGATCTTTGCCATTTTAATTATTATATGTCTTGGTGTTGTTCTCCCTGGGTCCCTTGTGTTGGGAGATCTGTGGGCTTCCATGATCTGAGAGACTATTTTGTTCCCAGCTTGGGGAAATGTTCTGCAATTATTTCTTCAGAGACACTTTTATCCCTTTTTTCTCTCTCTTCTTCTTCTGGTAATGAGAATATTATTCCTCTTGGACTGGTCACACCGTTCTCTTAATATTCTTTCATTCCTTGAGATCCTGTTGTCTCTCTCTCTGCCTGAACTTCTCTGTGATCCTGTTCTCTGATTTCTATTCCATTAACAGTCTTCTGCACCTCGTCCAGTCTGCTCTTAAACCCTTCTATCAATCATTTCATTTCTGTTATCTCCCTCCTGACTCCATCCCTTAGCTCTTGCATATTTCTCTGCAAGTCCATCAGCATTGTTATGACTTTTATTTTGCATTCTTTTTCAGGAAGATTGGTTACATTTATCTTACCAGGCCCTCTCTCTGGGATTGTCTGAGTGATTTTTGACTACACCAGATTCTTCTGCTTTTTCATGGCGATAGAAATGGTTGCAGGCAGGTCGCACGTGTGTCAGCTGGGAGATCAAAGTCCCTTCCTGCTTATTGTTCACCTTGGCCTTCTCTGCTGCCTGTGCTGGTTACCCTCACCCGGGGAGCAGACTCTGGCACAATCTCCTGAGCTGCCATGGGCGGGGCCACCCTCGGGCTAGCCTAGAGCACTGCGGGGAGTTGCAGGCATGCCGGGTGTGTTCTCCAGTGAGAACGGCTCCCCTTCATGCCTTCTGGACCTTGCTCCAGCTTCTGCTGCCTGTGCCCATTACCCGCATACTGGGAGCAGACTCTGGGACAATCTCCTGAGCTGCGGTGGGTTGGGGCCACCCTCGGCCTAGCCTAGAGTATTGCAGGGAGTCACAGCCGCGCCGGCTGGTCTCTTCTGCAAGAACAGCGCCTCTTCAGGCATCCCGGATCTTGCTGTGGCTTCCACTGCCTGTCCCAGGTAGCTGCGCGCTGGGAGGAGACTCTGTGGTTGCTGTGGGTGGGCCCGCTTTCTGGCTCGTCCGCAGCTGTGGCGGGTCAGGTCGGTTTGTTTTTAGTGCTGGCCGGGTTGGAGGGAGGTACGAATGGTAGGCTTCTTTTCACTGTGAGGGACTTCGGGGCTGCTTTACCCCTCAGAGGGTTAGGGGGCCTGAAGTTTCTGAAGATTCCCAGCCTGCTGGGCTGAGTGTGCTGGGACTATTTTGTTCAGCTGTTGAGCCCATGTCCCTTTAAGATTTTTAAAAAGCATCTGCTTTTCTTTTGTCCCAGGGGAGCCTGCTGTGGGCACCCACTTGCAGTCTCCGTCTCGGATCCTACCCTTCTGTTTCTCTAATATCCAGCTCACCATGCAATGTGTGTCTGTGCTCCTGGTACAGATTGCTAGGGCTGGTTATTTAGTAGTCCTGTGCTTCCACTCCCTCCCCACTCTGACTCCTTTCCTCCCGTGGGTGAGCTGGGGTTGGGGGAGTGCTCAGGTTCCGCTGGGTCACGGCTTTGTATCTTACCCCCTTCGTGAGATGCTGAGTTTTCGCAGATGTAGATGTAGCCTGGCTGTTGTACTGTAACCTCCGGTCTCTTTTTTAAGAATAGTTGTATTTGTTGTATTTTCAAAAATATATATGGTTTTGGGAGGAGATTTCCACCACCCTACTAACGCTGCCATCTTGAGCTGGAAGTCCGGGTAGATTTTTCATACCTTATTTTATATAAAGCAAAACTGGTTAATAGCATGAGCTGATGATTGGGTCAGTATTTAAAATTCATGTCCATATTTCTAGTTTATCCCAGATTTTGGTACTAGATTGTATGACACCCTTAATTTTCAGTAGCCTTTAATTATTGTCCTTTTTTTAATGTGTTGTCATTAGTATTTCTGTAAAAGATTGGGAGATACTGGGTATGTAAATGTTAACAGACACTGAATGAGAAGTGTCATCTTCATGAATATTACAATAAGCAAACAAAAGATTTTGTTTAATTAGTTGAGCACAATGTATAGCAATAAGGCTTTGTGATTTCTTGCCTTTTAAACTTTACTTATAAATTAACATTATTTTCTATTAGAGGATTAAAATATCATCTATGGCAAGTAACACTATAAGCCTGCTTTGTATGTGCTATGAATGTCTACCTTAAAATTATTTTTGAGGCAGCCACCTCAACTTTAATCTATCTGCCGATCTTGAGGAATATTGCTGTCAAAAATTATGATGAAGTGCCCCAAAGTGTACATATTCATGGCTGTTGCCTCATGTCTATCCTCAGGATTCATGACTACATCCCATGCAGTGACAGAAACTCAGGGGAAGAGATCCAAGAAAGTGAAACATAAGCCACGCAGAGTACTTCCCCATCCTTAACAGGTGTTAAAAACATCAGCTTGCAAGTGATTGATATGCACAGGATGTCATAAAAGTGCAAGCCTTGGAAAGCCTTTTCTGATATGCTGAAAATAGAAGAAGTGGGAAACCAGACTTCAAAATTCATGTGCTTGTTTTTCTGACATTTAAACTTTGGCCCTGGCCACTATTGATTAACAGTAGAACCACTAGACTCTTTATGGTATAAATAAATACATCTGTGAATGAGAGATCAAATGTTGCTTATCTGTTGATGAGTAGAGAATTCTGCACTTTTAGTTATTTTTAGGAGTGCACTGAAGCAGTTTTTATGGGTTCCTCAGACCAATTATGCCAGTCTCTTCTAAACTCTGTTCAATGACCACAGTGGTCGCTTGAAACGGATTGTGTTGGTGGAATTTATGTCATGGAAATGGCAAATGTTACAGTTAGGGCTTTTTCCCTCAGAGAGCCAGTTGTTAAACATTTATTAGAACATTACAATTATTAGGGTCCTTTTTATGCTTTCTTTCCTGATGATTACATGATTATATTCAGTTTATTTGTGTGAAATTCTCCAGCCTTCATTATAGTGATCAAGTCAGCAAATGATATTAGATTTGAATTTTCATAAATTTGCTTTTACATGAGCAGAAACCCATATTCAAGCAATGGCTTTGTGCCTTCTCTTTCATAATAAATTTTTAGTTGTGACTAGTAACTACAAAAAGGCAACTATAAGCTAGATTCTCTTTGATTTTATTTTTTTTACCATTAATCTTTCCAAACAAAAAGAGGCACTCTTATTCCAGTTTTTTGGTAAGCTTTAACATCAGTTAGAGGCTGAATGCCTCCAGTTACAATAACAATGGATTTCATTTCCTTTGTCCTAGCAAGTGTTTTATAAATGAGTGTCCCTGGCTTAGGGTCCTGCTTCCAGCTATGCTTCATCATCCTGAATTGTGGGGCAGGTTCTCTGAGTGAACATCCTGAGAAGTAAAGAATTAGGAGCTCCAGGAAACTGTTGGCCTTGACTCTGCTGCCGTCTCAATTTCTCTCGACCACCTCAGTATTTCTTTCTTCTTCCATTTTTCCAATTCTCTTTTCATCATCATCTGATTGTTTATTTTATTTATTCACTTGCTATGTCTCAGACTTAAATTTTAAAAAAGTAACAGTTGATGGGAAAGATGACTACATAATTATGTGGGTGATGTAGGTAAGGAAGCAATTTGTCAACTCTTGAAACTGATATTTTAAAAATGTATGTTCAATATTTATTTGAGCAAGAGGGATATGAGAACCTGTTAAGAATCCTTTGTTGTTTCAACATGAAAACTCTATTCCTGTCTATTCTGTGGAACCAATTTACATGTAGTTAGCTGCGAAAGGAACTGAGGATGTGGGGCTGGGTGAACTGGCACTGCATTTTCAAATTAATTCGATGACATTTTAATGTTCCTTAGAGAAGTGCTTTTCCACCTCTCATGTGTGTATCTGTCACCCAGGAATCTTGTTAAAATGAGATACAGTAAATTCTGATTCAGTCAGTCTCAGGCAGGGCCCGAGATTCTGCATTCCTAACAAGTTCCCACATGACGCTGGTGCTGCTGGTCTAGGACCACACTTTGGTGGGGGGAGGTGTCACAACCCCTTTACTCTGGCTTGAATGGAAGAGACAATAGTCCTATATGAAGGGGGTGACAATAAGCTAGTTTTTTTTTAAACTATTTTCTTTCTTTTTCTCTGTTTTTTTTTACTTATGAAGACTTAACACTTTCTTGGGGATGGTGTGAGTGGTTTATTGGCCTCTCACGTTAAGAAATTCCTTGCTTATTTTAGATATCTTGTCAAAAATGGTGGTTTATAATCTTAGGAGAGAATTCTGTGATTCTGTGATTTTAGAACTCACATTTCAAAGTTGCTGCTTAAAACATGAGATGTGAAAGCCCTGATAGGTCTATACTTGTGACTGTTTTAAAAATGATAAAATTTTGATCTACTCAGTAGGAATCTCTGTAAAACACATTCTTTTAAAAGGAAAAATAAGAAATAATAAAGGACATTGGAACTGAAAAACATGAAACATAAAGCCCACCTATGATGATTTATCCAGACACCCAGCTAGTGCTATTTCTGTAAGAATTGTTGTCATGATAACGGTGTAAATTTGCATCTTCATGTTGTAGGGCATTCTGGTTTATCAATATGGGATATAAAGCTGCCATGCATAAAGCTGATCTCCCACCCCGCATGAAGTTTTCAGCTGTACAAATCTGAGTGAACCATGAGCTGCCTACAATGTGTTCTTGCCAGGCACACATTAGATGCTCAATAAATATTTGTTGATTGAATTGAATCCAAAGGAGCCTCATATGCGTAACTTATATACAGCCCGCACAATTTACACAATGCCTGCTACAAAAACATGCTTCCAGAAATGATTCCTCCCATACTAACCACTTCAGACCTGGAAGCTGAACAATGCTGTTTTGTTGGGCTGTATGACCTAATGTCCACCTCCGTCTGTAAAGCCACCCTCAACCATTTCAGTCAACATTGAGCTCTTCTTTTCCAAATAGCCGCAGCACTTATCTTACTTCGTATTTCTGCTATTTGTTTGTTGAAAAGATGCATCTCCAAAAAAACGGGTGAAATTCTTAAAAGCAGAGACAATGTCTTATTATTCTGTGGGTTCCACTGCACTTAGCACAGAGCAGGTATTCAATAAAAATTTATTAAATTGATTCCCTGGTTTGATATGTGATTGTTGATGGGCATTTACTCATTAGATATCTCTGTCAGATATTTCAGGAAAGGTCCAACCTTTCCACACTCAACCAAACAAAATATGGCATTGCTTTCAAAACTTTCCTTTTGACTCAGTCTTCGAAACACCCATAGAATAAGATATCTCTCCATAAAAGAGGCCTAAGCGTATTTCTCCAAGGCTTGACTAGGCATGGTTGTCAGCGCATCCCCCAAGGTACAGTGGAAAATAGCTTTTGTCAGGTACTACTGGGGAATGCTTTCTCCATGATTTCTTAGGGGTCAATGGAACATAATTTGGTGTAACTCTTTCAACCAATCAATACTCCAAGAAAAGCAAACCCAGCTGAATATCAGGGGAACATAACTTTTTTTAATGCATATAATAGCTAGCATTCCTGAAAGCTTCCTCTAGATCCTATTCTGTGTGCTTCAGTTTAACAGTTTATCTTCGCAGCAGCACCATGAGGTAAGTAATATATTCTCCAAGATATAATGAGAGACTGGGGCTCAGAGAATTAAAGTCACTTTCCCAATGTCATAGGGCCAGAAAATGCAGAGCTCAGACTTGGAATGAGACTGTGTCTAAGCTTGGGCTGCCAATACAATAGCCACTCGCCACATACAATTATTTAAACTAATTTAAATGAAATAAAAATTTTAAATGTAGTTTTTCAGTCACACCAACCATATTTCACATGCTCAATCGCCAATCTTGCTAATGGCTCCTATACTAGACAGTGAAGATACAGAGCATTTCCCCCACTGCAGGAGGTTCTGCTGAACAGCGCTGCTCAAGTGCCTGCACCTGCCGGCTGTGCTGACTCTGAGCCCTGGACTAGGAGAAAGCCTGGAGGCTGGAGGCAGCAACTTCAGGCAGATGTGTATGTGAACGAGGAACTGAGAGGCAGGGTGGGTGAGGAAGGGAGGAGCTCTGCATCCTACGTCACCTGGGACCTATGCTGGGGCTTCAGTAGGGATGAAGGCCCCTGGAATATCCTGTGAACAGCTGCAATGGAGGGGGGTCTCCCCTGCTCCCGCCAAGGGGTCAAGGGGATGGGGGTCAGCTCTTTTACAGGCTGAGTGGCCAGACTGGAGAGAGGAAGTCTGTACATTTGGAGCCAGCAATAACCACCTGCCCCCATCTGGGCAATGGCTACCCTTAGAGCTCACTTCCCCTGGAGAGGCAGGATTCCACCCAGGCCTAGGAGAGGACATGGCAGAAGCATGCAACACAGCGCATATCTTGACAGCATCCACTGACTGATCACCCTGGGCCCACTGGGGCTGGGATGGTCTGACTGCTTCAGAGCCACTAGCCATTCCTGAATTCTTGACAGACCCTCAGGACCAGTATTCTGATTGTTTTACAAGCACCAACCAACATTTCAGTGCATACTGGCCATTTATTTGAACACACTGACTTCAGATACACACTGAAATGAAAACGATTAACAACTGTGGCTCACACTCAATATTTTTCAGATGCTGCATCGAGGTGCTGTGCTGTAATAAGCATAAGCCATAGTTATTATTTTTATTTGTATATATAGTATATTTTATTTATATGTGTTCTTTGAATTTTCCCAATTCTATGAGGTGTACCTGTAGGTATGTATATATTATTATTACTTTAATTATTATTTCCATTCTCATTTTACACATGAAGGAACTTAGGCACAGTGACATGGTCACACAGCTATTAAGACAGTGGAGCCCAGTCAGTCTGGGCCCTGCATCCACGTTCTGAACCATGACACCGAACTGCTCTGCTCACCCAGCATGAATGCCACTCCAAGTTGCAATTCTCTATGTTCTTTATCTGTATAACCACTTTGGGTGTTCAGTTTGGCATGGTTTTCACGATTACTCCTGTTACAGTTTGGAAATGCCTCCACTGAGCTTCCAGAAACTGTTTGTTTTGATTTACAAATACAATAATGGTGTCAAGCGTGTAACTGGTAGAGTTTTTATTTTTATTTTTTACATCAAACTTGGAATTTCTACTCTGTCCAGTGATAACTTGCTTCCTAATTATTTTGAATTTTAGACAGTGCTTTGAATAAGTATTTATAAATGTGTAGACTTTTGACTTTGACTTAGGGACAAGAGTTTGATTTGAATTGCTTATCCTTTCTGAGAGCTGTTTTTATTCACAAACAACTGCGTGTTGCTCTTTCAAGAGCCTGATCGGTAAGTTCAGGAAGCATTTATGTGAGAATAATAAAAGTGGCAATTAAAAAAAAATAAATGCAGCCATTAATAACATAACCCATTCATTGGTATTAATGCATGTCATGACAGTACTGCTAATATCAAACACAAAGAGCTAATTTTTAGAAATTTGGTACAGGATTACAAACATAAATTAATAAGAAAAACAAAAAAAAAACTTACAGGCTCTGGACTTACCGTGTTCATATTGGCTGAGACAGCTGAAAGCTATCAGTCAGTTTTACTATGTAAATAACATGCGGTCAACAATGTATTGAAGACCAAAGAATTTAGAAAATGATTAAAAATTGAAGACCGTGCTCTGAGAGTATGATAGATGTAGCATTAAATGCAATGCCAAACACCCATCTGTCAAGAGGAGGGCAGTTCCTTATCTCCTAGGTGATGGGAAACTCAGATCCTAACTCTAGGATGCCACCTTGGGTTCAACTTAAATATGAGGCCAAAACTGACGTACAACTCTGATGAAACCTGTCAGGAATGTAGGGCTATAGCACACTGAACAAGGCCATGTGTGGAGAATAAATTAGAACAGATGATAAGCCAGTTTGTAGTGAATGAGCTCAAATGGGGCAAACCCAAGAGCAAGGATAGGACATAAATTTATATGGTCATTCCAAGTTATAGCTTCCATCAAGGCCACTGTGGGTAAATAAAGCTTGGAGAATTCAAAGGACCAAGTGAAGGCCCTGGAAACTGGTGCTGGTGTTCCCAGAACAAACACAGTCTTAAGTTGCGGTAATGAATCCTATGTGACAACCACAGCCGCATGTGCCCTCAGTGTCATCCCTCTAAGGAGGGTGAAACGTGCTAAAGCTGTATAACGTCTCATTTCAACTGTGAGCATGTGTAAGTCTTAATGGGGCTAATGGGAGGAACATTAGTCTGTAAACATGTCTTTGGAGCTATAAGCAACTTAAGTATCTGAATGTCTTTGGTGTTTTTATTAAGAATCTGAATAGGTTTAAAACAATGTAAATAAATAATGGTAAGATTTCAGTGAAGAATATGGAAGGCAAGAGGAGGATAAATGTAGGCATGCTTGGAAAGACAGCTGTGAGATTTTATGTAGGCTGATCTGTTTACCCCCGTAGTGCTCATACAGTGCAGTCCACCCCCAATAAAGCCTGTTCGACAATGACTAAGAGTGGTTGGAATGAGCAGGTCATGTGGATTGCAACATTGATGGTCTTTTCAACAAATGAATGCTGGAACTGGACATGCAATGCAAAAAAAAAAGTGAATCTAGACACCGACCTTATACCTTTTACAAAAATGAATTTAAAATGCATCACAGATCTAAAGGTAAATTGTAAAACTATAAAACTCCTAGAAGATAACAGGAGAAAACCCAGATGACCTTGGGTATGGCAATGGCTTTTTAGATACAACACCAAAGGCATGATCCATGAAAGAATAATTGATAAGTAAACTTCATTAAAATTAAAAACTTCTGCTGTGTGAAAGACAATTCAGGAGAATGAGAAGACAAGATACAGACTGGGGAGAAAATATTTGCAAAAGACATATCTGATAAAGGACTGCTACCCAAAATATACAAAGAACTCTTAAAAGTCTGTGATCAGAAAACAACCTAATTTTAAAAATGGGTCAAAGGACTATAATTACCAAAGTAGATATACAGATGGGACATAAATGCCTGAAGAGATGCTCCATGTATATGTCATCAGGGAAATACAAATTAAAATAACATGAGATACCACTATACACATATTACAATAACCAAAATCTGGAACACCAACACCACCAAATGTTGGCAAGATGTGGAGCAACAGGAACTCTTATTCATTGCTAGTGGAAATAGAAAATGGTTCAGCCACTGTGGAAAACATTTTGAGGGTTTCTTGAAAAACTAAGCATATTCTTACCATATGATCTAGCAATCATGTTCTTTGGTATTTATCCAAAGGAGTTGAAAATTTATGTCCACATAAAAACCTGCACATGGCTGTTTATAGTAGCTTTATTGACAACTGATAATACTTGGAAGCAACAAAGTGGGTGAATGGATTAATAAACTATTACATCTAGACAAGGGAAAATTATTCAGCATTAAAATGAAATGAGCTATCAAGCCATGAAAAGACATGGAGAAAATATTGCTAAGTAAAGGAAACCAATCTGAAAAGGCTACATAATATATGATACCAACTCTGACATTTAGGAAAATGCAAAACTATGGAGAACATAAAAAGATCAGGGGCTAGAGGCTGGGTAGGGATGAATAAGCAGAACACAGGATTTTTAGGGCAGTGAAAATACTCTGTATGATACAATGTGATGGATACATGTCATTATATATTTGTCCATGCCCATGGAGTGTACATCACCCAGAATGAACACTAAACATGGACTTTGGGTGATCATGATGTGTCAATATTGGTTCATCAATTGTAACAAATGTACCATTCTACAGGGAGTTTTTGGTAGTGGGAAAGCCTGTGTGAGACCTGGGGGTATATGGGAAATCTCTGTACCTTCCTCTCAATTTTGCTGTGAACCTCAAAGTGTTCTTAAAAAAAACAAAGCATTAAAAAAGTCAAATAAGTTGCCCTTTTACTGCGCAAATTCTGAAACCATCTGTCTTTCTTCTTTCAAAAGGTAATTAAAAATTCCATAGACAATAATCTCTTAAATCTAGGGAGTCAATGATTTTTCAATGGAAACATTCTGAACTCATAAATAAAGAAGAGGATTTTTGAGTAAATAAAGAAAAGGACAGAAATTATTTTCTTTTTGAAATAATATAAATACATTTATTCTATAGTTACTACTATTCTAAAGGAAACATAGGAAAGACTTTGTAAAGTAGTCTACCTGTTGTTTGAAGTTTCTTAGGGCAATCATGCCCTGGATTTCCCATCAGCAAAGCTGGCTGATACTGTTTTCACAAAGCAATAGCCCAGCCAGAGGACTGTTATCAAGGAAGAGAGACTTTGGGGGACATAAATGAGAGAAGTTGAAAAATGAAATTACATAGAAAAATAAACACAATCAATTTGAATTTTGTAAATAATTCAGTTCATGGGTTTGATTTACTTTACAAGATCTATTAACTTAGTTTTTAACAAATAAAAGTTTCTTTATTTCCAAATTATAGCTCCAGAAATCAAAAGTTGGATGCATTACTCATCCTCTAGAAAGTGGTAAATGATATTACCTGTGATGTTTTTAAAATGGGAAAGAATATGAAAACTAAATTCTTTCCTCCACTTTCCTTCCTTTTTCCCCTCTGCTCCTCCCTTCCTTCCTTCCTTCTTCCTGTTCTTCCTTTGTTCCTTCTAGTAAATCAGTCCATTTGTTTTGATGAATTCATAACTACTGAGCCCTGTTAGAAAAACTAATTTGTGAAATACACAGTTGGTTTAATGCCCTCCTTGAGAAAATGGTTTACTTTGATGGTCTGCTTAATATTTTACTCATACTTTCAACTGTGAGCCTGTAGTTTCATCATATCCATGGTGGCTGCGTGGCTGGGGTGCAGGTCTCAGGGACAGGTCAGAGAGTGCAGACCTCAGAGTTGGAGCAGTTAGATGCAGCTTGGGAGGCTGGGGGAGATGGGACTTGTCTCTACTCCAGGGCCTTACAACAGCATGGATAGATGAGATTGCATCAATAGAATGATAGAGAACACTTCCCTGTTTGGCTTGCTCAGAAGGACTTGTTTCCTCCTCACCATTTATAGTCTTGTATTTGACTGTCCCAGGTGACTGGAGAAGACTGTAGGCATGGCCAAAATGTTTAGGGTTAATAAGAAAGAGGTTTATCTTTCCATTCCAACTGGAGAAAAGGTGGATGAACTATTCCAGGGAGCCAGACCCTGTATCCTGCTTTCTGGATCAGGCCTGGGGTTCAGAGAAGAAAGAGATTTAGACAGAATATTCTTCAGAAATTTAGAGAGAATGGTTCTTGGCCAGTTTGGCAGAGATTTTGATGTCCCAGCATGACAAAGAAATATTAGAATACATTTGTGCCCATAAAATGAAAGGAAATTAGGAGAGGGAGACATCAGACCTGAGGTGACCAGCCAGAAAGAAGCAAGTGATACTTTTTCAGTGGTGATCTGTGCAGATTAATGACTGAGAACCAGAAGAGGTAATTGCTACTTTGGAAAAAATGTGCATGGACATGATATTGAAGACTAGATTAGAGTCCTACCTCTTGCATCAAATGCCATGACTCCGTATAAGTCACACAGAAATTAAGACACAACTCTAAGTCAAGGGGAGGGAACCCCAAATTACCTGAGGTTAAGTGTCTGCTATCTTGGTAGAATGGGAAATAGAAATTAGGTTAGGTTATCAATAATTACTATAAATGTATATTTATTTGCACATCTGAGATGAAAACTGAGATACATATTAACTACATTAGCTATAATTATTATTACTTTCATATTACAACCTTCTCTTGAGTCCATTCTTTGCTCAATAAGGGACAATCTTTTAAAACAAAAATAAATCTTATTAATAAATTATTAATAATTTTATGTCACTTTTTGAGGTTCCTGGGGATTCCAACATAGGTTATAATTTGCTCTAATAAAGATTTCAAACTTAATCTCAAGACGTAGTTCAAGTGGGTTAACAGTTTGGTAGCAAGGACCCAAGAATTGGAAAAAAATTTAAGTGCTAACTTTACTTCATCCATTTCTCACTCCTGTGAGACAAGTATCCCCAGTGGTGTAAAATCAAATTCCTCTTAATGAAATACACTTGCATGCTACTTCCCTGACCTTGGGCCAAATGAGACCAAGTAGAAAGATCATTTATATAACTGAAAACCACCTCTAAAAGCAGGCAGCTTTTAAGCTGCCTTTGGATCAAAGTGTCATTTGGAGAGAAGCTGCTTAAAGGTCCATAGAATACTTTGATGTCAATGTTTTCCTCCTCGAGGTTGACAAGAGCTCACAAGTCTCTGAAAGCCTACCCTATCTACCCATCTCTACTGTTCAACTTGCAGGTAAGTTTTTCAACGAACCTTATGAGACAAGTCTCAAATTATGACATGTGACTTTCATTACTGTTTTCCGAAAATAAGAGACAGAGGGGTTTATTTGCTGCCACAATTTTCAAATAATAGGAAAAAGGACAAAAAATCATGTTTGATTTTTTATTCCATTGTCCCGAAACCTTCAAACCTTCAGAAGAACTATGTGCTGATCTTTTATATTGTCTGTATAAAATATCAACTTGCGAATTCTAGGTAGGTATTCCCATCCTACTTTTCTTGACAAATTCTCACAAATATTTCTCTTGGAAATATTTCATTCAATTGCTTTTTTCATTCTGTAATTCTAAGTACTTCCAATGTGCTAAGCCCTGTGCTTTGTACTAACTTTGTGGAGATAATTAAGACAGTCTTTTTCTCAAAGAGCTCAGAAGTCCTGGGGAAATCAAATTGCACACAGATCATTACAATTCCATGATATAAGAATTTTGATAAAGACTCGGAGTGGGCAGTATGGCAGGGCTAAATGGAAAATCTCAAGCCATCATTGATGGTGTGGCTGTGCTGTGGCAGGCAGGCCATGGGAATAGCCATGCCCGGCCATTTGTAGTTCTGATGTCATTTCAGAGAGTTACCCTTCTCTCCAAAGGGGGATTCTTCAGCCCCATCAGGTTGCTAAAAATGTGTGTGACATTTCCCAGGGGCATATCAGGACTCAGAGGCCCCAACCTGGGAGAAGGCAGGCAGAGTCCCAGGCAGACAGAGTGAGAGAAGTCATTACCAGAATCAGGGAAGTTACTGAGAAATTAACACAGCAGGAGGACTCACTGGGGAATTACCTTGCGCTTTATTTTTCATTGCTGTGGCTTTATCATCAAGAATCGAAAGGCATGCAGATTACCCCCTTATGAGGTTAATGAAGGCACAGCATGCTGAAGGCCCTGGCTCTCCTTACTTTCAGAAAAAGTGTAAAAGCTTTTAGGTAGTCCTAGATACTTCTGATAATCAGGGGCTGCTATGGAAAATAAGAGGTAAGGGCAGTGCACTGGGTTTCAGACCAGTGGTACAATGTGGCCGCAGGAGCAACCCCAGGTGACCACAGACCAAGAGGCAGAGCCCAACACCCCAAACTGGAGGTCCCAGAGCTCTCTTTCCAAGCTGACCGTAAGCCACCAAAAGGAAGGGGGTAAGGGTAGCGAGTCCCTGGCCGACTGACATGTCCCATAAATCTTGCCGCTGGATCTCTGAGGTGGTTATAAAGGAGAGTTTCCCAGCCTTGGTACTTTGACGTGCTGGGGATGACAGTGACTTCTTGTGGGAACTCAGCTCTTCTGTACGGGGGTGCTCAGTGGCATCTCTGAATGGTACCCACTGGAGGCCAGTATCGCCCCAGCCTGCTGGTGGGACCATCAAAAATGTCTCTAGACCTTGCCAAACGTCTCTTGGGATTCCTCAGCTGAGAACCACTCTATTTTTAAATAGATATGACAGAATGGGAAGAAAGGTATTATTTGAGCCTGAACCTTGTAGAACAGTTCTAGTAATAGTCTTGGGATTGTTACCCTTTCCACCTGGATAACAAGGGATGTGCCACAGGCATTCTGTAAACTGACTGGCATGAGCAGACTTTTCAACAGGGAGGGAAGACAGCACTTAAGGGCCCCCAAATAAAAAAGGCCACCCCAGTGCAGGCAGGGTAGGATTTAGGGAGCAGAGAAGAAATCTTTACTCACATCTGGTGAAAGTTTTTTTTACCAGATCCTCAGTGAGGAGCTGCTGGACATTTATATCAATTCCAAGATAAATATTCCTTATAATTTTTATGTGTAAGTTTCCCATAAACCATGTGTGTAGAGTTTTCATTCCAGAACACTTGTGTTATCAAAAAGCCTCTTGTTTTCCTTATACTCCTTGATTAAAGAGTACTTTAGCTAGTTTTGAATCCTGGGTGACCCTAACTGAATATTCGAATCAGGTATCTAGTGCTTGCGCTTCCTGGATGAAAACCAGGTTAGCTGGAGCAGCTTTCTAGGGAGTGTTGCTTCTACCTTTTCTCTTTCTGGGTCCAGAAGGAAGAAAACGAGTCAATACATTCACTCTCCTACCCAGATACTTCTCAGGTCTCCCCTTTGTGACTTATTTCCCCTTTTCAAGCTGCCTTTGGTATTGATTAGAGAATCGCATGTCCACAAGGGATCGGATCCACAGGGTTGCTGGGGCCCCACTTAAGGCCCTCCCTGGTCCCTGTTCTGAGCTGCAGCACCCAATTCTCTCGTGGTGTCCTTCCTAGTTTCATTTTCCTGAGCATGTCTTTTTCTCACCCAGGATATTTGTACTTCTCTATCTCCACCGTCTTTTCTTCCCTCTCAGTCATTATCACAGAATGAGGATTTTACATATATGTAAACTGAGGACCAGAGAGGAGAAATGATTTACATAAAGAAGCATAAGGAGAATATGCAGGAAAGAAGTCTGAGGATGAAGCATCAGGAACACCAACATTTAAAGGGCAAGGCGCCAGGCATGTTCAAGACGACCAGGCTCGAGAGGTAATGGGGAAGCCAAGAGGAGGGCGGATCAGAAAGGAGTAGCTAAGAGTTCAGTTCTGTGAGGGGAAAGCATGCTTTGGACAGGACCACGGCCCACTAATGTCCTGTGGAGGGGAAGCCGGGCTGCAGGGGTTTAAGAGCGGTCAGAAGGAAACTCAAGAGTTTGGTGATGAAGCAACTTTGTCTTGGAAAGAAGTGAGGATTTCATTCTCCAGTTATCTGTCAGAATGGTCCTGAATACCTGGAGCATTTGGTAAGATTCCCGGCAATGTAAACAGCAGGCAGAGCTGACTAGTGAGACTGAAGAACCTCCTCAACAACTGTAGGATTTCTGTGGTGTAGAAGAGTAGATTGTGGAGAGAAGAGGGGCAAAGCCAAAAGAGACTACTTTAATAATTTTAGGCCATTTCTTTTGGTGGAACCCAATGGGCTATCAGCACTGTTAGGGAAATATGTGCTTTTGCAATATAATTTTAAGTGTCTTTTTTTCAGTTTGCTACAGCTTTTATTTGAGTAGCTGATGAAATAGTCTACCTGCTCATTTCATGTTGCAGGGTTATTTTTCTGCCTGAGTATGATTTTATTCTCAGGGGAAAAGGGTGCTATTTCTGTAAATATCAAACATTACATGCATCAGAGAACTCAAGGAAAAAGCTTTTATACTCTTGAGACAAACACAAATAGCTCCAGTTTCTTCCACCTCTTGTTTAAAGACACCTTGTAAAGTCCTATGGCAAATAAGTCCCAAAGATGAATTGTTTAGTGCTGTAAGGTTTATTTGTGTGCAAATACACACACACATATTGCATTTATATTCTGCATGTAGTTATACTGTACTCTACAAGAGCATGTTAGAAGATTTAGTATAGATTTTATTCAGTGGAAAATAATACAAATAAGAAACCCACCTGTTAAAAGGCAAATAGGAGATTGTGGTTTTTTTTTTTTCCTACATAGCAATAACAGTAGTACAGCTCCTTTCAGGTTCCTGGAACCAATTCCAGTGCATGTGTGTGCATGTGTGGGAGGGGGTCTTCCCATGTAGGACACCAAGGAATTCTCGAACACCAGCAGGGTGTCCAAGAATTGAGCTCAGTCTGATGCTATCTGTCCAGAGACAGCACCAGATTCCTCAGGTTATGGGCTCTGTCCTACAGGACTGCCTTTACAGGACTGCCTTCTACCCCCCACTCCAGATGCCAGTCACAAGCCCCAGGCAGTTACCTGTGCTTATGACCAATTGGCTACAGCTTGGAGGTTCCCACGACCTTCATCTTAGGTTCAAATAATTTGCTGGAGTGGCTCAAAGAACGAAGGAAAGCACTTATATTTACCAGTTTAATAGAGGATACAAGTTAACAGTCAGATGAAGACTTTGTGGAGCTTGGGTCCTTGCTTGGTGGCATGTGGAGGCTCTCTGATTCCCCAAGCATGGAAGCTCTCTCCCACAGAGGAGCAGGTTCCAAGAGAGAGCGATGGGCTCTGCTCAGGGGTGTTTGTGAGGGCTTCATTGCATAGTCCTGCCCTTGGGTGGGTCTAAAAATCTCTCATTAACATGACAAGACACCCACCCAGTTCATCATTAAGGCTCTGAAGTGTTTTCTGGAACTGTGGATGAAGACCAAATATACCTGGTATATTATAACTCATTATATCGCAGAGATGGACATAAAATTTTACAAATTTTCTACTAAAGGACTGAAATCTAGCCATTTGGTAATGGAATGCTTATTTCCTACTCATGCTGTTTCCCCTGTTAAGCCAGATGGTAGTTCTCAAAGTTCAGGTTGTAAAAGCAGAGCACAACTTGCATTTTTTTTTCCTTTTGGTGTTAAATGGTAAACTTTACATTGGCAAAGTGGTACCTTTGGTGGCCTTCTCACGGTAGACTTTCCCACCATTACACATGATCTTGTGCACCATATTTCCTTGCACAAGGAAATTGAATCACCAAATTCCATCTTCACTTCCAATATGTTTTATTAAAAATCTTCCCCAAATGAGCCTTGCTCTTTTTCCTTCATTTTTTTCTCTATATAGTCTTCCTTTTGACAGTCCTTCAGTTGGGAGTTAGGATTCCATAAGTATTCCCAAAGTGGATGAGGGTAGGAGTGAACTTAGGAGAATTTGATAGACTTACATGACCCAAACTGACCAGATAACTTCAAAACTAGGACATTCTCTCTTCTGCACATTCAGTATCAAACCTCATTGGGCTGCAGAAAATGTTCTTCTAATTCCAGACATTGTCTTTTTTTTTTGCTGCTATATCTCTAGCCCCTAGCAGAGTATCTGGCAGATAGTAGACTTTCACTCACTAATTCTTGAATAAATAGATGGAGGATCATTCTGCTGCCTCAAAGAAACATTTTTAAAGAAACAAACATATTAGGCTTAGTCTAGATGAACTAGTTTGTCAATTTTATTCCCATTCCAAAACAAACATGCCATTATTTGGCCAGATAAAAATGGGAGTAATACACAGGTATTCAAAGCGAACAGCCTTATGTAGATGTGTGGGTAACTGGAAAGCAATATCTGTCACTGTGTTGAGCAGAGCAGATCCAGATGTCTGGAATTCAGGGTGTCAGAGTGAGTCACCTCACTCTTCCTGAGGGTTACAAGGGTCTTAGGTTGTCACAGGTTTGAGTATACATGGTTAAGTTAAGGCTGGGTGACACAGAAGATGTAGTAGCCCTGGAGAATGATTGCTACATGTATGGGTTGATTACCTGGGTTTTGATCCCCTTTCCTTTTTTAAGTTCCTGCCAATATCTCCGCTGCCTTAGGAGAGAACTAAGGGAGAGTCTTACATTTCACAATCATGAAACCTACAGGGTAGAGATTCTCCATGTTGAAAGGCATCTTCTGCAAAGACAAAATCATAATCACCTGAATTATAACAGATGTGAGGATCTATACAGTCAGTATGGAATTTACAGCCTTGAGTAATTATCATTGGCATGGTCACTAAAGTAAATAGAATCCCCCAATCAATTCTCACATGAGCTCACATGAGAGTGACTTAACATTCTTTCGGTCATTCTCAAAGCAATGGAATGAGGAATATGAAGACCTGATCCTTCAGTGGACTTTGTTTAGTGTCCATTATTTCAGGAGAAAAATAATAATCCAACAACAGCAAAAGTATAATAGGAAAGCATTGTCCACATGACCACCGATTATCTACTTCATTCATCGGCAGACATTTGACAGCCTTCTACGTGATTGGCAGTGTTCTGTGATATGAAAAAAACTACGGCTCAGCATAAAACTTGTGACTTAAATTTTGATTCAACAACTAGTCGACTGCCTGTTGTAAAGCAGCTGCGGTGCTCTCCAGGACACCAGCACAGATCTGATGACACTACCTGTAGAGCTTCCAGCTACTGGGGAATCCCTCTGCTTGTGAAACCCAGATCAGCTGCAGCTCTGAGTTCGGAGAGTCTCTGAGTCTTTTGTAAACTGTAACTAAAGTAAGGTCAGTGGTGGACCTGAGGCAACAGAGCTGACTGCATTGCATCAGGGCCCCTTGGGCTAGGAGGAACCTTTGCGACGTGACAAGTTCCACGTGGTACTGAAAGTGAGTATTGCATAGTCTGTCTAGCTTATTCCACATTTTATACCTGAATCAAACACTTGGCCTAGCTTGTGGTTGCTGCATGTATTTATAACATATATTTCTTGAATAAAGGAATTCAATGCTAAGCATGTTTGGTGGTAAGGACTGAACAGAAAGAAGAAAGATCAGTTTCTTCTGATCTTGATATTTAACAAACAAACCCAGATAAGTTTGTTTGTTAAATATTACAGTTAGCAAGTTTCTTTTGCACTCTAGAGAATCTCACATCTTTAGTAAGTATTGTGAAACCTCAGGAGAAGAATTTGACATAGCAGTTTCCAAGGTTTTTTTTTTAGTGTAAACCCTTTGTTCTCAAACTACTGGTTAGCATCTCTCTACAGTACTTGGGCTAATGCATTTAGAAATCTGTATGATATAATCAGCAAAAAAAAGTGCGTAAACTGTATTTTTTAAAAAATTTATTTATTTTTGTGTTTTTGAAGAACATTATGTTTACTAGGCTCTCCCCTACCCCAAGTCCCCCCCACAAACCCCATTACAGTCACTGTCCATCAGCATAGCAAGACGCTGTAGAATCACTACTTGTCTTCTCTGTGTTGCAAAGCCCTCCCCTTTCCCCCACCCCCAACATTATACATGCTAATCATAATACCCCCTTTCTTCTTCCCTGCCCTTATCCCTCCCTACCCTCCCATTCTCCCCAGTCTCTTTCCCTTTGGTAACTGTTAGTCCATTCTTGGGTTCTGTGATTCTGCTGCTGTTTTGTTCCTTCAGTTTTTCTTTTGTTCTTATACTCCACAGATGAGTGAAATCATTTGGTATTTGTCTTTCTCCGCTTGGCTTATTTCACTGAGCATAATACCCTCTAGCTTCATCCATGTTGTTGCAAATGGTAGGATTTGTTTTCTTCTTATGGCTGAATAATATTCCATTGTGTATATGTACCACATCTTCTTTATCCATTCATCTACTGATGGACACTTAGGTTGCTTCCATTTCTTGGCTATTGTAAATAGTGCTGCGATAAACATAGGGGTGCATCTGTCTGTTTCAAACTGGAGTGCTGCATCCTTAGGGTAAATTCCTAGAAGTGGAATTCCTGGGTCAAATGGTAAGTCTATTTTGAGCATTTTGAGGAATCTCCATATTGCTTTCCACAATGGTTGAACAGATTTGCATTCCCACCAGCAGTGTAGGAGGGTTCCCCTTTCTCCATATCCTTGCCAACATTTGTTGTTGTTTGTCTTTTGGATGGTGGCCATCCTTACTGGTGTGACGTGATATCTCATTGTGGTTTTAATTTGTATTTCTCTGATAACTAGCGATGTGGAGCATCTTTTCATGTGTCTGTGGCCATCTGAATTTCTCCTTTGGAGAAGTGTCTGTTCAGCTCCTCTGCCCATTTTTTAATTGGATTATTTGCTTTTTGTTTGTTGAGGTGCATGGGCTCTTTATATATTTTGGATGTCAAGCCTTTATCGGATCTGTCATTTACGACTATATTCTCCCATACTGTAGGGTATCTTTTTGTTCTATTGATGGTGTCCTTTGCTGTACAGAAGCCTTTCAGCTTTATATAGTCCCACTTGTTCATTTTTGCTTTTGTTTTCCTTGCCCGGGAGATATATTCTTGAAGAAGTAGCTAATGTTCACATCCAAGAGATTTTTGCCTATGTTTTTTTCTAAGAGTTTTATGGTTTCATGACTTAGATACAGGTCTTCGATCCATTTTGAATTTACTTTTGTGTATGGGGTTAGACAGTGATCCAGTTTCATTCTCTTACATGTAGCTGTCCAGTTCTGCCGGCACCATCTGTTGAAGAGACTCTCATTTCCCCATTGTATGTCCATGGCTCCTTTATCGAATATTAATTGACCATATATGTTTGGGTTAATGTCTGGAGCCTCTAATCTGTTCCACTGGTCTGTGGCTCTGTTCTTGTGCCAGTACCAAATTGTCTTGATTGCTATGGCTTTGTAGTAGAGCTTGAAGTTGGGAAGTGAGATCCCCGCCACTTTATTCTTTCTCAGGATTGCTTTGGCTATTTGGGGTCTTTGGTGTTTCCATATGAATTTTTGAACTATTTATTCCAGTTCATTGAAGAATGTTGTTGGTAATTTGATAGGGATTGCATCAAATCTGTATATTGCTTTGGGCGGGATGGCCATTTTGACGATATTAATTCTTTCTAGCCACGAGCATGGGATGAGTTTCCACTTGTTAGCGTCCTCTTTAACTTCTCTTAAGAATGTCTTATAGTTTTCAGGGTATAGGTCTTTCACTTCCTTGGTTAGGTTTATTCCTAGGTATTTTATTCTTTTTGATGCAATTGTGAATGGAATTGTTTTCCTGATTTCTCTTTCTATTGGCTCATTGTTAGTGTATAGGAAAGCCACAGATTTCTGTGTGTTAATTTTGTATCCTGCAACTTTGCTGTATTCCGATATCAGTTCTCTGGTAGTTTTGGAGTGGAGTCTTTAGGGTTTTTTTATGTACAATATCATGTCATCAGCAAATAGTGACAGTTTAACTTTTTGTTTACCAATCTGGATTCTTTGTATTTCTTTGTTTTGTCTGATTGCCATGGCTAGGACCTCCAGTACTATGTTAAATAACAGTGGGGAGAGTGGGCATCCCTGTCTTGTTCTCGATCTCAGAGGAAAAGCTTTCAGCTTCTTGCTGTTCAGTATGATGTTGGCTGTGGCTTTATCATATATGGCCTTTATTATGTTGAGGAACTTGCCTTCTATACCCATTTTGCTGAGAATTTTTATCATGAATGGATGTTGAATTTTGTCAAATGCTTTTTCAGCATCTATGGAGATGATCATGTGTTTTTTGTCTTTCTTTTTGTTGATGTGGTGGATGATGTTGATGGATTTTCGAATGTTGTAGCATCCTTGCATCCCTCGGATGAATGTCTTGTGCATGTCTTGGTCATGGTGTATGATCCTTTTGATGTATTTTTGAATTCGGTTTGCTAATATTTTATTGAGTATTTTTGCATCTACATTCATCAGGGATATTGGTCTGTAGTTTTCTTTTTTGGTGGGGTCTTTGCCTGGTTTTGGTATTAGGGTGATGTTGGCTTCATAGAATGAGTTTGGGAGTATTCCCTCATCTTCTATTTATTGGAAAACTTTAAGGAGAATGGGTATTAGATCTTCTCTGTATGTCTGATAAAATTCCGAGTTAAATCCATCTGGTCCAGGGGTTTTTTTCTTGGGTAGTTTTTTGATTACCACTTCGATTTCTTTGCTGGTAATTGGTTTGTTTAGATTTTGTGTTTCTTCCTTGGTGAGTCTTGGAAGGTTATATTTTTCTAGGAAGTTGTCCATTTCTTCTAGGTTTTCCAGCTTCTTAGCATATAGGTTTTCATAGTAGTCTCTAATAATTCTTTGTATTTCTGTTGGGTCCATTGTGATGTTTCATTTCTTATTTCTGATTCTGTTGATGTGTGTTGATTCTCTTTTTCTCTCAGTAAGTCTGGCTAGAGGCTTATCTATTTTGTTTATTTTCTCAAAGAACCAGCTCTTGGTTTCATTGATTTTTTTCATTGTTTTATTCTTCTCAATTTTGTTTATTTCTTCTCTGATCTTTATTATGTCTCTCCTTCTGCTGACTTTTGGCCTCATTTGTTCTTCTTTTTCCAATTTTGATAACTGTGACGTTAGACTATTCATTTGGGTTTGTTCTTCCTTCTTTAAATATGCCTGGATTGCTATATACTTTCCTCTTAAGACTGCTTTTGCTGCGTCCCACAGAAGTTGGGGCTTTGTGTTGTTGTTGTCATTTATTTCCATATATTGCTGGATCTCCATTTTAATTTGGTCATTGATCCATTGACTAGAAGTGTGTTGTTAAGCCTCCATGTGTTTGTGAGCCTTTTTGCTTTCTTGGTACAATTTATTTCTAGTTTTATACCTTTGTGGTCTGAAAAGTTGGTTGGTAGGATTTCAATCTTTTTGAATTTACTGAGGCTCTTTTTGTGGCCTAGTATGTGTTCTATTCTGAAGAATGTTCCATGTGCACTTGAGAAGAACGTGTATCCTGTTGCTTTTGGGTGTAGAGTTCTATAGATGTCTATTAGGTCCATCTGTTCTAATGTGTTGTTCAGTGCCTCTGTGTCCTTACTTATTTTCTGTCTGGTTGATCTATCCTTTGTAGTGAATGGTGTGTTGAGGTGTCCTAAAATGAATGCATTGCATTCTATTTCCTCCTTTTTTCTGTTAGTATTTGTTTCACTTATGCTGGTGTTCCTGTGTTGGGTGCATATATATTTATAATGGTTATATCCTCTTGTTGGACTAAGCCCTTTATCATTATGTAATGTCCTTCTTTATCTCTTTTTACTTTCTTTGTTTTGAAGTCTATTTTGTCTGATACTAGTACTGCAACACCTGTTTTTTTCTCCCTATTGTTTGCATGAAATATCTTCTTCCATCCCTTGACTTTTAGTCTGTGCATGTCTTTGGGTTTGAGGTGAGTCTTTTGTAAGCAGCATATAGATGGGTCTTGTTTTTTTATCCATTCAGTGACTCTATGTCTTTTGATTGGTGCATTCAGTCCATTTACATTTAGGGTGATTATCGATAGGTATGTACTTATTGCCATTTCAGGCTTTAGATTCGTGGTTACCAAAGTTCCAGGTTACTTTCCTTACTATCTAAGAGTCTAACTTAACTCACTTAATATGCTGTTACAAACACAATCTAAAGGTTCTCTTCTATTTCTTCTCCTTTTTCTTCCTCCTTCATTCTTTATATATTAGGTATCAGATTCTATACTTTTTCTCTATCCCTTGATTGGCTTTGGGGATAGTCAATTTAATTTTGCCTTTGCCTCACAATCAGCTGCTCCACCCTCCCTAACATAATTTTCCTACCTCTGGTGACAGCTATCCACTCCTAGGAACACTTCCATCTATAGCAGTCCCTCCAAAATAGACTGCAGAGATGGTTTGTGGGAGGTAAACTCAGCTTTTGCTTATCTGGAAATTGTTTAATCCCTCCTTCAAATTTAAATGATAATCTCGCCGGATAAAGTAATCTTGGTTCTAGGCCCTTCTGCTTCATGGCATTAAATACATCATGCCACTCCCTTCTGGCCTGTAAGGTTTCTACTGAGAAGTCTGTTGTTAGTCTGATGGGCTTTCCTTTGTATGTGATCTTATTTCTGCCTCTGGCTGCTTTTAGCAGTCTGTCCTTATCCTTGATCTTTCCCATTTTAATTAGTATGTGTCTTGGTGTTGTCTTCCTTGGGTCCCTTGTGTAGGGGGATCTGTGGATCTCCATGGCCTGAGAGACAATCTCCTTCCCCAGATTGGGGATGTTTTCAGCAACTACCTCCTCAAAGATACTTTCTATCTCTTTTTCTCTCTCTTCTTCTTCTGGTATCCCTATAATGCAAATATTGTTCTGCTTGGATTGGTCACACAGTTCTCTCAATATTCTTTCATTTTTAGAGATCTTTTTTTCTCTCTGTGCCTCAGCTTCTTTGTATTCCTCTTCTCTAGTTTCTATTTCATTTATTGTCTCCTCCACCATATACAACCTGCTTTTAATACCCTCCATTGTGTTCTTTAATGATTGGATCTCTGACCTGAATTCATTCCTGAGTTCTTGGATGTCTTTCCATACCTCCATTAGGATGTTGATTATTTTTATTTTGAACTCCCTTTCAGGAAGAGTCACGAGGTCCATATCATTTAAATCTTTCTCAGGAGTTGTATTAACAATTTTACTCTGGACAAGGTTCCTTTGGTGTTTCATGTTTGTATATGGCACCCTCTAGTGTCCAGAAGCTCTATTCTGGAGCTGCTGAGCCCTGGAAGCAATGTCGGGGGTCGCAGGGGAGCGGTACTGGTGCCTGGGGGTAGGAAAGAGCTATTCCCCACCTCCTAGCTGCTGTGCCTGTCTCCACTGCCTGAGCCAATGGGCCGGTCACACAGGTATAAGTTTTTGTCCCAGAGCAGCCAGATATGGATCCCTGCTTTCCACAAGCAGCCGGAATCCCTGTCTCCCCAGGAACTCTGCCTGTTTTAACTTTCCATGTGAGTCTCATGAAAGCACCATGAAATGTAGGTTTGTGCTCCCAGAACAGATCTCCGGAGCTAGGTGTTCAGCAGTCCCAAGCCTTCCACTCCCTCCCTGCTCCATTTCTCTTCCTCCCGCCAGTGAGTTGGGGTGGGGGAGTGGCTCAGGTCCCACGGAGCCACAGTTCTGGTACGTTACCCCGTTCGCTGAGGTCTGCTCTTTTCTCCAGGTGTGTGCAGTCTGACGCTGTCCTCTTTCCTGTTGCTCTCTCAGGATTAGTTGCACCAATTAAATTTTCTAATTGTATCCAGTTTTAGGAGGAAGCCTCTGTCTCTCCTCTCACACCACCATCTTTAATCCATCCTTAAACTAAATTTTGTTTCCTACTTTTAGAGGTACTCTGTGTATATGTGTGTGTGTTGGGCCTCCATCACAATAAAGTACATAAAATTCTCTAAAAATTTTAATATATCTGTAACATCTATAAACTGTTCTGATAATGATAGGAGTAGTCTATTTTTCTGTCAGCTCTGAAGTAACATAAGTTCTGATCCTTAAGCTGCCAAACATTTGCAAAAGCATTAAATAATTCTGAAGCACATGATGGGTTCTGGTGTGCATCTACATATGAAACACTAGATTGTTAAATTAAGATTACTGAGTCCCATCTCACCTACAGAGTGTCTGGAGACACACTTAGGGAGGCCTAGGAATCTGCATTTAAAACTATCCAAAGTTGTTCAAAAGCAGTTAGGTCAATGGACTACTGTCTGAATAATACTCATGTAAGTAACATCACAATGTATCTTTACACTGGTCAAATGTATTGTGTATCCAGCTTTCCTGATCCAGGGTGTCTCTCTTTTGCCAGTTCATATCTTTTAAGCACTTACGTTCCCTCCAGCTTTAGAAGAGAGGGTAGCATCCCAAGGTAATGATACCGAGATTTATGTCTTTATGGGACATTGGCAGCCCCTGCATAGAAAAGGGTAGGGAAAGTCTAAGTTAGACTTTGCTTTGGTACCCATTTTTACTAGTTAATGCTTATTGGTTTACGCTCCCTTAGGTCAGCAAGGACTGATCTTGTAGATTGAGTTGGAAGCTGCAGGAACAGTGAGGAGGTGAGGGATGCCATCTAAGCAAGGGACATTGGGCAAATCCCCTTTGAGGTAGGACTCCCTCTCCTGTCAATCTGAAATGGGCAGAGTAGTTGTAGAACGGGGAGGTATGGTGACTAGTGTCATAGGCTCAGTCAAGGTATTTCAGCTCTGCTGCTTAATACCCTCTTAAGTTACTTAACTTTTCTGAGCCTTAATTTTTTTCTTTTCATTGTAAAATTAAAATAACAGTAATATGCATTCCATAGGGTTATTTTTGGATTTGAATGAGATGGTTTCTGTAAAAGATATAACCCCATATCTGTATCTGGCATATAGTAAGCAGTTGATATTAGCAATTATTATCTTGAATTACAGTGGCCTTGAGCTCCTCCATTATAGTATTTACCTTCTTAATTGAATTGCATCATTTTGGTTATGTTGTCATTAAAAATAAAGTAAAACAAAGGCTATGTAATCTTATATGGTATAGGCTTTGGAGCTCAATGAATTTGGGATTGCATATCAGCTCCATCTCTCATATTTACAAGCTGTGGGAATTTAGGCAACGTTATTTAACTCATGTGAACCTGTGTAAATAGGCATGGAGTTCCTAAGGATAAACGATGGCTGTCATCATTGCCGTTAACTTTGAGTTGCTCAAGCACTTGGCAACTTAATGTCCTCAAATAATCGATTTAAGTGCACCTCCATCTTTCTGAATCTCATTTCATTACACTGAGTTCATGGGGAAGAGTCTCTGACTTTCCAAAAGGACTGAGAAAATCAGTACATGGCCTTCTCTCTTCTCTCTGCTTTGGTCAAGACTTCAAGACCTACCTTGGTCTTGACACATTGGGGCTTCTCTTCTTACCTGAGCTCTCCCTTGCCTAGGACTTAAAATCTGGTTCCTCTCCATTTCACGTGTCATGGTTGCCAGCTGTCCTCAATGATTCCCTTACTTGGATGGATCTTGGAGCTCAAACTGACCCTGAGCTCTGGAAATATTCTTCAGGCAACTCTCCAGAATGGGAGGAGCCTTTCAGGAAAGTGCTGGATGGAGTCCCTGATTCGTAAAGAAACTTGTTATGGGAACTGTGGCCATTTGGATAAGGCCAAGTAGTATAAAATTTACATGATTTTTCTCCTGTCCATTTTATACTGTAAGTTCCTTGAGACCAGGGCCCATGTCTAATCCAGTTTTGAATCCCTGAATCTCTAAAAGTCAGAGTCAATGTTTCATAGGAGTTGGGTCAAAGAGATCAAGGGATCTGCCTTGTGTATTCCATTCCCTTCAATTTCTTTTAAAAAATCTAGGGCTCCTTAAGCTCCATTATACATTTCACTGAGAAAGTCTTTTGTATTTTAATTAGTCCCAATATTTGGACTAAGAATTCAAAGTTATTTTATGTATGTAGAATAGTTAATTGGATCAGAATATATTTCCTACTTAGTAAGAGTGTGTATATTGTACAGTAAGGGAGATCTAGGAGCATTTTGGTAGCTTCAGTATATTCTCTACCATTTTTATTTTATAAAAGATTATGAAGATCTATGAAAATAAAAATGGAAAAAATACTTTTCACTTTTTCTTATAAACTCTGTACTATTAGTTTGAGAAAGTTAAAGCTTGGTCCAAATAAGGAAGTGCAATTTTGGATGACAGTGATCATGTGTAAGTATTTCCTGTAAGTCAAGTAGTATGTCACATAGAGATACGTGTTTGTGATACTACTGATGGAAAATGAGAATATTTGTGTTACTTAAAAGGAAAGAAAATTAGGAGACATTTCTTACTAACCTCATCATTGTCTCTTCATATTCAAAGAAACTAATCACAGGATAATTTAGGAATATTTACATAAAATTTTAAATAACTGTATTATATTACAATATCCTTCTCAAACAACACACTTCCACACCTGCGATTTCCTTAATCAAAGAAGATTTCTTTTTCATTCTCATAGATGGGAGCATCACTTGGATGCAGAGGTTTAACTCCTGATAAACTAGGCATTTGAAGACAGAGCTTACTTACAAGCTGTTTGCTTCATGATTCCAAAGGTGGGATGCGCCAGGGCCTCTAGATAGTCACTGAGGATTGGGAACTTGTGTGGTTTCCTGGTGTGTCTTCAGAACAGGAAAAACTCTTACAATGATAGTTGTCAGAATGGAGGTGATTAAAGTAACTTAATATTAAATTCCAGTTTAGGAGGGAGCTCATCTTTCTTTCACTCTTTTTGTCTTGTATATATTTCTAATTCTTCTCTGTTTTAGAAAGACATCATTGCCATCATCCTTAAACTCATTAAACATAGAACTTCTCATTTGCTGGATTTCTACAGTAGTTCACCCTCAACTTTTGTTCTGCTTTTCTTTACTGGTGACTGTAATAATAAACTGTAAAGTGATAGTTATCACTTATTCCATATTTATTCTGTTCCACACATGGTGTTGAGTAACACATACATATTTTTCGCATTACAATCACCTCTGTCATCACTGTTCTAAATGTAGGTAATTACTAACTACATTGTAACTCTGAAGAGTCTAAGTCCTTGTTTTTGATTTGGAAGTTTTATGTTTCGTCACAGGCTTTTTCTGCCTTGTGATTACTGCATTTTAGTGGTGATTGCTTAAGACTCCAGCTATGCTGCAGTCAGTCCTCAGAGAGTCTTGGCTGGCACTTGCTACCTAAAATTTTCCTTCTCCTGTTTTTTTCCAGGAGCAGAATATCTTTCTGGAGATTGTTCAAATTTGACTTCTACTATCTTTCATCCTTTTAATATTATTGGTGTAATTTTTGTTTCTTGTTTAAAATTAGAGTTGAAAGGGAAAAAAATAATCATTTTCAGAATGCCCAAACTTCTTTATCCCTATAAGCAAATTGTTTTGTCTTTACACAAATGTCAACTTTTCATCTGAGGTTATTAGATAAGAATCTTAATAGTTCTGGGTAAATATAAGACTATTTGAACTTCCAGGAACATGATTGAATTTAAAGTTTGACTTGGGTTTTGTGTCAGGATATTAAACTTTGTGCCCGTGTTCTCACTATCATCAGGTCCTGGCTGAATACAGGGATCTCAACCTTTAACTCTTTTTCTTCTACATTTCCAAAAGTCTTCGTATTTATATTTACAAAGGACTTTAACATCACAGAATACCAGTGATAACCAAGACTTTTTTTTTTTATTGAAGGGTATTTGACACACAGTATTACATTAGTTTCAGGTGTACAACACAGTGATTCAACATTTATATACATGATAATTCTAGCTACCAGCTATCACCATACAAAGTTGTTACAATATTTTGACTATATTCCTTATGCTATACATTACATCCCGGTTACTTATTTACTTTACAATTGGAAGTCTGTACTTTTTTTTTTTTTGAGAGAGAGCATCTCTCATATTTATTGATCAAATTGTTGTTAATAACAATAAAATTCTGTATAGGGGAGTCAATGCTCAATGCACAATCATTAATCCACCCCAAGCCTATTTTTCATCAGTCTCCAATCTTCTGAAGCATAATGAACAAGTTCTTACATGGAGAACAAATTCTTACATAGTGAATAAGTTACATGGTGAACAGTACAAGGGCAGTCATCACAGAAACTTTCAGTTTTGATCATGCATTATGAACTATAAACAATCAGTTCAAATATGAATATTTGATTTTTATACTTGATTAATATGTGGATACCCCATTTCTCTCTTTATTATTATTATTTTTAATAAAATGCTAAAGTAGTAGGTAGATGCAAGATAAAGGTAGAAAACATAGTTTAGTGTTGTAAGAGAGCAAATGTAGATGATCAGGTGTGTGCCTGTAGACTATGTGCTAATCCAAGCTAGACAAGGGCAATAAAACATCCACGGATGCAGAAGATTTCTCTCAAAACGGGGGGGGTGGGGGTGAGGTTCTAAGCCTCACCTCTGTTGATCTCCAATTTCTCACCTGATGGCCCCCCCTGCGACTGTGCCTGTCTTAGGTTGTTCCTCCCTTGAGGAATCTTACCCGTCTCTGGCTAACCAGTCATCTTCCAGGGCCATACAGGGAAATGTAAAGTTGGTAAGTGAGAGAGAAGTCTTACTGTTTGAAAAGGTTAGCTTTTTACTTCTTTGCATATTTATGCCCTGTGGCTTCTATGCCCAGCATTTGTTTTGAGGTATCTTTACCACTTGGAAGAATTATTCTACTCAGTAAATTCGATATGAGGCACGAATTCTATTTAAGAGTTGTAATTAGGAAGGAAGAAAAAAAGCTATAGAAGTAGCAGGTGGAAGAAAACATGGGAAGATTGATTATTTCTTTGACATATCTTCTTGTAGAGTAACTTCAGCATGTATAGGTTTTAAACTACTAATTAAATTGCGCACACCCATTGACATAATAGGAGTACAGTTACATAACCAAAGCAGATCTATAATTACCAGCCATCTCCAGTGAAACCAAGAAAACCAGTTAGGCACCTTAGGCATTTGTGAAAACTTATCTATGATATGGTGGGTATTGTCTAACTGAACAAGAACAGTCTGAAAGAAATCAGACAAATTAAAACAACCCATTTCTGGGAACTGTTCACATCCCATATGTTCTTTTAACAGTAGATAGTCTGTAGTTGTAAGATTTTGGAGCGCTACAATTTGTACTTCTCCTAATTCTTGGTTGAGTTCCAACAGTATAGATCCAGTCAAATTTGTTGTTTTACTGTATGCACAGGCCAGCTTAGATATCTCCTTCTTCATTCCCATGGCAAGTCCAGGAACTGGTGGGATGAGTGCATCTACAGCTGTAGCAGCGCGTGGATCTTTGTTGGGGTTTTTTGATGATCATCTTCTGCTTTGAGTCTTCCAGAGAGTGCTGATGTTGGAAGTTCTTTTTCATATCGTATCTTAGTTCATTTTCTGGGTAGCCAAATTAGGCTTTGATCCTCTGTATAAACACAAACAGACCCTTTGCCTACACTTTTATATGCCCTTTATACCATTATATAGCACTCATTGGAGGTCACCACACAGGAACTGCTTTTTTTTATTTTTCTTTCTTTTTTTTTTTTAAGAGAAAGGAGTATTATCAGAAAAATGTACCTCCATAGCTGATCATCTGACACCCTTTAAGTCAAAATTAAGAATATTTAAAGCATGCATTAATCATTGATTTACAGTTAGTTTTATCCTATCAGGGAGTAATCCCCCTTTTCTTTCTTTCTTTTTTTTTTGTTATCATTAATCTACACTTACATGAAGAATATTATGTTTACTAGGCTCTCCCCTATACCAGGTCCCCCCTATAAATCCCTTCACAGTCACTGTCCATCAGCATAGCAAAATGTTGTAGAATCACTACTTGTCTTCTCTGTGTTGTACAGCCCTCCCCTTTCTCCCACCCCCCCATGCATGCTAACCTTAATACTCCCCTTCTTCTTCCCCCCCTTATCCCTCCCTACCCACTGATAACCAAGACTTTATTAGCAGACTTGCTTTATGAATGGAGGAGGGAGAGGTGCACCTCCGGGGGACCTCTGCTGTCTTTGGATTCAGAAGCTGTGGATATTCCTCCAGGCACAGTGGCTTGTCCCATTCACACTGGCAGATGGAACAGGTGATCAGGGACCCCTGTAAAGCTGTCCTCAGACACTGAGATACAGAAGTTAGGGTCAGGCTTTCTCATCTCAGCTGCTGGTGGGATGCACTGCAACTGTTAACAGAGAGGAACCTTGGGTCTCTTCAGCACAGCAGCACTTGCACAGTTGAGCTGCCAGACATGTGAGGTGGCTGGCCTGAGAGTGGGGAGATTGTGTCTTCTAATCAACATCAATGGTCTGTTCCAGTTTTAGACAGACTTCCCTAGTCCCCGCTCCCAGGATGGATAGGTACCTCTGATCCATTTCAACAGGCAGAACTCAAGATCCTAGAAAACAAATCTATGTTTTATTATATGTATGTACCTACTCCTAATATGTGGTGTATATTGTACACAATTAGAAAAATGTCTGGAATTATAACCCACAGGGTCTTAAAAGAGGTAGTATTACATATAAAACTACACTCATATTATCTGGGTATAATTCAACCATAAAATGCATAGTCCTTTGAATGCTCTGTGAAAGAGCTCCTGTATGGTTAACTAGCACTTACTCTGAGAGGAATATGAGCCCTATAAATCCTACAGATCTGTTTAGCCTTATTCAGTCAAAATGCCCATTTCTACAACCTTCCAACAGTTATCCACAGACGAGGGGAACTAAAGGTGAGAGGACTTAGAGCCAATAAGAGCAGGTTAAGGGAAATGGCCTTGAGATTTTAAACAATCTGAGTACAGGATTCATCTGGTTACAAACTTTTCTGGCTCATTTTCTGTTCGGGGCAAGAGGAGGGCATGGTGTGGTGGAGTTCCCGAGAAGGTATGTAAGGGTGATGCAGGGTGGTTGGGAAAAGCCTGAGCCAGGACTCTTTTTCTAGGTGGGCGCTGCAGGCACAGTACTTAGACCAGAGCGCATGGGACTCCAAAGGCCTGTGAGCATAATACAAAAATATCAAAGTACAAGAATAAGCTAGAAACTACAATTATTAATGTCAGAAACTAAAATTTTGCAAATCACTTAAACATACTTAGTGAATCAGTTCTGTCCTGGCAATGGAGCCAAACAGCTTGGGGACAAAAGTATGAGGACTTTTCAGGTATACATTTTCAAATCTTTAGAATTTTGAGTCATGTGATTATATTATATTCTTTTACTTGCAATAGAAATAAAAAATGTAAAAGTCTCTCCAGGATGTGGAGAAAGGAGAACCCTCCTACCCAGTTGGTGGGAATGTAAATTAGTTCAACCATAGTGGAAAGCAATATGGAGGTTCCTCAAAAAACTAAAAATAGAAATACCATTTGATAGCACACATAATGTAGGGGGGCTATGGGGAAGGCAGTATAGCACAGAGAAGACAAGTAATGACTCTATAGCATCTTACTACTCTGTAGGACGGTGACTGCAATGGGGCATGTGTGGGGGGGACAACTTGAAAATATGGGTGAATGTAGTAACCACAATGTTGCTCATGTGAAACCTTCATAAGATTGTATATCGAAGATACCTTAATAAAAAAGAAAAGAAAAAGAAATACCATTTCACCCAATAATCCCACTCCTAGGAATTTACCCAAAGCAAACAAGATCCCTGATTCAAAAAGACATATGCATCCCTGTGTTTATCACAGCACTATTTACAATAGCCAAAATATGGAAGCAATCCAAGTGTCCATCAGTAGATGAATGGATAAAGAAGATGTGGTACACATACACAGTGGAATATTATTCAGCCATAAAAAGAAAACAAATCCTACTATTTGCAACAACATGGATTGAGCTAGAGGGTATTAGGCTCAGTGAAATAAGCCAGGTGGAGAAAGACAAGTATCAAATGATTTCACTCATTTGTGGAGTATAAAAACAAAGCAAAACTGAAGGAGCAAAATAGAAGACTCACAAACTCCAAGAAGAGACTAGCGGTTACCAAAGGGAAGGGATTGGGGAGGGAGGGAGAAGGAGATTAAGGGGCACTATAATTAGCAATCACAATATAGGTAGGTCACAGGGAAGGCAGTGCAGCACAGAGAAGACAAGTAGTGACTCTCTAGCATCTTAATACGCTGATAGACAGTGACAGTAGTGGGGGGTGGGGTGAGGAATTGATAATATGAGTGAATGTTGAAACCACAATGTTGTTCATGTGAAACCTTCATAAAATTGTATATTAATGATACTTTAATAAAAAATAAAAAAATAAGTCTTTCCAAAATTTTTTCTACCAGTAATTATATACTCCCCTGCCAAAAAATTTATGTGTGCTGAGATGTGGGGTGGGCCTTCAAAACTGAGAGGGTCTGTGCCTGAACAAAACGTTAAAAACAGCTCTGTTATTATCTTCACTGAATTGTTGAGGGAAGGCCCATAAAAATTTGATTATAAAATAGAGAACATTAAATGACTCAATAAAAGAAGGAAAAGATTGTGATAGATTATCTACGAGTTCTCTCCCTAAAATAGCACTGGATCTAGACATTTTACAAGTGAGTTTTAGCCAACCTTTTGAATGGGTAATTTCTACACTAGTGAAGCTGTTCCTGTTCATGGAAAAAGGTGATTTTAATCCATTTGAAAAGATAACTCAGACATCAAAACCTGATGTGACAGCATTAAAAAAAAAAACCTGCCAATTTCCCTCTTTTCTTTGAACCGAAGAAGTTTTCATAGCTTTATTGTCCTAATCTATGCTTTCCCACTATTGGGAAAGAAATTCAGAAGGCTGTATGTTCTTGTCTAAATTTTTCATAGCTGAAATTTTAGATGTAAATAGATTTAGAACAAAGGGTGGCGTGAAGCAGATCATCAGCTCTAGCCAAAGATAGACTTCCTTTTCTTCCTGCTGTTACAAGCTAGTCGCCCCAGGAAGTCTTCTGTGTGATACACATGCATGCATGCACACGACACACAAACCCCACAGCACACCCCAAACCTGCTTTTCTGTTTGTTGTGTGCATTTCCACCTGTGCACAGCTCTGTAACAGTCATCAGTACTGGACTGTTGCCGCCAGTCCCCAAAATGTTTCAGGCCTCTGCTAACCTCCTCGTACCCTCCAAGCGAGGAGCTTCCTCTCATTTGCTTTCCAGATACGCGATTCTTTCTCAGTAAGACGGCTAATGTCTGTTTTCAATTGGCTCCATTAAAATGGTCCATTTAATACTATTCTCTCAGGGACACATTCCTGATTTCTTATGTGTGGATCCTATTTTTGTCAGTCATTTTCTTGGCAATTTGGGCAAGGGCAGACCTTGCCACCATCTTGTCTGGAAGTATCTTTTCAATACTTAATTAAATAATGAATCTGTACACTTCTCTAAAACTGATTCTTAGATTCTTTGCCTAAAGAGTTCCTCTTATCATGAAATGATAAAATGAGAGCACAGTTTTAATGTTGTCATAGTACTTTTTATTGTGAAAACAGTTTGTTGATTTTACTTTAAGTGGAATTTCCTTCTTATAGAATTAGAAATAAAGAAAAATATGTTTCCTCTATTTCTCCCTCACATGCCTTGAGTAATGCTGTTTTTGCTTGTATTTGTCTTCATTTTGTGTTCCATGTAGAACAATGAACTCTCTCTGAGTAATTATTCTTGCTCCTGCATAAAGAATTAGCAATAGTTCCCATGCCTTTTTGGAGATCTGTTTCTTATCTTTTATACCACATTACTCTCTCATAACCAGTTCTTGCTGCAAATTTATCATGCATTATTTTAAGAGCAATTTATTCTTTTCTTTCCCAAGTCTAAGTGCAATTTTTTTCCTGGTACCACTATAAGACAAGTGTTTCAATTTACAATTTTCCAGGAATTCCTTTAATGTCCAAAGCGCCTGATAAAATACACATGGGATCACAAGCTTCCATTTCCTTCAGTACATTTTCAATTACAGATAGTGGAGTGCTTAGACCTCCTGAGCTCCCAGAACATATATAATTTCCCATAACTGCTGCAGATCTCCAGCTGCTTCCATCATCACTCAAACTGGGGGTCTCAGGTGGATCAGTGTGCATGATAGTCCACGTGGGATTTTAAACTGTGTTTGTTTAGAATTAAGGATTGATGCTTGCCACTGTTGCCCTTCGAACACATTCAAAAAGAATAGTAAAAGTCTAGATGCCTGGTTTATTTTCTCTTCTGCTCCCACATTGGAGAGGAACGATCATCATGGTGAAGTGGAAATACTGCAAACTCAGAGTCAACAGATCTGGATTGAAGACAGCTTTTCACTTATTACATGTATGACTTTGGACTAGGCAACTTAATTTTTCCGAGTCTCAGTAAAATAGGGTTGATAGTACAAGCTACCTCAGAACCAGGACTGTTCTGAGAGTTGGTAAGGTAATGGAACAGCCAATAAATGAGAGTTTTTGAAACAGAGTGAAGGTTCACAATGCCCTGACTTGTCTCTGAGTTTGCGTAATCACGGCCCCTAGGCCCAGATTTTAAGGCTGGTGGTGAGGGCAGCCCCAACCCTCTTCTCCATTTCCTACTCTCCTAGTCACTGCCACTTTCCTCTGCCAGCAATTCCCTGGATATTACTTGGGGAGGTCTCCTGGAACAGAAAACATATCTGAGTGCCTAGGCTGAGGCCGGGGTCGGACTCACCTACAGTACTGCTCTGCTTGAGACATGTTAATTTTCCAGTGGCGAAGTCCACTAGGCAGTTGTTTTAGAAACAGGGAGCTTGCTAAGCTTAAAAATAACAATGAGGACTCCAACTGAAGAAATAACCCCAAATAGAGAATAAGCCTTTTGCCTTAGCATGCCTACTATAGTATTCTTTACAAAAGAAGAAAAAAATTAGAGGTTATGCAAACATCCAGTGATTAGTTAAGTATACTAAACAAAAATCACTTGGTGGGATATTATAGACATTTAGTGATTACATTTATGGATACTTTAAGTAACTGAGAAAATATCTAGGTTGTGATGCTTAATAAAAAAGCAAAATGAAAAACTGAATAGACAGTTTGGTTTCATTTACATAAAAGCATTTTGTAAATAAAAAGTAGTTGTAAAAAAAATAGATAAAATGTACCAACATGTTAACAGTGATTGTCTCCGGGTTGTGAGTTAAGGTTATTTTGATTTTCTGAATAATTGCTGTATTTTTAGATCTCCCACTGTGGCTACATTTTGTAAGAAGAATGGGTAGTTTTTACCAGAAGACTGGCTGGGGTTTTACGAGGGGCTTTATAGTGTCGCATTATCTTGGAGAGTTTGCCATGGCCCAGGGTCAGCTCTCAGGCTGTCCCCTTCCAGGGTTCCCAGAAGGTCACTTGCCTAGCCTATAATCAGAGCAAATGAAGGTGGCTAGTCTTGAGAGATATTTTATGGTGGCTAGGGGGAAACACAATAAATCACCCCTGCCCACAGCAGAAATCACTTCTCCAATGACAGGAAAGCTTGGGCTCCTTGGCCTGAGCGGTGCTGAATGAAACAGTGATCGGCTGGCTCTGTGTTTTCCTTTCCATGCATTATGCTGGAAAATTCTTTACATACAATGAATTAGATTTCTGCTTCCTGAATAATATCACAATTCTGGTCTGTTTCTCTCAGTTTACTCCTAAATCATAGTTGTTCCTTTCATAGGCATTTTTGGTTCATTTCCATTGCTGGCTAGTCATATCCATCATGTGTGAATTTTACTTTAAATTCTTGAAAAATGCTTTAATATTATTGAAATGTAGTGATAAGGGCATATGTTCATTTTTACAACTGGAAAATAACTTTGAAAAGGTACAGAGACTGCTTTGTTTGTTTTGTAAGCACGCCCGATACCCCCCCAGCTGTGTGTTTTCGGTCATCATCCTGGGAGGCGACCCTATTGCCATTGCCAGAAACATTCTTGGGGTTGTCGTTAGCCTGATCGCCTGCCTTCCTGACCAAATTTAAAACAGTTTTTAGCCATTTCCAAACTACTAATCAGCCCTCAGAGGGCATGAAAGCGGTCCTGAAAAATCTAAAGTAGGCTCTGGAGGCACAATCCGTACAGGAGACCCAGAGATTACTTATGCTGGGTTGTGACAATTAACCTGGAACAAGTGTCCACTTGGAAGACTAAGATAATCAGGCCCCACAAGCCCCAGAGTGTCAGCTGAAATATCAGTTGGTGACTTAGAGGCACCTTTCATCATCACTCAGACCTTGACATAACCACAGCTTTAGGGGAAACTAGGAGACATTAACTCCTTCGTTGACTTCTAGTGTACTTTTATGGCCTGCAAGAAGGTCTTTATCAGCCTTAATCCCACAGTTCTAAGAAACTTAGATAAAAAAAAGAAGGCTTGGGTTTGATGGGTACCTACCCTATTCTAGATAATATATATTAATACATGTTTATCAAACAAATAATATTTTATACAATTTTCATAGCAGCCATCAATCAAATATTAATATCCTTCTTTTACAGAAGATGTGCCTAAGGTTCATAGAGATAAACAGTTTGCCAAAAGTTATTTTTAGTAACTGGTTGTGCTAAAATTTGCCTCCAGTTTTCCACAGCACAGGCTTGTTCTACTATCCCGTAAAGTAGAATTCTCACAAAATTCATTCTTGCTTTTTTGGTAAGGGCTTTATATTTTCCAATTTGGGTGTCTGGACATCAGTGCATCCCACAGAAGAAAGTGTGTCAGAATAAAACTGGTCCCTCTGATGCTGTGGGGAGTTGCAGCCTTGCTGCACCAAGAAGACAGCCCAGTGCTAGTGGTATGGGGTAACCCTCATGGGATGCTTGGGAAAGCACAGGCAGATTCTCAAATGCAGATTTCTACCTGACACTTTAAGAAGGGTATAAACAATAATAATAGCTTAAATTTATTGAGTTTTTTCTCTGCAGTAGGCCCTGTGCTTAGACCTGCATGTGCAATGTTGGTTAAATGTGGGCTTTCCTCAGTGAGAAATATGATTTCCCTAGAGACGGATTATTAAATGTTTCTCTTGAGGGGTGGACTAAGAGGTATATTTAATTATGGAAAATAACACCATAGAGTAAATATTATATATGTATTTTTTACATAAATATATATATTTATATATAATTGGGGAGTGGGGGCCTATGCTTCTGTCAAGACAGTGTTAAGGTATCACTAACAGCTTCTCCAGGAATATTTGACTGCTCTTTTTAGCTAGTTATGCTCTGAGAATTGAATGAGAGCTGCTGGTAAGAATGCAGATTATACAGATTCAGTCCACTTGTAGCAATGAACCTAATGAATCTGGCACTAATATGTGCAAATTGCATGAAAATGTAAATTATTATGAATTAGAAATTGATGCAGAATTGGGCTATGAAGGTGAAGGTTTCTTTTTGGTTTTGTGGGTTATTTTCCTTCTGTGAGCCACAGATAGTGTTTCCTCAAAGCATCATGGTTCATATACCTTCTTTTCATATTTACAGCATACAGCACTGATAAGTATATATAATGGGATAAATATATATATATTTATATTTATATATGCATGCCATGTAAGTAAAAGATGGCACTCAGATAAGTAATAATGGTTTCTCACTTTACTGTTATTCTAGATTTAATAGTGAAGAACTTCTTTTAACAAATGACTTCACCCCCATAAAGATTTTCTTGTGTTTTCTGGGGTGTAATTCTACACAGTCAAGGACATTTTCTGTTCTCTGTGGATTTGATCCTGCATTCTCTCCTTAGGCAAATGTTTATTGATTGTCCTCAGGGTTTAGCTTTAGCAGGGAGGCCAAATTTAGGCTGTGAGAGTGTGAAATCAGTGTATTCACAGCTGTCACTGTGACTCCACTAGTCTGGATTTAAATAAATCTATGATTCTAGGTAAACTGTGTTAGTGAGAAGAGAGTTACTATGTACATTGTCAAGAAACAGGCATGTTGGCTCTAATAATAATAAAGTACAATGATTTTCCAAATTATTTTTATAACGACTTTAGTGACATATTTTTATAGTTCCATAGATTGTACAAAATACTTTCTGTGTACATGATACCATTTAATCTTTGCAACCACATGATTAGGTATTGTCATGCTCATTTTGCTCATGAAAAAATTTGAACTCAGGAAGGTTATGATTTATTTGTGATCACAGAACCATTAAGAGGCAGCCAGAAGTAGAACCTGGATCTTTGCTTCCAAATGCTATGCTCTTCCCTAAATATCATGCTGGCTCTTTGCTGAAAGGCTTTAAAGTCAAGAAGACTTGATGATTTTGTACAGGACATTTTGAATTAGACAATAAAATAATAAATTAGTAATTGCAATATATATATATTGCCAAGGAGAGAAAAAAGCTAGTTTGATTAATATTCTGTGAAATTAGCCATTGTTACTAATAGGTCCCTGAGGGAACATTTACGAACAGGCCTTGGGAACCGAAAACAACTAGCCTAGGGCTAAAGAAAACATACAAACATTTAACATCATAGACTGTTTACGAGAAACTTCTGCTGGCTTCTTTGAGTGCAGCTGAATGGGTGGTTTAGAGCCAATAAACAGGGGTTACTTTGACCCCACCCCACACCATGTTTGTATTTATTGAACACCTGCTGTGCGCTAAGCTCTGTGCTGGCTGCTCAGAAGATACCTGTGAAGAGGTTTCTCTGCTTCTGGCTTTCTCACCCTTTTCCCCCAGTCCAGAAGGTCCACAGAAATCCAGAGCAAACTTCCTAAAATGTAATTCTGACCTTGTCCTGCCAGTGTCACCACGCTGTACAGAGACAAGATACCACATCAGCCTCAGCTACCATTGTACCCCCACTGTACTGATAGTCAAGTCCAGAGCTCTTCATAACTTGCCTCCTGCTTCCCTCTTCCAGCCATCTCCCTTTCCCCACCTCTCACCTCCCACTCCAGCAGTGCTGAACTGCGGACTGCAGACCAAGGAATTCTCTCTCCTCAGGCCAAGCAGTGGCCCTCCTTCTGCTTCGAGGCTTCAGGTCTGCCATTCCTCTTCTTTTCCTGGTAACTTCTACCCATTCTCCTGCCTTGGTTCTGACCTTACTACCAAGAGAAACTTTCTCAGAACTACCCCAAAGCTTTCTTATTTCATTCCACATGTACTCTGTTGTAGCACATACCCCATGGTAATTATATTGCCTGTTTACTTAAGGGTGTGCCTCCTGAAGCAGTAACTAGCACATATCAGGTGCTCCGATTTGTTTAAGAGGACCACTGAATGAGTGAATAAATGAAGCAATACTGGATAGTGTGTCAGGGATTTTGTTTTGTTTTCTATGCATCCCCAGCATTTATTACAGGGCATGGCTCATAATAAGTATATGCTGAATGTTTTCAAATTAATGCATTAATTTATGAATGAGAGACAAGGCTTACACACACACATACACATGTATATCTATCAGGATACTTACATGCCATATTAAGACATTCAATTCAAAGCCACTCTCAGTTGGTTAACTGACACTATCTACTGAGTGCCACCTGAGGAAACACTCTGCAAGGTTCTGGATGCTTGGGGAGGTGCAGTGACCAAGTGTACTCAAGCAAGAGGAGTGGTTACCATGATCACATATTTAAAACAAATCTGTGGCTTTTCCTGTTAAATGCCTTAAGTGGGTATTTACTCCTTACCTCTTGTTGACCCTGGATGACATACAAGCTATTTGGCATGGTTTACAATTTCAAACCCTGCCATCTCCCCCTATGTGCCTTTCTGGACTCCGCTGCTTCCATTTCCCAACCATCACACTCTCTGTGACAACTGTATGGTACCTCCTGCAATTCTCCAAGCTCACTCTGCTCTGCCAAGCCCTGAATTTTCAGCTGATCTTCCCTCTTTCTGAAATACCTATTCTCAGCTCTCTGCCTGGAGAACTCTTTCTCATTCTCCAAGCCCACATTCAAAATACTGTCTCTTCTGTGGACTCTGTGTCGGCCGTTCCAAGCAGTCTGCTACTGCATTTTCCTTGCGCTCAGAGTAGTTTGTACAAACTCTAAAATAAAACTTTCCAAACAGAATAATAATTATTGGCACATATGTCTTCATGACTGGATGGTGAACATCCTGATGTCAAGAAGTATTTCCTGGTTGTTTTTGAGACACCCAATCCTCTGCCTATTGAAAGGCACCCAGGAAATGTTTATGCAGTAATAAGTGGATGAAAACTGATTTCTTCACACTATCTTAGCTCAGGCTACTATAGTTAAATAATGTGGAAGAGGTGGCTTAAAAAATAGACATTTATTTCTTACATTTCTGGAAGCTGGGAGGACCCAGATTAAGGTGTCAGCAGATTTGGTTCCTGATGAGAACCCTCTTCCTGGCTTCAGGTGGACACCTGTTATACCCTCACTCAGTGGACAGAGGAACCTCTGGGGTCTCTTACCCCTCCTATATGGCACTAATCCTATCAGGGGGTTCTTCACTCATGATCTCATCTAAACCTAATTACCTCCCAAAGGCCCCATCTTCTAATATCATCCCATGGGATTAGAGCTCCAACATATAAAAGAAATAACTGTTAAATAAGCTGGACTTCATTAAACTTTAAAACTTCTGCTCTGTGAAAGACAATGTCAAGAGAATGCAAAGACAAGCCACAGAGTGGGAAAAAGTATTTGCAAAAGCCGTATCTGAGAAGGGACTGTTATCCAAAATATACAAAGAACTCTTAAAACTCCACAATAAGAAAACAAATGAATCAAAAAAGGGGCCAAAGACCTTAACAGATACCTTACCAAAGAAGATACACAGATGGAAAGTAAGCATGCAAAGAGATGTCCCACACTAAATGCCATCAGGGTAATGTAAATTAAAATGAGATACCACTGCACACCCATTAGAATGGCCAAAATCTGAAGCACTGACAACACCAAATGCTGGTGAAAATGTGGAGCGACAGAGATTCTCATTCATTGCTGGTGGGAATGGAAAATGGTGCAGCCACTTTGGAAGACAGTTGGGTGGTTTCTTACAAACTAAACACTCTAACCTTACCATCCAGCAATCATGCTCCTTGGTATTTATCGAAAGGGGTTGAAAATTTATGCCGACATAAAAACCTGCACATGGATATTTATAGCAATTTTATTCATAATTGCCAAAACTTGGAAGCAACGAAGATGTCCTTCATTAGGTGAATGGCTAAATAAACTGGTACATCCAGACAGTGGAATATTATTTAGTGCCAAAAAAGAAGCGAGCTATCAAGCTATGAAAAGATAATGGAGAAAATTTACATGCATATTACTAAGTGAAAGAGGTTAATCTGAAAATGTTGCATAATGTATGATTCCAGATATAGCACATTCTGTAGAAGGCAAAACTATGGAGAGAGTGAAAAGATCAGTGGTTGCCAGGGGTTGGGGTTTGGGGAACTTTGAATAGGCAGAGCACAGAGGACTTTTAAAGCAGTGAAAATAATCTATATACACCATTAGGGTGGATACATGTCATACATTTGTTCACATCCATAGAGCATACAATGCCAAGAGTCAACCCTAAGGTAAACTATGGACTTTGGGTGATTATGATGTGTTAATATTGGTTCATCAATTGTAACAAATATACTGTTGTGGTGGGGATATTGATAATGGGGAGGCTGTGCATGTGTGGGGAAAAGAGGTATGTGAGAAATCTCTGTACCCTATTCTCTTAATTTTGAACCTTAAACTGCTCTAAAAAATAAAGTCTTAAGAAAAACCATCGTAATCTTATTTCTACTCTCTCTCATGTTCTGGTTCTCTACTTATTACCTCACTCAATAACTTTGCCAATAAAATGACTTTTTCTTAGAAAAGTCATTGTTCTACAAGATGTTGCTCTATATTAAAGCATAGCTGACAATATATTCTTCATGTGTTTTGTCTTATGGCTAGTTCATATGATTTTTTTAATATCAAATTTGCAGTGTAAAAAGGTGAGAATGTCCTGAAATTCTGTGTGATTTGATGTTTACCCCCGTGGATTCTTCTAAAGTCTGAAGAAGAGTACAGCACAGTCACTTTCAAATCTGAAATGGTACCTCACACAAATATGCTGTTTAATGTGATACATTGTATCAGAGAATCTGATCAATAGTGCCTCAGATCAATAATACTAATAACAACTGTGTTTACCATGTCAAGATATTTTAAGTAGCTTGCATGTGCTGACTCCTTTAGTCCACAGAATGACCTTATGGGGAAGACACTATAACAGTTTTCTCCCTCCCTATTTTGAACATGAGTAAACTGAGGCACAGAGAAGTGAAGTAAATGTTCCAGGATCACAAAACTACTGAGACTAGTGCTCAGAATTCCTAACTGAAGTAGGGAGTCTAGATCCTGACTGGGTGCTTGAGCTGCAGTGATCTGTATCCCAGGACTTAGTTAACAGGAATCACTGGAGGTGGGTGGACATCTGTGGGTATTGTTCACCAGCTCTGTAGTTGATTTTGATGTATGTTTTTGAGTTGGATAAACTAGGTTTGAATTCTGACTCCCACACTTACTTGCTGCATGAAATTGGACAAGTTATTTAATCTTTCTGAGTCTCAATGATCTTATAAGTAAAATGGGGAGATATTTGCCTTAGGGTGTGGGTCAACTAAATGAGTTGTCATATGTGAAACACTGGCACAGAGTGTACGTTTAACAGAGAGGAAGCATCATTATTATTCTGAAGAGTTTACCAAATCTTTTTATTCTCAAGTAACACTCTTCGAGAAGCATTCCTTGGAGGCTAAGGGTGGTCATTATATCTATAGCTTTCTCTTTGGGGCCTAATTTGAAATATATTTTTTTCATTAGTTTAAGAAGAAATACTTATATAATGTATCTTTTATTATCACCTCTAGTAAGCACCTTGACATGAAAAAACTCTTCAGACAGTATCTCACGGAAACACATGGCTTGGTGTGACACGCTGTGTAATGGGAGGTGGCTCCCTGCCGGTGAGCAAGCGCCTGGGCTCTCTCCCGGCCCCTCTGTGAGTGGAGGTGGCTGCCCGTCTGTGGGCGAGTACCTGAGCGTTAGAGGTGAGCATCCCAAGAATGTCGTTTAGTCTGGCCACTTGCTTGTTGGAAAGACTCCAAAGAGCACTGGCTATGTAAGTAGATAATACATTGGACTACATCAGTGCTCTTATGTCCTATATACTATCTTCCACTAGTCCAGCTAGAGATGCTCATTCTTTTGAGAAGGATTGGATTATTATGAAAGAAAAACTGTTAATTTCTATCTTTCAAATTTAGTTCTTGAAGCCCAATTCAGAGAAACAGTTGTAACAGGCAAAGCTTTTGATAGCACGATCTAGGCTATTTGAGGCGAGAAAAGCATTTCAGAAATCCAAAGTTAAAGTCCAGAAGGAGCAGTGCATAAAGCTAACCCAAACACAATGGAAATGAAGAGGCTAGATGACAAGTCTGAAGGAGGAGCAAGGACTGGGGAAAGCCAGAGAGTGAGGAGAGAAGGGAGACTGGGGTGGAGAGTCCTCACGTAGGGGAGGGCACTGCCAGACCGAGTACCTTCTCTGGCCAGAGCCGTGAAGCTGTGGCATCACAGTTTGAGTGATGGCTCCTGAGGAGGCTCTGTGTCAGCCCCCTCATTATGTCTCTGAGGGCTCCCTACAGACAAGGGCCCCGACCCTCTGGCAGGAGAGATGCCGTCTGGGCCATGACACTTCCCTTAGCCCATCTAAAGTAGTTTGTGTGGTGAATCCTCCACTTTGACAGCACAAGACATTTGTAGCCTCTGAACGAAAGAGTGGGATCCTGGATTTACCACTGAGAGCATTGTGCAATGAAAGGTTCAACTGTACAAATTATAACCATCACACCCTCTGAACAGTAAGCATGATGCACTTTGTAAGATTTATGTCCTGTTTTTCACAGTAAAGTTGATCACCTTATTAGTTTATGAATAAAGAGTAGGAAAACCACTAAACAGCAGAGACTATGTTTAATAAGAGACAACTGACTCTTAAGTGGGTGGAAAAAGAAAAGTAATAAAAAGTGCATTATTTGGTTTTCCATTGCAGAAATCATCTTGAGACAAGTGCTGCTTGCAAGGAGATCGTCCTTCTTATTTAACTTGTAGGCAATCATTTAGAATGTTTGCTGGACATGGCTGTGTGGATCTTTCAGCTTCAAAGTACTTTCATAGGTATCGTACCTTTTTATACCTTCATGAGAAAGGACAACAGATAGTTTGTAAATCCTATCTTACAAAGGTTGAAGTAGTGCTTGTAGGGTGGGGAAATGCAGGAACAAAGGAACTAAATGACCTTGGGAAAGCTATTGCAATCAATCCTTTTTGACACTGAAAATGTGGTTTTTACAATTGTTTGATAAATGCATGTATGAAGAAAAGGTGGGTTGTACTGAAATGAGTTTTCAAAGTTCTCTGTGAATGCTGTTGAATCTAAATTTCTTCAAATACAGCTGACCCTTGAATAGCACAAGTTTGAACTGTATGGGTCCACTTATATATGGATTAATTTCAATAAATATATTGGAAAATTTTTTGGAGATTTGTAACAATTTGGAAAAAATTTCTCTTACTCTTCAGTATATAATGCGTATAACATACAAAATATGTGTAATTGTTTATGTTATTGATAAGGCTTCTGGTCAACAGTAGGCTATGAGTAGTTAGGTTTTGGGGGAATCAAAAGTTATGTATAGATTTTTGACCATAATGCCCATTTGTTCAAGGGTCAACTGTATATTATTCCCATGTATTTTAGGGACTTTGGATGGAGAACAGCAACTTCGGTTTTATAATACTATTAGTTATTCATTTTTCTTAATAGGGACATTAGTTGGAATTTGAAGGGCTTTTCTGCCCCAGTCAAACTTTCATTCTCTCATGTTGCTGTGGGACTACCCTTAATCAAGAAATCTCCCCATGCCTTGAGGGCTGTCCTTAATAAAAGGCAGAGCAGGGGACTCTAACTTAAGGCAAATCTAGCTCCTTTCCAAATAAATCTATTAAGATAGCTAATCATAGTTCATAGATGGGACTTGAATGCCATAATCTTTTCTCTGTGCTTTACAAATGCTCCCTTTGATTTTAGGTAAATAATTAGGTAAATAATTCTTACCTAGCACTTCAGAGCAATAGTCACCGCATTAGACCCTTAAGTCTTAGCATATTTTATCATCACCTTCTTTAGCATAGACATGTAGGACTTGAATAGCTTTTATTTGTCTGAATTGCTGATGCTGGGTTCTTGGAAGGGTCTTGATGCCAAAAGGCAGTGAAAGCCAGGATCTGTTGGAGACCTTCATGTGCTCTCTGCCACAAGAGACTGATGAGTGAAGAAGGTATGCTTATCCGAACAGACATCTATTTGGGAGTGAAGCTTGCATTATCAGAGTTATTCCTCCAATATTAACTCTGATATTTATCACAGAATGTAAATACTTATGGTGATGTGGATGGAGGGGGGTGGCAGACTAAAAGGCTTTTAATGGATGATGTGGTTTTTGTGACACATAAAAGACTAAGTGAAAGAGGTGCCCATTGAGGCTCATATAGTTCTGCAAAATAGGTAGGGAGCATATTATTGCCTCTATTCTATGGATGACAAGACTGTAGGCTCAGGAAGGTAAAATGACTTTCTCAATGCCATACACTACAATCAACCATCGTATTTCTCCCTTTTGGACTAGCGTGAAAATTTGCCAAGAGAAAGTAGGAGATTTTGGTAATACTTGTCTGTAACTCAATTCTTTGCATGGTTCTGGGGGAGGCAACACTTGAAGGTTACTTCAATTGCTGGGGCAATGGGAGACTCCAGTGATCTTTTGGACTATGAGTTTAAGTGGAATGGAACCTCAAACTCAAGGTTAAAGACCAGTGCTGTAATCTAATGTTAACAGTAAATGTCGTGGGTAGGAGACATCAGCTGGTGCATTTTAACAGCTCAGATCCTGGGAACAGACCCACTGAATAACTTGAGGTCCAAGAGAAATGGGTCACATTTAACCTCTGCAATCTCCAAGAGTTGGGAGAAAAATGGACTCAGCAGGATATCAGGTGGAATTAAGCAAAAGAGGTCCTCAGGTCTCTGGTCTGTTTTTATATCCCCCAACTTGCCAGGCTGCCAAAACTCTCTTTTGCAAACTCTCATGGAGGTATTTCAGTAGAATCTGCTGTTCTAGGACTCCCTTTGATTTTAGGAGAGCCTCTAGACCTGGAGTTAGCAAACACTGGGCCTTGGGCCAAATCTAGCACCTGCCTGCTATTGTAAATGTGATTTTATTGCAACACAGCTATGCCATTTGCTTATGTATTGTCTGTGTCGCTTTTGTACTCCAAAGGCAGAGTACTGAAATGGTAGCTGTAACAGAGTCTGTGTGGTACCCAAAATAAAAAATATATACTCTCCAGCTTTTCACAGGAAGAGTTGCTGATCTTCATCCTAGACTATTAATGGCAAAACGCTTTAAATCTTGATGCCAGCTCTGATTAGGTAGGAGTGGCTGCTTGGGCTACTGTGTTGAAAACTTGACACTGTGTCTCTGGTCAATGGGAAGAGTGCTGAGCTCAATGAGCAATGTCTTCTGTAGACACTGCAACAGGTCCTTAAATACTGTGCCAAGTGTTTGCCATATGCTACTGCAGGCTTTCATTCTCTCACGTTGCTGTGGGACTACCCTTAATCAAGAAATCTCCCCATGCCTTGAGGGCTGTACTTAATAAAAGGCAGAGCAGGGGACTCTAACTTAAGGCAAATATAGCTCCTTTCCAAATAAATCTATTAAGATAACTAATCATAGTTCATAGATGGGACTTGAATGCCATAAACTTTTCTCTGTGCTTTACAAATGCTATCTTATTTGTCCATGTCAATCTTAAAGGTAGATATGTATCTTTATTTTGGGGCTGAGAAAATTAAGATACAGGGAAATTCAGCTACTTTTAGTACTGAACCTAATGTGGTTCCAGAAACAGTAATTTCATGTGTCTTTTGGCTTAAGTTAAATTAGAGAAAAACCACAATGTTATTATCAGCTTTTCCTGCTGCATAAAATCCAACAATTAGAAACTAAGGCCATATCTCTAAGAGAAATATCCTTTGGAGTCTTAAAATAATGGGCATTCACACTTTAATGTATGATACCTTACTAAGACCACTTTACTTTTTTTTAAAATTAAAGTATCATTGACATACAATCTTATGAAGGTTTCACATGAGCAACATTGTGGTTTCAACATTCATCCACTACCACCATTACAGTCCCCCCCCTGCCAACCCCACTGCAGTCACTGTCTACCAGCGTAATAAAATGCTGTAGAGTCACTACTTGTCTTCTCCGTGCTATACTGCCTTCCCCATGACCTACTTATATAGTGATTACTAATTGTAGTGCCCCTTAATCCTTTTCTCCCTCCCTCCCCACCCACCCTCCCCTACCCCTTCCCTTTGGTAACCACTAGTCCCTTCTTGGAGTCTGTGAGTCTGCTGCTACTTTGTTCCTTCAGTTTTGCTTTGTTGTTATACTCCAAAACGAGTGAAATCATTTGGTACTTGTCTTTCTCCACCTGGCTCATTTCACTGAGCATAATACCCTCCAGCTCCATCCAATTTGTTGCAAATGGTAGGATTTTTTCTTTTTTTTGGCTGAATAATATTACATTGTGCATATGTACCACATCTTCTTTATGCATTCATCTACTGATGGACCCTTGGGTTGCTTCCATATCTTGGCTGTTGTAAATAGTGCTGCAATAAACATAGGAGTGCATATGTCTTTTTGAATCCAGGATCTTGTTTTCTTTGGGTAAATTCCTAGGAGTGGGAGTATTAGGTCAAATGGTATTTCTATTTTTAGTTTTTTGAGGACCCTCCATACTGCTTTCCACAGTGGTTGAACTAGCTTACGATCCCACCCACAGTAGATGAGGGTTCCCCTTTCTTCACATCCTTGCCAGCATTTGTTCTTTCTTCTCTTTTGGATGGTGGCCATCCTTACTGGTGTGAGGTGATATCTCATCGTAGTTTTAATTTGCATTTCCCTGGTGATTAGCGATGTGGAGCATCTTTTCATGTGCCTGTTGGCCATCCGAATTTCTTCTTTGGAGAAGAGACCACTTTACTTCATAAAAAATATCTGTAATTTTGAACATGGTATAAATGTAATAGGAAGCTATTGGTGTTTTTTGATTGTTTGTTTTAGCAAAGAAAGTTAGAGAAGTAATGTTGGAACATAAGGTGTTCTTAGGGGAAAGCAGGATATTCAGAGATTTAATCTTAACAAAGAAGAATATTTGAATCATAGCTGGGGTCCAGTGGGTAGATATGAGATAAATTATTTTAGTCAGTTTTGACTGCAATTAGCAGAAACTTTTCAGAGATAATTTCTGTTAAGGGGTACTTAAAAAACACATGTTTTCTTCTTGGACTTTAAGCGCAGAAAAGTACCGTCTTTGAAAAGAACTTGAACTAAATGGAAATTCTTTCACTCTCTTTCTCTCCCTCTCTCCCTCTCTCTCTCTCATGCACAAACACATACCCTACAACCACCACGGCCTCCTGCTTCATTCTTCTGTTTCTTTGAGTCTTTGATAGAAATATCATGTCCTACGTGGGAGCAGCATTTCCTTCTAGACTTTATCACAGATCCAGCGTGGGGAAATTGCTGCTAGATCAGGACTTTAATTCTTACAACATCATCAAATCGAAGGACGGGCAACTCATGTAAAGCAAAGTTTTAAATAGTTCTCTGTCTGCCTGAAGAGGGGATGTTTTCCATGGAACCTGGGGAGGGACTAAAATTTAAGAAAACAACTCTCAGAAGCTCAGTGTTTTGAAAGTGGGTTTGGTGTCCTGGGTTTGGTGCAGGAAAAAGGATGAGTGTGGCAAGGTCCAACCTTTTACTGTGTCTACCTTATTAAATCATGCTGTCCCCTTCTTGATACGGAAGTAGAGTTTTCATGCATTATCCATCCCTGGAGACACTGAGAATGTGGCTTCTTAGGATTAGTTTCTTTTGGGAAATCAAAGCTTTTTCAGTATTCAGGAATCTACTTCCAGTTATTCTCTTTTTACCTCACACAGTTCTGAGATTGAAGGACAACATCAAAATAGCTGTTACACCAGCCAGCAAGTCCAGTTCCCCAGGATGGACAACATGGAAAACCAAGATAGAAGCCCACTGACCAGTGGCTTTTTCATACAAACAGTTCTACTTTTTTTCTTTTAAGCTTCTTTTGCACAGCCTTCTCCTGGCATTTACTAATTCAACCAGTGATTGACTACGCCATTGTCATTTGCTCTCCTTTTTTGCCCTCACTCTTTTACCTCAACATTTACAAGAAAATATTGAAATTTGATAAGGATAAATACAAGTCATATCTATAGCTATCTGAGGTCTTAGGGAGGATAAACCATGAGTAGACATAGAATTTATTTTCAGTGGGTTTTATTAACAGCAAAGTTTTATTCACAAACACATATACACTGGCACAAAGGTCACGTTACCATGATAAATCTATTCAAAGTATCCAACTCTGGGAAGGAAGAAGCCAGAGGTACTGCAGCTGTAGTGATGATGTGGTTGGAAGGGCTCCAAATATCCTATTTTCAAGGACCTGTTACATAAAGCCCAACAAACTTGTTCAATGCCTTCTGCAGACAGTATTGGATTCTCAATAAATGTCATTAGAATCAGGACCCATTTGATCTTGGTGTGAGATTACTTTATCTATATTCAGGGAAAATATCAAATCAACATTTCATTTAAAACATGATGTATATGATGATTCATATATAATATTTATATACATTAATATATATTTTATCAAGAAGGCCCAGAGAGGTGAAATAGTTCACTGACTGAAGATCACATGGTTTGCAGATACTAATAATTATTACAGGTTAAGGAACCATCAATTAAGCACCAAGAGATAAAATAGATTAGAATTGTTGACAAATACTGAGTAATTTGCTTATGATTTCTGAAGGTCAAGCTAAGATTTGTATCTTCAGTATGTAAAGATCACTGCCAAATCAAGTTGGTCACTTAAGTGAATAAACATTTCATAAAATAGATAAATTATTAATGAAATATATTACAAATAAATGTATAAATAGATGAATTACCAATGGCTGTCTTAATCAAAGATAATAAGATTTAAAAAACAATGAAGTATGGTCTACTTTTCAAAATGACAAAAGTTTTTTTCTAAATATAATGTTGCAAAGGGCTCAGTGGAATATGCATTTTTAAACATTTTGGTAAAAGTTAAGTTTGTGTAGATACTTTGATATTAAATATAAAATTACTTCTATTTCTAAGAATTTTCCCTGAGGTTATAGATATATACAAAATACAAAAATGTCAAGGTTGTTTTTTAAAACATTATAATACAAACTGGAAACAATTCCAATGTCTAACAATGGAACTAGTGAAGTAAATTATTGTATATATGATATAGGATACTGTACATCCATAAGAAGTCATATTCTCAAAGAAAATTCAGGATGTGAGAAAATAAACATGATATAGTATTATTTGGAAAACCAAGATTAAAGACTATATATATATATATATATATATATGAAGTATATATATATATATATGAAGAATATCCATTTTTTAATGTCAATGTGTGTATATTTATAAATAAATGAATAAGAAAGGGCCTAGAAGAAAATATATCAATAGAAATGAACTATCTGAGTCTATAGGTGATATTTATTTTCTTCTACATTATTGAATATTCTTTAAAGAACGCAAACTGATTTTATATTAAAATGAGATCACATATTAATTTAATTGCTTAAGGAAAGAAAAATTGAGGACTTCTTTAATTATGGAAAAAATCCTAAAAGTTACATGAAAATTCTAAAAAATATTTACAGACTAACTGATGAGTTCTCTAATATCCTCTTGTAGAAGTGAAAATAATACTTTTCTCATAAGTACAATGTATTTTTGAAGAATACATAATTACATGGGTAATTTCATGAAATTTTAAGTAAAAAAGACAGAATCATTAAATAAAATCAAATACACAATAAGACCCAATTTTGCAGAACATAGCATATAAATAGGTGGATGTGCACATAGAAAAAATTAAAAATATTCCTTAAGCAACAATTTTTTCTGGATTGTAAGATTATGATTATTTTTTCTCTTTTATATTCTTTGGTACTTTCTAATTATTTTAATCTTTATCATATATTTTGGTGTCCAGGAAAAAGTTATCCAATGCCAAATAATGCTAAAAATAAGAATGGATAACAATAAAGACTTTGCGACAGCAATCATTTTATTAGTAGGATTAAATGCATATTCCATGTGTACATTATGAAATTTAAGAGGAAATAGAGGAATCAGAAGTTTTTATTGCTAATTTTCATAACTGTAACACTCCAGCTAAGCAAGTTTACAACCACAAATGCTAGTAAAAACTGAGTAAAGATTGACAAATCTTTTTCTAATTAAAGACAGTTTCTCACACTTTCTGACAGAATGGGGTTACACCACATTTCAAGAAGTATATTATAAATGAATTCATACTTTAAAATAATCTGCTTACTATGTTTTACAATGTTTTTAGAAGAAATCAATGTAATGCCCTTTGGTTTTGGTGCTATCAAGCAGAACAACAGCAGCCCTTTCAGGAACACCCTCTCCCCTTCTTCTGTGTGTGCAAATTATTGAAGTCTTGCTCCTAGCCAGTGACATTTCCTTTTGAAAGACATACAGAAAAATCCTTAATTCTAGTGAGTTAATCCTCCACTGCAGTCTGTTCTTCTGCTGTTTTAACAGGGAACTGTATTCTCAGGATTGAGTCTTTTTCAGTGGCAGGAAGAATGCATGTTTCCAATTCTACAATAGGAAAAAAAAATCCCTAACATACCATGATGCCTAGCATGAAATTCCTTTGAAATACAATCGAAAGTGAAAATCTGAAATTGATTTCTTATGGTATAGCTCTTAGTAGGTTTTGTTGTTGTTGCTTGTGTTCTGTTTTTTGTTTTCTACCTTAATATCTTGGTCTGGGTTTCCCCCAAGTTGCTTGAAGATTCAGGGGATGGATGGAAGACACTCAAGGCTGACAGATGGCCTGTAGTCAATGTCTGACATGTCACTAGGACAAAGGAGGGTAAGGAGGATGCCTCCACTCTTAAAGATTAAACTAGCTTCGGCACTCATAGGCTGTTCTGTTCACTCTGGAATACTCTGGCCATCAGATAGAAATAAATATTATAGATTTTCTATGTCAATTCTGGAATGAATGAGTAACTAGAGATTAACAGAAAGGTTTGTCATTCAGATTTAACCTTGGCAAAGAGTAGTTCTCCGTTTTCATTCCAAAATTATCTCAAAAATGAATATAATGTGACTGGGCTTATTAATTTACAAAGTTCTTCTGCAGCATATATTAATTCATTTTCTTGATGAATAAGTGAAGTAGGTAAGGTTGTATTTTTATCATCATTCCCATTTTGTGGAAGAAGAAAGAGAGGTTCAGAGATAAATGCATTGCTCAAGATCCCATACTGAATCCTACAAAGATTCAAATCCAGATTCAGATCTTTCCACTGTACATTTATGAGGCACCAAAACATCCAAATGCAGCAGTGCAAGTAGCAAATGCTCAATATGGCTTCTTTTGTAGCTCATTAATACTTCTTGGAGGAGGAAAAGAAATCCTGGACTTTACCAAATCCCTGGATGCCAAATCACAAATCAGTAATTTCTTTTATTTTGGTATCATTAATATACAATTACATGAGCAACATTGTGGTTACTAGATAACCCCCATTATTAAGTCCCCACCACATACCCCATTACAGTCACTGTCCATCAGCATAGTAAAATGATATAGATTCACTACTTGTCTTCTCTGGGCTATACTGCCTTCCCTGTGCCCCCCGCCTTGTTATGTGTGCTAATCATAATATCCCTTTTTCCCCTTATCCCTCCCTTCACATCCATCCTCCCCAGTCCCTTTCCCTTTGGTAACTATTAGTCCATTCTTGGGTTCTGTGAGTCTGCTGCTGTTTTGTTCCTTCAGTTTTTGCTTTGTTGTTATACTCCACAGATGAGTGAAATCATTTGATATTTGTCTTTCTCTGCCTGGCTTCTTTTACTGAGCATAATACCCTCTAGCTCCATCCATGTTGTTGCAAATGGTAGGATTTGTTTTCTTCTTATGGCTGAATAATATTCCATTGTGTATATGTACCGCATCTTCTTTATCCATTCATCTACTGATGGACACTTAGGTTGCTTCCATTTCTTGGCTATTGTAAATAGTGCTGTGATAAACATAGGGGTGCATCTGTCTTTTTCAAACTGGAGTGCTGCATCCTTAGGGTAAATTCCTAGAAGTGGAATTCCTGGGTCAAATGGTAAGTCTATTTTGAGCATTTTGAGGAACCTCCATATTGCTTTCCACAATGGTTGAACTAATTTGCATTCCCACCAGCAGTGTAGGAGGGTTCCCCTTTCTCCATATCCTTGCCAACATTTGTTGTTGTTTGTCTTTTGGATGGTGGCCATCCTAACTGGTGTGAGGTGATATCTCATTGTGCTTTTAATTTGCATTTATCTGATGATTAGTGATGTGGAGCATGTGCCTGTTGGCAATCTGAATTTCTGCTTTGGAGAAGTGTCAGTTGAGCTACTCTGCCCATTTTTTAATTGGCTTATTTGCTTTTTGTTTGTTGAGGTATATGAGCTCTTTGTATATTTTTGATGTCAACCCCTTATCAGATATGTCATTTATGAATATATTCTCCCATACTTTAGAATGCCTTTTTGTTCTGTTGATGGTGTCCTTTGCTGTACAGAAGCTTTTTAATTTGATGTAGCCCCACTTGTTCATTTTTTCTTTTGTTTCCCTTGCCTGTGGAGATATGTTCATGAAGAAGTTGTTCATGTTTAAATTTAAGAGAGTTTTGCCTATGTTTTCTTCTAAGAGTTTTATGGTTTCATGACTTACATTCAGGTCTTTGATCCATTTTGAGTTTAATTTCGTGTATGGAGTTAGACAGTAATCCAGTTTCATTCTCTTACATGTAACTGTCTAGTTTTGCCAACACCAGCTGTTGAAGAGGCTGTCATTGCCCCATTGTATATCCATGGCTCCTTTATTGTATATTAATTGACCATATATATTTGGGTTACTATCTGGACTCTATATTCTGTTCCACTGGTCTAATGGTCTATTCTTGTGCCAGTACCAAATTGTCTTAATTACTGTGGCTTTATAGTAGAGTTTGAAGTTGAAAAGTGAGATGCCCCCTGCTTTATTCTGTCTTCTCAGGATTGCTTTGGATATTTAGGGTCTTTTGTAGTTCCATATGAATTTTAGAACTATTTGTTCCAGTTTGTTGAAGAATGCTGTCGGTATTTTGATAGGGATTGCATTGAATCTGCAGATTGCATTAAGCAGGATGGCCATTTTGACAATGTTAATTATTCCTACCCAAAGCTTGGGATGAATTTCCATTTATTAGTATCCTATTTAATTTTTCTTACAAATCAGTGATTTTTAGGAAAAAGTTTTATTTTTGCCAAGTACTTAGGTTAATATCAATTTGCGGTTTTATGATTCACTTTATAAACAATGTCATCCTGTTGAATCTGGAAAGCCAAAGAAGAATATTTGGGAAAAAGCATGTAACTGCATGGCATCAGGGAATAACCCTGTCCCTGGATAACTTCAGGATTCAATTCTGTGAACTGTTACTGGAGGTAGACACTGACCTTTAACTCACAGTTCTAAAGTAAGATCCCAAGATAGGAATATAAATATTAAAAAAAATAAGTTTCAAGGCAATACAAAAATGTAAGTTGATGGGGAATGTAATACAAGAATAGAAAGAGAGTTCCACTAATGCAGTAACAGAGTAGAGTTGAGAAAGAACCTATTCAGGCTTCGTCTTTTGAAAAACAGACCCAATCTGAGAAGTTAAGAAGAATCTTTGTACTTCTCCTTCCATCTGTCTCCGGAATAAAAGAACCAGTGACTATGCCACTGAATCAGGAAATTTACCAGTCTTCCTGCATTATAGGTGTTTCTCCATGATATAGCTAAAATACTGTACCACACTTTTTTATACTCATTCAGAAAATGTAACTGGATTAATGTAGGAAGTGGGAGATATAAGAACTTTAAGTGCAGCAAATGCTTTAAAAGGAATTTTTAAGGCATTATTTCAATTTAGAATAAGAAAGAATGGAGCAGTGGGGATAGGGTATTTCATATAAATAAAGCAAAGGATGCACAGGAGATAGAAGAAATTGCTGGAAAATTTGACTTGGAATGCAAATTATGCATCAATATGCCCTCTTGTTGAGGACCTGATTAGTAGATTTGTTGTTTATCTGAGAAGTGAGCTAAAAGCAACCAATTTATTACCAAGTCTGGATAGACTTTCCCTAGTTGGCAGATAGGTAAAGAGATAGAAATAAAACTAAACAAATGAGGGCTGTAGTAAATTAATACAAAGCAAAGGGAAAGAAATATTCTAAAGGGTAAAGGAATGTTGTCTTGAGCAGATAATTAACTGCAGGATTCAGAAGAATATGTCATAAAACCTGACTTCTTCATTAGAAAGCAAGAAAGCATAGTCCTCAACAGTGTACTATAATGAAAACTATGAAGAAGCTATAAGCTACAAAGAAATCATAAGCTAAACACAAATAAACAGAACAAGCTATAAAAGCATATGGATAACATAACAAGGATGTGGAGGCAACGAAAATCCGATATCGGCATTAAAAATATGCTTCTGCTAATGGTGGACTAGACTGCTAGGATCAGGCATCTTCCCGAGAGCAACTGGAAAAGCTAGACAAAATATAAACAAAATGCTAAAATAGAAGGGAATTTTAGGCAATAAGATCTGAGAAAGAAGCAAACCTTACATTTGGCACTGCTTTTCTCTTCAAGAAAGTTGCTGATTCTAAAAGTGTCAGCCTCGAGGTTGAGAAATTGATCAGGTTTATGGCAGACTAACAGGGCTGATGGTGTGACAAATGGAGTTCAGCATCCACCAAAGTGGGAGGCCCTGGTCCACCCATGACTTTCAGAAGGGACCACAAAAGACTACAATCTAGGCATAAGAATAAATGAGAGAGAGAAAGAGAGCATCCTTCTATACTGAGTCAGCAAACTGTTTTTTCAGGGCCAGATGATAAATATTTTAGACTTTGCATGCCATAGAGTCTCTGTTGTAACTTTTTAACTCTTGTGTTTTATCACGAAAGCAGACATAGACAATATGTAAATGATGGGCAGAACTGCCTGATCCAATAAAATTTTATTTACTAAACAGGTATAGAGGCCTGTTCTTTGTTAGCACTTGGGATTACTGAATAGATATTGACCATGATGCCAGGTTCAAAGAGACAGTGGGAGTGACAGACACCTGCTTCCTGATTGGGAGAGGAAGACACGAGGGATTCAGGGAACCTCTGTCACAGTTTGGGATTACTCCTTGGGTGGTAGGCAGAATATTGCCCCACGCAAAGATGTCCCAGTTCTAGTCCCCAGAATCTGTGAATATGTTCTGTTACTGGCAAAGGGGAACTAAGGTTGCAGATGGAATTAAGTTTGCTAACAAGGTGATAAGGAGAGCATCTTCAATTACCCCAGAGGGTCCAGTGTGAACACAAGGGTCTTTAAAAGTGGAAGAGGAGGCAGAAGAGCCAGCCAGTCAGAGTCAGAGATGGAGGCATGACTAAGGAAGCAGAAATCGGGATGATGTGATTTGAGAAAGAGACTTGATTGGTCAGTCTGACTTTGCAGATGGAAGGCAGCCACGAGACAAGGAAGGCAGGCAGTCTCTAGAAGTTGGAAAATGGAGAAAATGGATTCTCCCTAGGAGGCTCCAGAAAGGAATACAACTTTGATCTTACCCAGTGAGACCCACTTTGGACTTCTGAACTCCAGATGTATAAAAGAATACATTTTTGTTGTTTTAAGCCACTAAGTTTGTGGTGACTTGTTTCACTAACACCAGGACATGCATCCATTCCTCATATTGGGGTCAGGGCTGACAATGTAGGTGGAGTGGGAGGCCTGTGTGCTAGGGTGGGGAGGAAGGCAGAGGCGGAGAAGGAGGCTGGGCCCAGCACCACTCTCTGCAGCTGAGTTATGCCATCCAGCAAGGTAATCTCTAAGCTCTATATTCTAGGAATTAAGAGCAGGGACAATTACTCAGCTGTTCATAATCCTTTGTGATTTAATGTTTCTGTAAAATGATCAAATCCATAATTAACTCAGTTATTTATTTAACTGGCCCCAGGTACTTCCAAACCTGCTGTTTGATTAGAACATAACTGATGAGATTGTAACTTACAAAATTCACAAATGAATATTGTTTCTTGTGAAAAAGAAGTCTATATGCATGACCTAAAGCTGAATAAGTCTCATTACACATAATCTCATAAAGGGGCAAGAGTAGCAGGATTTTACCTCCACAGGCACAAGATGGTGACATGAAGAACAAGAGGGAGAAAAATGAAGTTACCTTGTAAAGCTTCAATTAAAAAAAAACTGGATATTAACATGGTATGCATCCTTTTTAGTTTTTGACTAAGGCATAAAGAGAGTAGATAGCATATTCCAAAGTGGGTAGTTTTATAGAACTAGTTAAACACCTCACACATATTGAGACTATAAGATTGTGAGCTTCTGGGAGACTAGAGAGGATTTTGTGAAATCTTCTTTGTATAGAACTATTTTCTGAAGCCTAACCCACCCAAGGAGAGTGGGGAGCATGGGAGGAATGGATTTCCCTGACCCCAAGTCCAATGAAGGGGAAGATTCTTTCTTGCATTTGGCAGACGCTGTGGATTGATGCCTGACCCATGCCTGAGAGATGCTGTCTGAAACTGCTCGTGGAAACAGGGTAGAGGCTGCATCTGGAGAGCAATGTATTTCCCTCCAGCACTGGGCCGGAGGTACTGACATCCTGAGGAACAGACATGAAATTCATGTCCATCACAAGAATGTTGACCTGGAGTCATTCAAAAAGACATTCTGACCAAAAGGGTGTCTGCCAGAGTACAAGGGGGATCTCAGCAGGTAGAGTTGAGCTTAAACCTCTGAGAACAGAAAAGGAAGGATATTTGTGATGGCCCCCTGAAGGAGAGCCACTGCCGGGTCAAGAGAACTGTGGTCAGGAAGATCCAGCAGACAGTCATCAATTAGATCAGAAAGGTACCCCCAAAACTGGAGTCATCTTTGAACATCTGCCAGATCCAAGAGAGGATTTGTTTCAGTAGTTGAGTGAAAATTTTCCTATCTTCCCATTACTGCCCCCCCACCCCACTACCCCACCAATGCTTCTCTTACCTCTCCTGCTATGATCCTGGAGGGCCAGGAAGAGGAGTAGTGGCTGCCTCTGGGAACGAGCTTCTTTCACGCGCTCCACATGTCCTGCCCCAAGAGAGGGACTTCAGCATGACATTGTGTGTAGAGGAAAGAGGACAGTGTGGTATTTGGCTTGGTCAGCTTAGAAAAAGGCCCTGCGTGTATGTGTTCCATCTGGTGGAAGAGTCTTCAGAGGGACACTCAGAAAGTCCGATGTGGTTCCATGCCTGGTCACTCTGAAAGCAAGGGTTATGGCCTGAAGCAGCAGAAAGGGAGAGGGGGAGGCTAAAAGTCTGGGCTGGAGTTAGGCTTACAGATTCAAAGGTCATGGGACCCTGCTGAATGTGTGGGACTGTGCAGGATTCCCCAGGGAACGTCCTCCCTCCCGGCCAGGAGTGGGAGTATGGAGAATGAACGTGGGGGAAACACCACCAATTAAACTGTGGGAACTGTAGTAGGAGTTTGTTTTAAATACTAAGAACAGCTCCTCATCAAGCCCTGCTTTTGGTCAAAAGCTGCCATTTATGAGACCTCTTCCTCACATCAAGGCATCAGTCTGTGATGTAAGAGGTCATGGGTTAAAAGTCACCCAGGAATTAAATCCGTAAGCTTGATGTTACCAGTCTGTAGAAATAATGAATGGAGTCATTTAGCCAGAAATGTAAAAGAGAGTAGAACTACTGTGGAATGAATGTAGGGATATTTATTAGCCCTTTGAATCACACTCTTATTAGCTCCTGTATGTGAATAGTAATATTGCCACAGTGTCTTCTAGAATGGAAGTAAATGATAATACTTTACTAGCAATAACTACAGTTTACTAGGCTGTATTTTTCCAGGCCCTGACTCGGCCTTTCTTGCACAATATTGTTAATCTTCCCTGGAACAAAGAAAGGAAAATGTATGGACCAAGGACATGAATTAGGTCATGACAGAGAATTCTTATTTCCCATGCATAGCATCAGTGAATGGTTTGTTCCAGCCTATTAATTATTTAAATAGTTATTATCTCTATTTGTCCTTCTTGCTTGAAATGAAAACTGCTGATCCCAGCTTATCAGTGTAACATCTTATAGCAATACAGAGGGTGTGTGCAGGATCTTTTTTAGCAGAGAAGAAAGAAGAGGATGAATCTTACTAGGAGCTAGGCAGCATTCCAGTCACTTTTATATATACCATCTCATTTAATTATGACAACAAACTTGTTATATACATCTTTTACTTCCCTTTTATAAACAAAAAGACCAAGGTTACCAAGTTAACAAGTGTAGGGCCTCAGAATATAATCTCAGTGTCTGATTTCAGAACCTAGAATGCAGAATTGGGCCCTGTCTTCTTTCCATGATACCATTCATTAAGTGTTTTATATGTCTATTTCACTTTTTTCCTCCACACACCCATGATGCAGGTGAGAAAGAAATGATATGCTGACTTTACAGACTGAGCAGTTGTAGAACTGAGCATAAGAGCCAACCTCGGTGACCCAACGGGTCATTGGATTTTAACCCAAAGAAAGGCCCTTAACATCATTAGTCACCAGGGAAATGCAAATTAAAACTAAAGTAAGATATCATTTGGACCCACTAAAATGGCTAAAATAAGAAAGACTGACAACTTTAAAGTTTGGTGACAACATGGAGCAACTGGAATGGTTGCTAATAAGAAAGTAAAGATACAATTTTGGGTAATTGTCTGGCAGTTTCTAATGAAGTTAAACTTATGTATATCCAGGACTCAGCAACTTCATTCCCAGTATTTACTCAAAAGAAATGAAAGTACATGTCCACAAAAGACTTATAACAATATTGCTCATAGCAGTGTTTTTTCTTAATAGATCCAAACTAAACACAACCCAATTTCTATCAATAAGAGAATGGATAAACACAAGACAGTAAATTCATTCAATTGAATAATATTCAGCAATTAAAAATAAACTATAAGACATGCAATAATTTAAATAAATCTTAAAATCATCATGTTAAGCAAAAGGAGTCAGTCACATCAAAGTATGTAATGAATGATTCCATTTATATAAAATCCAAGAACTGGTAAAAATAATCTGTAGAGGTGGGGTGAAGGTTTGAGGTTGGTTGCAAAGGGGCACAAAGAAGAAATGTATCTGATATAGGGTAATGGTTATATGGGTATATACAGTTGTGAAAATTCATGACTAAACCCTTAATGTCTGTGCATTTTTATTTTAATAATTCTTCAATAAAATGTAAAATATTTACTGGGCTCAGTCTTTTAAAAACCTCACATAAATACAATGATTCCCACAATACAATGATTCCAACTTTGCTATACTGTCACAAAGAGAAGGGTGGAATATTTCAGAAACATGTATTGAACACAGATTCTTTTTCTTTCTGTAATAGAAACTTAGTCTTTGCATATATTGTTATAAGTGTGAAGGAAGTGTTCAAGAACAATGTATAAAAATAAAAGTAAATGCTTTATTTCTCTTAGATATTGGCATTTTCATTTGCCAGTTTCCCATTGTCAGCTCCACTGTGAGGGTTAGACAATCAGAATCACCAAAAGGTAGGTTACTGGGGACCTGGACCATGATGGTAGACTAAGCTCAGGCACAGTTATTATTTCCTACCTGAAAACTGGTAGAATAACTGCAATACATATATAAAAAATAAATCCATAGACTACTAGCAACAGGCAAATGTGTCACTACTAGAGATAATTAAATAATAAGAGAATATGCATCTGAATTGATGGAGAAAACTGCCTCTAAAAACACACAAGAGGAGAAGACTTGTATGCCTCTGGTGGTACTCCAAGCTTAGAAACAATAGGAAAAAGGAATTGGAGGAGGGGTGATTGGGGAACGGCATTCAGTGCTATGTAGTAGCTTAGTTTCTGTCCTACCACCAGTTTACGTTGAGCAAGGAAGGCAGTTTTATCCACAGACTCAAGCAGGAAATGTGGATAGCGGGCTAGAAAGACAGAGCATCACTCCAGTAGCTAGGGAAACACTGAAGACGTGCTACTGACACACTGCATCCTGAAATATGTCCTTCCCCTTCAGCATTATCACAAGAAGCAGGCTCTATACATCAAGAGTATCCATAGATGAGTGAACAAAGATGATCAATCATATAGAAAGCAATTATCCAAGAATGGCCAAACATTTAGGAAAAAAACAGTGCCATAAAAGATAGGCACTAAATTCAACCAAAAGAAGAATTAATACTAAAGAAACAAGAACAATGGAGAAAACACTCTTACATATGTATATTTTCATAGAGATACTGACAAGAACAAGTAATTATCAAAAGGACCCAATTAGAGAACTTAAAAATCAGTAAATGGCCAAAATTTAAAAAGTATAATCAATCAAAAAGTAAAATCAATGGACTGACTGGAATAATTGATTTAGCTAGAGTGAATTATAGAATGGAAAGAGTTAGCTGAGAAATTCTAGAATTCATTATGTACAAAAAAAGAGAAAGCATGAGAAAAGTAAATGGAAGTTTGTATACAATTTCTAATATGTACTACATGGGACATATAGGAGGAGTGGAGGTCAATTAATAAAAGACAAAAGAGCATTTTATATATGAGTAAAAACATAAACTTTTAAGTGGAAATGTCTTCCCAAGAGACAAGTAGTAGTTTAAAAAAAAGAACCATATCAAATTGCAGAAATCCCAATTTCTTTTGATTGTAGGGCAATACATTTTCTACAAAGCAATAGAAATTGAATTTTTAGTGTACTATTCTAGATTCCAGAAGCCAATTGAGTAATGTCTTAAAAATTTAGGAATAATGATTTTGAACCATGAATTAACATAGCATGGACAGTTTTTTTTGATACTGTCTGATCAATTTTTTTTTTTTTACTTTGGTATCATTAATCTACAATTACATGAGGAACATTATGTTTACTAGGCTCCCCCCTTCACCAAGTCCCCCCCACAAACCCCATTACAGTCACTGTCCATCAGCATACTAAGATGCTATAGAGTCACTACTTGTCTTCTCTGTGTTGCACAGCCCTCCCCGTGCCTCCCCCCAGATTACACATGCTAATCATAATGCCCCCTTTCTCCCCCCCACCCTTATCCCTCCCTTTCCACCCATCCTCCCCAGTCCCTTTCCCTTTGGTAACTGTTAGTCCATTCTTGGGTTCTGTGAGTCTGCTGCTGTTTTGTTCCTTCAGTTTTTTTCTTTGTTCTTATACTCCACATATGAGTGAAATCCTTTTGTACTTGTCTTTCTCCACCTGGCTTATTTCACTGAGCATAGTACCCTCTAGCTCCATCCATGTTGTTGCAAATGGTAGGATTTGTTTTCTTCTTATGGCTGAATAAAATTCCATTGTGTATATGTACCACATCTTCTTTATCTATTCATCTACTGATGGACACTTAGGTTGCTTCCATTTCTTGGCTATTGTAAATAGTGCTGCGATAAACATAGGGGTGCATCTGTCTTTTTCAAACTGGGCTGCTGTATTCTTAGGGTAAATTCCTAGGAGTGGAATTCCTGGGTCAAATGGTATTTCTATTTTGAGCTTTTTGAGGAACCTCTATATTCTTTTCCAAAATGGTTGAACAGATTTGCATTCCCACCAGCAGTGTAGGAGGGTTCCCCTTTCTCCACAACCTCACCAACATTTGTTGTTGTTTGTCTTTTGGATGATGGCGATCCTTACTGGTGTGAGGTGATATCTCATTGTGGTTTTAATTTGCATTTCTCTGATGACTAGTGATGTGGAGCATCTTTTCATGTGCCTGTTGGCCATCTGAATTTCTTCTTTGGAGAACTGTCTGTTCAGCTCCTCTGCCCATTTTTTAATTGACTTATTTGCTTTTTGTTTGTTGAGGTGCTTGAGCTCTTTATATATTTTGGAGTATGGACAATTTTGTGCCAAGAAATTTGATATTTCATTGAAATGAAATATCACTATAAAAATTTAACTTACTAAAACTGGCACAATAAAAAGTAGAAAGCATGAATTGTCCTTTTATTGCTTTCTTTAGGGGTAATGTTTGTTGTGGAAGTGAATTACTTGACCTTATCTTATTTGTCTATGTATATAGCTGCCACATAGAGAGGACTACCCTATGAAGCCAAGTATGGTCCTACACAGTGAAAAACTGAAGGTCTTCTCCCTGATATGTCCTTCAGTCTACATGTAAGAAACTTTTCCATTATGCTGCTGCACTTATGCATAAAGTGAACATTAACCCCATCCTGCCCTTCTCTCCTGTGTAAGTGCATGATGATTGCAACCTGCATCCAGGTAGAATTGTATAAGCCTTGGCTGGAACAAAAGACAGGAAACATTCATCAATATAAATATTCAAATGAGGTCTTATTCTTCCCATTTTCCACAGATTGATGCTAGGGCAAAGCATTATCTTTTTAAACATTATCACAGGGGAGTCCATGGTGATATTTTATTTAAAATGAAGTAATTTCTGATTCTCTTAACACTGTGTACAAAATGTATTTTCCCCTACATGTTTTAGGCTTTTGTAAGAATATTCCTTATTAAACTCAATATTATATTGTTGAGACTGAACAGGTAATTAACATACTCTGCTAAGAAGGGCATAAATTATAAAAGTTTGCTGAGAAGTAGCTAAGTGGGCAGAAGGTCCTCATGAGGCATACGTAATCCACACTGGGATTTCTTATGAATAGCATGAGCCATGCATCCAAATCTAAGTAGAAATTGTTTGGCTCTTTATTTTAAATGAGAGCCATCTAAATGGCTTCCATCACTATTACTTCTTTTGCTACCATAATCACTGTAGCAATCGAAATAATAGTAATGAATTACCAAATAATAAAATATTAACCAAAGCTTTGTATTTCTGAGAAACTGGTAAACTTCTTCTCTTTTCTGTGGTGTGATCCTTCAGTGTTCTGCTTTTTGCTCAGGCAATCAGAAGCATGCAGAAAAGTTCAAGACTCCATTTTGGAAAGTTCATTAATCCTTGTAGCTAATATATGTCTTTCCTTCCATCTTCTATGATAATGTTCTCTTTCCATTTGTAGTTTATTAACTTTTTTTTTACAAAACTGTCCTACACTGGAAACTTCCCCAACATGAATGTATCATGTATAAATGTATAACAAAATAATAGAAATTGTGGCATTATGGGAGAAACTTTACAGTAAGATTCAAGTGATTCCTTTTGTTTATCCAGGTTCCCCATTACATTCCATTTACCAAAATCCAATTTATTGGTTTATAGGTGTATTAGTTTATTAGAGCTGCCATAACAAAATACTACAAACTGAATGGCTCAGAATAACAGAAATTTATTGTCTCACGGTTTGGAGGCCAGGAGTCTGAATTCAAGTGTCATAGGGCCATACTCTTTCTGAAAGCTGTAGGGAAGGATCTGTGTCAGGCTTATCTCCTAGCTTTGCTAGTTTCTTGGTTTATGGCATCAAAATTCCAATCTTCACATGACATTGTTTGTGTGTGTGTGTGTGTGTGTTTATCTGTGTCTAAATTTCCCCTTTGTATAAGGACATCAGTCATACTGGATTAAAGGCTATTCCAATATGACCTTATCTTAACTAATTTCATCTGCAGTGACCTTATTTCCAAATAAGTTTACATGCTGAAGTACTGGGGATTAGGACTTCTACATAGTGAATTTTGGGGGACACAATTCAACCCATAACAATAGGTTTCTAACAATTTTTCAAAAGCAAACTTCCATTATTATGTGAAATTGGAACTTGTAGCCCCTAAAATAGAAAGCATAAATTCAATAGTTATCAAAATGTAGTTGGGAAGAAATCTATTATTTCTCTCAAAATAATACCCTGTCTTCTCATTGACAATTTTATAGTTCTTAACACAATCATCCAAATGTCTGAAAAGAGGCAGTAAGAGATGAGCACCTCATCAAATGCTGTCTGTTGGGCTGTTTGTTCCCCTTGATGAATACACATGGCTGGTGGCCAGGAAGGAATTACCCTTCATTTAAATTTTTTTATTTACAGACATTTACATGTGTTACCCATTTTATGATAGCTCATCTATACACCAGTCATTCAAGTAGACTAGCTTTGAAGACTGACAGGAGGTATGAGTAAATGCACATTGAGGCTGACAGATGGACAGGCTGACAAATTCAGAGCTGCTCCCACACAGCTTCCATCTTTTCAGCTGGAGCCAATCAGACCCAAGATACACATCAGGCGCCTTTGGAAAATGTCATTAAGTGTTTCTTTCTCCATTTTCACCAAGATCTTGCTCAGGCAGTGGTGAAGTGAAAAAAGTCAATTGTAATAAAAAATGGTGATAGTGTCATTTTTCTGCAGAATTTCCTGCTATGGAAAGGACTTCATTATTAGCAAAGAGCACTGCTCCTGAGGAGCTGCCCTGCTGCTCCTCCTCCTACCCCCGTGGAGAATCACAATGAGATGCTGCGGGAGGCAGCAGTGCAACTGAAGGTTCCTGACCAGTCCTTCTCTGGCTAATCCCAGTGACCCCTTCTTCATTAGCAAGTGCAAAACCATGGAACTAACCCACCATAGATGATATTTGTGAGGACCCAATGCTCTTGAGCCTGTTAGCTGATATGAAACATGTGTTAAAGAGAAGGTCTATGTCTGCATGGGTATTAACTATTAATAATAATATAATAATAGTAATAATGGAATATACTATTTGCTGGACACTATCCTAGGTGCCAGACATATTTCATTGAATCTTCTAAACTATCTTACAAACAGCATCATTTCATCACCATTTTACAGATGAGGAAATCAAGCTAGGTGAATTGCACTTGTTAAGAAGTGTATTTTCTAGTACAATGCTCTTACCATTAATTTATAGTACCTCTGTATTGAGTTCACTGTCTATGTTTCTCCCTATGTAATGCTGTGTGTGTGTGTGTGTGTGTGTGTGTGTGTGTGTGTGTACACATGTGTATATGCTTCTAAGCTGTTTGAGCTGCATAGGAAAGTCTTCAACCCCTCACTGACCTTCCTGCCCCTGCTTTACAAGAAATTGTGCTCCTTTCTTATAGGTCCTAATGCACCTCATAATTTCCAGGTGACTGTAACACAGTCCAGTCGCCCACATGCTCTAGGATGTGCCCTTGTGCATTAAGATAAGAAATCTTTGAGGAGTGACTGAGAACTCTATGTTAGAAGATGCACACTGGCGTGTCAGGGGTTCAACCCTGCTCACAGATGTGATTCCTTGGCCAGCAAGCTTTCTTTGTTCACATTTCCAAAAAAGTTTTATTCAACTTAAAAAATCAAAGATTCCATGGAAAACCTGATTTGCAACTTTTCTAACAACTGGTAACACTTTGCCCCTTTATTATATGACAACCATCAGCAGCCTCCTTTCAAAGGGCACACACTCCCTGGTCCACCCCAGACCCTTCCACTTAGGAGTCTGTGTCTGCATCTATACTGGCCTTCCTAAATGATTCTCATTGCCCACCTGACAGGCTGTTTGACTTTGCCAGTTCCTGCTTTACTTGAATCATGACTCCCTTCATGTGGGTACTGCCACCAAAGCACCTCCAGAGAGCTCATTAGCCAAGAGGGCCCTTTTCTATTCATAGTAGCTGGGGCAGCTGTGTGTGGTGTTTATTTGGAAGCCCTTGATGATGCTGACTGCTTTTGTTACCCACAACCAGCAAAACCCTCTGCTGCTGAGTAGTCAAGCAGGACTGCTAACCATGCCCTGCAGCCTTGAAGGCAGTACTTCTGGGACTGTGAGAGTCTCTAAGAATACCCAGGAAGTGTGATTGCTGCTTCATGGGTTTGAGGACATCTTTTCCACTGAAATGAAGACTCTGATCCTGTGTATTTTTTTCCACCCAGCTGCAATCCATTTGGCGACTATCAATCCTTTCTCCTAAATGGAGGGGAATGACATGAAGTGGAGAAAGTAAGGATTTATCAATTTATCCTGGCAACATGTCACTGCTGTGTTTGGAGCTAGAGATTGTGCTCTTGTATCCGGATTCAACAAATATTTATTGAGCAACTTTTATGTATAAAGTACCATGTTGTGAAGAATGGCTGCAGACCACACTCCATGTTTGTAAAGCACTGACTGACACACAGGATTTTACCTAATTGATGTATTAATCCAATGTATTAATCTTCATTGTGCCTGTTTTACAGATGATGACCCTAGGGCCAAGAATCATAAAAAAATCATATCATAAAAAGCACAACTACAATTTGAACTCAAGTTTGGGCTCTATTTCAATGTAGTTCCTAGAATTTGTAATCTTACCTTAGACTAGACCAAAATAGAGGAAATGATCTCATTGAAAAAACAAACAAATGAATAAACAGCATTCTTCTGGCTGCTTCCAGTGTATATCAAATGGAGTCACAAGTCCTGATGAAAAGATCCTCTCCTCTACCACCCAGAAACAACCATTTTCCTACAACTGCTGGCCGCTGGCAAGGGAAAATCATTATGCTGGAAGAGGGAGCCTCAACATCGCAATCACTGCCGATGTCAACATTAGTGACACAGATGCTGATCTTCGTGACAACACCAGTGCACCGAGCCAACCCTGCAAGTGCTACTGGAGCCCCGCTGCCCTCAGTACTGTGGACACTCGTTAATGTAGGCGTGAGGTAGCATAGCAGCCACTGGACATGTGGGGATGCTGGCACTACTGATAGGCCAAAGCAGGGCTCTGTTCTCCGCCGTCTGCACACACTCAGGTTATGCTGTGCTTTGGGGGGTGGGCCCAGAGCTAAAAGTGATTTAGTTCAGTGGAAACAGTGATGGGATGCTCCATAGCCCCGAGTTCTTTTGCATTTGACCTAGTAAGAAGTGGAGGGAAAGAGTGGTGAGAGTCCTACCGCCCCTGTTTTCAGGCCAGCATAGCCCACATCCACTTGGAGTAGGGCACTCCTATGGATGCACAGCAGACAGCAACATTTCCCTGAGATGATGAACTCCTTAAGAATCAGGCATTTACTGCCATATTTTTTATGCCCTAATTCCAGTAGGGAAGCACAGATATTCATCTGTCATTTATTCATTCAACAAACACAAGCTAAGTACTTATTATATACAAGGTGAAAAACGTAACTTCTATCTTCTGTTTGCTCCCAGGTTATAAAGGGGGTCACAGATGTAGATGTGTAATTACAATACAGTATGAGAAGTGCTGGCTGGAGGTAAAGTCAAGGCTATGAAAATAGAGAGGAGGAGGTATTTTACTTCCTACCTCCTACCTTGGGGGATTCAGAGAAGGCTTTCTGGTTGAGGTGGTGTCTGAGCTGACACTTAAAGAACAAATAAGACTAAGGAACACATGGTGGGGAAAGTCAGAATAGTAAGTAAGAGGTACCAAGGGGGAGAAAAGTTGACACACTTGGAGTGGTTGGGAAGCAACAAGATTTGGGTGGGTTGTGAATGATGAGATCTGGGGCTGATACCTATGAAGGCTTTGTCAGGATGATGGAGGACCCTGAGCATCAGGCCAGGGAAAGACACTGAAGGGTTAAACCAGGGGCTGACTTGGCCGGATTACATCTTAGATCACTTTTGCATGCAGAATAAAAGATGGACCTGTTGAGGGGGTACATGAAAACCTTCTCCTTTCTCTGTGAAGTTGAGTTTGTGAGCTGGACCACTTTGGGAGCTGTAGGGAAGAGGGAATGCCCACCAGGCCAGCGAGACCAGTCTGGCAGACAGACGGTGACAGCTTTCCAGGCACTTTCCCTGGCTACCCCTGTGGTGCAGGAGCCGCTGGGGAGAGAGGCAGCTTGATTCTGCCTCCGTGCCAAGGGCCACCTGTCTGACCACACAAAGCTGCGACTGGCACATGTAGCCACTGAGCCTGAGAGGACAAGGAGCTCCCAGCAGTGCTGTCATCTTCAGGAACCTGGAGATGCTGACATGAGGAGACCATGCACCAGCCTGTGCACCCTCCTCACAGCAGCGGTGGCTGCAGAGCAGGGCTGGGCTTGAGGCCACATGAGTTGGCAGGTCTGCCTGGTCTCTGTCTTGCCCCCCGCAGCTCCATCTGTCCAACGGTGGATGTCAGCCTTGAAAAGTGCCAGCATTTGAATCTGGCAATTCAGAAAACGGCAAGAGGACATGTAAGATGTATGCCCGTGGGTGGAAGACTGTCTAAAATGTTCAGGGCTAGAAATCAGTCCCAGTGTGACCCGAGATAGCCTTTAAACACCGTCCCCATCCTGCTTTTCCATTTGTTTGTCATTATTATTCTTATGGATGCCAAAATGAATGTATCCGAAAAGACGCTTACAATGGAGCCTGGAAACGAAAGCCTAACTCAAATGCCATAAGCATCAGTGATTTATTTGCTCCAGTAACTGAGAAGTTCAGTGATACTTTGAGGCATGGCTGGGTTCAGGGGTTCAAGCTTATGTAAAAGCCTCTCTCCTAGCATTCCTAGGCTTAGAACATTTTAAATGCTCAGACTTTCATATGTCCTGAAAAGTAACCTTTCATCAGATATGTGATTTTAAAATATCTTCTACCATTCCGTGGGTTGCCTTTTTATTCTGTTGATAGTGTCCTTTGTTGTACAGAAGATATTAATTTTGCTCTAGTACAATTTATCTATTTTTCTTTTGTTTCTTGTATTTTTGGTGTCATATTCAACAAATCTGCCAATTAGAATGTCATGAAACTTTTCCTCCATGTTTTCTTCTAAGAATTTTAGAGCTTATGTTTAGGTCTTTGATTCATTTTGAGTTTATGTTATATGTGGTATAAGAGAAGGGTCTGGCTTCATTGTTTTGCATGTAGCTATCCAGTTTTTCCTGCACTATTTGCTGAGAAAACTGCCCTTCCCCACTGAGTAGTCTTGGCGTCCTTTGACCATATATGCAAAGGTTTGTTTATGGGCTTACCATTCTATCCATTGTTCTATATGTCTGTTTTGATTACTGTAGCTTTGGAGTAGGTTTTGAAATCAGGAAGTGTGAGACCTCCAACTTTGTTCCTTTTCAAGATTGTTTTGGCTGCTCAGTGTCCTTTGAGATTCCATATAAATTTCAGGATGGATTTTTCTGTTTCTGCAAAAAACACCACTTATATTTTTATAGTGTTATGGGTTTTATTGTGTCACCTGAAAATTCACATGTTGAAATCCTAACTCCCAGTTAACCTCAGAAATATGACTGTATTTGGAAATAATTAAGGTAAAATGAGGTCATTAGGGTGGGCCCCAATCCAGTACAACTGTTGTCCTTATAAGAAGAGGAGATTTGGATACAGAGGGAAGACAATGTGAAGATACAAGGGGAAGACAGCTATCTACGAGCCAAGGACAAGGGCCTCTGAGGAAATCCTGCCAACACTTGGTCCTCAGCACTGTGGGGAAATAAGTGTCTGTTGTCTAAGCCACCCTGGCTGTGGCCCAAGCACACTAGTACACATAGGGGTTGCATTGACTGCAGATTGCTTTGGGGGAGTGAAATTTTTAGATAGGCTGAATTTCATAACTTTGGGCTGAATGTGTAAAAATCCTCAGCCAGCAGTCAAATTTGTGTGAGTTTAACTCAGTAGAGGTGTTGCTCCTATATTGGGACCTACATAAGAATATAATATTTTTTCCATTGGAGTATTTATCCTTGGAGAGGCAGTTTTCTTAAGGTCCTAGTCATGGTTAGAATACATTTACCTGCCCTGTTTTAATAGGCAGGAGTATTGTGCTTAAATGATTATTTTTTCCATTTTCCTTTAAAATATTCCTCTTATTAAACTTATAGAGCTGCACAAGCCAGTTTTAGGCTAAAAATAGTATAGTTGCTACTGCTGCCACTGTTCCATGTGGAAAATATAGCCAACTGCTTTACAGAAAAGGAAAAAATAATTTTCTGAGTGTATTCTTAAGATAGTGTGGAAGCCATGCTTACAAGGAGCCCCTAAACTGACAATGATTCAGATTTCCTGTACCAATGTCATGGTTTTTATTATTTTCCTACAGGCAGGACAGAAAGCAGGATTCTTCAGTTTCCTTCCACCTAACACATTGCTGGTGACAGAGGTAAGGGCAGAAAATGAAGAATTAGATTTGGGGTTAGCAAACTATAGCTGTGGGCCAAGTCCATAGCATACCACCTGTTTTTGCAAAGAAAAAAAGAAAAAAAGAAGAAGAAATAAAACAAGAAAAAAATTGGAACACATCCATTTTCATTCTCCTATGTTCTCTCTGGCTAAGTAGTTTTGACAGAGACCTCATGGCCTGCAAAACCTAAAATATATATGATCTGGTTCTTTATAGAATAGGTTTGCTGACTCTTGGCCTAGACTACTAATGAGTGATGTTTGAGTAATTTGCTCAGACCTCTCATTTCAGAGATGAGAAAATGAAGACACTAATCTTATTAGGAGTGAAGGGTTCCATGTTGACAGCATGGGACAGACTAAAGAGAAATAGATGGGCTCTTACAAACTAGCCTCTCCTGGATTGGGGCAGGGCCAGCAGACAGGAATGACTAGCAATGAAGCACCTATACCCTGAGAAGTACAAGGGAGGCAGAGTTATAATTCTAAGAATTCCTGGTGAGGTTTCCAAGAGGCGGTAACGAGGATGACACCTGGGATGGAACCAAAGATTAGGGGAATCAATGACAGGTGTCTAGGTCCCACTGGTAGGGACATGGAAAACTAGATAGGATTTCCAGCAACAGCTGTGCTTGGCTTCTGGGGGCTGGGCCATGTGGGAGTTAGTGGTATGTGATGAGTGTTAGCTCTGACACTAGGTTATAAAAGACTGCAGCTTCTGTCTTGGGGTCTCTCTTTCTCCCTCTTTGAGATCATTCTTAAGGCACTCTCTTATGGGGTGCATGGAATCAAGAGGAAAGGTAAATATGACACCAATCACCTGGTCCTTCCATTCTCCTACACCCCTGGCTCAGGGTTGTGATGGGAACTGAGACTTTTTATGGTTTAGTCTACCCATCCCCACTCTCCATCCCCAAATTCCCATCCATGAAAACAAAACCAACTCCCTACTGGTCCCTTTCTCTCAAGACAGTCATAATGAAATGCTAGGGGTGGGATCCTAGGTGTAGTCCTTTTTGGTTTTTTGGATGACTTCTTTTGAAGAGAAAAAAGAGTTCTAAGCACTATTGCCACAACTATTTCATCCTACTTAGGGGGAAATTTAAAGAAATCAGAACATTATTCTGACTGGATTAGGTTGGCCAGCGTGAAGCTGTCTTTTGAATAGTAATGCACTTTGAGCCAAATGCATTCTCTATCTGAACCAGAAAAATTAGAATGGGCTTGGTTTGAATGGGATAAAAACTCTCCGCAGAAACCTGGTTTGCCTTTGTCATCCAGCATCCATGCTGAGAGTCACACCCATAAAACCTTAAAGGCTGGGTCTGTTGACTTCCTGGTCTCTGAGGAGTACCACGTGTCATGGTACTCGGAGTCTTTTTCAAAGTCAACATGCTACCAGCAGAAATTTATTTTTGGCTATGTATTTATTCATTCACTCTTTAGACATTTACTGAACATACATCAGTTGCTTACTTTCATGAGGTACCAGGAACATAAAAAAGAAGTTAACCTCTGCCCTTGAATGGCTCACAACCAACCTAGGTGGGGGCAATTCAGACATAGTAAAAGGAATTAATGTGCCAGGAGGAACAATAAGAGTACTTGGAAGGGGTTATGAGGATAGTTTGGTAATTTTTGATATTCACGGAAACATTCTGAGTCTTATAATAATAAATCACTCATTTAGCTCTTATAGTCACGGCTTGATTTTTACTGAACTAGAAAAGATTACTTTATATATATACATATATATATGAAATTTCTACAAGGAGAAAAATTATAAATCCATTTTCTCATTAGAGTGGTAGTGAAAATAACTAAAATTGTAGGTGGACACAATTCAAATGCAAATGTAAGTGTGTTTCATAACTACTAGAAAATTTTCAGAGCAGAGCTTATGCACATACTGCATCACCATAGAGTTGTTACATCATTTCAGCAAGACAGAACCTAACAGAAGTACTTTCATATTATCTTCTAAGAACCAAGACATCAATCATTATAGCATCCATAACTTCGGAGAGGTTTATATTCAAACATGGTATCTATTACAGATTTTTTAATAATTCGATTTTTTTGTACTGATACTGTATTTGGAACAGCTAGTTCTATTTAAAACTTAGTATCTATTTTTTAAAATTTATAATTTCTTACATAGCTGGGCAACAATACTGAGTTATTTCGGTGATATAGGAAGTGAGGCCATTAGACCCATGTTGGTTGATGGGGAGAAGTGCAAAGTTTTGGGATTGTCCACTAGGTAGGGGATAAATGCAAAATCTGAAATCTGAATTTAAGGAGCATTGAAAATACCTCCAGCCACGGAAACTCTTGCCACTAATTTCTCTCAAAACCATCTGCAGATGTGTGCATATTAATTGGCTTTCGGCATTGTTACCTAAGAGGAGTAACACATTAGATAGCTAAAATTAGAAGGCCAAAATTAAAAAAAAAAAGAAAATACACAGCTTGGTGAGCCAATGTAGATGGGGTGTTACAGCAAAGAGACCCTCACTGCTGGACAGGAGGGATCCTTAATCTCTGAGATGTGAGGGGCAAAAAGTGCTTAGGGCATATTATTGAAAAACTATGCTGCCTCACTCTTACGTCTAGATCTGTGCGCAGAGAGGTGAGCGCTAGTCACCATTCACACTGCCCTGCACGTTTACAGCATGCTTTTCTTTTCATGGATTTGAATACATCAATGATCCTGGTGATGAGTGAGGGGGAGATGGAAGCCAGGAGAATTGGAAGGCAGTTGGCTTTCATCTGTCTTATTTGTTTAAGTTTAGGGGGAAAAAATTTTCCTTCAGACTTTAAAAAAAAATCGTAATTGGAAATGCAAACAATGAAAATAAAAGCTACAGTTTACAGAGAGCTTGCCATGCACTAGGCACTGTAGTGTTTTAGGTGCATCATCTCATTCAATGGCCCCTGTGCTTCTTCTGCCTTTCCTCAAACAGTAACAATCTCTTCCAGAACAGCTAGTTCACCAGCTCATAGCTGCACCATAAAGGGATTCCACTTTATTGCAATTCCAAATTAATAAAGTCTCCCTCACTCTTGACCTAGAGGAGCTTTGAGATTGTGAACACAGTGTTCCTGAGCATCAAGGAAAGTTGTGTCCCTTTCTTTCTTACCCAAGGCCAGGCTTAGACAAAGGAGACTATTCTTTGCCAGGCAGTCCTGGACACTTACCATTGTAAGAGGAACGGCCTCAGTACCATCTCTACTGCTGGAACTGCAAAGTTAAGATCTGCACCTGCCCTAGTCCCACCTCTCTGTTCCTCCAGGTCCCACCTGCTTCTTGGATTCAGAGCCCTCACTTATCTCGTGCTATCCAGTGCCAGGGCCGGAGAATGGCTTTCCCGCGTCAAGGCCCTGCCCAAGTTAACACCCTGAGATTCCTGGGGCTCCGGCTCTGTGCTGTCTGAGGCGCATGTGTAACAAGGCCGATCTGTCTGGGATGCCTTCCAAGAAGCCTGATGCCAAGGGGAAGACCTGAGGAAAGACACGGACGTAGGAGCCTCAAATATTGTGAGTGGTTCACTATAGAGATTTTGTTGCTTTTCAGGGGAACCTGATCTCCTCTACGAGGTAGATGGAGGCTCAGACTCACTGTTCTTTAGGCAAAGAGATGCTGCAATTCTATTCCTTTCAATGAGCTACTCAGGAGGAGCCGCTTAACACTCAGGGCACTTCCGCTTTTTAAGACCCATCCTTCCCTTTCTTTGTTTTTCCTTCCTTCACTCCTCGGTGTATTTTCTCCTCAACGTGGCTTTTGTTGGTGGTATTTGGACGGCTGTTTTCTCTCCTCAGGGTGTGCTCCAGGGTTTGATCTGATTGTCCTGCTGTTCCCGTGTCACTTGGCATTATGATGAATGGGATAGGGATCAGAGTTCAGCAAGAAAGCATCTGTTCGCCCGCACTGCGTAGTAGAAGTGCTCAGAGATGCTCTTTAATGAAAGCTTGGAGCAGATTTGCATAGAAAAGGCTATCTTCTATCCCTCCAAAACTGGGGGACCAAAAGGCAGTCCTTATCTGGAGGGCCCAAAAATGACTAAAGAGAAGTAGGAATATCTTAGGGGAGTCCCTGCATGGGATGTCTTTTCTTCTGTAGGAGAGGCAAGGTGGGGCAGGAGGTGTGCGGGGAGTGTGCGTGGCGGTTTAGAAAGACAGGGTGATTAAACCGGGAGGAGGTTGAAAATGGAAGCTCTTGGACAGCCTGGTCCTGACCACTGACCTGTTTTGCTCGTTGAACGATCTCACCAAAGAAGAGTTTCCACTGCCACTTGCAAAGCCTCCCACTGAGCATGTGCCTTGGCCTCAGGTTACTGCGCCGTGGCCATGGCGGGCTCAGGTTCTCTAACGGACTCTCCTCACCGTGACAGTTCTTCCACTTCCCCGAGTAGCCGGAATCCCCACTTACTAGGGGCTGCGTCGGCATGGGAGGAAAGGGGGGATAATGGCTCTATTGTTCCTTTAGCCTTATCAGATGGGGCAAATGTCCCCTTCATCTAGCCCTGCCGCCAAACACGGAGTACGGACCCCTCAGAGCCTCACCTTCCTTCCACTCCGACTTTGTTCTATGGAGGAGGGTTTCTGTGTGCCCCTCGCCGCCCTCCCTCCATCAAACCTACTTTGGGACCCGTGAGGACAGTTGCCTTTTTCTGCTTCAGAGTGGAAGCTGAGAGGGTAAGAGAAAAACACAGATCAGAAGACTCATTTTAGTTCAGGTTGGATCTGCCTCCTCTGGTTCCTCCTGGACCCCTGGGGAGACGCATGGCCAAACCCAGCAGCGCAGCGGCGGGGCAGAGTCCACCCGACCCCCGCGCAGGCACTAAATACCCAGCGAGGACAGCCCGGCGTCACCGGACTCAGAGACGAAGCGGTCTCCCAGGCTTGGTCGGGATCTCATCGCCGCTTCCCGCCCCGCGGGCTCCAGGGAGTCCCCGCGCAGGGCGCACCTCTGCTGTTGGTTTTCCCTGCTGGGAAGCCAGCCGAGCCGCCAGCTGCTCGGGAGGCCGCAGTCTTGCTCGCCGCCAGCGCCGGCTCGCTCTCCAGCCTCTGCCGCGCTCGGGAGTGAGCGCTCAGGGTCCCTCTCTGAGCATGCGCCGCCCGACACCGCCACCCACCCCCGCCCTCTCCGCCCCCTCCGCCCCCTCCCCGCCAGGCTTTTGCTCCTTCCTTTCATTAAACAAACGGGAGATCCTGAAACCTGGACCCCGTGCAAGCGGCCGCGCGGGGAGGAGGTGGAGGCGGGTCCGAGCGCAGGATGGGCGTCGAGGGGGAGCTGTGATCCCGCGCACCCCCGCCCCACGCGCGCGCACATACACACACTCGCACACACGTACTCCCGCGCGCGCGCGCACACACACACTCACACACACTCGCACACACTCGCACAAACGCACTCGTACACGCCCGCGCCGCGAGCTGGCCGGCTTGCTCTCCCACGCAGGCAGCATATAGCAGAGCCTGGGGAGCGTGTCCGGCCGCTGCCTGGATGCACCTCGCTCCCGGATGCCCGACAGCCCAGTAGGGCTCAGGGAGGTCGCCCCACTACCAGAGGTGAGTAGGGCGCCCGCAGCCGCCGGCCGCTCCGCGGCGCCGCGGCTGCAGGGGGCAGGTTCCCGGCGCCACGCCGCGGCGCAGGTGGCTCAGAAGCAGCTTGTGGGGTTTCAAGGTGCAGATGAAGGCGGCGCTGGGGCTGTGCAGGGGAAGAGGGCGATCCCTGGGGGTCGCCGCCTGCGAGGTGTCAGATCAACGCAGCGGAAAGCTACAGCTTCCTTCTTCGTAAACTTTCCTCCCCCGTCATTTGGGAAACGTGGAGACAAAGGGGGCGTGGAGGCTCCCTGCGTCCCGTTCCACCCCCCTGGCTGCGGGCTGCGACCGGAGCGGCGTGCGGGCGGGGGCGCCCTGCAGGTACCTGGTGCTACGTCCACCCGCCTGGCGGCGGTTGGGCTTTCTCACCCTGAGGTGTAAGCGGTACCTTTGATTTTCCCTCAGACTCGGGCACCTGTCGTCCTTCCCTCCCGGCCCCCCACCTCCCGTGCACCCTAGGCTCATCGTAGTGTGTGGGTGTGGGTGTCACCTGGAGAACTGGAGGGGCAGCCTTTGGCTTTCTCCTTCAGTGCCAGTGCCAGAGTCGCCAGGGTGAGGCTTGGGTCAGTGCAGGCATGAATGATGAGTTCCTGAAAGGCTTGCCATAATCACCTCCTAGAAACGTTGGGTGCCGGGCTCCCTCCCCCCCTCTCCCGGGAAGGTGCTGTCTTCACGCACACCAGGGCGGCAGCGAGGGAGCTGGGCTGGACTGCCGCGGTGGCTGCTGCAGCTGCGGGAAGCTGGGGCTTTATTTTTGCCCTGGGGTTTTATGATACACACAGGTGGACTATGTGAAGGATTCTGGGTTATTTTTCTTTGTGGGGATTTGTTTTCCCTTTTAACCTCTTAAGTGGGAGAGATTCTCTGCAGCCTGATACCTAACTGCTGGACAGGCACCGTTTCTGAATATCTCTTCGGTACCAGGGAAGAGGTTCCCAGAAAAGGATGCAAGATGTCACTGGGGCGGAGGTCTCAGAGCGCAGAGAGCCAGCTGGCACCTGGGAATAGCCTTAGATCTTATGGTCCTTTGAAACAGCAGAGACTGGGTCAGAGACTGGGTGAGGAGTCCAGATCTGGGACAAAGGGGATCAGAAAAGGGACAGTTAAGGCAGGAAGAGGTTGAGTGTGAGGCAAGGTACCTTGCAGCCTTCACTGAGGTCATAGGTCTCTTCTCCCACTTCTTCTATGATTGGTGGCTTTTATTCATGGAATAGGACTCTGACTTGGAGATTTCTGGAATGTCACATCTGGAGTATAAAAAGATTTGATTATTCCTGCAATAATCAATCACAAATTCGTTCTTTAAATCTAAAAGTACCATGTGTGAAAGTTTCTTCGGTCTGGTTTTGTTTATACCTGGAAGGTGGGATGGGCAGACAGATACATTTTTGGATCTTCTATACCTCAGGAATACTGTATTTGTAAGACAAGTGTGTGGGGAACCTGGAAGCCAAGCTGATTCTGACAGAAAATACTAGAAGCTCAGATCCAGTACTTGTGACTATGGGTTTCTTTAAGATGGTAGGTTGAGGCCATCCCTCTGCTGCTCTGGTGACCTTTTTAAGTTTTTATCTTTAATATTTTGTAACTTCTTTGAAGTGGAAAAAAGCATGATATACATAAGGCTAACTGAGGAAGTACACCTATGAAAGAGACCTTGTAAGTCAACATAGCCAAAGGTAAAGAAAGTTTTGAGGAGGGCATTGGGAAAGTAATACATATTATTAAAACAGCTCTGTTTTTATGATTTTTAAAGAGTTTGGTAAGATAGAAATTTGAACGTTTTTTAATCTTTTTTTAAACAACTAGTAAATAAAGATCTTCCCAGAAATATTTTCAAGTGGAAATTGGCATAGAGGGGGTTTAAATACAATTGTCAGCATATGTCCTTTTTATTTCATGGTGAACATTCTAATCATTTTCTTTGAAAAACTTGGCAAGAAAAGGTTAAGATTATTTTTCTTTTTACTAGAGCTATTTTCTCTATGATATATTTCCTCTTCCTATACCTGCAGGTTCAATTCATTTGGTTATATTCAGATTCTATTTATAGGTATTTATTGTCCCTCTACTCCTATAGTTAGCATCAAAGGTCATATAAAAATATAGACCATAGTTTTGGCCCTCAAAGGGCTTATGATCTAGTTTTAAATACAAGACTAACCATGAAATAATTAGAAAGAAGGATAGCTCTGTACTATACTGGGAGCTCTTAACATACATACTATTTTCTTCATCCTCCCTCCTGGATTTCCTCAACATTCAGAAGACACACCTCAGCACTTATTATGTGCTGGAAGCTGGAGAAAGAAAACACAAGGAAGTAATAAATAGTCCCATCATCCAAGCAGGGAGAAACAGGTATTCAGCTAACTGTCATGCAGTCTGATAAACTGTTACAATCGGGGGTCAATCAAGTGCCAATAGTAAAGACGTCTAAGTGATTATTTTTCTTCCCTGGGGAGCATTTGAGTAGGTGATCTTTGAGATATTTTGGGAGGATAGATAGTCTTTTACCAGCTAGGGAAGACTAGAAGAATATTAAGGCAGAGGAAATGTGTGAGAGTACCTGGCAAGTCAGGGTAACTATAAACTATCCCATGTGGCTAGAGCACAGGGTGCTGGAGTGTGGGTACAGAGACACAGAGACAAATAGCACCTGGGTGACACTAATTAGCTGATATGGATAGAGATGTGCCCAGGATGCTATGGAAGCACAAAGAGAGGGCATTCACTTAAAGGAAGGTAAAAAGATCAAGAAGATTTCTTAGGAAGCTTGAGGTGATCTGAGTCTTGAAGGTCAAGGAGAAAAAGGCTTTCCAGATAGGAACAACTAAATGAAAGTTGGAAGTAGCTCTGTGTGGCTTCAGCAAGAGATGTGGGATCTTGGCTCCGTGCAGAGGCACTGTCAGGCCAGAGATATAAGGAGAGATCAATTGTGAATGGAAATATCCCAGATAAAAGAGCTTCAATTTTTTCTGAAAGGTCAGCAGAGAGTTAGAAGGTTGGGAAAGTTTGAGCCATGGTCAGATTTGCTCAGAAAACAATGGCTGGGACCACAGTGTGGAGGTTGGATTGGAGGTGGTGAGACCGGACGCAGGGAGTTTATTGTGGAACTATAGGTGTGCAATGATGAGGATGGTAGCATTGGGGAGGTATGTCTGGGAGACAAGTGAGAAAAAGGAAACCCTGCTAATATAAGAAGGAACTCCTTATATGTGCTCCCATACGACCATCTACTCCCCAGCATTCATCACAGGCTTGGCACAGAGTAGGGACTCAAGGAGTATGTATCTAATGACTGACTCAATCAATGAATGAGAAATCCAGTCATGAAGTGGTGATTCCTCCATTAGAATAGCAGAAGCTAAATCCTGACTTCCATTTCTTCAAGGTGACCAACCTTTGGGAGGCCCATGACAGAAGGGCCCAGGGAGACTACCTCTGTGAAGACTTGTCCTGTGAAGGGCCAATAAGAAGGCGTTGTGACAGCACAATTTTTTATATTTAAAAAATCGTATCATTGGTCCATCTTGAAAGCAACAGTGCTTAGCACATTTCCTGGTTCATACTAGGCTGGTGGTAACATGAATCCCTTTTCTTTCCTCCTTCATTGTCAGAATTTCCTGATATCAAGAACTTTGCTCAGATTTTTAAGGCAATATGGGGTCTAGAAGTTTGTAAGCCACAGGGTCTCACTTAAAGAGCTCATAGCATCTTGGCATCCTGGGATGAAGGCAAGACCACCCATGTTCCGACCGTCAACCATGTAGCCCTAGCAGTCAGGTCCCTCACTGGAATTAAACCCAAGCATATTGAGTTCCAATCTTAAAATCCTACTAAAACATGTCAGAATGAATAAAAACTTAAGAGTTTATTTTCAGGTTTCAGTGGATGAACAAGAAGGAGTATCAAAGATAGCAATGTTTTGGCCTTTGCCACAGGTTGAGCGGTGGCAGAGGAATGGGGAGGGAGACTAGCTCAGAAAGGTGAAAGTCTCAATGCTATTTTGAGGGAATTGATTTCGGTGTGAGACTGGAACATCCTGGAAGGTACAGATCCCAGCGTGTAGCGATTTAACATAAATGCCAACGTTATTTTTATTAAGGGAGAGGATGGAGAGGGTCAAAGACTAAGTCCCAGCATTGGCAAAATTTAGAGATTGAGGAGAGAAACAAGTACCCCAGAACACTCAGACAAGGTGGGAAAGACCTGGCATGAAAGCAAAAACCTAGGAGTGGTGAGAAGGGGGAGTCAGACCTAATAGGAGCAAGCCTACCTGTGGGCCAGGCCTTGTGTGAGTGCCTGCATGTGGGATCTTGTTTAATTCCCCACCACCCCTGAGTCCCTTCTCCATTTGACAGCTGAGGCAGCTGAGACAGAAATTCTAATGGCCTGTCCAAAGTTACCAAAGGCAGTAAGTGGCAGAATCAGGTCTCAAAGCCCACTTTAACAATCCTACAAATGGTCTCCTCTCTTCCAAGGTGTACATTACCAGGATGATTTTAAGTGCAGAGATGTTGAAAAGATTGAAAGTAGGGAACTGTAAGAAGATACTGTAGAAGAGTTCTCTGATGACTGTTAAAAAAGAGAGTTTGGTGCAGGAGTGTGCTCAGAAGCCATATTCAGGGAGTTCTGTGGGGAGTGGGAGGTAAATGCAGGCAAGGGGCAAACATACAGTCATTTATGAAGTCTATTGGGGAACTTATGGGGCCATAGGGAGAAGGTACAGTGAGCCTCAAATGCTGTTGTTGTCAAGGGGGAGCACGTGAGGACAGCCAAGGTCCAAGGAGCACAAAAGGTGTGGGGAATGAGAGCAGGAGACAGACAGAGGAAGGATGCCTCTTTCCAAGAATATGAGAAGATGAATTCGAGGGCAGATGTGGGGTGTGGTCCTCTCCCCTAAATCTGAATGGCTGAGGAGCTTACTAAAACCCAGAAAATTCAGATCCTTGAGTATCCTAGAAATTGAAGGAGTCTCTGAGTGTCGTACTCTAAGGGTGTCACTTGGGCATCCAGCATCATGAAAGTTGTTTATGCAGCACAGTGACGGAGAGCACAGACTGGATTTAGGCTTTATGTGAATTTTGGCTCTGCCCTTATCAACTGTGTGGCTTGGGACACACTGTTTACTTCTCTGTACTTAAAATTACTCCTTTTAAGATGGCAATCACCATCTGAACCCATCGCATAGAATTGTGAGGATTAGATGAGTTCGTATTTGAAAAGTTTGACACAGAGTAAGTGCTCAGTAAATGGTAGGTATTATGTGTGACAACAGTGAGCTGAAAAACATAAGGTTATGATTTATGATTTATGTTCAGGACTCTAGAAATTGTGTGCTTCAGTGCTTGTTTAAAAATACATATTTTTGTTGGTTATAAATAGCTGGCTCTAATCTGCTCTTCCTGAGTGCAGGAATTAAATCGCCAGACACAAATACGGCAGGAGCAGACCAGCTCCGTGGTCATAAGCCAAGGTGGAGTAGATGTGTGCCGGGTGTGTCTGCCCAAAACATTTGCCTAGTTGCCTCCTTCTCATGCCTCTCTGGGGAAAATGAAAGTTTGCTTGCCTGTAGGCTGGTCCTCACATTTTTCAGGTTTATAGGTGTCACACAACAGCTCCTTAGCTGTTTAGCAAACTGTTTTCAGGGAAGTGGCTACATGTATTCATTACAGCACCTCTTTGGTACGGAGGGATGTAAACTCTAAATATCAGATGTGAGATTTGTAACATCCTTTGGGAAAAGCCTCCATTCTTCATGGAAAAGTTTGTGGTGTGTTCTAAAATAGAATCCCAGTGGATATGGAAGCCACATCATCTAGCTAGTTGGCAACAGGGCAGTGATTAGAACCTAGGTCTGACCATACCCAGTGCTCTTTGCATTGCACTCTGCTAGATACTTATATTTATTGTTTTGTAACCAAAGACTGATTCTTTTTGTTGTTGTTGTTCCTCCATCCTATTTAGGCTTCATAATTTATCACAGTTCCCCAGCTGAGATTCTCCTTTTTTACCTTCAGGTCTTTGGCATGTTGTTCTATTTCTGGAATTCCATCCTTGGGCCCCCTGCCTAACACCTTTAGTCTTTTAGGTCAAAGTCACTTCTTAGGGAAGTTGTCCTGATCTTTTAGCAGTAGGATTGGTTTTCCTTTCTATGTGTTTCTGTAGTCCTCAACTTTGTACTTTTATCACCTATCACATACTTGTCACATAGTAATTATTCAGTAAACATTTTGGATTGAGAGACTGAGCGAATGAATCTTGTCCTTTTGAGTCATTGCTGCAGCCCCAATACTGCAGCTTAATGTTATAGAAAAATCATAGAATTTTAAAGTGCAAACGTTTACTAGAAGTTTATCAGATTTCCGAGTGAAACAAGAATAGGAGGTTGAGAACCAGAGACGTTAAGTGACTCACCTGAGGGCTGTGTAGCCAAGACATGTGAGAACTGGGACCAGAACCCCCATTCCTGATTTCAGATGCCAGGGTCTCCCCAGGGCCTGGGTCAGGGTGAGCAGAGGGAGGTGGGGTCATGTGCTTGCTGGGTCGGTTCTTGTCGTTATTTACAAGTCTGATGTTTTGTTCATCATGGATTTTTTGCATTAATTTTGATTTTTAAAAATATTGCATTAAAATGTTGTTTATCTTGATTACTGAGTTTTTTTGCTTCCCTTTTAATTTTGGGCCCAATGCAAGTACTCATTTGCCTCACCCTAGTTGTAGCTCTGCTCTTTCCACACAGTAGGAGGGAGAACATTTCCCTGCCTTCTAACACTGGTGTACAAATGCAGTTACACTGTCTATGGCGTGGACCCTAATTGAAAATTTCAAAGAAAACACCATTCAGTTTAGTGATATGAGCTGTTCCTGATCTGGGTGATCTGCTAATGAGTAAACACTACCTTTACAGCATGAAAGGAAAAAATGAAAGTTGAATAAAAGATCTTACTACCTGCCTCTCTATCTATCTATCTCAGGGCTAAAGGACAATGTAGCAAACTGTTTTCAGGAAGTGGCTACATGTATTCATTACAGCACCTCTTTGGTACTGAGGGATTTAAACTCTAAATCTCTCAGATGTGAGATTTGTAACATCCTCTATTTATAAGTTGATATATGTGGTTGCTTATATATGCCTGTATTTTTGAGTTTTTTGAGAAAATTATTTTACCCATCAACTTAGCTAGTCTTGGCTTATGGCACTGCTGGCCTATTTTTAAGATCTCAGGTCAGAGGTTTAAAAAAAATTGGCCGTTTCTAACCAAAAAATAGGAAAGGAAGAAAAAGAAGCATTAATGGAAAAGAGATAAAGAGACAAAGGAAGGAAATTTGAGAGGGTATCTATTTAGTACTGTCTTACTAAGAAGTATAGAATGGGCTTTATATATTTTATTAGTTTCTACAGCATGCTGGAATAGGTATTAATGTCCCCATCTGGTAGCTGAGCACACCAATTCTCAGAAAGGCGAGCTTACCCAAGCTCTCGAACCAAGAGCTGGATTCAAACCCAGGCATGCATTGAAAGCCTGTGGTCATCCCACTTCATCCTTCTGATTTTCAGAGGCTTAGGGTGACAGGTCACCCCATTACTTTCTGCCCTCAGGGAAGCCTTAGGTGCAGGGCTTCAGTGGCTTATCTGGGTTTGCTGGATGGGAACTCAGCAGTCAGCTCCCCTCCCTGCCTTTATTCCCTCCTTCTGTGGTACATTTATCCTTTCACATTCATCAGTAACAACAGAAAGCAGAGATGCATATACATAGGAAATAAACACCCTTCTTGGTGTGACTGTCATCAATTTTACATGACATGCAAACACAGATTTTATACTGCCTCCGTTATGTTCGAAAGGGCTTCTTTTGGGGAGTATTATGGCATCAAGTGTTCTAGAAATGTTCACAGACACAGACTGAAGGAAAGGTGATCGTAATTACTGGAGCAAATCCGTCATGATGACGGGCAATGTATTTGCATGGCTGACAGTCAAGGGCTTCGGGGGTGCTCTTTTTATTGATGTTTCTGATGAGTAGCATGAAGCAGTGACCTCTACCCCCAACATTTTAAATTCAATGAAATCCATAATCAGGTTGGGATCACATATAATTAACAAGAATAAAATCTGGTTGAGAGTAATGCTGTTCAGCTCAGAGCTGTACAAGCTGAGGATGCTTTATCATTACTCCCATCTTCCAGCCTTTGCTAACTACTGCTTCCGGGCAAATCCACACACTCAGATGCTCGGATAATCAGCCCACAGCCTTCTCTCCTGGGTATGTCACAGGAACTGGAAAAAAGAGAAAACCACAGACCTTTTCATTCACATTTATATTAACTGGACAAAACATTATCTTTGTTTTTTTTATTCTCCCTCATGGTGTGAAAGCAAGGCAATATCTCTAGGTTTGAGAAAATCTTTTGGGTTTTGTTTTTACATGAGCTGACATGTAACATGTGACACAAGCAATTTGTGGCCAGGCTACTCTGGAACAGTTAGAATATTTTAGCAATCAAAAAACTAAACCAATTACATATGTACAACAATGTTATGCAAAATGCAGACATAATGAAGTGCTTGGTGTAGAACTCAGTCATATTTATGCCCCAACCTCTTTCCCAGAAAACCACTGTCAATTGTTTAGTGTAGGCTCCTTCACTGTTTTTGGCCCATTAATATTTACTTATGTTATTCTTTTTTCTTTTTCTTTTTAGAGATGAGATTATACTTTATACACTTTTTTTAGTTACAATGTTAAAACAAAAGCCATTTTAGAGTAACAAGCATTTGGTGAATAATATTGTTGTATGAATAGGATGGATGCTGTTTTCCAGCCTAAAGCAGAGTTCAGCTGACATTTCCTAGGGTCCTTTGGCCATCTGTCCTCATGTATATTTTGTAGATATAGTCAGTGAGCAGATATTTTCTGAGCTCCTCCCAGGAGCCACCTACTGTACCATGTGCCTTTCAGGAGCTCACCTTCTATTTAGCAAGAAGAAAATAAGAAGGTGGACTTAGTTTGAACTTAATGAATGGTGACAGCTGTAAATTCTTCTTGAGTCACACAATTGCTGGAAAGGATAGTCTATTCCAAGTGTCTTATTTTTCCAGATGAGAAAATTGAGGTCCATCAAAGTCAACTCCAGGGTCCCACAGCTGGTGATTGGAGAGGCTGGTATGACAGGCTGGTTTCCAGCCTATTAAGTCAGTGCTGATTCCATTATACTTGCCTGTAAAACAACCCTCACATCAAGAAGAAGGAACAAGAGAACTCATTTCACAAACACTGGCTTGAACAATGAATCCCTAGCAAACTGAAACTCATGCTGTACGTAAAAATTCTACCCAGAAGCTGCTGAAGCAGCTGCCCTCCTGTCCTCACAACCCTCCCTGCCCACCTAACTGCTGCCTAAGCTACACCTTCTCCTCCATGGCCTGACATTCTCCCATTTTTAGTGACTGAAGTAGGCAACAATCTGACCATAATGTTGAGATGAGATGATGCCCACATTACCTGGAGAAAGTGTTTTGGAAACATATTAGAGATTTATTTTTCAGTTTTCACTTCTTGCCATCTTGAACCTTAAGGAATGAGTTCCAAAATAAAAGCATTTTACCTGCCAACTTTAGTCAAGCCATGAATTCTCCCTTATATTAACTGGTGATTTTTCTCTGTGATGGGAGCATTAGGAAAACTCTGATTCTTAAATACTCTATCCTTGTCTAATATGGAGGCAGGACCATGTGGGTTAACATCTGGGGCTGTGGAGGCAGCCAGAGCTGTTCTAGTTCTAGCCCTGCTGGTCACTGGCATTGTGATGTCTGTGGCCTTGGTCTTTTCAAGCCTAGATCTCTTATCTGTGACATGGACATAATGAAAGTGCCCTTCCCCACAAGAGATTTTGTAAAGAATACATAAATTGCCATAGAGTTTAGAACATAATAAGGACTAAGGAAATTGTAGCTCCTATTTTTCATTATTTATAACATACACATGCCATGTAGCTGATAGAGCCCTCAGGACCACTCAGGTGCCAAGCTTTAAAATGCTGGCTCATCACATTTTCTTCCATAACACTTCAATCTCCTTTCTTTTCTTCTTTTTTTTTTAAAAAAGGAGAAATTAAGACTTAAACCAAGAAGCTGAAAATATGACTCATTATGCTGATAACCCCAAAACTTGGTCAGACTATCACCTTCCATTACTGCTGGCCCATGAGCCATGGAATTCAAACATAGCAAGAGGTGGGAAAATGGAGTGGTTTGATCAGTACATCAAAGCTCTGCTTTGAAGAATAAATCTCAGCCCTCTTTCTCTACTTTGTATGTACTTCCCACATTCATGGCAATGCTTGGGAATTGATGAAAATGGATACCTTTCTCAAACATGAAGACAACATTATTAATCACTATGGGTTAAATATGTGCTTTAAATTTCACTTTCCATATTTTTATATACACACACACTTGTATATAATCTTATCACCTATATAAATGTGTGTATGCACACTCACATACACACACTCTTACATAGAACCATAGAACCTAAGGTGTGAATGGTAAGCATGCCAGTCAGCCATTCAGTGCTGGGGTCTCCCTTTCATTCCATGTAGCAAGAAGCTACCCGGCCTCTCCTTCTCAGCACCAGGGCTCCATTCCTTCTCCTTTTTTGTGAACATGATGGTTGTACCCACGATAGAAGCTCACTGGACCTGAGCTGTGGTTGGCCAGGATCCTGAGAGCTGGGGCAGAGAAGATAACCTTGATGTGCATCAAACACCCCAAACGTACTTCCACTTTAGGACCTTTGTACTCACTGTTAGCTCAGTCTGGAAGCCTACTTTGCAAAAATCCACATATCTCCACTTCTCACAATTTCATGCATCTGCTCAAGTTTCATCAGATAGACACTGGTCTCTGTCTGAAAGACCCAGTCCATTCATCTTTAATTCTCTACTCTGCTTTACATTTCTTCATTATCAGCATCTCACTTTTCATATATATGTTTACTTATTTATCTGCTTGTGGTCTGTCTCTTCCTACTAGAATGTAAGCATCACAAGATGAGGGACTATGTCTTGTCCACTTTTACATTTCCAAGACCTAAAAGAGTATGTGTCATAATATAAATTTAATTTAAATTACTTGAATAATGAAAGAAATGTAAAGGATAATTAGCATTTTGAGAATGGATCTAGGAAACCAAAAGAAGTCACTAAGTCCGAAAGACCCTAGAGTGAGAAAAACATCTAAAAATGTGAAATAGCTCCAGAGACCCAGAGCTGGGCATATCTGGGAATGCGTGGTGGGAGATGAGGCCCAGGTCAGAGGGGTGATTATAGAGAATTGCTATGAATGAGGCAGAGGGCTCTCCATGCAACCACTGACTCTCAGACACATGGGGCTCTGGTGGGTGGGGCACATGTCAGTGAGCTTACTTCTGCATAAGAGAGCCAATTTCACTTGACAACTTGAAACATCAAAACATTGTTCCAGACTGAGCCAAATTCTGCCTCCATGTAGCTACATGGGGCTAGGTGGCCAGGTTAAGGCATGCAATTCATATGAATGAAGATGAAATGGTACCCAAAGAAATCAAACTTCACTTTATATGAAGACTCATTTGACAAAATGAGCAAAATAGGCACATATCAGGTACTCATATGGAAAATGCCCTTGGAAAACTAAAGCATTTAGCATATGTACCTTCTTACCTCTGTATGTGGCCCACAGCTGAAGAAATGTATATTTGCATAGGAAATATAACTATCTTGGGATCTTTAAATATGATATTACCCCTGGTTACTAGGTTTGGTCCTGGGTGAAGTGCTGACAGGTGTTCTGGGTGGTTTGTTCTGTTTGTGTGATCTGGGTCACAGCAGCCCAAGGCAGCCCTGTGGAGGACTGGACTACCCTGAGGGGTCCTGGAATTTCTACTGCAGAAGCTACTGTGTAAGGCATGGCAGTGTTGTCTGAACACATGAGCCCAAGTCTTGATTTCTGTGGATTTCCTTGGAGAACAACTTTTGGATTTTTTTATAGTTCTTTGCCTTTAACAGAAGTTTCCACTCACTTTTATACCAACTACATAGAAGGTACTTAATAAAACTAATTGAAGGCAAATACAAAATTCTTGGAAAGTTTACTGTGTTAAAAGAGAATATGCTACAGTCATCCTTAAAAAATGTCAGCCTTTATAAGAGTCATCAGGAAAAGCCAGTCTGGGAGTAAGTGATGAAAAGCTAAACTACACCTGCACATGGAAAACATTTGTAAGACAAGAATTGAGAGAAATCTAAACATTCAGAACTGGGTGAACTGATTGCCTGGTGTAACAAGGATCACATCACTAGAGATAAACCAACATTTGTCAGATCACTAGTGTCTTTTCTAGTAGGATATCTGGCAGAGAGAATCCTCAGTCTTTCACCAAAGTATGCTAAACACAAACTCACTGTATCAGTTTCTGTATGTGGCCTTCACCCGACACAGTTTCTCCTTTAACATTTTCCCAGTCTCCTGCCCCTTTACTTTGAGCGACCTTTCCCTTGCTTCTTTTTATCTACTCTCTTACCCATTTTAGGCAGTCCTTGCTGCTGATCCCTAGTGCATGATTCCACGCCCTGCCTCCGACAACTTTGCAGTCCATACGCCAACCCAAGGCAACAGAATTGCCAACTTCCATGGTTTTCTTTTCCATCATCTACCCTGATTCATCATTTCTCTTTTTCCTGCCAAAGTCAATGAAACCCCCTCCTTTTCTCTCCTGTTTCTCAACTCTCAGTTCCTTTAGTTTATTCTTGCTGTTAGTGTTTTTACAAATCTTGTAATTGTTTTATTTTAATGTATGTATTTATCTTGGTTATGTGTCCCTTTAAGTATGTATATGTTCTTAAAAGTGGAGCTTATTGAAACTCAATCTTGTGTAGTCACACTAGTCTCTCTGTATAACACACCTTTCCTTTCCAGCAGAATCATATGTAGTTTCTTAAGTCATGTTTTTATTCCTGAGACTCATCTCCCCCCACATGTATACACCTAGTCCTTTAAGCTATTTCATGAGTTTTAGATGAAGGGATTTGCTCCTTTTTTCTCTCGAGTCTTTGGAATATTTTTCCTTGGCCATCATGAACACTCATGTTCCTGTTTTGAGGATGTTTGCCTCACTCCACATCCCTGTTGATTAGAGTAAGTTAGAGTCATAGTCCATCTAATGAGCTCATCCACTCTTTGAGAAATGAAATTACAAAAAGAATGTTAAGTGTGTATATGAGCTCTGTGTCAGTCAAGTTATCTTTTAGGCAGTATGTAGATACTTGTTCTCCATTCTTGCTCTACCTAGTGGTGTTCATACTGTGGTTTGTATCAGGAACATGCCATTCCTCTTATTCATGATATCCTTACAATGGTATCACTTCAGTATCTCTTTCCTCTTCATTTTCATCCCTACTGTAGATTGTAACCAGAGTGTAGATTGTAACCAGCATGAATCCACCCTCAGGTCTGAACCATGTGATTCCCTCACATGAAACTCAGTATTTGGGCTTTAAAAAATATGTTTATAATGGCCATGCTGTAGGTTAATTCTGTCTCCAGATACATCTGCAACTATAGTTTGTTTGAATGTCATCCTATCTTTAAGCAGCCTTCCCATTTCTTTTTCTTCTTACCCCTTTTGATTATTGTCATGTGTTTCTTTTTCTGAGGCTGCTCATTTTGGCTAAGATGTTACTAAGATCCTTAGGAACTGAATCTTTATTGGCCAGGGAGGTGTGTTAGCCTAGGTGAGTCTTGTGATTTTCCTCCAATTGTGCCATCCTGGTAGGCGGGGACCGAGACTGTTCCATATGAGAGACAATGTTTGTTGACTGACTGAGTGAATCACTTGCTTCTCATCCTATTTGCCATGCTTGGAGCCATTTGGTCCAACTTCATTCTTCTTTCTCTGTTTCTGGAGAACTATGTCAGGAGAAGTGTGCCAGAGAAACAGGTCCATAAATAGATCATTACTCACAGGGAGAAATGCCAAATAGCCTTGTTCTGTGTCCAAGAAAACATGAGGGCTCCTGAAAAGCAAAGTGAAAAATGACAACTGAGCTTACCATTTCACTGGCAAGACAAAAGACACAGGTATAAGACAGCATGGTCCATGATCTAGGGAGTGTTTGTGGTCAGATGCACCAGGCCTGCCCTGAGCTAATTGAAAACCACAGGGATCCTAGAGCCCTTGCTGTAAACTTCTTACTGAGTCCCCAAGATTCCTATAACGTGTCAGAGAAGAACACAATGCTTTGGGATGTAAGACTGTCCTGGAGAAATGGGGCTTATAGTGAGACAGTGAACCACACATCCCATTTCAGGAAAAGGTTATTTTTCTTAAGGTAAAATATGAAGATTGATGTGATGCTGTTTCACTTCAGGGAGATTCTTAGAAGCATTGATTTTATAACAGGAAACATACACATCTCCTAATGCATTTGCATTGAATGCTTATATATCAATAGCCACAAATCCTCAGAGGCCAGGAGAGATTTTGATTCAGAGCCGTTGTCTAAAGAGTGGCCACTCACTGGCACATGCATGATGAAGCCTGGGAAAAGATAGGAAAGTACTAGCAGTACATATGGCATATAGTGGGTTAATAAATATACTATCAAGGAGGACTATGAAATGATAAGCAATAGGCAACAGTAAACTGAGCAAAGGGTACAGACACCACTGTCTTCGAGGATCATAGCTCAAGATACTTTTTCTTCATGAAATATGTGTGGCCAGAATTGTAGAAGTGGCCCTTTATAGGTGAGAGAAGAACTACAGTACTACATAAATACATCAATACTCTGCCAAGAGATGTGAAATGCGTAAATGACAACCAGAGTTTATAATGTAGAATGTAAATCATGAAAATAAATGTGGTAGGTAAGGGAACTCTTGAGTGTGGCATCCCATTCTGCTTTTTACATTTCTGCTTTCTCAGGTCTTCTCTAACCTTGGTGAAGTTTTCTTCTAAAAACAAATCAAAGCCTTACCTATTTCTCCCTTCCACATTCTTCCTTCACTCCTTCCCTTCCTTCTGTCCTAGATTTTTCTCATTTAAAATCAGTTTGCTGAATGGACTGGCATTTTTAACTCTATGTAAACAACAGTTTGGGTGTAAACATTGTTTTATATAATAAGCAGAGTGCAATGTGTTAGAGTTAAATAATACATTGCCAAAAGCAATAGAGTAAATAAATGTTAAATGGATAGATTGAGTTTTTACATCATGCTAATTACTGTCAGGCCATTTAATTAATGAATAGAAATAATTACTATACTTGGAGCTTTAAAAAAGAAATTATATGGCTGCTTATATTTTTCAGTGCCTGACCACATAATAATGATGACAGACCTTATTCTTTTTCCTTTTACTCTTCATTTGTATCCCTATCTTTATTAAAAATACATGACTTATAGTGATCCAGGCAAAAGTTGCCTTCTGAGAACCTCAGCTGAATCTCAGGGTCCTTCAGTTTACTTGTAATTTGTAGCCAATGTGATAAACGTCCTCCCTCAGCTTGGTCTTCAGACTCTTTGGGTCAGTCTCCTCCACTGCTGGAGGGTGAAGTCCAAGATCAAGGTGCCAAGAGATCTGGTCTCTGGTGAGGACCATCTTCCTGGTTCACAGACGGCTAGTCTCTCCCTGTATCCTCACATGGTGCAAGGGCCAAAGTTGGCACATTTGATGACCAGGGTATGCTTTCTCTTAACTGCTGGGTATTCTAAAATCCCATTTTTGTATTAAAAAAACAAAAATACCATATGCATATGTACATATCTATTCATATGTATGTTTAAAAAAGTGATACTTGTAATAAGAGCCTTGAATATTTTTAAAGATAGTGAGATCATTTGCCTTTGAGTTTATCACAACCCAAAAAGAGCATTCTTGAAGATTTCAGGAAATTCTGGAAGCTGTGATTCTGTGATTTTCAAATTGATCTGAATCCTCCTCAATGTCTTCTTTGTCAAAAGACTTACATATTGAGAGAATTTACTGTCCACACCGAGAGGTGGAAGGGGGTCACAGAGCAGGTTGTGTTTTAAACATGAAGTCATGAATGTAAAAGACAGAGGAACAATGAAAAATAAATGTATTTGCACTCTCCAAGTAGGGATTGGGTCTATTTTGATATCCTGAAATATATGAGGACAATATCTCAAATGAGTAGGTGCTGTGGTTTTTGCTGTTTTAATTGTCACTGGGAGAACCAAGTGTGAAGGGATGGCATCTGGGATGGGGGATGTTGTGATGATACCCGGAAGTTCTGTGAAGTAGTACAGAAGGAGGGTCCCGAAGAGGGAGGACCCCAGAAGATGATGAGAGAGGGTTCAGGGGGTCTCGTCTCTCTAGCGGTAGCACCAAGTCAGTAACAGGCATAATACTAATGAGTCAAAATTGACCCAAGTTGATGCCTAGTAATGGTGGCATTAATTGATCCTAGACAAACTAGAACTATTTCCACTTCTAAATCCTGAAATTCTGAAGCCCTTGTGTGGCTGCAGTCTCAGCCTCTCATACCACTGTCTCCATGCTTGCCCTTCCATCCGTCTTTCACCTGGACTGCTTAGCCTTCCCTTTGTCGAGAGAAGTTTTCGACTGTCTCTTGAGATTCATTATCTCCTCTCATGGCTTCCTTCACATGCGCCTTACCTAGCTTTCCTTTTGCCTCTGTGGCTTCATATTCAGTCTATTGCCTACTTTATCTTACTCTGTTTGCCCTAAAATGTTTACTTTCTATGCTTTCTACAGTGTTCCTAGTATTTTTTCTGTTTTTGCTGCTGTCCTGATTAAGGCTGCCATCGTTTTTGCCTGTTTTTTTTTTTCACTTATATCTGAATGTCCTCTTATCGCCACTCCCTCCAATTTATTGTAACTACTGCTGTCTGATAGATATGTATATATAATAAATCTCTAATCATATCACCCCATTCCTCAGCAACTTTCAGTGGCTCACCATGACAGCGCTTCATTCTGGCCTTCCACATTCTCCAATATTAAGCCCCAGACTCTGTTCCCCATCTTATCTTCTACCTGCTCAAGCCGCGTCGGCTTCCTGCCTTTCCACAAATATGTCCTGCATATTCCTGCTCCCATGTCTTAAGCCTTCTTGCCCCATGTGCACCCCTCAAACTTTTCACTATCTTTCAGAACCACCTAAAATGTTCCCCTACCTTCTCAGATGCTCCTAGTCAGAAATAATCATTTTCAACTTAATTTTCATGTTATATTCTGTTCTTCCACTAGTGCTCATTTCATTTTTGTTCTTGCTGTATAGCTATTGTGTACATGTGTTAGCGTCTTCCATTCACTATGTACCTTCCTGAAGATAGGTAGATGTTTATTTCTTAATTTAGTTATACAAAAAGAGTATAAGTAATTCTAGCACCCAGATGGTTTTGATGTATATCCTGTGGGCTTTCTTTATGCCTATGTACAATGGTTCTAATTTTGAAAAGTAAAACAGTATCACAGTATATATATTCATTTGTAACCTGTTTTAGCACCTAATGAGAACTCAGAATTGAAATGATTGCCTCCAAATGGTAGTAAAGGAGTTGTACTAGGAATAGACTGCCTGAGTTTAAATCTCTGCTTCACTACTTACTAGCTATGTGAACTTGGGCAGAACATTTAACCTTCCTTTACTTCAAGTCCATAATTTATAAAATACAGATATTAATAATACCTACTTCTTATGCTTGTGGTAAGGATTAAGTGATATAATCCACATACAATATTTACCATAGTCTATATATGACATAATACAAGCATATAATAAATGTTGTTTGTTATTGTTACAAAAACTGTATCTTGAATATCTCCATATGGCAATAAATATGGTCTAAACCAGTGGTTCCCAAATGGTAGTGATTTTGCTCCCCAGGGGACTTCAGCAACGTATGGAGACATTTTTGGCTAACATGATCGGGGAGAGAAGGGTGCTGCTGACATCTAGTTGGTAGAGGCTGGAGCTCCTGCTAAACACCGTGCAATGCACAGGACAGCTTCCCACTACAAAGATTTACATAACCCCAGATGTCAACAGTGACAAGGTTGAGAAATTACAATCTAGGGGGTCCAGGGCCTCAGCTGGCACAGCTGAGATGACTAAGATGACTGGGTGGCTGGGACTTCTCTTCTTTCTATATTGTCTTTCTTCCAATCGGATGATAGCCTGGGCTTGTTCACATGGTGATAGAAGGTTTCCCAGCAGTAAGAGATGGCAAACCCCAGTAGGTAAATATTTTTTAATCCTCTGCTTGTGTCAAGTTTTCTACTGTCCCGTTGGTCAAAGTGAGTTCTATGGCCAAACCCAGATTCAGGGGGTAGGGATATAGACTTTACTTTTTGAAGGGAGTAGCTACAAACCATTGTAACTTTTAAAAAGTCTACCATGTAGGTTGGACACAGTTTTAACTGAGACATTCTGCTAAACTGCCCTCCAGGAAAACTAAACCAATTTACTCAGCTAACAGTTGCCTGTATTTCATTATCTCACAAATACTTTTAAGTTGTTAAAAGATATTAGCACTTAGACTCTTTGATCAGCTAGGTGAAAGTAAAAGGGCAGGAGAGAAACAGAACAAAATAGAAATTTTATATTAAGTCCTTTCTGATATTTTCACTCAGAAGAGCCCAGATTCACATGTTGAAAGAATCTCAACTTGGGTGTCACACAATACCGAGACAGAAGACATGAAAGGATTTATTTTCTCCCACAAACCTGCTCTCCTACACTTTTCCTTTTAGTCAGTGGAGCTACCATTATCTAATCACTTGAGCCAGAAACCCAAGTCTCTTCTTGGAACCTCCCTCTCCCTCACTTCCTTTTTCAATCAGTTACCTAGCCCTTCATCACTTCCCCTCCAAAATGTCTCTCATACTGAGTCCATATTTCCCCATTCTAATCACTGTACAATTAACTTATACTCTTATTATTCCTTGTGGATCATTAGAATATTCTCTGTATCTACTATCAATTCTCCCACCACACCCCACCTACTCTAATACCTCCAGAGTTATCTTTGCAGTATAAAAATCAGATCAAGTTAAGTTCTATGATAAAAATCCTTTGAATTTTGTGCACTTTCATGTCCTTCAGAATTAAATTCAAATGTCCCAGCAGAGCACTTGTGTCCCTGATCGAGGAGACATGATGATTCTTTATTCATCGTACAAGATGCCTTAGATAAACAAATGAGATGTGTGTATATGTTGAATAAGTGAATGAGTGGATGACAATAAATGAATCAATGAATCAAAAAGATGGGCTTCTATGTGGCTGGAGTAAAGGATTGGGAAGTTGTAGTGGAAAGATGCAGCTTGAACGGCAGTCTGAGACTTGCCTATGAACGGCCTCACGTATCAGGTTGAGAAGAGAGGATTTTATTCTATAAGAAACCAGGTGCAGATGATAGCCTCTGCTACTTCAAATAATGTCTAGAAAGGGATATTCCAAACCTGATTTGTAGTGTATTTCAATATAATAAATTATTAACCTCAATGGTCTTGTCCAGGTTGAATCGTGATTTCATGATGAAACTAATCCTCCCAATAGCCTGAATTCTATAACCTGACAAGTCTTCAAATTCATAAGTTAATTTCCGGAGCCCATCTCACACATGCATGTCTTTAGCCTGTATCAGAAAATGGTCCCAACACAATTTCTGAAGCATGTTGATGACACAGTCATTGGAGCAGAACCCAAAATGGTTTTAGTGTTCCGGAGTCAAGGAGTAGCACATTGCTTAGGTCTTCCTACCTGTCCCCAGCTGTGCTTTGCAGAAACCCAGTAGCCATCTTTTAGACAGGAATTATTCCTCACAAAGACTTATTGCTTATTGTCCGGCACCCTGTAATCTCGGAGGTTATAGAAAATTGATTTCTTTCAGTGATTCTTCCTGGTGCCAGCCTCTGAAATCCTTGACCATCCATGGAGAGAATTGCAAACAAAAAGTAAATAAATAAATAAAAGGAGACCTCTTTGTTTCAAGTCTCTGACTCCTGCTATGCTGCAAATTTCTGTGTGCATTTGCTGGGTCAGCCCAAAGTGAGGCAGACAGAGTGGGAATTGAGGCAGGCCACTGGGAGCTGAACCAGCAGGACCTGCTAAGGAGCCCCTGGCTCTTCAGCAATAGGAAGGTGGGATGGTCTGTGGCAGGAGTGGAACAGAGGCACTTTTTTCTTTGCTCCTGGGTAACAGCATGGCCATTTCATAAAACAAAAGGCTCCATGTAGACTGCTTAACCTGAGTTCAGTGTCTAGGACTGGGAGTCCCTTTTCGTTGAAACCCATGACTGGATAAAGAGGTTATTATTGGAATGAGGTGTTTCACCCTTTAAATAAGATCAAGTTCTGTTTTCCTTGAAGGATCTGTGTTCTGTACAGGATCTGTAACATTAGTTCGTTTTTGAATTCTTATGCTAACCATGAAAAAGATCTAAGTATATTAGCCCTTGCTTACCTAAGCTAATCCAGGAAGCATCCTTTTGATACCTACCTAATAAAGATAATCTCTAAAACTAAATAATAGACTAAGGTGTGTTACAAGTTCTTATTTCATTCAAGAGAGGGCTTCCCTTTGATTTTCCAGCTGAGAATGTTGTATTTGTCTATCTGAAAACAGTTCGGCCAAGTGTTTCAAGCAAATCAAAAGATCAGCTAATTAATTCCTTGTAGAATTGGATTAGACACTGTCATTTCGAATGGCAGTTCTGTGCTTACTCATTGTCTTGAATAACCTTAAATATTGTTGCTATCTTCCTGCTCCATTATTTATATAATCACTAGCCTTTGGTATTCTGCTTCAGGTCATATAAAATCACTTACAGATAGTTTCAACATGCACACAGAGGCCTTTTATGTCATAATCCAATTTGATGGGTTTTTTTTCCCCCTGCATTACTTCATGTGGGAATTCTTGTTTAAACTTTATTGATCTGTCTGGCCTATTGTGCTGGGGTATACGGCTCCACAACACACATGCGCGATGGAGAGGTACACTGAACAGACTTGCACATTCTGAGCTTTTCCTTGCCAGTGGACACCATTAACTTCATCTCTTTTGAGCTGTCAGTTTGAAGTCATTGTTTGCCTAGAATGCGTTTAATTAAAAACAAATATTGTTTATTTACATGATATAAATTGCCCAAAGCTAACTATCACCTCTATCTACAGTTGGCCACTTCTACCTTATGCCAATTATTAACATAAAAGTAGTATTAAAAACAACTTCCATTTATTGAGTTTATTCACTGAGGCTTCTTAAATGTCAGATTCTGTATAAATGCTTTACAGACATTATCTCAGTAATCCTTCAATATTCCAGGGAAGTATACACTATTATTATCCACAGTCTTCAGGTACGAAAAGAGAGGCCCAAAGAAGTTAAGTAACATAACTGGTACATGTTAACATCAGGATTCACATCCATGGTTTTCTGACTCTCAAGCCTGTGCTCTTAATCATTTCATCATAAAGACTCAGTTACCCCGGCATTTGGCTGTCAATCAAGAAGAAACAGCGTCTGGTAAATGTTAAGGGGCCACAGGCCTTTTTGTACTCAGTCTCTCATGCTCAAAGTTTCCCAAAGAGAAAAGTCCAGATTGATGCCTTCCTCCTTTTTCTCCCTGGTGACTTGTCAGGGCATTTAGAAAGAAATGTGAAGATCCCAGACCTCAAGTTCCCCCTTCCTTCTCCTTTGGGCGACATATACTCTTGCCCATTTAACTGAGGAAGCTGAGAAAGAGGAGCAGCATAATTTCCTCTCAGTCAGAATATGAAAATATGAAGAAGAAATATTCCAGATTCATTAAAAATGGACTACAGAGCAATAATGACCCCACCTATTATAGCACAAAAGCCTGAACCAGTTCACCCTCCAAGATTATAAGTCTCTCCTCCATCTAGCAGGAGTCCCAGGCCCTGGAGGGAGAGAAGACAGGGGATTTTTTACTTCCTCAACACCATTTTTGTTTCACATTTCACAAATGTCTTGTGATGGAGAGAGATGGAGGGAAGCGTGGAGATCTTCTGGCAGACTGGACCTGAGGAAGGGCTCTACGCCTTACTAGACTGGGTGGGAGGTGATAAAGAAAAAGTTTGGGGATACAAAAGCAGAGGGGAGCCACCTCTCTTCTCTTTGCTGAAACCTGGGAAAAAGTGTGATTTCAGAATTCCTCTGTGGATAAAATGAGAGTTCCTATGGCCAGGATTGTGACCTGGCCCTAGTTGACTAGCTCACTGCACATCTGTGGGCAATACATGGCTACTGACTCTATATAAAGAGCTCCACCCAGTGCTCTGGGCATGGCATGGTGGCACAGCTGCAAGGCTGCAGAAGAGCAGAGGCTGGAGTGGTGGCAGCGCCGAGGACAGAGGACCAGAGGACAGCTGTGCAGTACAACTGTGCAGAGAGACCCAAAGGACAGGTGTGCGGGACGGCTGTGCAGAGAGGCCCAGAGGATGGCTGTGTGGGCAGAGAGGCCCAGAGGATGGCTGTGCAGACAGAGGGGCCCAGAGGATGGCTGTGAGGACAGAGGGGCCCAGAGGATGGCTTTACAGGCAGAGAGGCCCAGAGGATGGCTGTGAGGACAGAGGGGCCCAGAGGATGGCTGTACAGGCAGAGAGGCCCAGAGGATGGCTGTGAGGACAGAGGGGCCCAGAGGATGGCTGTACAGGCAGAGAGGCCCAGAGGATGGCTGTGCAGACAGAAGGGCCCAGAGGATGGCTGTACAGACAGAGGGGACCAGAGCATGCAGACTTGCTCTGAGTGAATGGGTTTTTAGTGACTGACCTGCCACCTGGAAATAAAATATAACCCTTTCACCTTAAGAACGTTTTGCTGTCAAATTCTTTGGTCACATTGAATTCATAGCAAACTTTCCTGGGGCTGAAACCCATTGGCAAGACATCCTCCATGGTGCATAGGAATTGGTTCAGACCTCGATGGAATTTTGGGGGGTTGCCTCAGCAATGGTGGATTTGCACTGACACCCAGCACTGTTGGGCCCTGGGCCCTCTTCTGTACCACTAGCCCTGGTAATTTGTATTGGCTCCTCCACCTCCACCAATTCCATCAGCCAGATTGCTAAAGGAGGGCTGGAGTCAGGGAGGAAGAACCTACGTGCCGTATGGTGATGAGCTAAATGAGGCCTGTGTGAGCACATGTGAGATACCTTGTAGGGACCACCAGACACACCTGAGTGAGACTCGCAGGGTGTGGGGGTGGCACTGCTTGCAAGTCCTACCTAAGTAGACAGGACAGGAACCAGAGAAATTTAATTTATTACACCTGCTATGACCCCATGTGTTGGTGAAGCCTGGAGAAACTCAAACATCTCAGACTGAAATTACCAAACCCTTTTTGCTAAGAGAAGAAAGCAAGCACCTGAGAACATATATTTAATCTGAAATGGTATGGGGAATAAGGCATTTTATTGTTCTTTGTATCACACGCAAAATAGCATTTTTTATTTTATGGCAATATCTAGTATTGCATAGCATTTACATTTTCTATGTCATCTCACTTACTTCTCACTGGTTAATTAGGTTAACAGTCCCATTTTATAGGCGAGAAAACTGATGCACAGAAAAAAAAATTGCTCAACTTAATAATTATGTTAATGACAACAGTGAATTAAGTCCTAGATGCGATTCTAAGAAAGTTATATGCAGTGTTTCTTAATTCTTAAAACTACTTTGTGATATGGGTATCTTTATTATTTCCATACCGTTGATGAATAAATTAAGATTCAAAAAACTTGCTCGAGGTCACACATATAACAAATAGCTGAGTCAGGGTTTAAATCTGAATCCTCCAACCTAAAAGTCCACACTTCCAGCCACTTGCTGTTCTGGGAGAGGCAAAACTATATTCAGATTTTGTGATTAATCATCAAATAACCTTCCTATCTGTTTTACCCGCAAGGCATTTTTACATTGAATGTAAGGTAGATACCTTCTCAAATAATTTTTGTGTGTGAGCTTTTCATTAACATGCATCAGATGGAAGCATATGATTTTCAGATGAATTAATTTCTCATTTCAACTGCTTTCATTAATTTAAATATCAAAGCATTTGCTTGTTTATACACAGCTCTAAAAAGAGACAAAAGCAACTCTGAAAAGGTTTTGGCATGTTTTTATGAGTAAAAAATAGTTTTTTGTGTATCATTCAGGGTTTGTGTGCATTACACACAATAAACCAAATGAGTATAAAAGTTAAATTTATGAATTAAAGATCTGGTAATTCATCAGCCACCTGTCTGCAGAAGACTTTTGAATTCAGTGTTTATAAAGTGCTTCCTATAATCATATGGAGGGACTATGAAGTATGGCTATAAAGTAATAAGATTTAAAATATACAAGAATTTAGATAAACCTTATTACATATTGTTTTCTTTGAAATGTATTAAAAATAATATATTGAGCATGAGCTTTCCACTCTAGCAAGCTTGGGGGGACTTTGTATTTCTCAATGTGTGTTTTCTTCTCTTAAGTGGTCATTTTAGAGTTTCTATAGATGCTTATGCTGATGATACTGTCATTTTTAAAAACACTTTCAAAACTTCCCTGGATGAATTTCCTCCAGATCCAGTTTATAAAGTATAGGAAAGTAATTTTCATCAGTTTATAACCACCCTCCCATCTTTAAAAAAGTGCTGATTGTCCATTCTATAACTTAGCAGATTTACCAAACCAAGCTTTGAACTGCTTTTGACTATTTTACAAAACCAAGCCCAGAGTCTTAGCATCACCATTAGAGATCAAAGGACTGTGGAGGAAGTCCCCAAGATGTTGGGAACAATTTAGTAACTTCCCAAGGTGGCTGGTTGCCCAGCTGGGCTCATGTGCCTTTGAGTGGGTGGACTCAGGACTGCCTTAAAAAAAATTAGCGTTGCCTGTACCTCACATTTATAGCTCCACGATCTCATTTTGCTATTCTGGTACCTTGATTCTTCAATGAAACCAGACACAAATTTTTAGCGAGTGTGAGGTGTTCTTTTGAGCTCTTCATACTACTGATTTTCATTATGATATCTTTTTAAAACTAACATGTTAATTATGATAAAACTGGCAAAACACTTTCTAATTTTCTGAGAGAAGCTTTCAGTAATTGAAGATTCTGGCTGCAGGATATACTTCTGACACCTGTTTGAAAACAGCTCAGCCACACATCTTGATTATGGAGCAGAAATCACATTTTAAATAGTTGGTGCTTATTATTCTGGGTTCCTCTTTTGGATTTGCAGCAAGGAAAATAGACTGGTGTCAAGTTCCTTTTTGCATCCCCTGCGGTTTCCTGAAAAAGATAGGGGAGAGTGTGTGTGTATATATGTGTGCGTGTTGTGTGTATGTTTGCAGGAGACATACGTAAAGGAATGGTTTGTTTTATGGGCTTTAGAAGGAGGAATTATCCTAAATAGAAGTAATGAAGTAGGTGAATTTTACCTTTGACGCCTTCCTCTCTAAACTTTCAGAAAGCCTCTCCTCCTTCCTGGAGCCCCAGCATTCCTAGTGTCTGGTCCCCACAGTGCACTTCCTCATCTAGTCATCACAGCTGCATTAGAGGTGGTTGTCCCAGAAGGATTTGTAAACAGGTTAATAGATTTGTATTGGTGGTATTGCAGGCACTGATAATATGCAGTAATTGGGGACAGAATGTCTTCCCAGGAAACCACAAATCCGAACACAGTGATGACTGTAAACCTTGGAGCTAGCTATAAAACGGAGGCGAAATTTACACAAAACTTTGACTCATGAAGGGTGGGACCTTACCCGGGAGTGAGGACTCCCTCCACTGATCCCCTTTCATCCCATCCCCCTGACTTCTCTGGGACCTCTTTCCAGGTACCAGTAAATACTTCTTTTCCAGCTTTTCTAAAAAATACTTCTACCTTCCTGCCTGAGAAGTCTTGAGGAGCAGTGCCAGATGCGTGTCACAGTGCAGCCTCCGCTGCCCAAATGGCCAAGCAGAGACAGTCAGCTGAATGGCATATCTTTGGACTGAGCCACATGGGCTATCTTCTTAACAGCTTGTTCATAGATACCGTACCTCAGAGCAGGCGGTAGAAGGGAGGGAGAGGGTGAAATTTATCCTTCATGGATCCCTGTCATTTTTGGGTTTTCCAATATTTAAAGTTAGTCAGATATTGCTTAAGTCCTCTGTGGAAACACTCAGCTCTTTTGATAGTCGCTCAGAAGGATCCTGTGTCAGTGTTGTTATATCCCTGCAAGTGTCAGTAGGAGTCAGCGAGCTGGTTGGCCTGACTGCATGTAGACTGCCAAGACAGAATCCTGGATTCCTGAGCAAGGAACTGCTTAGCTCTGGGAAGGAGAATCACAGGTCCTTTGGCTGCTGACAGAGCAGAAGCAGAACAAGGAACTGAGAGCCTGGGAAGCAGGTGGAGCCAAAAGGTATAAGGAGGCAGAGAAGATGTGTCCACTATGATGCTCACTGTCACTACTCATCAGGGAAGAAATAATGAGATTCCATATTCCGCCTCTCAGTTGGTAGAAGCCAAATTGATAATATCTAGGGTTGGTGAGGTTGTGGGAAAGCTGGTACTCTGACAGAGAGCAGCTGGACACCCCTCTACTTTGGAGAGCAAGAAGTGTGCTCATACATGGAATGCAAAGAGCATTAAAGGGCATGGCCTAGTGCTTATATGTCACTATACTATAAAAAATATGAGTAATGGGAAAAAGCAAGTTGCAGAAGAATACATATGATGACATTTGAATATAAATAAGACATAAGGAAATGGATAGAAGGTAATGGCAATGATTGCCAATTCTGGTCCCCACCACTAAGTGTGAGCCCCGTAGAGAAAGAGGTTATGGGCAGAAGCTTATAGCTACTTAGAGGACCAGAAAACAGAGAATGCCACTAAATGTAAGAGAGGCACGTCCTCCACTCAGTAACACACAGACAAAGTGCCCTTGCCTATCAATGACAGAGCATAAAGGAGACTGTGATGACCGGTGGGCGTACAGGCCTGGTGGAAGAACAGAAAGGTTTTTTGAGATGCCTTCTAGAGACTCCTTGAAATATTAAAGGGGCTTTACTCAAGACTGAGGTATTAGAGGGAACATACTGAATAAGCAAGCAAAACATGAGAATTCATGGTAAGATAACTCATTTGACTCTTTAGATCTGGGGTCACTCAGGCACAGTTAATTGTCCCCTGTCTATGTTCCCAACACACACATGCATTGTATTAGAGACTGTTCTATTCCCAAGGTTAGGGATGATGTCATATTTATGTAGGGTCCTCAATATATCGTATCACAGCTGGCAATAGTGAAGACTCAATAGTGAGGAATGCATGAAGAGATTATTTGTCAGGGTCTCTGGACAAATCTGAACAAATTCTAGGTGAGAAAACAAATATTATATGCTGGCTTAAGTCTAGAATCTTCAGGAGAGACAAAAACTATCATGTCATTTGGGAATCACCTTGAATATTTGTGAACAGCTGCATTTTTGTCCTTTACATCATGTAATAGCAAGGGTCAAAGCTAAAGGTTGGGTAAAAGCTAGAACTTGCTCAGGTATACAATTTCTAGCTGTCAATCGAAAGCTGCCTTTTGTAAGTCTTTCTGGGGCATGCCATTATGACAAGGTTTGATGTGCCTGTATGTGTGTGTTGTGTGTGATTTCCTTTATAAAACCTGAGGATTTCATGCAGATGTTAAAGACCACATTAAATCAACATTAACCACCATAACAAAATTTTAAAAAGTCCCTTCAAATTGACAGATGTTCTCTGAAAGAAGATAATTAAGTGTATATATATATACACACACACTTTTTTCCTAGAGAATAAATGTGTAAATGGGACTTGCTGATGCCTGGATTTATTTCAGTTTAGCACTCATGAGGCCACTTGCAGGCTTATATTCCTTTAATATTGATAGCCCTGAGCTTTGCAGAATAAGAGGCCTTTTGATAGACTCCACATTTAAACACAGAAATCAAAAAACATTCTTGTGATACTAGATTATAGGCATAGTGTATTTTACATATTTTAGACTCTATTGTTTCAGACTCTGATTTAACCCATTACATTTTGGGAAACATGTTCAGAATACCTTTTGACAAATTATATTAGCATATTGAATGTACTAACTCATGAAAGGTAATATAAAATCACCTATACTTGGTGTTTGGCTGATGATTCTCAGAAAACACTAATGAAAGTCAGATCTAGTAGATAGCAATTGTAAGATAAAGCAAAGAAATAATAAACCCTGTATTATCAACTGATGTAATGCTTCTTTGCCTGGATAAACTTGTAATGAAACTCTGTCCTCTGACTGCCCACTCCAGTCCCCCAGGTACACACCCTCCCTGCCAACTAAGGTGTTCTGTCTCCTGTGTTCCTTCTGGGCTTGTGTTTAGAAATACAGGTTACTTTGGGTTACTTATTCATCACTGTGTCCACCACATTTTTAAAATCTTCATAGTGATGCTATTTTAATATACTTCGGAGTCTTAGGTCATGCTTAAAGAGTTTGGAGTAGCAAGATGAGGCTTGTCTTGACACAGATCACACCATCTCTGCGTGGTCTCAGTCAGCTGGTTTACATGTATTTCAAGTGATGAGAAGCTCAGGAGAAACTTTCTTTACCATAGCCAGGGTGAAATGATATAATGAGTAGATAGTGTTTTCTAGAACATATGCACTGTTAGTTACAAGTTCCAGAAAAAGTCTAAAAGTTGCTAGGTAATGTACAAACCATTCTCTTGAACTAGATGATTATTCCTTTTAATTTGAAAGAAATTTTGACTCTGTGAACTTTGCTTTTCTAGACCAAGCTGAGAGTTCCTAGTTGACAGAACATGGAACTTCCAATTTTTACTTCACATTGACCCTTTGTAAATAACCCAACAAAATAGTTTTATTCATTTGTTTTCTAATCCAATCTGTACAGAGATGAGAATGATCTCAAAATATAAATCAGATCATTTCACTTCCCTGCATACAATAATGGGTTCTCAATGCTCTTAGAGTAAAAATAAAATTCAATGCTGTTAGAGTAAAAATAAAATCCCTCATTGTAAATTCCAGCTGAATCTTTTATCACCCTCCCTTGTTTCAGTTAAGGTAATACCAACGTCTGTAAAAGCTAAACCCTGAAATCTTATGGCTTATTATCAGTAGAGGCTTATTTCTTGTTCATGTAAATTCAGTTTGTAGAGAAAGGGAAAGAACATGGGTCTTTGCTCCATGCAGTAACTCAGGGGCTTAGACTGACATTGACATGATATCCTCACCCATGGTTTTCAAGGACACTCTACATACTAATGTTCAAGTGGCCCTTAAGCAGGGAATAGAGAGTTTGTATGGGCTGGGTCTAGTGGTGGCACTTCTTCCCACATTCTTTTGACCAGGATTCAGTGACATGAATATGCTTGCATGCAAGGGGTAGGGCTGAAAAAAAATCTCTTGTTGGAAAGCCACATCCCCAAAACAACCCCACAATACAGAAGGGGCATTCTTTGGTGAACAGCTGTTTCTTTCACTTAGACATTATATACTCTTTCCTCTTATACATTAAGTTTCAGCCCCCCTGACTTTTCTCTGGTCCTGCCATGTTTCTACCTCAGGGCCTTTGCCCATGTCATTCCTCTTCTAGGAACATTTCTGCTGCTGTTAACATGACTAGTTATTTCCTCATTTTTTTGGTCTCATCTTAAATGGCATCTCCTCAGAGAGATATTCTTTAACCACCTGTCCAAGTATGGTTTTTCCCTACCACTTGTTGTAATTGGTAATTACTTACTGTAATTGGTAATTACTTACTGCACTTACTGTAATTGGTAATCTTTTGAGTTATTGATTTGTTTTTGTCTGTTTCTACCCCTGGAGTGTTAGCTTCATGAAACTAGGTATGTGTTTGTTTTTTACACCGTCAACTTTCTAATACCTGTCATGGTGCCTGACACATAATAGATGCTTAAAAAAACATTTTCTAAATTAAGTCAGAGGCTCTGGGTATTGAGTAAATAATGACAAATTAAACAAAAACACCATTACTTACTATTAATATAAATGAATATACTTATAATTCTATGGCCAGGTTAGACACAACACAGTTAATGAATCATGATTACACTGTACTGACACTTTCTATATTAACCCAATACGTTCCTGAGCAATCATAATAATCTAACAATTCCAGTTAGTTATTGCTGCATAATACATTGCTCCAAAATTTAGTGAATAAGAACAACAATAATAATTTTGTCATCACTCACAAATTTTGTGGGCCAAGAATTCAGGAAGCATTTGACTAAGTTACTTGGTTTAAGAGTTTCTCATGTGGATATGGTCAAACAGTCCCTGGAGCTAGAATCGCAGTGGGGCCAGAGCAGACACAGAGGCTCAAGATTTCCAGAGAAGTGTTCCTGTGAGCAAAGCAGAAGCACAGTGATTGTGGTGACCTACCTTTGGAAGCCTTATGTCCTTTCCGCTATTGTGCTGTTGATTGAAGCAGACAGTTTCAAGGATGGAGGAATTAGACCTGAAGAAGAGGTCAAAGAATTTGTGGGCATACTGTTAAACTGTCACACTGACCACGAGGGAATGAGTCCTTGAATTTTGCAGCAAATTTGAAGGCATTGTTACTACCCGGCATTATCTCTCACCCTGCTTTTTACACAGGCCACCAAGGAATTCCATGGCATTTAACTTTCTCCCTGCACAGACTTCTTAAAGTATTCAGGACTTCCTATTTGAAAAGTGCCTCCTCAGCAGGGTTTTGTAGAGCTCATTTTGAGCACACCTATGTAGAATTGAATACTCAGTTCTTTTTTACACTATTAAAATTAGGATGCGTTGATCCTTAAGGTTACTTTGGCACATTTGTGGAAAAGAGCTTTTCTTAGAATAATTGGTCTTGGATTCCCAGACTTCATAGTCTACAGAACACATTCCCTGTTTTCATTAAAACAGTTTAAAAAAAACCAACAACAATGAGTTAAATTTTCTTAACTCTGGTCAAAATTCCAGGAGAAGGAATTGTCATGAATTCTAGAATCCTGCTGTATGTCACTAAACTTATTTAATGGGATGTTTTTGAAGGTGGATAAATTGGGCTAGAAAACTCACAAACTCCTCTGTGCTCCAAGCTCCAAAATGCGCATCGATCAGTGTAACCCTCCATTTTTTTTTACTGTGAGACTGATATAGTTGGAAGTATTATACTGTTCCAAGTATGACCTTGGCAAGGATTCATTGACTTAGTAACTTTTTGTTTAAAAGGAATTTTATATTTACATAAAAGTTGCAAGAACATTACAGAGAGTTCTTGTCTAACTCCTACCTGATTCCCCATGTTGGTAACATTACTATGGTACATTTGTCAAAATTGATGAACCAATACTGATATATTATTGTTAACTAATATCCTACTTCAGATTTCTTTACCTAATGTCTGTTTTCTGTCCCAGGACACCACCAGATACCACATTACATTTATTGTCATGCCTTCTTAGATTCCTCTAGACTGCTACAGTTTTTCACACTTTTCTTGTTTCTGATGAGCTGGACAGTTTTTTGTTAAGAACAGCAAAAATGAACAGGGAAGGCCAAGCATTCTTCTAATAGGAAGCTAAACATCGTGACTATGAGAACAGACTTAAGGGCAGAATAGTCATGTGTTTAAATCCTAGTTCTGGCAGCACTTACTGGCTGCATGACTTCTACTGAGTTCCTTAACCTACCTGAGCTTCAGTTTCTTTATTGTTCAAAAATGAGGAATTGTACTACAATCCTTATAAGGTTGTTGTGAGAATTAACTGAGGCAAAACATATCCTGCACTTAGCATATGCTTCATGCTTAGACTCTATTATTATTAAAAGGTGTCTGGAATATAGCTCAGTCCACAAAAGATTATTTAAAGATCACTGACCTTCTATTATAATGGCAATAACAATAATCTTATGAATGCCAGTTATTAAGCACATAGCATGTGCAAGTCATTGTTCTAAGCAGTTTACATATATTAACTGAATTAATTGTACTAATAACATTACCAAATCCAACCAGTTTCTATAATACTATTTTTAGGGAAAATACTTCAAATTTTACATGTAGAAGAAAGAATGTTCTACTGTGAGTAGTTATGGGAGTAGAGCAGATATGTAAGTCACTATATTGATGGGAGCTGAGAGAAGTGAACAGGTCTGGGTGTAGGTTATACACAGGGTATCTTGAAGTGAGATTTTCAACCATCATTGAAGCGCTTTGAGTGACCTGAATTTATCATCAAAGTTTCTTCTTTATTAAGACTTGCTAGCCAGGCCTGATGGGGTAGGGAGAGGCAGGATTTGAAGCCCACCCTAAAGCTCAAACATCTGGTATGGGTGAAAATTCATCAACCAAGAGTAGGGAAAATGCTGTCACTTCTCAGGGTACCCACGGCATAGCAGAAATGGAAACCTGGCCTCATCGTCTCCATGATCTCTTCCCCACACACCAAGAGACAAACATGCTTGTGACTTACTAATTAGGTGGAACCAACTTAATGATTTCATCGCTCTTGCATCTTCCACCAAGAGAGTGTTTGATTCATGTAAGGCAATCAGAATTATAATCCAGTGCTAGCAAATGAAGACTGGCAAAAGCGTTATTCCTAATGATTATATCAACTTTGCTTACTATGCGCAAGGGTGACAGAGGATAGGAAAGAGGATCTATTTGGCAAAATACTATTTAGAGTTACTATTATTGTGGGCAAATGTTTCATAAACTAAAACAATGGCTTCCTCCCAGGATAGCTTTGGGAACTGAGGACAGAGGAGGAAATTAGCTATTGGAAAGAGCTCCCCTGATGGCAAGTAAGCAGATCCAGGCTTCCCTAGTGGCTGTGGTTATTTTCCATGTGGATGCTCTTGAGGAAAGCAAGAGAACGAACTAGCACCTCAAAAAAAAAAAAAAGCTGCAGAGCTACAAAATCTCATATTTAATATCAACAGCTGCTTCAAATTCCTGGATACCTGAGAAGTGCTAGGCACAGTCACCTTTTTAAATCCTTTAATAGACCAACATGTTAGATATAGTGACTTTCATTTGAGATGAAGAAATTGAGGCTGACCGAGGTCAAACAACTTGCCCGAGGTCAAGCAACAGAGCGGGGATGTGAGCCCGCACCTGTCATTTCTAGAGCCTGAGATCCGAACCACTGTGCTACAGACCTGTGTCCAGAATGGCAACACCGGTGTTGTGCCTCGGCAGTGCTGGACTGCCCTGCCTGGAAAGGCTGAGCCAGCCCAGTGAGAGCTTTCTGAGCTCGAAGGGATTTTATAGACTCCACAGGTTCTCAACCTGCCTGCGCTTTGGAATCACCTGGCAACTTGAACTGTGCCTGCCCCATTCTCAGAAACTGATTTGATTAGTCTGATGTGGCACCGTGGAGTGGGGCCAAATATTTAAAAGTTTCCCAGGTGGTTCCAATATCATCCAAGGCTGAGTGTGAAGCACTGACCTAGACCAGCCTTCCAACTGGCTATTCCTGTGGCCTGTGGCCTATCAGCAGCGGCACCAGCTGGGAGTGTTGGAATGCAGACTGCCAGGTCCCTCCTCAGGTGATTTGTGCAGGCACCAAGGTTTAAGAGTGCGGCAGTGCCCGCCCACTGCTCAAGGGTGAAGAGGTGCTGCACAGAGGAAAAAGGAATGGAAGGATGTTCTAGATAGATGGATTAAAATGCAAAGGCTCCAAGAGAGAGAATAGCACATTCAGGAACTAGAAGTAGGTCTTTGTGGCCCAAGTAAAGATTACCAAAGGGTAATAAGATCAACCTTTTCGTACAGGCTAGACATGCTAGGATGAGCACTGGCTGCTTTCTCCTTCTGCATGGTTCATGCTCTTTCACCTCAAATGATACCTTCTCAGTAGGGCCTGATCACCTCACTTATACTGTAATCTTTCCTCTAAATCTGCATTCCTAGACTCCACTGTTTGCTTTTTTCCCCATAAAACTGTAACCTTCCCAAACTAAATTATACACTTACTTTTTGTCTCTATTTACTGCACATCTCCCCACCACAAGCTCAGTGAGTGCCTAGATCTTTTCCTGGTCCACAAGTGCATCCTCCATCACCAAGAACAGTGGCACCTAGAAAAGATGCTTCCTGTATATTAAGGAATTATGAAGAGCTGAATTGGTCATGCTTACTTTACCTAGAACTTGATTATAAAACCCATCAAGAGCCTTTTCAGGACTTCAAGTGGGTAAAAAACAAAGTCAGGCTTGCATTTGATTTTAGACCGTGGGGCTGCTCCTCTAGTGGACTTTGGATGTGGGAGGTTAAGGGCTGAACTAAAAACAGGAAGGCCAGTTTGGAGGCAGTGGCAGCCTGCACTACGGAAATGGGGGCTACAGAAGATGGGATGCATTCAAGGCCTACTTAGGAAGTAGCATCAGCAGGGACTAGTTACGGGGGTGAGGGTGAGAGAAAAGCCAACTTGAGTTTCTGGTTTAGGCAACTAGAGGGATGAAAAGCCATCACTGAGTTAGTACTGAAGAAGAAGAGATACTTGGAAGGAAAGAGTAAAGCTGCTGTGAAGTATTAAACTCTATGCTGATATAACCTAGAGGAAATTTGAATTTCACATTCAGTAAATGATATGTGTTTAACTGTTGGCACTATGCTCAGCCCCAATGAGTGATACTCATTTTAAAAGGTACCTACTTTGTGCCAGGCATGGTGCTAGCTCCAGGGCATACGGTGATGAACAAGGCTGATGTGGCTGCATCTCCCTGCCCGTGCAGAATTTATAAAGAGAAGCAGATAATGCTGTGGGAGTTAGAGGAAGAATGAGAGGAAAAGAGGCTCCAAAAGAAATTACTTTTATGCAACTTGCTGGTAATGTAGCATTTATACCAGAGTTTATATGAAACAAGGTTTAGAAAAACAACAAAGAAACTAAAGATGTGGAGGCAAAAAAAAAATATCTAAATTTTATGTTAGGAATAGCAAATCATTTAGATTGTCGGGAATTTAGAGACATGGAGGGGGCAGGGGGTGGGGGCAGGGGCTTGCTGTAATGGAATGCAAACTTGTAAACATAGTGGAGGTCCCTGAAAGCCAGATGAAGGATTTTCTACTCAAAGATTCTGTAAGAAGTTAGCCTGAGATGTAGTAGGTGCTCAGCATATGTCTAGTTAATATACCTGTGAATCATTTTTTGTTGGGAGGTTCATATAGGGAAATAATTTTTAAAATTATAACTCAAGTCCCCAGCCTCCTTATATGTTGTAGCCTAGCCATCCTCTAGGTCTTTGGAATTTCTCCCATTCAGCTCACAGACTGCAAAAGAGAAAGAAAGATACCCTTGAGAGGGTTCTATGGGCCATCCAGAAGAAGCAGACATTTCCACATGCATTCCATTAGCCAAAATACAATCACATGACTTCAGGTAACTGTAAGGGAGGCTGGGAAATAGAATTTAGCTGTGTGCCTAGAGAAAATGGGAACTGGTTTGGTGTATAACTGGTCAGGCACTGCCACAGTAATAAAGGTGAGAGATAGTGATGAGCTGAGGAAATAGAGAGGCAGATGTGCACTCAACAGGTACTGGGAAAGTAGAATTGACAGTAAATTGCTACTGATTGGGTGGGGGAGGTGGGTGAAGGATACATTTTCCAAATGCAGTTGCCACCAATAGAAAGATGTTTATATCACAGGCCACTGAAATTGTATGTTAATTATTTCCCAGATGTTTTCGTGTGAAAAGGAGGCAAAGAGTATTACAGCAGTGAGAAGATTCACAGAGAAGTTGCAAAGCTCTTGCATAAATATGAAAGCTTTTATTCTATGTTTTACTAAAGAAAATAGCTTCATCATTCAGGTGTATTAGTTAAAAGTTTGAGAAAAGGTGCATCCAAATCTGTGAGTTTGAGGAATATTTGTTTACTAAGGGATAAACAATGCATGAACACAATAAAACCTGGTGTTTGTTTATATACGTCTACCTTGACAGATGACTCAGGATTGTGGAGAAAGTAGGCAATGTACCTAGCACAATGTTTAGGTCCTAGAAAATAGACAGCTACTATTGTGTGGATATAACAAAGACTATCATGGGGGAATGGGCCTAGGTCAGATGAACTAGGCACAAAGTAATCAATCATAGCATGCTTGTATAGCATAACAGTCCTTTGAAAGTCTAATTTTGCTGGGTTATTTCTCAGAGGAACTTCCAATTCAATAGTAGCTCACCAATACAGGATTCTCAGCTGAAATTTGTGGCAGAGCTTCTGCACAAACCGAGACAGCTGTGCTCAGCATGCGTTTCATTTCAATGACTATATCGTGAAGGGTGTTATGAAAAGCAATACTAATCAGGGAAAAGGCTCTTCAGTTGGCAGCTTCTCAGGGCCACGTGTAAAGGAAAATTTACATGTTTCATTAAGAACACACCAACCTATTTGTATACAACCTAGATCATTTTGATTAAAAAAATGCTTAGGTGTTACTTCCAGTCGCACGTCTTCCCTCAGTTCATTAGCCTGAATAAACTGAGCTCCCTTGGTGGAGAAATTGATTGTAGAACCGTAGGTTTCCTGGGGCTGGTTGTTCCCACATACTCAGATAACCTAATAAGATTAGCCTTGTCTTTTCCTATGGGCTTTGATGATGGCAATCTACCATATTCTCCAATTAAAATCCTTGTCACACTTAACTTTTGTTTTGCTTAAGTTTTTTAATGTGTGCAGTTTGAAGAATAAAAGTAGATCGATCTGTTTTTACTCCGAGTGAAGTTGTTCCTTATACAGATTTCCACGCCCTGGCTCATGTCTGTATATATGCCCTGAAGCAGACAGTGCTAATCTATATGAACCTGTTTTTATGGAGAAAGAAGATGAAATCATGAATATTAATATCCTATTATCATGTGATGGTATTCTAAACACATACACCACAAAAATCTCATGAAAGGAAAAGATCCCACAGTCACTTTTATAATTTCTGTGTCAAAAAATGAAGCTAGGAAAGCATGTGAAAACTAAGTGTGATTTCAGTCTTACCATAGTAACAAACTATTGCTCTGAAGCTTCAGTTCTCAATTGTGAAGACCTAGGTGGTGTATTGATGCATCAGGACAAGTGAAGGTGGCCTCCAATGTCTTTCTGTATCAATCAAATGCAAGACATTAGCTTGATAGCTTGTGAATGCTCACTTATATTTCAGTTTAGGTGATGAGCTATTATAGAAATCAAGTATGATTTTGGAATTTAGCATTTTTCCTTTTTTCTGTAAGGATTTATTAGAAATGGATGTAGTATTTGAGCATGGAATTTTGGATCTCATTAGCCATTTTAACTCCCTAATTTTCCCCTAAAAGAAAAGTGAGTGAGATCCTGAGCTCCAAAGAGATGAAGAAGCTTGCCTAAGATAGCCCAGTTAATTAATAACTATTTTGTCACATCATATTATAGCCCATTTGCGGTAATAGGTCCACAAATGCCCCCTCTTTGAATAAACATCAAGGCTCTGCCCATTCTTTTTTTTTTTTTTTTGAGAGGGCATCTCTCATATTTATTGATCAAATGGTTGTTAACAACAATAAAATTCTGTATAGGGGACTCAATGCTCAATGCACAGTCATTAATCCACCCCAAGCCTAATTCTCATCAGTCTCCAATCTTCTGAAGCATAATGAACAAGTTCTTACATGGTGAACAAATTCTTACATAGTGAATAAGTTCTTACATGGTGAACAGTACAAGGGCACTCATCACAGAAACTTTTGGTTTTGATCACACATTATGAACTATAAACAATCAGGCCAAATATGAATATTCGTTTGATTTTTATACTTGATTTATATGTGAATCTCACATTTCTCCCTTATTATTATTATTATTATTATTATTATTATTATTATTATTATTATTATTTTTAATAAAATGCTGAAGTGGTAGGTAGATGCAAGATAAAGGGCTCTGCCTATTCTTAAAGAAAATATTTTCTCTGAGATCATGGGGCCGTACAGGCCATGGTTCAAACAGGTTTCCTTTACCTAAATATGACTATATGCTCCTGTTTTCTTTGATTGTTACATCCGTCATTCATTAAGCACGTACTGAGCATTATTATGTGGTAGGTATGCTGCACAGTTTAGGAGGACAGCAAGATAAGGGTGAATGTTTGTATACAGAGTCTGGTCAAGTGTTGGGCTAATTATCAAGTGATTTCCCAGAAAAGAGTCCATACAATAGACATGTATTTGGTACAAAGACTGCGAGGTTGGAGGGTTACAGATACAAGTTTTTGAAGTGCCATTAAAAACCCCCAGCAGTGATCTGATTCTAAAGTGCAGTATTTTCCTTCCATTCCCAACTAAAAGAAATTAAGGATCACTCACTGTGAGCCATGAGCTACAGAATTTGAACCAAAAGCTAAGCATTTCCTGAAAATAAACTTTCATGGCCAGCAGTTGTGAGAAACCACTCAAATGAGTGCTGCAGAAATTAAGGTTTTTGGAAGAGCTGGAGAGCGACAGTTGCTAAATAATCCAGTGTCTTGGAGAAATGGTTTTTCTTTAATGTTTTTGTTCAGTTTGAAAACTGAGCTATTCAAATGGCTCTAACATTTAAAAGGAAAATCAGGGTTTCCTTTTATAAATTTGCAGTTTTGGTGGTTTGTCAAGGGTCGTATGCCTGGGATCATAGATGTAGTTTCATATCAAAATAAAGTTTAATTCTGCTTCATTTAAAAATACATTCCATTTGTTTACAACACTATTCCTCTTTCTATAAAATAGCTTGTTTTTTATTAAAATAAGGCTGGTATTACTATATCCGTGCTTGCCAGAACTGACATTCCACCAGCTTTGTACTAAATTATACCTCCTGGTCTAATTTTCTAATTACAAATAATGTGTGGAATGAATTTCTTAATTGCAGATGACATGAGGAAACAAAAGTTTCTTGGGTGATAGTGATGGAGAAGGACTGGCTGACACAGAGTCATTAGGTCCCTATCTGGCTAGTGATGGAAGTCCTGTTATGATTTGAAAACTCAAACCAGGAGAGCTAATCTCCTCCACGGATTTATTAGTTCATCCAAAAAATTATTTATCATTTGCCTCTAAGTGCTACAGATAAACCAAAAAGCCAGAGGAAATCCTTGCCCACATGCAACTTACTCTCTGTAGGGGGAGACAGATAGTGAGCAAATAATTATAGTGTGCCATTAAAACCCCCAGAAGGGATCTGGTTGTAAAGGGCAGTAAGAAAATGAAATAGGACAATGGTATAGCCTGAGAGTAGTGGAGGGTTCCTTTAGCTCGGGTGGCTGAGAAGTCCTTTCTGAGAGGATGAAGATCAAGGGGGGAACAATTTAAGCAGAGGGAACATTAAGTGCAAGCACCCTGAACTGGAAAAAACATGAGGTATTGAGGGTCAGAATGTAGGCCAGTGTGACTGAAGCGTAATGGGCAAGAAGGTGGCCATTAGGAGACGAAGTTACAGATTTGACAGGGACCTGAGCAGGTACAGCAGTAGTTCTCAAAATGTAATCCCCAGACCAGCAGCATCACTATCACTGGGGCATCTGTAAGCAACGCCAATTCTCAGGCCCCACTCCACACCTGCCGAATCAGTCTGTGGGGGATGGCCCTGCAATCTGAGTTTTAGCTAGCTCCAGACCCACCCATCAAGAGTCAGTCTTGCCATGATAAAGAATTTGAAGTTTAAAAAAAAATTTTTTTAACCTGTTGTTCACTAATGGGTTTTAAGCAGAAGAGTGAAATAATGTGATTTAGGCTTTGCGAAGATAACTTTGGCCTTTGCAAGAAGAGGACAGATTGGTCCTTACTCTTTTATGTATCTATTCTCATTCAAAATTGTAGCTCAGTGGGAAAGAACAATTAGCAGATTCATGCCGAGCTCTGTTTACTTTTATTGTGAAGGATAATTGTGTTCAATCTCATGCCTGAATTCCAGATGTCTGTACCTGAAAATGCAAATAGTAATTCCCTACTGTGAAATGTCAGATAACTGAAATTCAAACACACTTGTGGAAATGCCAACCCATTATCAATTATCTTTGGGTACTAATGTCTTAAGTAGGGCAGATTTTCTAGTTGAATCAAAAAAATTGGCTTTACCAATGAAATATAAGTAGGACAGTAATAAATGAATACATTGTCTATTTTCCTCTGGATAGCAGTTTGTGTGTGTGTGTGTGTGTGTGTGTGTGTGTGTGTGTGTATACATGTAAAATATACTTTCTAGAGTGGGAACTTCTTCCATAAAATCCCTCCATATTTATGGAGTCTTCAAGGAATGATCCAAGAGTGTTCTAGATTAGATCGTCACAGCTGCCACCTTCATCTGCCATTTTCCCTTTATTCTCTACTTCCTTCTCTTCCTGTGATATGCCTAGTAAAACTATACAAGGGTGTATTATTTATGGTACAACTTCCACAGTGGAAGTGCTGGCTTTTGTAATAGGCCCTCTGACAGTGTGCCAGCATCCCAGTAGACCTAGTGCTAAGGCTGCTCCACTGAAGGGGCAAATCCTACATACCCTGTTGGTTTTACAGTCAGAGAGACTAAGCCCAAAGAAGTGTAGAATCTACTTCTCCAAATTCCACAGAAATTGTGAAAAAAAAAAAGAAAAGCCACCTTTTCCATTTCTGCTAATGCTCCCTCTCTCCCTGGGACTCAGGATGCCTGCCACTCTGTCTCCCCAGGGGCATCCACTTTCTGTGCTCCAGAGTTAATTTCCTCTCAGCACTCTCTTTTGCATTAGGCAAACTTTTCATCTTATGTTCTTATAAAAATCTCTCGTAGAATCTTCTGACCTACCCCAGTCTGGTCTAGTAACTCTCAGGCAAGCTGCACACATTTCATCCTGCCAACGCTCTTTGTTGTCATCCTGAGGATTCTCCTCTTTGCTTTCCTAGATTTCCTGAATTTCATGATTTCTTACTTTATTCCTTTGTTTTTCCAGAGCACATCACTCACTTCCCGAGAAAGGGTGCATAAAGCAGTAAGTTTTTTTGGTTTTGGTTTTTGGAGTTTTTATGTCTGAAATTCCCTCTTAGTCTCACACTACATAATTATAATTGGAAATATAAAGACTCCCAGATTAAAAGTCACTTTTTCCTTCACATTTTGAAGGCATTGCTCCATCTTCCTCTCATTTCCAGTGCCATTCACATTCATCATTCTTTGTGTGAAGACATTTTTTTTCCTCTCGGGGATTCTCTAGCATCTTTTCTTTCTCCCTTAAATTCTAAAATTTCACTGTGAAATGCACTGGAATAGGTTTGTTTTCATCCTTTATGCTGGCCAGAACTTTACATCTGGGACTAATGTCTCACCTGTAGGGAATTTTCTTGAATTATTTCACTGATAATTTCTTCTCCATTTTTTCTGTTCTCTTTGGTGGTTCAGTTTTTTAAAAATGTGAAGCTGTTTGGAATCTCTGAGTGCTAGAGGAGGCTTGTTGTAGGGTGATTAATTGGGTAGACTCTTTTCTTGGGGAACTTCTAATATTAATATCTTTAGCATTTTTTTTTTTGGTTATACTCCCCAGAGAAGATTCTTTCAATACCCTGACTAGCTGCCAACCCCTGGGAACTTGAGTTGATATGAAAAAGGGCTGAGGTTTGAACATCTAGCATGTAAATTCTCTATGATTTCATTGTTTTCAGGATGTTTCCTCAATTGTGTCCCACAGTTCAGAGACCTTTGTTACCTTTCCTGAGAAGAAAGCACCAAATTTCCATCAAGATGGTGGAAGAACAATGGGAGAAGGGACTTTGAAAAGAAGAATCAGTTGATTCTTAAACATTCTTTTAACAAATCTTCCTGTTGTTAGCCTCATCTGCACTCCTTCCAGAAGTATTTGGTGCCATTGATTCCCAGAGCTACCGGGAGTTCTGCAATGTACAGCAGATTGCTTTTTGCCTTTCCCTGATGCTGATGTAGAGTTTTGCCTTTTCAAATCTACCAAGTCAGTTACCACCCCTCCATCCACTTTCTAGCCTCCAATATTTTGGTTTATTACATCCTCTCCCATTTTACTGTGTGAATTTATGCATTAAAAAATATACTTGAGATTTAATGGGGTTTGAGAGAGAGAAGTAAATGCCTGTGTTTAATTCACCACTTTAAATTAGAAGGACTCTTAAATTTATTTCCCTCACTCTAGTCTCTCAGTTGGGTTGGAAGGAGGAGCAAGTTAGATAAATTATGGCCTCTTTATCCCTACACTTCCCTATTAGAAAGCAGAAATAGCTACAGTAAGTTTTGATTTAATTTTTTTCCCTCTGTGTTACAGATCATCATGGTCCAATTCTGTTTCCACTTGAGATAAGATGAGCAGGAATGTATTTAAATTTCAGAGCAAGGAATGGAGATTGGGTAATAGAAATCTCCTGACTGTGTGGGATGTTGAAACACGTTATCAGGGGAATCCACTGAAGCTTGTGAGTAGCTGAATTGACAAAGAGCTAGGAGCATGAGCATGGATCTTAACTTGGCTGGCATTGCCTTTGTAAGGCACGACAATTAGTGCGGGAGCAAGCACAGTCTTCTCTTTGTTGGATTAAGAAATATCTGCAATTTTAAGCAAATGTGCTGCTGTTATTGACACATGTTTGGATATTGCAAAATTGTCCCTGAGATCAAGTCACTTATTTCCAGTTAATGCCTGGGAATTTTTGAGAGTGGTGGGCGTAGTTGCTGCCAAATGGGCAATGACTCGGTGCTGATTGTGGAGGGGAGGAGGGGGCTTCAGCAGCTGCTATAAAAATATTTACCACATATAACCTACCCATTAATAACAAATATTCCAATTTCTTAAGGGAAGGGGGCAGTTGATTACCTGTTACGTAGTCCTAAGGTTTACCTGCTGTCTTTTATTTTTCTTCTTTCTTATCTTTCATCTTACTTATAATTTCATCTGGATTTTTTTGGTAATTTTTTTCTTTTCCATGTTGAGGGTTGGGATATTGGGATGAGCAGGAAAGCTTTTGTCTCTTTGAGGAGGGGATTACAGTTTTTTAATGACATTCCTCTTCTGTGTTTATTGTTACACCAGTTCTGCAGGGAGAAGACTGTTATTGCCATGCTGGGAAACTGGATTGGATTTATGTTTAACTGTTAAAGTCAAGCCCTGGCAAATAAAATCATCATGTACTACTTTGCTCTGGAAGCTTGGCCACTCCTTGCCTTTTCTAGGTTTTAAATTTGGAAGGACAGTGCTGTTATAATGCTTATGTGTTTGGCCAGGATTTTCTAATCCCTCATTTCTAGAAGCAGTGTTGCACAGGAGCAAAGAATATGTGGTTTGAAATGAGACAGACCTGGAACCAAATGTGTGTGAGTGGCTTTGATCAAACTAGTTACTCTCTCTCAATCTCAGCCTCCTTATTTATAAAATGAGAAGGCTCTTATTGCCTCTCTAGGGACTGCTGTAAAGATTAAATGAGCAAATTTAAGTTAACTGCCCAGCACATACCAATGAGAGGCAGCTACTGCCATCACTGTGATTATTATTACTGTTACTACTATTCCAAGAAGGAGTGGAATTGTCAGAAGGGGGAAAGGCATCTCAGAAGTGGCTAGAGAGTGAGCATAGACAAGTGAGCTCTGCCTGCTGCTCCTGCAGTGTCTAGTGAAAGATGTGCATGAGCTTGGTTCCATGGCACAGGCTAGTTGCTTTAGGGAATGTCTACTAGTTCTCCCTAGAATCTATCTAATCATATGCCAGACTTCCTTGCAGGCCCCAGGAAGAAAGATCAGTAAATTATCACCAACTGTTTCAAAGTCCCATTCACAAGAACCCTTCTGACCTCAATAGGTGGTGAACATTGACATTATTGAGAGTCCCAATAGAGCAATCAGAGCACAAAATATATTGTTTTTAGCTAAATATTTTTGAATGTCCAAATATTTACATCAGTAATTGTCTAAAGTAATAAGCACATGGGAAATGATCAGAATTTTCAAACTTCTAGCTGATACATTTTCAGATCTAGAAAGAATAATTTTAAAAAAAAAATGTTGAGCTAGGTAAATAAATAGGATTCAAAGGATCTGTGGTTTAGGCTAGGTTTCTGGCATTACAGAAAAGAAAAGTGGTGCAAAATTGTGAAAAGAATAGCATTTAATATAAATGAATCCTTTTCTTTTTTTCCTGTATATCAAATCAAATGCATTTTATATAGAGGCTGGAATCTCTTCAATTAGATGTGATGAAGCCTCCTTTAAGCATTTACCTCAGAGACTAACAAAAATCAATTGCCTACTCAAGGTAGATCTTTAATAAAAGATTGAATCAAAATGGTATTGGAAACTGCATCCATACCATAAAGAAGTGGCCCCTTCAGACAGGTGATTGCCCACCAGGCAGCATCTTCATACAAGTTCATTAGCTATTCTAAAGGAGAAGGTCTGATTGAGGGATGCCACATTGCATACCAAGGTCCATTCCTTCTTGTTTACTTATTAATGATCAGATTCATTATCTTAAGTAACAAAGAGAAAGAAAAAGTATTTCCAAGCCTCACATAATAATAGTATATTTATGGGTAAATCTCAAAAGAACTGCACTTGGCTGATATAACCTAATTAATCTTTACAGTTTCTCTGTAAGGAGGATGCAGTTTTAATGCCCCCCAATCTGTAGATCTAGTAACTGAGGGATGTAGACGATAAATTGTATTTGCCCTGAATAGCTACTTTTAAAGGAATTCTCTACAGTCACAATAATGAAGCCTATTCTAAGCTTTGTATCCAAGGGGATTTTGACGCGGAGCTTCCTGTATGGAATGCTTGTTGGCTGTTTTAACAGGAAAAAACTGGTAGAAATGTTCAGGTGGTCCCAGTTCTTGGGGAAGCAGTGCCGTCTGCACTATGCCTTTGGGACCTGTTAGGGCCTCTTTTCTCTAGATTCCAGGATCTTGGTGGACTGGGGATGCCATGCCTCCCAAGGTACATGGTGGCAATTCCTATCAGTGGGGGAGAAGGACTAAAACTTCGCCGTACACCACTAGGTCCGTGTGGACGGGTGTATAGAGAGTGAAAGTGGAGTGGCTATGATGGTGATGACGACGATGGTTTATTTGATTGAATGCTGCTCTGTGCAGGCCACAGCCAAGTCTTCTGTTTGCTTTATTTTCTTTGATCAACACAACACTGTGTGAGGTTACTCCCAAATTACTGGGAAGAAAGTAAAGTATCTGACTTTCGTTAGTAAAGAAAGAAGTGGAAAATCAGAGCTTCACAAAGGGAGTTGTTTTTTCTAATACAGAATATGGCAATTCACTTTGCAAAGCTCCACTGGCTTTTTTACAGTTTGTTTTTGATTCAAGGATTTCTTTGGGACACTGTATGCAGTTATTGGGCTGGGTACTGAGTGTAGGGTAATGGCCTTGTGCCTGTCCTTAAGAAATTCAGTCTAGATTGGGCTACCAACTCAGGCTGAGGGCCAACATTGCAGCATGACACCAACGAGTATGACAGGTCAGTTAGAAGACAACTGGAGAGTGCATACCTTGGCGAAAGATGGTCCAATTAAACAGCATTAACAACAAAAACTCTGCCATGTAAGCAGAACCCCTCTCTGGACTGGATTAGGTCTGGTATTACCTAATACCAGATATTGGGCTAGATATATTCTGCTTCTTGGCCAATAAGATGTTTTCTCTGTAAGTTTTCATACTAAAGGTAAAAGATAGGATCTTTACCTCTCTGATCTGAAAACTACTGATGGCCATGATCTCTTGCTTTGTAGAATGTTGCTGTAGTGAGAATGGAGTAGGCCTACAGAGAGAAGCAGAGACAGGAGATGGGGTGAGCCAAAGTCCAGATGGCATTCATATCCCCACTTGCAGTTGTCTCGAAGGTTCAGTGGTACCTATCGTGCAATTTGGCTGTTCAACTATTTCTTCAATTAAAGAAAATGACACAATAGCATATCCTGCCAAGATATTTCTCTTTGTCTTTTAGCCAGAGCTAGTTTAAGCTGGGTTTCTGTGACTTGCAACTATAAGTGACTTAATTCACAGGGCTGCCTGTGAGGCCAGTGAGAAAGATGAAGGAGGTAAAGGAGAGTCAAGGGTAAGAGAACAGGATCTGTCCACAGTGCACAGGGCCAATGAGGCCATCTATACTTAAAAGCCTAAACATAGAGAAGTGAGTACTCAGAACCCAATATTTGGGGTCAAAATTAGAAGACAAAAGTTGATTATGGGAATTGGGAAAAGAAATTGACAGGAAACACATTCAATTCCTGCTTGGAACTAAAGCTAAAGCCATAATTATTGAACAGAAGGCTACTGGAAACTGGATTCTGGTGTTCTGCAGTAGGTCTCTGACAGGGCCCCTAAAGGAGAGGAAGCTGGGACTAGTTTGCAGAAGGAGGAGGTGCTGCAAGAGACTCAGGCATCTAAAAGGTGGGCTTACTTCTTTAGATTTGCCCCAGTACTGACGCTGGCCTCTTAGGGGTCTTCTTCTCCCACTGCAGATGGACCAACAACGACTCTATTAGCTTCATGTTAATCTGGATCTGAACTTTAAGGGTATTGCCACCTTCTTAGTGTCAAGAATCCTCAACATATTCTATGAACATTCTCCAGGCTTTATGTTGCCAACTCATTTTTCTAAAAACAGCTTTATTGAGATATAATTCACATGTGTAACAGTTTACCCATTTAAAAGTGTCTGACTCAGTAGTTTTTAGTGTATTGACAGAGTTGTGTGGCTGTCACCACAATATATTATAGAACATTATCACCAACCCTAAAAGAGACCCAATCACTCCTCATTTCTCCCTCAACTGTCCTACTCCCTAGCCTTGGGAGACCACTAATCTGTCTCTTTACATTTGCCTGTTCTGGACATTTTACATAAATAGAATCATACAATGTGCCTTTTGTGACTGGCTTTTTCCACTTAGCATAATATTTTCAAGGACTTTCTATGTTGTAGATATATGAGTATTTCATTTATTTTTATTGGTAAATACTAGTCCATTGTATGGACATACCACATTTTATTTTTCCATTCATCAGGTGACAGCCATTTGGATTGTTTCCACTTCTTTATTATGAATAATGGTGCTGTGAATATTCATGTACAAGTTTCGGTGTGGTTATTTCATTGTGTGTTTTCATTTCTCTTGCATATATACCTAGGAATGGAATTATTGGGTCATATGTGAACTTAATATTCAACATTTTGAGGAACTGCCAAACTGTGTTCTAAAGTAGCCACACCATTTTACATTCCCAGTAACAAAGAATGAAGGTTCCAACTTCTCCATATCCTCACCAGCCAGTTTCATTAAATATTTTTTTGACTGTTGGCATCCTAATGGTTGTGAAGGGTGTGCCTCATTGTGGTTTGGATCTGCATTTTCTGAATGGCTCATAATGTTGAGCATCTCTTCATGTGCTTATTGGCAGTGGATCCTTTGTCCATTTCTAAACTGGGTAGTCTTTTTATTAAGAATTCTTTATATATTCAGGATACAAGTCCCTTAGCAGTTATATGATTTGCAAACATTTTCTCCCATTCTGTGGGCTGCTTTTTCATTTTCTCATTCTCGAAAACACAAAGGCTTTTAATTTTGAAGATGCCCAATTTAGTTTTTCTTTTTCTGCTTGTAAAACTCATGAAAATTTACTCCTCTATTTTCTAAGTTTTATTAAATTCTCTCTTACATTTAGGTCTGTGATTCATTGTTAGTTAATTATTTGGTATTTTATGAGGAAGGGGTCCAATTTCATTCTTTTGCATGTGGAAATTGAGTTGTTCTAGCACAGTTTTTTAAACACTATTCTTTTTCATTAAATAGTCTTGACACTCTTGTTGAAAATCAACTGATCATAAATTTAAGCATTTATATATGGATTCTTAGTTCTATTCTGTTGATCTATATGTTCATCCTTATGCCAGTACCATGTTGTCTTGATTTCTGTAGCTTTGAGGTAAATTTTGAAATCAGGAAATGTATGTATCCTCCAACTTTTCTTCTTATGATTGTTGTGGATATTCTGGGCCTCTGACATTTCCATATGAAATTTAGGATCAACTTGTAAATTTCTGCAAAGAGTTGCCTAGGATTTTGATAGTGATTGCATTGAATTAGTTTGCTTAGTGATTGAATTTTGATAGTGTTTGATAGTGACTGCACTGAATCAATTTGGGGAGTATTGTCATCTTAACAATGTTAAGTCTTCTGATCAATAAATAGGGGAATACCTTTCCATTTATTTAGATCTTCTTTAATTATTTCAACAGTTTTTTAGTTTTCAGAGTGTAAGTTTTGCACTTCTTCTGTTAAATTTATTCCTAATATTCACTTTTAATGCTATAAATAATTGTCTTAATTCTAATCTGGATAGTTCATTGCTAGTGTACAGAAACACAATTTATTTCTGTATATTGATCATGTGCTCTGCAACCTTGCTGAATCTGATTAATTATAATAGTATTTTTGTTGATTCCCTAGGATTTTCTATATACAAGATCATATCATCTGTAAACATAGTTTTGCTTCTTTCTTTCCAATCTCAATGCCTCTTATTTCATTTTTTGCCTAATTGTCCTGGCGAGACTCTCCAATACAATGTCAAATAAAAGGAGTGGGAGTGGACATCTTTGTCTTATTCCTGATCTTAGGGGAAAAGCTTTACCACAGAGTATGTTAGCTGTGGATATTTTATAGATGTGCTTTATCAGGTTGAGGAAGTTTTCTTCTATTTCTATTTTGTTGAATATTTATTAGGAAATAAATTTTAGATTTTTAAAAAGCTAAAAATTTGAAAAGCTGATCAGGTGGCTTTTGTCTTTTAATCAATATGGTACATTACTTTGTCTATTATTTTTAATGTAGCTTTGAATATCTGAGAACATTTACTTTTGAATACTCAACCTATGTCATCACTTACATTCTCTGAAAACCGATATTAAGATGGAATTTGGGGTATAGGAGGTTTATTAGGGATCAACACCTATTAAAGAGTTGGGAAAATGCAAGATTGGGCAGAGGAAGAAGTCTAACTGCCTTGTATATCCAACGTCTTAGCCAATCTTCTCAGGAACTCTGGGACAGATATTTCCCATTGAGTTGTCCCATGGGGGTTCAAAATGGCTGGGCCTTTTTGCACCCTCTTGTTTAGTAACCAGATGTGGGCAACTCTATGAAGGGTGTGCCCTAGGGCCAGGTAACTCTCTGCAGTTGAAGGGAACCTGAAGGCCCTGGCATCTAGAGTCTGTGTGCAGATCACATGGGCAACAAATCCACCAGTGAAGGGCAATCTGGACCATGTATCAGCAGGTCCACCATGCCATCACTCTTAGAAATCTTAGACTCTGATTCAAGGTTTGTGCTGTTACCAGGTTTGAGTTACAGGGTGGAAGGGAAGTGTATGGATAGCTCTGGCTGGAGTCATGCACAGTAGGCCAGTAGCCACAAACCTACAAGCAGGTCCCTACACATCATCTTGGACTATGTAGCATCGTATAAAAGTCAATGCCCATAGTGTTCAGAGGCTTTGATGACTAATCTAAACATTATCTCATGAGAAAGAGGGCTTCTACAAATCAAAACCACTCAGCAATAGGTTCCCATTGTTTATGATGACAAATAATCCTTATAAAACCTAGGAAGTGAAGTTTCATTCGCATGGACTTCATTTGAAAAAGGGATGCTTCAATCGAAAATGCACATTCTTGTACGTTTATTCAGTCTGTATTCTTTTATCATCCTTGTCTTCATTTTCCTACTAAAAGTCTGCATACCTTTAACTCAGGAGACCCAATAACCACAGAATCCATGAGAAAAAAGGGAAAAGATTAAAAATCGCATTAATTTTTTTCAAAACAAGTGCTGTTTGTAAATCTGGCATAAATACCTGTATTACTCCAAGTTCCACTTTTCATTGACTCTGGCTTTGTTACTGTAATCTCACTTTGGTGGCCCTCTAACAGCAGCTTGGACTGGGTGGAATTGACTTGTTCCTTATTCTTAGAAAATGTGGTCAAATGAACAGGAAACATTTACTTTAATGTGGATTGTCAACATATCTCATGTAAGTAATTCTCTAAGGTCTTAAATATTAGATTATCTGGGAAGTGGGGAGGGAGAAATTAACCCAGTCAGTGTTCCTAAACATGACTCTAATCTATGCTCAAAGTGAGACTAACTGTTTGGTACTGTTTGATCAGAATGTTTGAGTTATTGTTCTCTGAGGCAAGTGGTTCATCTGTAAATGAAATGGCTCCTCACTCCTTTCATCTGAAATCTGGCTTATGAATAGCAGGTGTGTGATTCATCTCTGGGTCTCTGAAATGCCAGCAGTGAGTGGAGAGCCACTCATGGCAGAGGCTTTGTCAACCCTGAGTGAATAAACATGCCTAGGCTTTTGCACATTGGCATTAGAAGCAGACTCTTACTGATGACGTTTGGAATGTGAACAGAAGCACTGACATTTCCTCCGCTTCAATCCTATCTTCCCAATCCCCGTGGAAATAACTGTGAGAAACTTAGAGACAGAAACTTCAGGGACTTGCTGCAGGCCTCCTGCTGGTGCAGCCAGTTAAAAAGGGTGACTTTGAGGAACAATAGTTTATTTGCTTGTGAAATTCCTGTCTGCTCTTCACTTGCAGAAGTCAGGCTACATGGTAGGCCAAAGAAATGACCAAGCAAATAGAGTAAAAAGTGAAAATAACCCAAATATCCATCTCTTGTGTTTCATTCCCTTTTTTTCTATAAAACACAGCATTTTGTTCTAAAACACTGAGCAACTGCTAATTTGCACAATGATTATATCAGACTGGCTCAGGTAATCAGCAATTCAATTTTCTGTTGTTGAGCATCATTAAGAGCAAAAAGACATTTTGCAGTGCTCTCACATTATAAAATGCTTTGCAAAAATTACAGCAAGGGTTACAGTGGGAAATGGGTGCAATGACATTTCTGCTGTCCTTTATCTTATAGTAATCGAACATTTTTAAACTGCTTAGCCTTTTATTATTCCTTCTTTAGAAATTTTACACTGAAATTATAACTTTTATGGGAAAGTCATAGGGTGAACACAAAAAAAGCTGCTCAAATTTGCTGTGCTGGATTACCGATCCCTGCATGTTATTACTCAGCTAACGAAACAAGTATGTTGACACCTTACAGCAGTTTCAGATGGTGAACATTTAAAACCTACAGGGATCTGCCCTTCCTGGAAAGCTGGCATGGATCTTTGATTCCTAATAAACTAATCCTAAGAGACAGGCTTGTAACATTTAATGACTACTTAGTATTTGCCAGGTATTGTGACATTATGTGTTATAGTCATTATCTCTTCAGTCCTCACAATGATTAAATGAGAATGTTCTTATTCCTATTTTACAGATGATTAAATTGAGGCTTAAAAAGTCAAGGGACTTGCCCGAGAATACAAATAAGTGATGGAGATGGATAATAGAGATAGATAGATGGAATATTATTTTTGATCATTGTTAACCAAATTATTAACTAAACTAGCTTATTATTTGTGTTTGAAAATAAATTATTAGTATTGTGATTATATTTACTGTAGAATGATCAGAAAAACAGCAAGGTGTTAAGATGAAAATAAAAATCACCAATGCTCTTATAGGGGAGGAAAAATAATTTTCCCTCTACCCTTCTAGGTTCTTGGCTGAGACCACCCCGGTAATAACAGGAGAAAAAGGAAGCAAGTTTAGTGTAATTATATATATACTTCCTGTATAAATGGGAGATACTCAGGAAAACTGAGTTAACATCCCCACTTGGCTAAAGCCTCCATCTGAAATGTTAACTTCAGCTAATAACAAGAGAAAGAGTTATGGTGGAGAGCAGGCTCACTGTTGGGAGGTTTCCAGGAAAGGCACAGTAACAAGTAACGGGTTAGATTGTTAGGCAGATCAATGTCATTGCCTTTTCCATAGATGAGAGTTTCTCAAAGTTTAGTCATCCTTCTCTCCCTTGTGCAGTGAGGGAGATACTCTTACAAATGGAGATTTCCCTTATAAATGTAAATGTCTCTTACAAAAGAGTAACTTGTACTCTGTGTTCAGAGCTTTTCCTATGTCTGCTGTTTCTTAAAAATAATCAGCCTAAAATCCTTATGCCTGAAAGTACAGCATGGAGAATATGGTCGATGATTCTATAACATTTTTCTGTGTTGACAGATTGTAACTACACTAGTTGGGGTGAGCTTTTCATAATGTAGGTAATTGTCAAATCACTATGTTGTATACTTGAAATCAATATAACATTATGTATCAACTATGCTTCAGTGAAAAAAAATTTATAGTGAAAAATAAAATAATCCTCATGCCAAAGTGGTATATTTTGGGGTGACAAATTCTGCTCCCCTTCATTCTCGCCTAACACTCACTATTATCATTTATACATACACATGAAGTAAAGAGTTGGAGTAGTATTTGACTGAATGTAACCTGCTTTTTTCACATAAAAACATAGTGAAATGTAATCATTCTTTCCATATCATTAGTTTTCTCCTAAAATGGTATTTTAATAGTTTTTAACACATGGTATCTATTTTAGGTTATAAGCCCGAGATTTAGTCAGCCAATTTCTTATTTTCAACTTGTGATCAATTTTCCCTTATTATAAATCTACAGCAATGAATCTTCTTGTTAAACAGTTTCTTGTTATTTTATTAGTAAAATGACTAGAAGTTGAGTCAAAGTTAATATTTTTAAAGTATTGGACACATAGTCCTAAACTTCCCTCAGAGAAGTTTGCTGCAAGATGTATTAGTTTGCTAGAGATGCGGTAACAAAGTACTGGAAACTGGGTGGTTTAGAACAAGGAAAGTGTATCATCTCCTGGTACTGGAGGCTAGAAGTTCTAAATCAAGGTGTTGGCAGGGCCATGCTTCCTCTGCAACCTGTAGAGGAAAGGTCCTCCTTCACATATTCCAGCTTCTGGCAACACCAGACATTCCTTGGCTTGTGGCTGTATAATTCTTATCTTTATATGGTGTCCTCTCTATGTCTTTCCACATGTCTTTCTTCTGTGTAGATCTGTGTCCAAACTTCCCCTTTTTGTAAGGACACCAGTAATTGAATTAGGACCCACCCGACTGACCTCATCTTAATGTCGTTAAACCTTCACAGACCCTGTTAAAGTCACATTCTGAAGAACTGGGGATTAGAACTTAATCTTATTGTTTTTTGGGGTGGAAGGGGAGAAGGGGAATACAATTCAACCCATAACCCAAGGTGTGCAATCTTTATCAATATATGAGTCCAATTTCCCTGCATCTTCACCAAGACAGGGCAAAATCTAATGACAAAGATTGCATATTTGCCAGTTTGAAAGTATGTGTGCATGCACATGCACTTTGATTTCTGTTGAGATTGTGCATTTTCTTACAGGTTGTTACACTATTCTTCCAGCACCCTCAACCCACCCCAACCTGGCTTCCACTCCTACCACTCCTCTGCCTCTGCTCTTTCCAGAGGGCAGTGGCTTCCTTCCTACTCAGTGCAGTGTTCACCTCAGTTTTTACCTGCCTTGACCTCTTCAGTGGTCATGCATACTAATGACCCAATTTCCCTTCATGAAATGTGTCCTAAATTTGCATTGCATGGCTGTGGCCTTCTGGTTTTCTTCCCATCTTGTTGGCTGCTCCTCTTTAACTTTGCATGCTGCTTTTTTTCTCCCATCACCTAATACATTCATAGGTTCCAGGGACATGTTTGGGTGGCTACTATTCGCCTATCACACCCTTTTCAGCTTATTTATCAGACAATAGGTATAATGGTTTTTACCTCCTAAATATGTCTCAACCCTATCCAATTCCCTTTGCTGCTATTGTTTAGAATATAATTCAGATCTCAACTCTCACCTGAGTTATGCTAACAATCTCCTGACTGGCTGTCCAGCCTTTAGTTTTTCCTTCCACTCCATTCTACACAACTCACTTGGTCAGGGTTCATTCGATACCATGCAGGATGGGTCCCTCCGTGATGTGTGGGAAGCTCACAACCCCAGCTTCATCTCTTGCCACTACCTCCTTGCACCATTTATTTCAGCCACTTCTGAACTTTTCATCTTTGTCCCGCACAATGTACGCTCTTACCTCTGGGCCTACATAGCTACTCTTAAAACTAGAATACATTTTGTTTCACTCTTTTACTTTGCTGGTCTACTTCTATTTCAGTTCTCACTTTAAATGTCACTTCCTTTAGGAAGGCTCCACTGATGCCCACCCTCCAAAATATGTTAGGTGTCCTTCCTTCCCTAGGTTAACACTTACTATTTTTGCATTATGATTTGTTTATTTAACTATTGGTCTAATCCTCTTCACTATAATTTCCATGAAGACCAGCAGTCAAATTAGTCTTGCTTATCATCCTGTATATTTTTAGTGCCTAGCTGGTGCTTGACATGTAGTAAATTCTCAATACAAGTTTGTTGAATGAAAAGAATCATTGTAGTTGAAACCCTTTGCAAATAAAGTGGCCCTGCTTGGTCCAGCCCTGCCTACCTCTTGCAGTTCAGCCTACCCTTCTCTTACTCTTGCTGTCTGTGCTCCCCACATACCGAGGCCTCTCAGTGCTACCAAGAGCCTCTGCTCCCTCTTGCTGCATGAGTATTACCCATTTCCATGACCATCCCTACCCTCTAGATCTTAGCTTCAAGATCTAGGGCTCACTTCTTCAAGGAAATTTTCCTTGACTCTTCCCCTGTTATGCTTGTGTCCCCACTAAACTCATATACCAAAGTCCTAAATTCCTTTGGGAGGTAGTTAGGTTTAGGTGAGGTCACAAGCATGGGGACCCATGATGGGATTAGTGTCCTTATAAGAAGAAGAGACCAGAGTGCATTTTCATTTTCTGGCTCGCTCTCTCATGTGAAAATATAGTGAGGGGGCAGCCACCTGCGACCAGGAAGAGGGCCCTCACCAGACACTGAATTAGCTCTTACTTTGATTGTGGACTGCCCAGTCTCTGGAACTATGAGAAATAAGTGTGTGTTGTATAAACCACCTAATCTGTGATATTTTGTTATGGCAGTCTGAGCTAAGACACTCTATAGCTCTCTTGTTATATAGTTTTCAAAAATACTTACATTAGAGTCATTATCTCAGTTAGTATTTATGCATTCATTGGAAGGGATATTTAATTAATGTTTGTCTCACAATAAACTGAAAGTTCCATAAGAACAGGAATGATCTATTTGATTCATCATCGTATCCCATTCAGCAATAAAAATATTTGTTGAATAAAAAAGAAATGAATGAATGAATGAATTCTTCTTTTATATTCTGAGTTTCTCTCTTTCTCTCCTTTTCTCCTTTCTGCTTCTCTTCACTGTGTTAGCTTGGGCAACTTACCATAAACAAAAAGTACTTCTTTGTCTACATTAGAATAGCTGTTATGGTAAGGATGATGAGATTGTCTGGACCAATCTAATCTGAGACAAATTCATTCATCAACCTGTGGCTTGTGTGGATAACTTCTTATGAGCTTTTTCAGTCACTGGTAACTCATGACGTGTCAACTCATTACATTTTTCAGTAGTTCTGCTTATTTGAAAACTCTGTTTACCAAACCAACAGCTGACTTCTTAAGTTCCTTCCATTTATTCCATCTAGTCCTCTGTAGCGATACAAGCTAAAGTTATTTTTCCTTTTATAGGACTCCCTTCAAGTACCTAAAGGCAGTTATTCAAGACACTCCCCCTTATCCATGACTTTTTTCAGCACTCACTGGCCTGTTTGTGTTTGGCAGCTCTTGCTTTTCTCGTTCTTTCCTCTTTCTCCTTCTTATTTCCCTTTCTCCTTCCCTCCCTCTCTCCCTCCTCTTGTCCTCTATTTTCTTCCTTTACTTTCTGCTCCCTGTTCCCTCGTCCTCTGTTCAGCTCTGCCCTTTCCTTCCCTCCCCCCTCTTCCCTCCCCTGCTCAGTGTACCAATGAATACACAGCAACTAGATGACCTCTAGTTCTCACCTCCCTCTTTGTGGCAGGCCTGCCCTGGTCATCACAGAGGACACAGAAGGAAGGGGAGAGGAAAGTCACCAGCTCTGAGTCATTTTGGTAAGAGTGGCTGTTGTGCTTTCATCCAAACTATAGACAAAAATGTTAAACAGGATTGAGCTATGTGCAGAAACCTGGGAAGGGCACTAAACTTCCCTTCAAGTTAATACTGATCCATTAATCAACACTCTCAGTTACTAATATGCTGTCACCAAGCTCATGTGGAAAATGTGAACAATAATGTAATCGCCGGGGAAGCTTGAAAGCTAGATTTAATATTTCAGAGAAATCCATTCATTCCTTTATTCACTCAATTGAGAGCCCATTTAATCTGTACCCCTGACATTTTTAACTGAATATTTTGGTTGTGGCAGCTATAATAGAGCTTTGAAATTTCAGAATGTCAAACGTCTATTCACTCAGAATTCATATAACTAATTTCCTGCCTGTTTTGATGCATCCCACAAATATACCGTAGCCATTGACCGATTTTACATTTGATCCCAGGTCCTGCTTTAGCTTTAGAGTATTCATTCATCTATTCAGCTGACAGGTAAGTGTATGACTATGGCAGCTGCTTCCATCTTCTTTGCTAAATGAAATGGAGATGGTGACTAACTCTTTTCACTAGATCAGCTGTGCTAGGGCTCCAGAATGCATGACTGGCCAGGTATCTGTGAATCATTGCCAGGGTCCTGGATCCTCCACTCAGGGGCAGCCCTATAAGAGTGTCAGATACCAGAGCAGATCATTGTTCCCAGCCGCACTGAGATACCTGACTTAAAACTTGCAGTGATAGGACATACTCCTCTCTCTCCCCAGCCCCTTGCTCAAGCGGTCCCCGACGCCTGTCATTCCTACCTCTTAGCCCTCTCTGGAATGTATCCTCCTGCCTTCACCCCTCCTGCTACCCCTCCATCCAGACGTCTTCACCTTCCTTCCTTCTGCAGAGCGGCCAGAGTGCGGCAGAGCTCCCTTCCTCCCCGCCTTTCTCCAGATACTGTTCACGCTGTAGCCAGAGTGATGTTCCTAAAAAGATAAACCAACTCAAGGCATTCTTCTGGTCAGAAACCTTCAGGGGCTCCCTAATTTTAGGAGATTTAGGCTTTATTTCCTACCAAGATATTCAAGGCCACTTGTAACTTGATGCTCACCTTCCTCTACAGCCTGAGCTTTCCCCATTCCCTGCACAATATCCCTGATCACATTACCTTGTTTGCTCCCCGTTTCCCTGAATGTATTACCTCATTGTGTCTTTTCCCTCCCTAGTGTTCTGTCCAAATACCCTACTTGCTCTGTCTTGCTGAATATCCAAGAGTCCATTCAGACACAGCAGAGAATCTCTCTGGGACACCCCTGTCTCACCAAACCCAGGCAGAACTGGGCATTCTAAGTTTTAAATTAGATGAATAAATTACTGATCTCTTGAGGTTAGGGATTATGAATTTTATTTATCCCTAATAACTAAAACATAGCAAGTACACATAGAGTTGTTGACTTAATTTGTAAATACCACCACACTAGAAAACATTTATTTGGCTCTCACTCTATGACAGGCGCTGTTCTAAGCACTCCACATATGTTACCTATTTAAGGAATAAAATGTGTACAGTCAGGTGACTGTCAATAGACACTACCTTGCATTTTTAATGTGAAACCCACTCTAGCAGCCACTCTGTCACTAACCCACACTCCCATTTCCTTGCTTCTACCATTTTCAGATCACTAATGACTTTCCTGCAGGCTTCAGTCTATCTCAGTTCTAAAAACAATACGCTATTAAAGCAGGAAGTTTCAAGAAGCCCCTGCCCTCCTCCATCATGAGTGGTAGCATCAAGCTTAAGTGCTGACCACAGGCTCCAATCTATGTTGTTAGTGGCCTTGTAGCTCATCTAACCCAGTGTGGGGTCTGAACCACACAATCTGTGTTTATCTAGCTCCCAGTCCCTTTCTCAGACTTTGAGATTGCCAGTAAAAATTGTTCACTTCTGCCCAGTTTTCCAAGATCAGTAACCCTTCTTCTCTCGTCATGTGCCTCAATAATAGGACTGACTTCTGGCATGATCCCTAGTCCAAGGTTTTATTTCAGTAACACCTGAGATACTTGGGATTCTTGTATATCCCCCTCTGTTCCTATGTCCCTGCTGAATCGTATTCTGTTCTGCATAGTCAACTATTAGGAGTTCCCTAATATCTATGGATAGACTCATAGTAGCTGCCTATTTGTCTGACTGCTGGACTTCTGAGCTTTGTCCCCACAACTGCTTTGTGGGTCCCTGATCTGGATCTTTCCTGAGATGGATTTGCCTTTATAAGTGGGTCTTGCCTCTCAATCCCGCCTTACCTGCATGTGTCATGGTAGCTTCAATGTGGGAAAGTTTAATTCCTGCCTTTATTTGGTGAATAACACAATCTTTTTTAAAAGCTGACTTTCCTTGGTCACATGCCTTTGTGCTAGGCATAAAGTCTTCACATAAAAGCTTCAGGGTAAATATCTTTATCCCCATTGTACAGATGAGGAAACTATGCCTCTGAGATGAATGATTTTCTCAAGGTCACATAGCCAGTAAGTGTTGGAACCAAGATTGAAATTAGTATTAGTCTGACTCCAAAAATCAAGCTCTTCTCTGCAAATTAGAGGAGGAAATACTTGAAACAAGCAGAGAAGTGTTTCTGGGCCACTGAAGGAGATTGAATTCATAATAAGGGCTCAATCAATATTCCTTGCTTTGAATGTTGACCCAGTATCTCTGCACAAGCCTCTATTATTGATTGTGGCCAAGACAATTGTAAAATTATGAAGTAGAGCCAATCAAAAGCTTCCCTGAAATGCATGAACATGGAGTGCCTTGTAGGTTATAACTGTGGGTTGCCAAAGATGATAGAAGATGTGGTTAAAAGCACATTCAAACCTAATGAAAGGCTTACCGTTGCTGGAACAACTTTCCCCCAGTAGATGAGGGTATTTGAGTGTGGCAAATGGATATAAACTCTGCATGAACAATGGTGTGTTTGGGCTACCCTGAAGATTACAGAAAACCAGTAAGGCAGCTGGTGGGTTAGCACATTCTATCAAGGGAGTGACATGCCAACAGTGTTAGTAGGAGAAAGGCCAGGTGCCTTAGAAGACCAAGTAAAGAGGAAGCTTTCTAAAGAATATCATAACCAGGCTGGGAAGTGGCCAGAGCAGTTGATGC